>NW_027142374.1:1399311-1999311 GCF_026170545.1 Melanerpes formicivorus
GGGAAGAGGGAGCATGTGTGGATTAAACTTAAGGAGTACAAAGCATTTAGTTGGAAAACACTTTGAGTCATCTCTGCCTGGGATTGTCCAGTTGGAATGGCACCGCAGAATTATGGGGCTGCTGTTCAATTATTGGCATAAGGACAGTTCATGCAGATTTTGGTAATCTCAGGCTTTTGGGCTAGGTGCAGAGTTTCTTCAGGCTTACCAATGAGTTTAATGTCCTTCCCTCTTTGCATTTTTTTGTCTGAGATTTACAGCAAACAGCAATGAGAGATGCCAGAGGGCAACTTCTCGATTCTTAGCAAAATAAAACTGTGCGCCAGGGTTCATGCATATATTCATGTGGACACCTGTGTTATTGAAACACATTTCCTTTGCTATTTGTGATGAATTTTAGAATGGCTCAAGTAAATACAAGTAATGCATAATGCTGGGAAAAAAAAAATCTCCTGTGGAGCTTGGTAGGAAACAGGAAACTTTACTTTGTGCTTGGAAATGCTGCATTGTATATTACTTACTTTTCCCTTCAAGCCCTTTCCAGCATAGAGCCTCATTGTTGGCTGAAGAAAGTGCATGCTCTGGAGGGTCTCAACAGGTTCTGACCAGAGAGAAGTCTTAGAGGTCAGTACTTGTTTATAAACTGTATTCCTGGGCAATTCTGTTTTCCACCTAGCAGTGAATTTACCTTGTCTGGCTATTTAATGCACTCTTTCATCACTAAAACCTGTGCACCTTTAGTTAACTTGAGAACTGTGTCCAGATCTGGGCTCCTCAATTTAAGAAGGACATTGAGACACTTGAATGTGTCCAGAGAAGGGCAATGAGGCTGTGGAGGGGTCTGAAGCACAGCCCTGTGAAGAGAGGCTGAGGGAGCTGGGGTTGCTTAGCCTGGAGAAGAGGAGGCTCAGGGGAGACCTTCTTGCTCTCTACAGCTACCTGAACGGAGGTTGTAGCCAGGTGGGGGTTGGTCTCTTCTCTCAGGCAAGCAGCACCAGAACAAGAGGACACAGTCTCAAGCTGTGCCAGGGGAAGTTTAGGCTGGAAGTGAGGAGAAAGTTCTTCCCAGCAAGAGTAATTGGCAATTGGGATGTGCTGCCCAGGGAGGTGGTGGAGTCCCCATCCCTGGAGGTGTTCAAAAAAGGATTGCATGTGGCACTTGGAGCCATGGTTTAGCTGTCAGGAGGTGTTAGGTATTAGGTAATACGTTGGACTTGATAATCTCTGAGGTCTTTTCCAACCTGGTTGATTCTATGATTCTAATTTATTGATTACATCTGGCCCCATGCCCTGGTATCTTCTCTTCCCTCCCTCCCCCCAGTTGCCTAGAGGGGCTTACACTCCTGTTACAAGTGGCTAACTCTTCCAGGGAGATGTAGCCCTGTAAGAACCTTCCCTCTATAACTTAGAGGAGGTGATGCTTTACTGCTGTGAACATCTGACAGGCTGTTGAGACAGAGAAATACAGGAGGGAGGAGTGGGACCTTTATTATGGTGTGATGTTTAGTGGGAAGTGTGGCGAGGTCCTGACTCACTGCTCAGACATCCTCCTATTTATCTCCTCCAATTTAACATATGTCTAAAATGTAGCTCTAAGCACATGTGCAGAACTTACTGCTATAACAAATCTTGTCAGCCTGAGCAATGTCTGAGATGAAGAATCGGAGCAAAGACCTTCAAGTTAGAGCCAGGGAAAAGTACCAGAGAGGATGAATAACTCGTATCTAGATACATCTATGCTATGGTATCACGTTGTCACCCGTGTCCTGCTGATGCAGATCCCTGGCAGGAGAGTTTTGCTGTGAGACCACATTGCTGTGAGGAGCTTGTGATGCAGCCTGAACTCATGCTGTTCAGACCTAATGAAGACAATCAAGAGTTCCCATTCCATGAAATTGCAGTGCACTGGACCCTTCCCATAGCCCTGATTTAAACCTGTACAAACTGGCTGGGAGGTTTAGGCAATGACACTTGTTCAATCTTTTCCAGCCAAGCCTGGATTTGAGGTCTCTTACCTGTGAAAAACATCAATAAATCAAAATTACTAGAAGATGCTGTGCTGATAATTGATTCCTTCAAGGGTATTTGGTATTGAGGGCCGGGAGGATGATCAGAGGGCTGGAGCACCTCTCCTATGAGGACAGACTGAGGGAGTTGGGGCTGTTCAGTCTGGAGAAGAGAAGGCTCTGAGGTGACCTAATTGTGGCCTTCCAGTACCTGAAGGGGGCTACAGGAAGGCTGGGGAGGGACTGCTCAGGATCTCAGGTAGTGATAGGACTAGGGGGAATGGAATGAAGCTGGAGGTGGGGAGATTGAGGCTGGATGTGAGGAGGAGGTTCTTCCCCATGAGAGTGGTGAAACCCTGGAATGGGTTGTGCAGGGAGGTGGTTGAGGCCCCATCCCTGGAGGTGTTTAAGCCCAGGCTGGATGAGGCTCTGGCCAGGCTGATCTAGTGTGGGGTGTCCCTGCCCATGGCAGGGGGGTTGGAACTAGATGATCCTTGTGCTCCCTTCCAACCCTGACTGATACTATGATACTATTTTCCCCCCAAAGCTTAAACTGTTTCCAACAGCAAGAAGTTATAATGAAGACTAAGTGTATTTATGAAGTGGAATCATTAACAATGGCTCAGCCAGTGGAATTTCAATTTCCTCTTCCATCAGTGATGCTAACACAGAATGAAGTTTCATTGATGTATTGGGCATTCATTGTCATCCTCTTAACTGAGAGGAAAAAATTGTGTTTGCCCTTCTCCACTGGCTGCTTTTTGCAGGGAAAACTGCACGTTGCACAGAGTCAATCCAGAGCCTTAATGGAGAAAGTATTTACAAGAAAATAAATGTGCCCATAAATATTTCACAGGCATCTCATATGTGCATTGTGCTCCATCATATTTAATGGATGAATGCAACTATTTCGCTTGTGGGGGATTTTTCCTCTTAAGCAGTGTCTTAAGGAGCTTCAGGTAGAGAATGTCTGTCAAGTTTTGTGAGGTGATAGATGGAAAAAGGAAAGGAAACCTTTTCCTAAGAGTTCTTTTTCTTAAAGAACAGAACTAAGAAAACCTCAGTTACCACTTAGTGAACATTGAGCACCAAAATCCAGGTGTTTGAAGCTCTGGTTCCTGCTTTTATCCTGCATACTCACAGCCCTGCTGTGGCTTTCCCTCTCACAGAATCAATAAGGTTGGAAAAGACCTCAAAGATCATCAAGTCCAACCTGTCACCCAAGACCTCATGACTACTAAACCATGGCAGGGTTTGGTAAAGACCTCTGCAGATCATCTAGTTCAAACCCCTGCTGCTAATGCAGGTTTGCCTAGATCAGGTTGCACAGAAACCTGCCCAGGTGGATTTTGAAAGTCTCCAGAGGAGACTCCATGACCTTTCTGGGCAGCCTGCTCCAGGGCTCTGGCACTGTCACAGGAAAGAAGTTCAAGTGAAACCTCCTGTGTTCTGGTTTGTGCCCATTGCCCCTTGTTGTGTCACTGAGCACCACTAAGTAGAGCCCAGTCCCATCCTCATGACCTCCACCTTTTAGCTATTGATCAGCATTGAGAAGATCCCCTCTCAGTCTGCTCTTCCCCAGGCTCTCCCTGGAGTGAGGTAGCGCACAGCTCACTGAAATGGGCTTCCCTGGCAGCAGCAGGAAAGCAGCTGTCATTTTTGGGTCACCAGTTTTACTCCAGGGGACCAAACCACCTCAAGCAGAGGAGGGATCTGGACTAACCTGAGCAGCAGTGTCACCTGCACACATTTCTGCCTTCCTGCTCATTGCTCTGTTCTCCCAGCCCCTCTGGAAATACGTTGTGCAATAAGTGATCTTGAAGGGAACCTTGAGGCTCCTCTCTCCAGGGGAAACAGTTTAATTCTGCTCCTTGCTTTCCCAGTGCTCTCCATCCTTCCACCCCCAGGTCCATATTTTAGCATCCTAAGTAGCCTTTGGCAGAGGATTCTGCTGAACTGCAACAGAGATGTCCATATGCTGTGTATGGTGGTGACTGAGACAAGATGCTCACTCTGTATGTAGTAAAGTTGAGTTTCTAAGCTTACTTAGCCCAGAACAAATCCAGGGTACCATTTGTTGGGTCCTGTGGGGGGTTCCTGGCAGTTCAGAGTGGTGCACTGTCATCACAAGATCACTGGTTTGTGGTGTGCTGCTTTGGGGTGTTCTACAGGCCTGCAAGCAGTGTCCTCATGCACATATGCTAGTGGTAATTTTTTTCCCCTCCTCTCTAAGTCATTCTGTCCTAGAATAATAGGATTTGGGAAAAGCTCCAGGGTTTTCCTGGATGGCCAGGAAAAAACAGTGACTGTATGCTTTGGGGTGGTGGTGTTGTTGAAACGTGTCCAGAGAAGGGCAACGAAGCTGGGGAGGGGTTTGGAGCACAATCCCTATGAGGAGAGGCTGAGGGAGCTGGGGTTGCTTAGCCTGGAGAAGAGGAGGCTCAGAGGGAGACCTTATCACTCTGTACAACTACCTGAAAGGAGGTCATAGCCAGGTGGGGGTTGGTCTTTTCTCCCAGACAACCAGCACCAGAACAAGAGGACACAGTCTCAAGCTGTGCCAGGGGAGGTTTAGGCTGAATGTTAGGAACAAGTTCTTCACAGAAAGAGAGATTGGCCATTGGAATGTGCTGCCCAGGGAGGTGGTGGAGTCACCCTCACTGAAGGTGTTTAGGAGGAGACCGGATGGGGTGCTTGGTGCCATGACTTAGTTGATTAGATGGTGTTGGGTGATGAGTTGGACTTGATGACCTCAGAGGTCTTTTCCAACCCGGTTAATTCTGTTCCAGTCTATTCATGTGCTGCCAGGTAGGTGCCAACCTGAGGAAGGGCAGCAGGGCTCTTTAAATAAAGAAAGCCTTTCTTCAGATATCAAACCCATGCCTTAAACCAAAAATGAAACTCCAGATTTTGATCCTGGTGATGTAACAAGGCAGTGATTGATACAAAGCAAAAAAAAAAAGTACCCCTCAGTGCTTTACTTGAAGGGAAGTAATTTTTGGAAATGTTATTTTTAAAAGAGAGACATGGAAGGTTTAACTTCAAATACAGAACAAATGTGGCACTGCTGCAGGCTTTTAGTCTTTTAATGTTTCTTTCCCCCCTGCCCCCATGCCAATTCTAATTCCCCAAACCAATCCATGTTGCCACTGGCTCAAGGTGACCCAAAAGTAATTCAAATTTAAAAGGGGGCTGGGTGTGGGTGGGATTAGAATCCTCAAGGTTGGAAAAGACCTCTAAGGTTGGAAAAGACCTCAAATATCATCAGGGCCAACCTTCTACCCAACACCTCCATGACCAATAGACCATGTACCCTGGTGCCACATCTACTTGGTGTTTTGAACACTTAGAATAGAATAGAATTAACCAGGTTGGAAGAGACCTCCCTTGAATTTAGATAGAATAGAACAGAATTAACCAGGTTGGAAGAGACCTCCCATGAATTTAGATAGAATAGAACAGAATTAACCAGGTTGGAAGAGACCTTCCATGAATTTAGATAGAATAGAACAGAATTAACCAGGTTGGAAGAGACCTCCCTTGAATTTAGATAGAATAGAACAGAATTAACCAGATTGGAAGAGGCCTCCCATGAATTTAGATAGAATAGAGCAGAATTAACCAGATTGGAAGAGGCCTCCCATGAATTTAGATAGAATAGAACAGAATTAACCAGATTGGAAGAGGCCTCCCATGAATTTAGATAGAATAGAACAGAATTAACCAGGTTGGAAGAGACCTCCCATGAATTTAGATAGAATAGAACAGAATTAACCAGGTTGGAAGAGACCTCCCATGAATTTAGATAGAATAGAACAGAATTAACCAGGTTGGAAGAGACCTCCCATGAATTTAGATAGAATAGAACAGAATTAACCAGGTTGGAAGAGGCATCCCATGAATTTGGATAGAATAGAACAGAATTAACCAGGTTGGAAGAGACCTCCCTTGAATTTAGATAGAATAGAACAGAATTAACCAGGTTGGAAGAGGCCTCCCATGAATTTAGATAGAATAGAATAGAATTAACCAGATTGGAAGAGGCCTCCCATGAATTTAGATAGAATAGAACAGAATTAACCAGGTTGGAAGAGACCTCCCATGAATTTAGATAGAATAGAACAGAATTAATCAGGTTGGAAGAGACCTTTGAGATCATCGAGTTCAACCTAACATCCAACACCATCTAATCAACTAAACCATGGCACCAAGTGTCTCATACCTCCAGTGGTGGTGACTCCACCACCTCCCTGGGCAACACATTCCACTGGCCAATCTCTCTTTCTGTGAAGAACTTCCTCCTAACATCCAGCCTAAAGCTCCCCTGGCACAGCTTGAGACTGTGTCCTCTTCCAGGGATGGGGACTCCACTACTCCCCTTGGCAGCCCCTTCCAAAGCCTCACCTGATTTCCTTTGGACTTGTCTTGAGTTTGAATTCTGTCATATTTCCTCAGCATGTTCACTCTAGAGGGAAGGAATTTTTTATTGTTTTGGGTTTGTTTTTTTAATGCTAGTGCTAAAGCTCTCTGCTCGTTATGAACATTTCTGGTATGATAGTTGCAGTGTTACCTCCCACGGCCACCTCTCCCACTGACACAGAAGCTGGGGTAGCAGAAGGTGCCTGTGTTTGTAGCACACCAGATCAGCTCAAGCTGCATGTTAAGGAGGCTTTGCTCTAACAAGCCACAAACTTTGCATCTGTCACCCCTTCCAGGAGTGGGCTGTCCTCCCTAGAGGGCTGGCTGAGATGGTGTTCAGAGGAAAGCTTTGCTAGTGGAGGTCTGTTGCAGTCCTTAGTGCTTCTGTGTGTAAACAGAGTGATATGAACTGGAGCTCTAAGTCAGGTTAATCAGCCAACAGGGGATTTACTCTTTGTCTTCCCTTAGTGTGCAGTGTAGTTGGGATGTGAACAAGAGCAGAGCAAGAGGACACAGTCTCAAGCTGCACCAGGGGAAGTTTAGGCTGGAGGTGAGGAGAAAGTTCTTCCCAGAGAGAGTTGTTAGCCATTGGAATGTGCTGCCCAGGGAGGTGGTGGAGTCACCATCCCTGGAGGAGTTCAAGAGGGGATTGGACATGGCACTTGGTGCCATGGTCTAGTAGTCATGAGGTCTGTGGTGACAGGTTGGACTTGATGATCTTTGAGGTCTCTTCCAACCTTATTGGTTCTGTGATAGCCTTGGTGATTCTGTGATCCTGGGTGATTCTGTGATCTTGTGTGATTCTGTGATTCCAGGTACTGTTGCTGCCTCCTTAGAGGGAGGACTTGGGGTTTCTTGAGTTTTCTTGTGCAGAAAGCCATGGAAACATCTTCCTTGCACTGACAGCCAGGACTTGTTTTTAAATTGCACTGTGGGGATAGCTACTCCAGTGCAGTTTCTGCAGAGTTGGGTGTCTCACACTGCCCTTGTGATGCTGAAGGACACAAAAGCAGCACCACTGTCATCACCAGTTACTGTGCTGGTGCAATGTTAAACCTACTGTGCTACTAGCATGGAGCTGGGGAAACTTCAACAGTTGAGTCATTGTTTGCCAGAAGGTCTAGAGATGTGATTGACCTCCTCTGCTCAGCACTGGTGAGGGTAAACCTCAAGTGCTGGGTTCAGTTTTGGGCCCCTCACTACAAGAAGGACATTGAGGTACTGGAGCAGGTCCAGAGAAGAACAACTGAGCTGGTGAAGGGTCTTGAACAGAAGTCAGATGAGGAACGGCTGAAGAAGCTGGAGTTGTTTAGTCTGCAGAAGAAGAGGGTGAGGGGAGACCTCATTGCTCTCTACAACTGCCTCAAAGGAGGCTGGAGCAAGGTGGGGGATCATATGGAACAAGTGACAGGACAAGAGGAAAAGGACTCAAGTTGTGCCAAGAGAGGTTCAGGCTGGATATTAGGAAAAATTTCCTCACAGGAAGGTTTATCAGGATTTGGAACAGGCTGCCCAGGGAAATGGTAGAGTTACTATCCCTGGATATATTTAAAAGACATGTGGATGTGGTGCTGAGAGACATGGTTTAGTGGTAGTGCTTTAGCAGTAGTTCTGGGATTGTGAGCCCTAGGCAAGCAGCTGGACTTGATGACCTCAAAGGTATCTTCCAGCCTTGACAGTTCTGTTTCTCTGATTCTACACATAATAGAATAGAATAAAATTTACCAGGTTGGAAAAGAACTTTGAGATCGAGTCCAACCTATCACCCAACACCATCTGATCAACTAAACCATGGCACCAAGCACCCCATCCAGGCTCTTTCTAAACACCTCCAGTGATGGTGACTCCACCACCTCCCTGGGCAGCACGTCCCAATGGCCAATCTCTCTTTCTGTGAAGAACTTCCTCCTAACATTCAGCCTAAACCTCCCCTGGCACAGCCTGAGACTGAGTCCTCTTGGGAGAAGAGGTTGTGTCCTCTGCCTGGGAGAAGAGACCAACCCCCACCTGGCTACAACCTCCCTTCAGGGAGTTGGAGAGAGCAAGAAGGTCTCCCCTGAGCCTCCTCTTCTCCAGGCTAAGCAACCCCAGCTCCCTCAGCCTCTCCTCACAGGGCTGTGCTCCAGACCCCTCCCCAGCTTTGTTGCCCTTCTCTGGACACCTTCCAGCAAGTCAACATCTTTCCTAAACTGAGGGGCCCAGAACTGGGCACAGGACTCAAGGTGTGGCCTAACCAGTGCTGAGTGCAGGGGCAGAATGACCTCCCTGCTCCTGCTGGCCACACTGTTCCTGATACAGGCCAGGATGCCACTGGGACATGAGATCACTTCTCTTGCCTCTAATGTCATGTCAGAGGCCAAAGCAGTGAGGAGGACCATCCACCCAGTAACCCAGCCTCCAGCTCTTGAATCTTATATGGGTAGCCCAGCAGCCAATGGTCCACCTGGGCCGAGCTGCAGGTGGCGATGCTTGGCAGGGAATGTTCAGCTCACACCTAGGCTACAAATGTGCAGCCCTTCCTTTTTGGAGAGGGGTGTGGGAGGTGAGCACTGCAGAGGGGACAGTGGTGTGGCACCGTTAAAATCAAAACAATAGAGGAAAACTGTGATGAAGGAGCTAATGAAAGGGAAAGAGGTTGTCAGTGGGCATTCAGGTGCATGTGAGATGAGCCCAGAAGAGAACAGTGTGTTTTCCTGTCCAGGTGGGCTGGAGGCTTGAAAAGAGGGAGGGATGCTTGCTAGATGGGACGTGTGGGGTGGCCTAGTCTGCAGAACCAGACTGTGCAGGGGATGGTCAGGAATGGCTGTGAATCCCCAGCAGTTTTGCTTTGGAGCAGCCCCTTCCCTGTGCTTAATGCCATGCTTTACGGTTGGGGGTCCTGGATGTGATTCCTTTCTTCTCCAAAGGGAGCTTGTGTGCCTTAAGTAAGAACAAGTTGTCTTGAAAAGCCCATCCTGTAGCTGGAGAAGAAATCTACTCCTTGCCATTAAGGTATGCAAATCAGAATGTGCCATATGCAGCATTTCCCTGTGGGATACAGCCAGCAGATGCATTGGCAGCCCCCACAGCCCACACTGGGCAAAACAAATGCTCACAAACCCAGTAACAACCATTCTTTGAAATTCAGGCCAGCCTTGGCTCTGCCTGTGTAGCCAGGAAGGCTCTAGGACATGTCTGAAATGTGCAAAGCAGGGACTTGAATTGCTGTCTCTCCATCACAGGGTGGTGCTGTAACGAGTGAGCATTCCTGCAAGAAGAGCAGGGAAGGAGGACAATATTTAAACAGATGCCCTACTGGGTGGGTAGGCTGGAGGTTGGTTGGATGTATGTGACTAGGCATTAAATTTCAGAGGGCTGTGGGGGAGTTTTCTGATTGCTTTTGTGTTCTTCAGTCACCTACAGAATATCAGAAGGTCACAGGTAGAGGGATTCTTCTTAAGGTGGAGACTCTGCTCTTACTGTTGTGGCTGCTTTGCAAATCAACATCAGATGCTATGCAGGAAAAAAAACCCACATTATTCTGTTTAGAATAGCATCAAAAGCTATCTTCAAAGAATAAAGCATCAAGACCATGTAGATGCTTTGGCATTTTTGAAGTTGCCTTCATACTCATTAGACTTTAATGATATGAGGAGTGACTTTTTGCCTGTCAAAAGTTGCAGAGACTTCTAACTCTCTAAGCACCTTGCACATCAGTCACGTCTGGTCCTCACAGTCCTCCCTATTGCATTTGCTTGTCTGCTTTTAAGCCTTGCATTACACCAACTGAGGGCTTTTGCTGGGCAAACTCTGCTAATTTGCAAGTTCTGCAGGCTTTGTCATTTACAGA
The DNA here is from genome assembly GCF_026170545.1 of Melanerpes formicivorus. Taxonomy (NCBI): domain Eukaryota; kingdom Metazoa; phylum Chordata; class Aves; order Piciformes; family Picidae; genus Melanerpes; species Melanerpes formicivorus. The sequence goes on from NW_027142374.1 coordinate 1,409,566, forward strand.
TCAAGTGGGGGAATTAAATAGAGCTGGGACAAGAAACATCCAAGGGATGGTAGCAGATGCCATCTTCTGAAGCATAGCCTTCACCTGCCTTAGCTGCGCAGTGGCAGTGTAACCAGTCAGCTCTGTTTAACCAAGTGCTCCTGATGTTTGCTGTGCCACAGCCCTAAATGTCACTGCTGCAAAGCATGTGAAGTTCCCCTGAGCCCACCAGTCTTAGTCTTGAGCTGTTTCAAGGGGAGGTGGCAGATTTCTGATCTTTCTTTTAAAGCAGGAGTCTGTCTTCACAAGGAGATCTTTGATGTAAGGTAATAACTGGAAATCATAGAATCCACAGAGTCTTCTGGGCTGGAAGGGACCTCCAAAGCTCATCCAGTCCAACCTCCCTGCAGTCAGCCAGGACATTCCCAACTAGACCAAGTTGCCCAGGGCCTGGTCGAGCATCACCCTGAATATCTTCATGAAAGGGGCCTCAATCACCACCCTCGACAACCTGCTCCACCACCCTCATAGTAAAGAATTTGTTCCTAACATCCAACCTAAATCTTCTCTTCTCCAGCTTAAAGCCATTGCCCCTCATCCTGTCACTGCAGGCCTTTGCAATCAGTCTCTCTCCAACCTTCTTGTAGCCCCCTTCAGGCACTGAAGGCTGCTATTAGGTCCCCCCAGAGCCTTCTCTTCTCCAGGCTGACCACCCCATCTCCCTCAGCCTGTCCTCATAGCTGAGGTGCACCAACCCCATGATCATTCTTGTGGCCCTCCTCTGGATTTGCTCCAGCAGGTCTAGGTCCTTCCTGTGTTGAGGCCAGGATGAAATGAAGGGCAGGAACAATTGATCCCTTCCCCTGCTTCCCTGCAGCACCAAGCTGAGTATGGAGATGTTACCAAGCACTTGCTTCTTCTGTTTGTGTTCTCCTGCTCTCCATACACCTGTGCTTATACAAGAACCAATTGTGTTACAGGGTGCTTGCTCCCAGCAAGACAACAACGACTTGTCCATGGAGCTCTCTGAGAGCTGTCAGGTGCCTCAAGTTGCACCAAGGGAAGTTCAGACTGGATATTAAGAAGAATTTCTTTACCAAACGGGCTATCAGGCATTGGAACAGCTTGCCCAGGGCAGTGGTGGAATCCCAATCCCAGGAGATATTTAAGTCTCAAGCGGCGCCGGGGAAGTTTAGGCTGGAGGTGAGGAGAAAGTTATTCACCAAGAGAGTTGTTAGCCATTGGAATGTGCTGCCCAGGGAGGTAGTGGAGTCCCCATCCCTGGAGGAGTTCAAGAGGGGATTGGATGTGGCACTTGGTGCCATGGTCTAGTCATGAGGTCTGTGGTGACAGGTTGGACTCGATGATCTTTGAGGTCTCTTCCAACCTTGGTGATACTGTGAGCCTGTGAAGTGTGTGTAGGGACACAGTTTAGTTGGGACTGGCGAGCGTTACTTTAATGGCTGATGATCCTAAAGGTCTTTTCCAATCTAGACAATCCTGTGATTCTGTCAGCATCTTGGGACTCACTGAGGTCTGTTCAGAGTTAGCAGAAATCCTGCCTCCCTGCTTTCTTGCACCTGCACTGGGGAAAAGGTCTTTCCTAAAGCTCTGACGTTAAGCTGTTCTGTCGTGTGGAGCTTGCATGGAATAGAGAGAGGATGCAGGTTATTGCTTTCCAGGGAATAGTACACACTTTGTGGTCTTTCTTTTTATTGGTATTTTTTTTTTCAAGTCAGATGCCTCTGTTACTCTGACAGCAGAGGAAATGAGGGAGTTGCATTGTCTTTGGTGATAGCCACCTTTTCTCTCCCCTCTTTTATACAGAGAGTAAGGACACCAAAAGAATTTCTCCCCTGTAGTTTGGCTGGGTCCTCGATTCAGCCTGTACAGGGGAAAGCTGTCCATGCTGTGTCCTGGCTGGGGGTGGCACTTTGGCATGTAGCAAGGCACAGGTAGCTCTCTACAACTACCTGAAAGGAGGTGGTAGAGAGGTGGGTGTTGGTTTCTCCTTACAGGTCACAACTAATAGGACAAGAGGAAATGGCATTAAGTTACACCAGGGAGGGTTTAGATTAGACAGTAGGAAAAACTTCTATACCCAAAGAGTTCTCACAGACAGGAACAGGCTGCCCAGGGAAGTGGTTGAATCCCCATCCCTGGATGTATTTAAAAGCCATCTAGGTAGGGTGCTGGTGGAGATGGTGTAGTAGTTAGCCCTGGTAGAGTTAGATAATGGTTGGACTTGATGATTTTGGAGGTCTTTTCCAGCCATGGTCATTCTGTGGAAGCAACCAAGTTTTCCAAGTTTTCTCCATGAGGTACCTGGACAGGTTCTTTGTAACCCTCACCACTTTGCTTACCTCTTCCCTGCCGTTCAATGGGATATTTGGTGAGTTCTCTGGTTTCAAACTCCACTTGGTGTAAACCTCTTGCCCTGCCAGCAACATTTTGGCTACCCCAGTGACCCTTGTAGTGGTGGGGAAAGAAAGCAGTGCTGGGGTCTGAAATGCAGCTAACAGTCAGCACATCTGAGGACATCCTCCTCCTCCTTCGCTGGTGAGACATGCTGCACACAGCGATTGGTAGGTGGGAACAGCTGCAGCACTCTGTGGGGAAGAACTAATACCATTTAAAATTAATTGTGTGCTTGAGATAAACTACCTCCTGCCAGTGTCCTGCCTCAGAAGAGTCTCTAGCTTGTATTTAAGAGGATTGACAAGGTGTTCAGGCTTTTGCAAAACCAGGAGGGATTTAACCTTGTGAAGGCATGGCAAGTTCTCATCTTTCCTGGAGGTCTGGGGTTTTACACTCCATGACTATATTCACATGCACTTAATTAGAGACAGGCTCTGAGATGACTTAGTGGGCTGTGTGCATGCTGGATCCACAGCTGAGACAAATCCATTTGTCAAGTGTAATTCTTGAACACAACCGACCCCCTTGCTCTCAAATGCAGATGTGCAGGACCTCCAGCAGGCTGGGGAGGTCATGGGAAGGACATGCTCCTCTCCACTCGTGCAGGCTCTTCTGGCTGCCTTGCAGGGATGGCATAGGTCTTGCCTGTGCCAGTAATGCAGCTAGGCCGATGCATGCCTGGCACTCACCACTTTCTTTTGCAGTTCTGTACTAGCCACATCTCTTCCTGTGCTCTAGTGAGCATCACAGTGGCCCAACCCCCCTCTCAGCATGTTCCTCAGTGACTTTGCAAAAGCCCTGCTTCAAAAACATGCTGGCTGTGAGATCAGGTTGGAAATGATTTGAGCTTGACACCTGCTTTATGAAAATGTGTTTGTCATTAACTCTTATTTATCAATGAAACCAAGCTGGAATGAGAAGTTTGACTTGCTGGAGCAAATAGGCTAGTAAAAAGATACGGAATGAGGTGATGGAGCCTTGGTGAGCTGGCATTTGCTTCCTGTGGTTTCCATAGATACATATCTGACTGATTTGCAAACATTATACACCACCTGAAGTATATTTGTGCTACTTCAGGAACAACAATTCCACTGAAGTGCATTCTGCACAAAACCACTCCTGAAGCTTTTGTTGAGTGATGAACTCTAAACAGGCTTTCCAAGGCCATTGCTGCTTTCTCAGCTCTAACCTTGAATTTTAACCAGGCTAGAGGTAGAAGGGGAAAAAAAGGAGTCAGAGAAAGCCTCTAACCCAGGTCTGTGTGTGTAATTTTGTCATATGTTCCAGCAAGTGTAGTTCAGCTTGGGACAAGAGACTGGGTGGGGGGGGGGGTGTTGGTGTGTGCCCTGTCAGCAACGAGGCTGGTTGCACCCAAGTTGGCTAAGGGAATGAGAGATTGATTAGGGATATACAGCCTTGAAAGTGTTACTGAGAGGAAGGAGAAACAGGAAGGTTAAGGAGAGAGCAAATAAGATGAGCAAACAGATCCATCTACATCAAGAGTGTCTGAAGGTGATGGATACGTGAGGCTGGAAGATGATTCCTTTCAGCGCATGAAGGTACCCCTGATAATAAATTGCAGAGAAAGGGACATTCAACCTAAAGCAGTGCTTTGATGGGCAGATGTCCTTTTCCAGAGACACAAATTCCAAGTGAGGCTGAAGGTTCAAAAGGGTCTGGCTCCATCAGTGGGTTCAAACCAAGGCAGAGCCCCGCACCCACTGCTGGATCTCTTGAGCACTGCAGCCCTGCAGAGCACACTGAGTACTGTCTTTGGCTCAGATCTGGGGCTGACTGTGGAGGCTGAGCTCTCACACCAAACTGGCTCATCTGATAGAGGAATAATTCAAACAGTCACAATTATTATTCTCCCTCCCCAGTTCTTCACATCAAGCATGCATTTCCCCCTCTATGCTCTTAATTAGAAACTAAAGGAGAGGGAACGAGGAGGAGGAGGAGGAAACTAATAATGCCAGTTACACATTTGGCTCACAAGAAAGAAAAGCAAAGCACACTGATGCATTTGTGGACAATAAGTAGGACATTATGCATGCTTAATAAACCTCTTTGCTGTTAATCTCTGTTAACCTGCAGGATCTGTTACATATGTCATAGACTCACAGAATTGTCAGGGTTGGAAGGGACCTCAAGGCTCAGCCAGTTCCAACCCCCCTTGCTATGGGCAGGGACACCTCACACTACAGCAGGTTGCTCACAGCCACATCCAGCCTGGCTGCAAACACCTCCAGGCATGAGGCTTCCACCACGTCCCTGGGCAGCCTGTTTCAGTCTCTCACCACCCTCGTGGGGAAGAATTTCTTCCTAACATCCAATCTGAATCTCCCCATTTCTAGTTTTTTCCCCATTCCCCCTAGTCCTATCACTCCCTGACACCCTCAAAAGTCCCTCCCCAGCTTTCTTGTAGCCCCCTTCAGATACTGGAAGGCCACAGTTAGGTCTCCTCAGAGCCTTCTCTTCTCCAGACTGAACAGCCCCAGCTCCCTCAGGCTGTCCTCATAGCAGAGCAGCTCCAGCCCTCTGCTCATCCTTGTGGCCCTTCTCTGGACACCTTGCAGCACCTCCAGATCCTTCCTGTACTAGGGGCTCCAGAACTGGACACAGTACTCCAGGTGGGGTCTCACCAGAGCGGAGTAGAGGGGGAGAATCACCTCCCTCTACCTGACAACCTGAGTCTCCTCACTTTCTGTTGTGTTATTGCAAAAAGCTGAACTTGCATTATGACTTTTTGTTTTTTTCAGGGGCCATTGAACCTGCTGCCCTTGGAGCACTGGGAAGCACTGAGGTGCTGTGCAGACCAAGTGGCCTGGTTGCTCTCACAGTAAGAATATTTTCTCTGATGCTCCTTGCCTTCAGCCATTGCAGTGCACCAATTTCATGGAAGGTTTGGCCTCAGGGTCCCAGGTCTTGATGCTGGAAGGCTGCTGGGGTCACCTGCTTGTTAAGATGATTGAGTGCTACTGCTGGAGGAGTTTCTGGGTGGATTTCCCACCACCTGAGGGGCTTAGGATGAGTGTTGTCTGAAGCCTCTTTGTGCTGGAGACTTCAGAAAGGTTCCCAGAGCTCAGCATCCACCAGCCCTCCTGCCACCTCAGTGGAGAGCTAGGAGTAGCAGGGATGGATGTGATCAGCACACTGTGTTAAAACTCCGTATTTTTCTTGTGTGATGCACAGTCTTTCACAGCTTTCTCATCCCATGGAGCAGTGCCCAGAATTTGATGTATGCTGTTGTAATGAGAAAGGGGGGGGGGGGGGGGGGGGGGGGGGGAGGGGGGAAGAGGGGAGAGCTGCAAGGAGCAGAGTGGTTGTTGCTGAGAATCTCTCATGATTAATGATTTTTCTTTCCAGCAGCATCGTTTTCCATCCTGCCAGGGTTTCAAAGCTCTGAAGCTGTTGTTGTGGGGGTCTAACTTACTTATTTATTCAGTTTTGGTCTGTGACATGCAATTCTGTCAGTGTTTTTCTGAAGCAGCTGTGGTGGCAGAGGCCAGGTGACTCATCCCATCTGTAACCAATGGCTCAGGAGGACGCAGGTGCTGTCAGTGTCACTGGGAGCCGCGGATGATCCACGAACCTCTTCTGATGCTGCTCTGTCTGCCCGTGGCTCATTTCTAGTGAGCAAAGGTGTGTTTGCAGGTGGGGGGATGAGCAGGAGCAGCAGCAGTGGTAGCAGAGGATGGGTAAGAAGAGGAAAATCAGATTTCTGGGGAAGATCTGGTGTCAGAACCTGCAGGGAGGTTCTAGCCAGATGGGGGTTGGTCTCTTCTCCCAGGCAACCAGCACCAGAACAAGAGGACACAGTCTCAAGCTGCGCCAGGGGAAGTTTAGGCTGGAGGTGAGGAGAAAGTTCTTCCCAGAGAGAGTTGTTAGCCACTGGAATGTGCTGCCCAGGGGGGTGGTGGAGTCCCCATCCCTGGAGGTGTTCAAGAGGGGATTGGATGTGGCACTTGGTGCCATGGTTTAGTAGTCAAGAGGTGTCAGGTGACAGGTTGGACTTGATGATCTTTGAGGTCTTTTCCAACCTTATTGATTCTATGATTCTATGTAACACTGCAGCAAAAGAATAGAAGCATAGAATGGTGGGGGTTGGAGGGAACCTCTGGGGATCATCTAGTCCAGCTTGCCTGCCAAAGCAGTATCACCTAGAGCAGGCTGCACAGGAATGTGTCCAGGTGGGTTCTGAAAGTCTCCAGAGTAGGAGACTCCACAGCCTTTCTGAGCAGCCTAGTCCAGTGCTCTAGCACCCTCAAAGAAGTTTCTGCTGATGTTGAGGTGGAACCTTTTGTGCTCTAGTTAGTACCCATTGCCCTGTCACAGGGCACCACTGAAAAGAAACTGGCTTGACACCCCCCCCGAAGATACTTGTAACATTCATGAGATCTCCTCTCAGTTTCCTCTTCTTCAGACTAGACAGACCCAGGTCTCTCAGCCTTTCCTCATCAGAGAGATGTGCCAGTCCCTTCGCCATCCCTGAAGCCTCTGTTGGACTCTCTAGCATTTCCCTGTCTCTCTTGGACTGGGGAGCCCAGAACTGGACACAGTACTCAAGGTGTTTTCTCAGCAGGGAGAGTAGAGGGGGAGGAGAACCTCTCTCAACCTGCTGTCAACACTTTTCTTCATGCACCCCAGGAGACCATCTGCCTTCTTTGCCACAGGGGCACACTGCTGCCTCATGGATAACTTGCTGTCTACCAGGACTCCAAGGCCCTTTGGGTCCAAAACACCTTCCAGGAAAGCTCTGTGATCTTACTTTGTCTGGATGATGGCTCTTCCCTGCAGGTCTTTCCTTCTGGCACAGCTGGACCTGAGTTTTCAGAGAAAGCCAACATCTCTGCCTGAGGTGTCTCCAACATATGAAGTCTGCAGGAGGGTCACATCTTGAGTTGATACCAAATCTATGGGAGGAAACTTTTCCATTCATTTAATAGGTTGAGTTGGGTTTTTTCCCCCTCCCTCTAGTCAGGAGTTTTATCTTGTTAGTTCTGTGAATCAAACCATGCATCTGCAATCCTTTAATTTTCTTTCTGAGAGCAAGACATTTTAAATGCAGAGCTGGATCAAAATTCAAGCATGAACATTATCTGCCTGGATTGTAAGCCCTTCGTGAGATATTCAGGGTGAAGTCAGTGCAGCTACCCAGTGTCATTCCCAGTTAGGTAACCAATACCCTCCTCTCCTGGAGTGTGTTCACAGGCATGTGACTGTTCTCTGGTTCAGGCTAGGGAGTTTTGAAGTGGTGCTTGCATAAATTTGCCCCCTTCTTGCTGTGTTTAGTTGACAATGCTTTCTAATTCTCCCCCCACATCAGATTTTCAGATATTAAGTTTCTCCTCTCTGTGATTGCTGTGGATGTTTTGCCTGGAAAATCAAAGAATAGAATAGAATTAACCAGGTTGGAAAAGAACTTTGAGATCATCAAGTCCAGCCTATCACCCAACATTATCTAATCAACTGGACCAGGGCACCAAGCACCCCATCCAGTCTCTTCCTAAACACCTCCAGTGTTCTCTCCAGTGCCCACCTCCCTGGGCAGCACATTCCAGCAGCCAGTTACTCTTTCTGGGAAGAACTTCTTCCTGACATCCAGCCTAAACCTCCCCTGGTGCAGCTTGAGACTGTGTCCTCTTGTTCTGGTGCTGGTTGCCTGGAAGAAGAGACTAACCCCCACCTGGCTACAACCTCCCTTTCAGAGATTGTTCCATTTTCATCTCTTCCTTTTGATGAGGTCCTAACACATCAAAGAAAAAAATCTACCCTTAGAACCCTGCCTCTCTACTCAAACATTTAAAATACCAAGAGGTCTTCAGGGTACAGAAGGAGTGCAAGCAGGAGCATCACACCGCAGAGCTCGCTGGAGCTTGGGATGAGGACCCAAATCGTGTCAGAACTCAGGATGCTCGGCTGGAGCGTTGCCTGTCAGCGGGCACCACTGCTGGGACTGAGCAGAGCAGGAGCATGTCAGGGCTTGATTGAAGGTGGACAGAAAAGGTCCTGTAGGAGCACATTTTCTGCAGGAAAAACCCTGAGCTGAGAGCATTCCATGCTGGGTTGCCAGCAGTCAGTTGCTTACTCTTTAAAGGCTTTCTGTAGCTGGAGGCATTAAATAATTTAGCAGTCTTTCCATCCAACCTCCTGGGATTTTTTTTTCCCCATTTTGTACATTGAAAAGTTCTCCAGGCCATCACTGGCAGCTGAAATGAAGAGAGAATCATAGCATTGTTAGGGTTGGAAGGGACCTCAAGGATCATCTAGTTCCAACTCCCCTGCCATGGGCAGGGACACCTCACACTACAGCAGGTTACTCAGAGCCATATCCAGCCTGGCCACAAAAACCTCCAGGGATGAGGCTTCTACCATAAGAGAAACCCAATCTGAGTACTAACACTTGTCATGACAAAGGTGGACTAAAAGAAGTGAACAGAGGAGCATCTCTCCTGGCAGAATATGACATTTAAATGTGTTTCCCTCTTTCGATTTAAAATGCAAGAAGCAAGCAGATGCATGAAGGCACTCATTTGAGGTTCAAAGAGCTGTTCATGCACAGGATCAATAGATCCAGCACTGTATTTAGTGTTGTACAAAATGCTGGACCAGGCAATTACTTTGATTCATCACTGTGGTAAGTGAAGCATCCAAGTGTGACAGAAAATTATCATATTTTCTTGTTTCTTGTGGAACTGAAGTATTTCATCTTTAGAGGCAGATTATGTTAAAGATGAATATTCTGTTCTTGACAGGTATTGCCAATGGCTTGGTAATTCACTGCTCCTTGTACAGGGGGCTGTGGCATTGTGCATTCACTCAGCCTGTAATCCACAGGGTAGCAGTGCCAGAGGGACTCTGCCAGTGACCACAGAGTCACCTGGCTGGAGCAGTATAGAGCACATGTGCTTACTGGTGTTACAGGGAGAACTCCTGCTGGCTCCAAAGTGCCAGTGATGGAGTCAGATCCATCTAACAGTCTAAAAGATACAGGTTTAAATTTACACAGGGTAACAAACTAGGTAACCAGCATAATCAAAAGATGCATGGCCAGCAGATCAAAGGGGGTGATTCTGCCCCTCCACTCTGCTCTTGTGAGACCCCACCTGGAGTAACGTGCCCAGCTCTGGTGCCCCCAACACCATAAAGACATGGTGAAGGGTCTGGAGAACAGATCTTGTGAGGAGCAGCTGAGGGAAATGGGTTGTCTAGTCTGGAGAAGAGGAGGCTGAGAGGAGACCTGCTCATTTTCTATAACCACCCAAAAGGAGGTTGTAGTGGGGTGGGTGTTGGTCTCTTCTCCCTAATAACAAGTGATGGGACAAGAGGAAATGGCCTCAAGTTGTGCAAAAGCAGGTTTCTGATGGAGAAGAGAAGGCTCAAGGGAGACCTTATTACTCTCTACAACTATCCTGAGGGCAGGTTGTGGACAGGTGGGGGTTGGTCTCTTCTCCCAGGCAACCAGTGGCAGAACAAGAGGACACAGTCTCAAGATGTGTCAGGGGAAGTTTAGGCTGGGGGTGAGGAGAAAGTTCTTCACAGAAAGAGTAATTGGCCACTGGAATGGGCTGCCCAGGGAGGCACACCTGAAAGGTGGTTGTAGCCAGGAAGGGGTTGGCCTCTTCTCCCAGGCAACCAGCACCAGAACAAGGGGACACAGTCTCAAGCTGCACCAGGGGAGGTTCAGACTCGAGGTGAGGAGGAAGTTCTTCACCGAGCGAGTCATTCGTCTTTGGAACGGGTTGCCCAGGGAGGTGGTTGAGTCATTGACCCTGGAGGCGTTCAAGAGGAGATTGGACGTGGCACTTGCTGCCATGGTTTAGTCATGGAGTCTGTGTTGATAGGTTGGACTCGATGATCCTCGAGGTCCTTTCCAACCTTAGTTATACTGTGATACTGTGAGGTGGTGGAGTCCCCATCCCTGGAGGTGATCAAAAAAGGATTGGATGTGGCACTTGGAGCCATGGTTTAGCTGTCAGGAGGTGTTAGGTATTAGGTAATACGTTGGACTTGATGATCTCTGAGGTCTTTTCCAACCTGGTTGTTTCTGTGGTTCTACGATATTAGACACAGGCTGTGCAGGGAGTTGGCGGAGGAGTCAACTGGAGGATGCTCAGAAAGCATCTGACATGGCACTTTGAGACATGGTTTAGTAGGCATGGTGGTGTTGGGTTGATGGTTGGGTTTGATGATCTTAGAAATCTTTTCCATCCTTGAAGATTCTGTGTGCCTGTGCTGTAATGGGTTAGAGGTCCAAGCTTTCCTTTGCAGTCTTGGGCCTGGAAGCTGTGTAACTGTAACCCCAGGTGTCCTCTACTGCTGTTACCCCAAACTGATGCTGCTTGAAGAAGCAGGAAGGTGTTTGCTTAAACAATGTACATACACATAGAGGTATGCTTGTTTCTTTTAAAGCAATTTGAATTCCACTGAAAAGAGAATCCATAGAAACTGCTTTAGGAAGCTACCACCTCTCCTTAGCGTTTTAAGCACTTGCAGTTGGCAGAAGCACCTTCCCAAGAGCTCTGTGTGTGAGTGCTCAGTGGATTTGTGGTCAGAGGTTCCTCTGCAAACTACTTGTTGCCTGTTCTTAGCCTTAAATCCTTGTTGCAGACTCAGACTACTTTGTCAGCTGGAGGGGACTTCATAAGAGCATCAATAGGACTGATCTGGCCTGCGGAGCAGGGCAGGCAGCTAGATTCTAAATCACTGAAAGGACCAGTGGAGAGCTCAGGTTTTGTATCAGATGTAATGTATTACAAGTAAGATTTATAAAAGGATTACATAAAGCAGTTAGTGAAAGCCACTGGCAGTAAACAGGGATTAAAATATTTATCTAGCTTTAAAAATATGAATAATGGAGGCATTTATTTGGTTATGTAAAGAAGCTGCATGCTTTAAAGTGACAACAAACAACACTCTTGATATCACTAATACTTCACAATGGCCATGTATCAAAATCCTTCCATGCCTTTAGCTTCCAAGCAAAATCCTTCTGTCTCTAATCAATGGCTAATACAGAATTTCCTCCAGCAAGAGACATGCTCCTGAGGAGTAGATCACCTAACAATGTAGTTATTTGCCTTTCTGCCTCTCTTTCCTCTCCAAGGCTGTAACATTTGCCAAACAGAAAGAGACCTGGGGGTACTGATTAGCAGCCAGCTGAACATGAGCCAGCAGTGTGCCCAGGTGGACAAGAAGGCCAATGGCATCCTGGCCTGCATCAGGTGTAGTGTGGCCAGCAGGAGTAGGGAAGTCATTGTGCCCTGTGCTCAGCACTGGTTAGGCCACACCTTGAGTCCTGTCTCCAGTTCTGGGCTCCTCAATTTAAGAAGGACATTGAGACACTTGAGTGTGTCCAGAGAAGGGCAATGAGTCTGCGGAGAGGCCTTGAGCACAGCCCTGTGAGGAGAGGCTGAGGGAGCTGGGGTTGCTTAGCCTAGAGAAGAGGAGGCTCAGGGGAGACCTTTTTGCTGTCTACAACTACCTGAAGGGAGGTTGTAGCCAGGTGGGGGTTGGTCTCTTCTCCCATGGAACCAGCAGAACAAGAGGACACAGTCTCAAGCTGTGCTAGGGGAATTTTAGGCTGGATGTTAGGAAGAAGTTCTTCCCAGAAAGAGTGACTGCCCATTGGAATGTGCTGCCCAGGGAGGTGGTGGAGTCACCATCACTGGAGGTGTTTAGGAAGAGGCTGGATGAGGCACTTGGTGCCATGGTTTAGTTGATTAGATGGTGTTGGGTGATAGATTGGACTCGATGATCTTAAAGGTCTCTTCCAACCTGGTTAATTCTAATTCCTGCCCTCCCCCTTTTGTTCAGCAGCTTGGCCATGTAATCTAGACAACAATCAGCAAGTGTAAAGCAAACACTTCCTGCCCCAGTCAAAATGTGTTGGTGACCATGACCCACATTAGAGGTTTCACTTTTTACTTTGTCAGTCTCCTTATTGCCAGGAATAACTTCCAACATCTTGTACCTCCACAGTGATGCTTCCAGGCATGCTGTGATGTTTCCCATGATGTTGTAGATCTGTAAATCTGTGCTCAAGTCTGCCTGGACTGATAAAACCATTTAAATATGAGGAGGAATTTATTGACTTTGAGGCTGCCCAGGGTGGTGGTGGAGTTTCCGTCTCTGGAGGCATTCAAAACCCGTTTGGATATCGTCCTGTGCAACACACTGTAGGTGAACTTGCTCTGGCAGAGGAGTTGGATTAGATGATCTCCAGAGGCTCTTTCCAGCCATGAGGATTCTGTGGTGAGGAATCATCAGGAGGATCTGTGCAATCCTCTGATGGCCAAAACACAGCCCTGGTGCCATCATGCAACTTCATGGATTTCAGTTGTCACCAAGTCTCTCGAGCATCCTGTTCCCAACATTCTGGGGGAGACAAAACTATTGTCCATTCCTTGATTAGGACCAAAGTAGGAAAGCTTGTTGGTTTGCTGGTTTTTCCTCCTGCTCTCAAGTCAGCTTAAATTTTTAAACCATTCAGCAGAGAGGATTAGGAAGCACAGCTGGCCTTGCTTCTGTGTCTTGCTGGATTCCCATGGTAATTGGTCATGCTTCATATTGAGTGGCTCCCAGCAGCTGGTCATTTCCTATGCTATCTTCTGCTGACAGTAATAAATTTAGCCCTTGGTGGTAGTCTAGGAAATTGGCATTAATCATGATTTTTGGGTGGCCAGTTAATTTCCCTTGTGGGTCAGACCAATACTCTGCAAGCTTTCCTTCTTCTTTCTCCCTCTGCAACAGATTGGTCCTGCTACACTGCATCCCCACTAATTACTCAGTCAATCTATGTTGCACCAAACCTGGTCAATCTGTGTTGCAACTCTGTCTTTTATAGCTAACTTGTGAGTCCTGTGTGAGCTGTGTTTGTGGGTTTTGTTATGCACAGGAGGAACAAAGGGTACTTTCAGTGCAAATAAGACTTTATCAGTTATTAGAAGTTCCTTAGGAACATTGTGAAAGTCATCTTCACCATGAGGGTGGTGAGGCACTGGAACAAGTTGCCCAGAGATGATGTGGAGGCTCCAGCCCTGGAAATGTTTAAGGCCATGTTGGATGAGCCCTTGAGCAGCCTGGTCCAGTAGGAGGTGTTCCTGCCCGTGGCAGAGGGTTTGGAGCTAGAAGATCTCTAAGGTCCCTTCCAACCCAAACTATTCTATGATTCCATGAACTTCTGGATGGCCCTTTGCCTATATTTAGCCACTATTGTGCTTTATTCATGCCCTCCTACCCATCCATAGGGGTGAGGTTTCCTCTCCAGCTGCACATCCCCAAGTGGAGGCTCATCCTTTGTGAGCAGGGAGCTGGCACACAGCTGGGCACCTGCTTGCAAAGTTGTCTCTCTGCCTTTAAAATAGCAAAGTGATTTTAATGCTCATTTAGAGTATGAGCAGTGGCAATCAAAGAAGGTAAGAGTCCAGCAGAGGGCTATGAAGATGCTGAGGGGACTGGAGCATCTTTCTTTTGAGAACAGGCTGAGAGACCTATGGCTCTTTAGCCTGGAAAGAAAGAAGACTGAGAGAGGATCTTCTTCTCAGTGCTGGTCAATATCTAAAGGGTGAAGGTCATGAGGATGGGGCTGGGCTCTTTTCAGTGGTGCCCAGTGATAGAACAAGGGGCAGTGGGCACAAACTAGAACACATGAGGTTTCTACTGAACTTAAGAAGAAAATTCTTTGTTGTGAGGGTGTTGGAGGCCTGGAGCAGGCTGCCCAGAGACATCGTGGAGTCTCCTCTGGAGGCTTTCAAAACCTACCTGAACATTGTGATCCTTGGGCAGCCTGCTCTGGATGCTCCTACTTTAGCAGTGGGTTGGACTCAGTGATGTTCAGAGGTCACTTCCAACCCTTACCACTTTGTGAGTTTGTAGTTCTTTAAATGTGGTATTAAAATAGAGTTAAAATATATAGTGTTGGAAAAGCACTCTGATTATTTCAGCTCTCTACTTCAAAATGGTGCAGTAGGACTCATGAAAGAGAAACAGAGAAGGGATGGCTGTGAGTAGCAAGGGACAGTTGCCAGAGGGTTGCCCAAATGGTAAAAAGGAATGAAATATTCCCATTAAAAGGGTCTTTGCTAAGATGGGAATGAACCCTGTCTGTTGCAAGAGCCTTCCTGCTTCTGCTAAGTAGGGGAATAATTATGGTGGTGTTACCTGGGGTTTATTGCTCAGCTGTGCTGAAAATCCAGCTGCTTTCAAAGGTATAGCCTAGAAACAGAGCAGGAGTGGATTACAAAACCAAGAGGCCTGTCTCCCCTGAACTCTGCTGGGGAGATTCCTCAACCAGATTCTTCAAGCCACATCCAGCCTGGCCTTAAAAACCTCCAGGGATGAGGCTTCCACCACCTCCCTGGGCAACCTGTTCCAGTGTCTCACCACCCTCATGGGGAAGAATTTCTTCCTAACATCCAATCTGAATCTACCCATTTCTAGTTTTTTTTTTCCCATTCCCCCTGGTGCTATAATTACCTGACACCCTGAAAAGTCTCTCACCTTCTCTTATTCTGTGTTGTTTTGCAAGATGGCTGCTGCCTTCCTGTGAAACACCTGGGCTTGGCCATTCCCTCAACATCTGGGCAGTGGGCAAGCACCTCTCTTTATGACAGCAACCCAGAGCCTGATTTGTCAAAAGCATGTGAAGATGGTGAAGTTATCATGCCTCAGAAGTAAATGTGATCCCAGAGCAAGTTTATATCAAACCTTGGGTCATTGCCAACTTCAGTATAGTTCTTGGACTGATCTCTCATGAGCCACCATAAGACATTAATGTTTTATGCCTTCAGGAATCTCACAGCCAACTGTCCTTGGTGCATGTCCAATGTCTTCAGCACTGGGAGGAAAATCAGCACTGCAAAATGCCACGTACTCTGGATCTGCTCCAGCAAAGGTGCCACTACAGGATAACTGGAAGCCTTGGAGCTGCTACACTGTGTGTGTGGATTTAACTGTTTACAGCCTTGAAGGAGCACGAATCTGGCTGGACTGAGCTCTCATCTCTTGGCTCATAGTTTAGTTTGGAGTGGCTCCTTCTGTTCTGGATTCTCCTTCCTGAACACCTGGCACAAAGGGGCAGACTGCATGAGGTAAGCTGGTAAGGAATTACTGGAAAGGACCCAAAGCAGGGAATTAGACTGGCATGAAAAACTGCACCTGTGTTGTTTTAAAGTGAGGTCTGCCCAACCAGTTTGTTCTGGTTGCACTGTTTTAAAATGGAGGATGCAAGGACATGCTCGAAAATGGTCATAGAATTGTGGAAGCATTAAGCATGGAAAGGACATCCACGATCATCAAGTCCAACCATCAACCCAACACAACCATGCCCACTAAACCATGTCCCAAAGTGCCTACACATTTTAAACACCTCCAGAGATGGTGACTCCACCACATCCCTGGGCAGCCTGTTAGTAAAGAAATTTTTCCTAAGATCCAAGCTAAGCCTCCCTGGTGCAACTTGAAGCCATTTCCTGTCGTCTTATCCCTAGTTACTTAGGAGAAGAGACCCCCACCTTGCTCCAACCTCCTTTCAGGGAGGTGTAGAGAGCAATGAGGTCTCCCCTTAACCTCCTTTTTTTCCAGCCTAAGCAACTCCAGTTCCCTCAGCTGCTCCTCACCAGCCCTGTTCTCCAGACCCTTCATCAACTTCATTGCCCTTCTCTGGATCTCAGGATGTTACTGTCCTGTACTCAGCACTGGTTAGGCCGCACCTTGAGTACTGTGTCCAGTTCTGGGCCCCTCAGTTTAAGAAGGACACCAAAACACTTGAATGTGTCCAGAGAAGGGCAACAAGGCTGGGGAGAGGCCTTGAACATAAGCCCTATGAGGAGAGGCTGAGGGAGCTGGGATTGTTTAGCCTGGAGAAGAGGAGGCTCAGGGGTGACCTGATTGCCCTCTACAACTACCTGAAAGGTGGTTGTAGCCAGGAAGGGGTTGGTCTCTTCTCCCAAGCAACCAGCACCAGAACAAGAGGACACAGTCTCAAGCTGCACCAGGGGAGGTTTAGACTCGAGGTGAGGAGAAAGTTCTTCACCGAGCGAGTCATTCGTCATTGGAATGTGCTGTCCAGGGAGGTGGTGGAGTCACCATCCCTGGAGGCATTCAAGAGGAGATTGGACGTGGCACTTGGTGCCATGGTCTAGTCATGGGGTCTGTGTTGATAGGTTGGACTCGATGATCCTCGAGGTCTCTTCCAACCTTAGTTGTACTGTGGTACTGTGATCTTCTCCAGCACCACAATGTCCTTTTTGTAGTGAGGGCCCCAGAACTGAATCATAGAATCAACCGGGGTGGAAAAGACCTCAGATGTCATCAAGTCCTACCTATAACCTAATACCTAACATCTCCTGACAGCTAAACCATGGCTCCAAGTGCCACATCCAATCCTTTTTTGAACACCTCCAGGGATGGGGACTCCACCACCCCCCTGGGCAGCACATTCCAATGGTCAATTACTCTTTCTGTGAAGAACTTTCTCCTCACCTCCAGCCTAAACCTCCCCTGGCACAGCTTGAGACTGTGTTCTCTTGTTCTGGTGCTGGTTGCCTGGGAGAAGAGAGCAACCCCCTCCTGGCTACAACCTCCCTTCAGGGAGGTTGTACCCAGTGTGTACCCACTGCACCCAGTGTGGCCTCTCCAGTGCCAAGTGCAGGGTACTGATAACTAAGTATCAAACCTTAATATTAAGGACCATGCCCAAAATAGCAGAGAAAAGCTCTATCTGAGCTGATGGTTGGATAAGAGGTGCAAAGTGGGGAGCTTTCAACTTCCAGATTTACCTCATTATTTCAAAACTCCCTGATATGTTAGGTCAGAAATTTGGCAGGTTTCAGAGGAAGAAAGAGAGTAGCTTTAAATTCCTGAAGTATGATGCTCAGTCTCTATGGGGGTGGAGTCCATTGTGTGCTTCTCACTTGAGGCACGTGGAGATGAAACGTGCTGCACCATCCTGGGTGGTTATTTTGGGATCTGAGGTAAAACCATTCTTGCACTTGGCTTCCTAAACTGCTTTTGCACAGTTTTGGCCTGACTCAGAAGTTAAGCAACTTGGTAATGTAGACCATCACACAAGCTCCAGATAGTTGACAGGTGACAGGATAAAGCCTTGCTGCAAATGATTTCTAAAGTGTATCCTCAGGAGAGAGGGTTTTTTTTTGGTCTGTTTTGCTCATTATACAGTGGACAGAATTGTCACATTGGTGCTAGAAGAGGCAATAAGAAGCTACATTCTCTTTTGGTAGTTCAAAAGCACTGAAGTGTCAACTCTTCTGGACAGAAGAGACAAGGAGAGGAAGTTGTCTTATTGGTACTGAGAGCTTGCATTTGAGTAGATGTCTCCTTTTCCTACTGCTTCAAATAAATACTAGGTACAAAGGTGTGTAGTTGAAGAAAGAAGGGGGATAATGCCTTCAAACTGGAAGAAGTTTGATTTAGATTAGACATTAGGCAGAACTTCTTCACTGTGAGGGTAGTGAGGCACTGGTACGGGTTGTCCAGCAAGGCTGTAGAGACTTCAACTCTGGAAGTGCTCAAAGACAGATTGGATGGACCCTTGAGCAATCTGCCTTGTAGGAGGTGTCCCTGCTCATGGCAGGGGTGTTGGAACCAGATGACCTTTCAGGTCCCTTCCAACCCAAAGCATTCTATGATTCTGTTCAGTGTCACCTGATGCTATTTATCTCTGCCTGCAAGGGTGGATGGCAGCTCTGCTGTCGTCTTCAACAGCAGCAGCTTTAAACCAGTATTAAGTGTTTTAAAATATGCTGCACTTACTAGTAAACAATTTGGAGCTGCTACTTAGATTTTGAGATGTCCTTGGGCTTTAGTGTGGTTGTTGCAGCAGCTGTGCTGGCCCGAGATGCCCCTGTCTGCTTAGGCTTGCTGTGAGACACTAAGATTTTTGTGAAAGGCACTTCAAACTGCTTAAAGTTTATAGTTAAAGCTTTTAGTTAAATTAAACCTTATGGTTTCTTCTGGGACTGGAAGCCAGGGGAAGAGGTTATCCAAAATACCAGTGCTTCAATGTGCAGAGAGTCCAGAGGGACCTGGACAGGCTGGAGAAGTGAGCCCAAGCCAACCTTGTGAAGTTCAACAAGACTAAGTGCAGGGTCCTGCAGCTGGGTTGGGACAATCCCAAGCACCGATACAGGCTGGGCAGGGACTGGTTTCAGAGCAGCCCTGAAGAAAAGGACTCGGGGGTGCTGGTGGATGGGAAACCCAGCATGAGCCACCAGTGTGCACTTGCAGCCCAGAGAGCCAACAAGATCCTGGGCTGCATCAAGAGAAGCAGAGCCAGCAGGCTGAGGGAGGTGATTCTACCCCTCTGCTCCACTCTGGTGAGACCACAGCTGGAGTACTGCATGCAGTTCTGGAGCCCCTTGTACAGGAAGGATCTGGAGATGCTGGAACATGTCCAGAGAAGGGCCACAAGGATGAGCAGAGGACTGGAACACCTCTGCTGTGAAGACAGATTGAGAGAGTTGGGCTTGTTCAGTCTGGAGAAGAGAAGGCTTTGAGGAGACCTTATTGTAGCCTTCCAGTATCTGAAGGGGGCTCCAAGAAAGCTGGGGAGGGACTTTTGAGGGTGTCAGGGAGTGATAGGACGGGGGGGGAATGGAGCAAAAGTAGAAGTAGGTAGATTCAGATTGGGTGTTAAGAAGAAGTTCTTCCCCATGAGGGTGGTGAGAGACTGGCACAGGTTGCCCAGGGAGGTGCTGGAAGGCTTGTCCCTGGAGGTTTTTGCAGCCAGGCTGGATGTGGCTGTAAGCAACCTGCTGCAGTGTGAGGTGTCCCTGCCCATGGCAGGGGGGTTAGAATTGGATGATCTTTGAGGTCCCTTCCAACCCTGACAATTCCATGATTCTATGACTAGGAAGCTTTTCTTTGTGGGCTGTAAACTGAAAAATTGAAACAAAAGACTAGCTTATTTTTAGCAAAGGGGTGTGAGGTGAATATGAAAAGTAGTGCAGTTTTTTAATACCTGGGCCAAAAGAGGGAAGCTTTCAGTGCTTTTTGTCATTCATTTGATTTTTAATCCAGGACAGACACTGGACACAGGACTCAAGGTGTAGCCTAACCAGTGCTGAGTACAGAGGTCATTCTGCCCCTGTACTCAGCTCTGCTTAGGCCACACCTTGAGTCCTGTGTCCAGTTCTGGGCCTCTCAGTTTAGGAAAGCTGGGGAGGGGTCTGGAGCACAGCCCTGTGAGGAGAGGCTGAGGGAGCTGGGGTTGCTTAGCCTGGAGAAGAGGAGGCTCAGGGGAGACCTTCTTGCTGTCTACAACTACCTGCAGGGAGGCTGTAGCGAGGTGGGGGTTGGTCTCTTCTCCCAGGCAACCAGCACCAGAACAAGAGGACACAGTCTCAAGCTGCACCAGGGGAGGTTTAGGCTGGATGTTAGGAAGAAGTTCTTCATAGAAAGGGAGATTAGCCATTGGAATGTGCTGCCCAGGGAGGTGGTGGAGTCACCATCACTGAAGGTGTTTAGGAAGAGACTGGATGGGGTACTTGGTGCCATGGTTTAGTTGGTTAGATAGTGTTGGGTGATAGGTTTGACTCGATGATCTTAAAGGTCTCTTTGAACCCATTCCATTCCATTCCATTCCACAAAGTGCCCAGCATTCTGGTCTCTCCCAGCAAAGCCACCCTATGTGTTGCAGAACATTAGATCAGCCCTACAGCTTTCATGCTCAGTGACTGGTTTGGACCAAACTGGAGCACTCAGTGCTTATTCTGCCAAGTTACTTTTCCACTGAGAGGGAAATGCTTGGGGCACTGTAGGGGCAGATCACTACAGGCCTTTTTTTTCCTCCTGGGAAGTAAATAGAGCTTTCCCCCACCCCTTGATTCATTCATTCTTTCATAAGGGGGAGCAATTTCTCCTGGTGTAAATTCCAGTGCTGTACCTAACCTCACTTCAGCAATCCCATCCCAACATCCAGTACTTGGTGGGGAGGGAAATTAGAATATTGGGGAGGAGGTAATTCCAGCAGAGACAGGGCAGTTGTCTGGGAGAGATGGAGATGTTACAGGGCATGGACATCAATGCCCTAGGAAAACAGGCGTCCTGTAATTCCAGCATAGATCGAGGGACAAACCTCTCTCTGTGTCTTGGGACCTTCACATTCATTCCACACAGGCTCATGAAGCAAGAGGCAAGCCTCAGAATTGTCAGCTGCTGCCTTGCAAACCTGTGGGTGACTCAGCAATGCAATGCAAGGGCTTTCTCAGAGGTGCCAGATGTGGTCTGTGTTTCTCAGTACATTGTTTCAGTTGGTTTTTTTTAGAGTACATGTTCTCTTTGGCATTGATCCTGGGCTCTAGCAGGGGTAGATTCATCCTTTCAGCGGCAGACAAGAAGAGTCTGAGGCTCTCTGTAGCCCACCAAGCATGTCTGTTGGGCTTGCTTGCTGGCTGACAGTTGGTTTGGGACTCTTGACTGCTGTAAAATACAGCATGTCAGGATTTTATAGCTCCCTTCTCTTCTCTGCAAACCACTTCTGGACAGTTGACCAAACAGAAGTTTTATGTTTGAAGGGAAAAAAACAACCCACAAACAACAACAACCCAAAAGCCACCACATTGTTTTCAGTGATGAGATTCTGTTGCCAATTCTCCTGTCATTCTCCTGTCCTATTTGCTGCTTAGACTTGAAAAGCATAACAATTTTTTGAAGGCTTTGCTTTTAAACTCTGCTCTTGTTTTCCCTTTGTGACTGCTTTGACAGGCTCCTCTGATGTATATTTCAGCATAGGTTGATGTGAAGCTAATGAGAAGGCAGATGTTTATTTACAGAAATGCAGGTTCCATTTGTTCAATTATTTCCTGGTGAGGGGAAAAAAAAACCCAACACAACACCAAAAACATTGCTTTCCCTATTGCCTTACATGCTAGGAATTTCTATTTGATATGTATATAGTGCTTTAATATTTTAAACATCTGCATTTCTTTACAGCATGGCTTTTAAACTGTACCTTGCTAACAGGTGGATAAACCAGCCAGTTAGCCCTAACCCCACAACCTCACAGATCATTACAGGACACCAAGAGGTTCAACTGCTGCTTTAAGCCAAGCAACAGATTTACACATCATATAAAGTAAGCTTAGAAATAGCTTGGAGAAGGACCTGGGAGCCCTGGTGGACAGCAGGTTCTCCATGGCTGAGATGCCTGAAGGCTGTGCAGCCATTCAGTGAGACTTGGGCAGACTGAGAGCTGGGCAGAGAGGAACCTAATGAGGTTCAACAAAGATAAGCACAGAGCCCTGCATCTGGGAAGGAAGAATAAACTGCAGCAGTACAGGTTAGGAGGTGATCTGCTAGAGAGAAGCCCTGTCGATAAAGACCTGGGAGTGCTGGTGGACAGCAAGTTCTGCATGGGACAGCAATGTGCCCTGGTGGCCAAGAAGGCCAATGGGATCCTGGGGTACATTCAGAGGAGTGTGGCCAGCAGATCCAGGGAGGTTCTCCTCCCCCTCTACTCTGCCCTGGTGAGACCTCAGCTGGAATATTGCATCCAGCTCTGGGCTCCCAAGTTCAAAAGGGACAGGTATTTGCTGGAGAGAGTCCATCAGAGGGCTACAAGGATGATGAAAGGACTGGAGCATGTGCCTTGTGAGGAGAGGCTGAGAGCCCTGGGGCTGGTTAGTCTGGAGAGGACTGAGAGGGGATCTAATAAATATTTGAGGGCTGGGGGTCAGGAGGGAGGGGACAGGCTCTGCTCATCTGCACCCTGTGATAGGACAAGGGGCAATGGATAGAAACTACAGCACAGGAGGTTCCACCTCAACATGAGGAGGAACTTCTTCCCTGTGAGGGTCCCAGAGCCCTGGAGCAGGCTGCCCAGAGAGGTTGTGGAGCCTCCTTCTCTGGAGACTTTCCAGCCCCATCTGGATGTGTTCCTGTGTGACCTGGGCTGGATTCTATGGTCCTGCTCTGGCAGGGGGGGTTGGACTTGATCTCCCAAGGCCCCTTCCAACCCCTAACATCCTGTGACCACTGATTTATAAATCTGACTAAAAAGTACCCAATTAAAAATAAATAAAGACAAAAAAAAGACTAAGTTTATAAATTCTCAGGATACTCTTTGAGATATCCATTGATTGATTTACAGGAAATAAACCCTTGAAGCTCTGTTGGTCTTAGTTTTACAGTCTTGTATTCCATATAAATCTCAGCCTTTGCTGCACACATCCTGCTTAGACTTATTTTTGTCACTTTGGTTTTTGTTTTTACCCTTGGCACTATAAAATATTTGTATAAATAGCAGCATAGTGACTCTGAAGCTCATGGCCACAAACTGCTGCTGTATATAAGAGCCTACCTCATCTAAATTGAGCACAGATCTCTGCTCATATTTCAAAAAGGAATTTAAGGTCCAAGTTCCCAGCTCTGAGACACTGAACTGGCTTTTTGGGGGATAAAGTACTCTCCCCTAGACTGTAGGTAGGAGATGCTCTTGCTGCAGCTTGTGTGGGGTCAGTGCCAAGTCTGGCACTGCCTACCTGTTAAAGACAGAGAGATGCTTCAGGATGTAAAATTTGCCCAAGGAAAGGGCTAAATACTCAAGTGAACACAGTGACTTGTAGCTAAATTGGCTTGTAATGGGATGTGGATGCCCCAAAGTCTCTACAGTGCAGCCCCTGGGGCAAAATCTCCTGTCCATGGTGCTGTTGCGCTGTGCCATTATGTGGTGCTGTGGGACAAGGTTTGGCATCAGACTTGGTAGTTGGAGAATGAGTAGACTCAATGACCTTATGACTTTCTTGTCCACAATGGGTCCCCCAGCTGGCTGGGTTGTCCCTCCTGACTTGCACCAGGATAAGTAATAGGAGATGAGTCACCTGCCATGGTCTAGTAGTCATGAGGTGTTGGGTGGCAGGTTGGACTTGATGATCTTTGAGGTCTTTTCCAAACTTATTAATTCTGTGATAAGGAGAAGGTCTGCAGAGGTCTTAAGTTCCTCCAGGTGGTATGCAGGACCAAGTGCTGCTACTGGACAGGAACCCTGCAGTGCACTGGAGAAGAATGAGTCACTTTAGTTAGCCCCTGCTAGTCTTCCTTCCTTCTCCTAAGTCCATTAATCTGATAGACCACCAAAAGTATGTTCCCAACCTCTTTAAGTGACTTATCAATGGTTTCTTAGGGCCCAGATGGTAACTGGAAGGACAGACCATCTGTTTTTTTTCCCCCTCTCCTTATCTGATGATGCTTTGTTTTATTAAGCATCTAAAAGTTTGCCTGATATAGTCTGGGCTGCCTTGCTTTCTGGTGTGCTTTTCTTTTGTAACCAAGCAGTGGAGTTGCTGCAGGGAGGCCTCCCCTTTCATTGCATCAGGGACTGGCTGGAAATCTGGAGCCAGCTCACATTAAGGACTTGTTTGCTTCGTGGAACAAGCCTGGAAGTCCTGCCCATGCATACAACCAGGCTGATCAGGCTGACTTAGAAGCGGGGTGGGTCACTTACTCAGGTGTTGAATATCACACAATCACAGAATCACCAAGGTTGGAAGAGACCTCAAAGATCATCAAGTCCAACCTGTCACCCAACACCTCATGACTAATCCATGGCACCAAGTGCCACATCCAATCCCCTCTTGAACAACTCCAGGGATGAGGACTCCACCACCTCCCTGGGCAGCATATTCCAATGGCTAACAACTCTCTCTGGGAAGAACTTTCTCCTCACCTCCAGCCTCAACCTCCCCTGTTTTGAAAATCTCCAGAGAAGGAGATTCTATGAGCTTTCTGAGCAGCCTGATCCAGGGCTCTGTCACTCTCAAAGAAGTTTCTCCTCGTGTTCAAGTGAGACCTCCTCTGTTCTAGTTTGTACCCATGGCCACCACTGGGAAGAGCCTGATTGCATCCTGAGGACCTTCACTCTTTAGATATTTATATGCATTGAGAAGATGCCTCCTCAGTCTGCTCTTCTCCAAAATAACCTGCCCTTATCTTGCTGGACCCATGTGGAGATCCAGCTGTATGTTTTCCTTACCTTGTTTGTGGAGCAGTAAAATCCCCTGAGATTGCTTCCACTGCAGTTTCCTTCCTCTTGTTTGAACTTCCAAATCCAAGCTCTTCTGTCCTTCAAGGGTATGGTTGCAAAGGTACAGAGCAGAATTATAGAGGACTCATAGAGCACTCTGGAATTACTAGGGATGCCTTGGATGTCTGAGCAAAATTAGACTCATTGTCTCTATTTTCTCTCTTTCAGCAGCTGGGGAGCTTCCTACTAAATCTTGGAGTCCATGATGATAAAAGACACAGGAAAAATGAGCAGCCTCAGAAACAAATGTGCCCTACTGGAGAGCTTCCTGGCACAGCTGTCAGTGATACCTGGCCATGTTCCTGTCCCAGACTTTCAGTGAGACTCCTTGTGTGAGTTTTTGATTCACTTCCATTCTGAATGAGAATCACACAGTCCTTTGTCTTCACCTGGAGACACCTTGTCTTCAGAGAGCTGGTTTTAAGACTTAGAGAACCAGAGAATCAATAAGGTTGGAAAAGACTTCAGAGATCAAGTCCAAACTATCAACCAATACCTCATGACTAACTAAACCATGGCTTCAAGTGCCACATTCAATCCTTTTCTGAACACCTCTAGGGATGGTGTCTCCACCACCTCCCTGGGCAGCACATTCCAATGGCCAATTACTCCTTTGTGAAGAACTTTCTCCTCACCTCCAGCCTAAACTTCCCTTGGTGCAGCTTGACTGTGTCCTCTTGTACTGGTGCTGCTTGCCTGGGAGAAGAGAGCAACCCCCACCTGTCTACAACCTCCTTTCAGGCTAGATTTTATCAGGTTTATTCAATGCTTTTGAGGCAAGCCCATTTCTTTTGGTTTGCTTTTTTATTTAGAGTAGCCAAACTGAACTGTACTGGGTGAGTTGGGTGGGATAGAAGGATTTTCAAGATGAGTATTTTTAACCAACCAGAACTGGAAATCCAACTTTGAAATGTGTAAATTGGGATCCAGTGTAACCAACCTGCAGAGCTGCACCAGTGTTGGTGGTAGGACAGGAGGAGCAGCAGCTGATGGCCATGACCTGTCCAGTTCAGCTCCTGCATTTGCATTCTGTTCACAGGAGCCATGCAGAAGAGCCTGTGCTGCTTGCTGGAGGACTGCAACTTGCCAAATCATCTTGGCAGCCAAATCTGTGGAGCCCATCCAAGAGGGGTAAATGAGAGCCAGATTTGGCCTCCTTTCCTTCAGCTGATCTCCCTTTTTAGAGGAGCTCGGTGTTGGCTTGGTTGGCACACTGATGTTCAGGAGCTCAGCTTTGCTTGCTGAGAATGTTACCAGTCTGACAGCAGCCTGTAATTACTGTGTGTCATGCAGGGTTGGTGATACAGCAGCACTGGAATCTGGGGGCTTCTGGATTCACGAGCCTCTCCAGGGGACCTTTGCAGTGAAGTAAATGGTGTCACAAAAGCATGCAAACACTTCAGAGAAGGCTCAGTGTAAAGCCTGTGAGTTGTCCTGCAGAAATAGATGGAAGTATTAATGTACTTATCAAAAAAATATCTGTCTGCTTGAAAGCTGATAGAATGAATTTATGGTCACATTGTAGTATGTTAGTTTAATGCAGTTATTCACTCTCAGGGTACCTCTGCATCGCGTTAGGGTGGTTTGTGTTGTGCAGTAAGTGCATGGCCTCATCACTGAATCACAGAGTGGTGGGAATTGGATGGCACCTCTGGAGAGAACCAGTCCAACCCTTCTGCTGGAGCAGGTGGCATATGAATATATCCAGGTGGGTTTTGAAAGTCCCCAGAGAAGGAGACTCCACAACTTCTCTGGGCAGCCTGCTCCAGGGCTCCTTCACCCTCACAGGAAAGAAGTTTTTCCTTAAGTACAAGTGAAACCTCCTGGGTTCCAGTTTGTGCCCACTGCCTCTTGTCCTGTCAGTGGGTACCATTGAAAAGAGCCCAGCCCCATCTTCATGACCTCCACTTCCAGCCATTAGCTATTGATCAACATTGAGAAGACCCCTCTTGATCTGCTCTTCTCCAGGCTCTCAGCTTCTCCTCATACAAGAGATGCTCCAATTCCCTCTGCATCTTAGTGGCCCTCTGTTGGACTCTCTCCAGTAATTCCCTGTCTCTCTTGAACTGGGAAGCCCAGAACTGGACACAAAGCTCCTAATGTAGCTTCCCCAGGGCAGAGCAGATGTGGAGGAGAACCTCCCTGGACCTGCTGGCCATACTCTTAATGCACCCCAGACTACCATTGACCTTCTTGGCCACGAGGGCAATTGTTCTCTGCTTGTGCAAGGCAAGCTCTGAGAAAGCCAGTTGATGTGGTATTAATGTGCTGTTCAGTTCATTCTCTTGCCATATTGATGTTATTTTTGTCTTAATCCAGGGTTTGGACCATGGAAGGATAGATGATGCAGGTCACTAAAGCCTGCTGCCTGTTGCAGGAGATGCTGTATTAGATCTGTCCTCTTCAGCCTCTTCCACATTGCTCTGGGCTGTTATTCCTTGATTAAACTCTTGATTTGTCTGGAAAGGTGAGTCACCTATAATCAGCACATTAAATGAATGCCTTACCCCATTTGCTACTGAGAAATAATCACAAATTCAATAAAAGCTTCATTCCACATTTACCAGTCCTGATGCTTTCGGCTCTGTAATCACCGTTCCCTGTCAACCACAAAAGGCTTTTCATTTCCTGCTGTATGAATGCAAAACAACAGTGCAGGGAGCTGTAGGCACACTCCAGGGTTGACTTGCTCTGTGTCAGGACACTGCATATTGAGATACCATCTCAACTTGTTGGCAAACCTGGGATTTTTCTTGTTTTCCAGGGCACTTTGTGGAATAACACATCTAACAAGATGCACTCACTGCTGATGTCTTAATTCTAGCTCTAATTCTTGAGAGTTCTGGCCAGTCACTAAATGGAGCCTGTCAGCATCCACCAGGGGTTTCAAACACTCCCCTCTCTGGTTTTGATGATGGCATAGAATATTAGAATGGTTTGGGTTGGAAGGAACCTTTACGATCACCTAGTTCCAACCTCCTGCCGTGGGCAGGGACATGTTCCACTAGCCCAGGTTGCTAAAGGCTTCATCCAGCCTGGCCTTGAGCACCTCCCTGGGCAACCTGTTCCAGTGTCTCACTACCCTCACAGTAGAGAATTTGTTCCTAATAGCTAAACTAAATCACCCCTCATTCAATTTAAGGTCACTACCCATAGGAAGTTTTCCCTCTAGAAATAATCCTAGAACTAGGACAGTCCTGGCTCACCAGCAAGGTCCCAGATGAATGGAAATGGGCCAGTGTGACACCCATCCAGAGGAAGGGCTGGGTGGAGGAGCCTGGAAACTACAGACCTGTCAGCCTGAGCTCAGTGCCAGGGAAAATTATGGAGCAGATCGTCTTGTGGGCAATCACTGAGCACCTGAAGAATGGATAATGGATCAGGTCCAGCCAACATGGATTTAGGAAGGGCAGATCCTGCCTCTCCAACCTGATCTCCTATGCCCAGGTGACTGCCTGGTGGATGTGGGGCAGGCTGTGGATGTAGTCTGCCTGGACCTCAGCAAAGCCTTTGATACCATCCCCCACAGCAAACTGCTGGCCGAGCTGCCAGCCCATGGCTTGGACAGCAGCACTCTGAGCTGGGTTAGGAACTGGCTGGAGGCTGAGCCCAGAGAGTGGTGGTGAATGGTGCCACAGCCAGCTGGCAGCCAGGCACCAGTGGCATCCCCCAGGGATCAGTGCTGGGCCCCATCCTGTTCAATATCTTTATTGATGATCTGGAGGAGGGGATTGAGTCCATCAGCAGTAAGTTTGCAGGTGACACCAAGTTGGAAGCAGGTGTTGATCTGTTAGAGGGTAGGAGGACTCTGCAGAGGGACCTTGACAGGCTGGAGAGATGGGCAGAGGCCAACAGGATGGCATTCAACAAGTCCAAGTGCCAGGGGCTGCACTTTGGTCACAACAACCCCATGCAGTGCTACAGGCTGGGGTCAGAGTGGCTGGAGAGCAGCCAGGCAGAAAGGAACCTGGGGATACTGGTTGACAGCTGCCTAAACATGAGCCAGCAGTGTGCCCAGGGGGTCAAGAAGGCCAATGGCATGCTGGCCTGCATCAGAACTAGTGTGGCCAGCAGGAGCAGGGAAGTCATTGTGCCCTGTGCTCAGCACTGGTTAGGCCACACCTTGAGTCCTGTGTCCAGTTCTGGGCCCCTCAGTTTACGAAGGACATTGAGACTCTTGAATGTGTCCAGAGAAGGGCAATGAGGCTGGGGAGAGGCCTTGAGCAGAGCCCTGTGAGGAGAGGCTGAGGGAGCTGGGGTTGCTTAGCCTGGAGAAGAGGAGGCTGAGGGGAGACCTTATCGCTGTCTACAGCTACCTGAAGGGAGGTTGTAGCCGGGAGGGGGTTGGTCTCTTCTCCCAGGCAAGCAGCACCAGAACAAGAGGACACAGTCTCAAGCTGCACCAGGGGAAGTTTAGGCTGGAGGTGAGGAGAAAGTTCTTCCCAGAGAGAGTTGTTAGCCATTGGAATGTGCTGCCCAGGGAGGTAGAGTCACCATCCCTGGAGGTGTTCATGAGGGGATTGGATGTGGCACTTGGTGCCATGATTTAGTAGTCATGAGGTGTTGGGTGACAGGTTGGACTTGATGATCTTTGAGGTCTCTTCCAACCTTGGTGATTCTACGATTCAAAGGATCTGTGGAATTATTTGGTACCAAGTCAGAATGGCGACTTTTCTATCAAGCACATCTGAGGTTTTCTTTTTCACTTGGCACCTGCAGGCTCAATTAGACTCGGAGCCATTCTAGGCTAATGATACAAACAGAAGCAAAACAAGGAAATGGAAGGAAGTGCTTTCAACTGCAGTGATCTGAAGTGTCAAAGATAAATAATACATAGATTGGCCTTGCCTCCTCCAGCCGAGCACTGAGGCTGCGGGAGGTCTCACTGCTGAGAAATCACGTGTGCCCTCTGGAAGAGCTGGAGACAGGGCATTTGTGCTGAGGAGATCTGAAGTGATGGGGAATTCCTCTCCTCCCTGCAGCACTAGGGGAGGCTGGGCTATTGTGCTTTGGAGCACAGCCCTGTGAGGAGAGGCTGAGGGAGCTGGGGTTGCTTAGCCTGGAGAAGAGGAGGCTCAGGGGAGACCTTCTTGCTGTCTACGACTCCCTGAAGGGAGGTTGTAGCCAGGTAGGGGTTGGTCTCTTCTCCCAAGCAACCAGCACCAGAACAAGAGGACACAGTCTCAAGCTGTGCCAGGGGAAGTTTAGGCTGGATGTTAGGAAGAAATTCTTCATAGAAAGTTATTGGCCATTGGAATGCCATTGGAATGCCATTGGAATGTGCTGCCCAGGGAGGTGGTGGAGTCACCATCACTGGAGGTGTTTAGGAAGAGACTGGATGGGGTGCTTGGTGTCATGGTTTTGTGGATTAGATAGTGTTGGAGGATAGGTTGGACTCAATGATCTCAAACGTCTCTTCCAACCTGCTCTGCTCTGCTCTGCTCTGCTCTATTCTATTCTATTCTATTCTATTCTATTCTATTCTATTCTATTCTATTCTATTCCATTCCATTCCGTTCCATTCCATTCCATTCCTCTGGTGATAGCAGATCCCTTCAGCACCCTCCTTCTTCAGGTGGCTGTGTTAGCCTGGTTTGAATGAGGCACTTGTAAGAATTAATGGAGTCTGTTTCAGCAGCAAAGGGGTGGGGAGGGGATGGTTCCCTGTGTTAAGCTGAGTTCTCTGTGCTGGAGAAAGGGAAGGTAGTGTTTTGCTGCCTGATGTGCTCTCTAATGCCATAAGGTGATCCTGTCTGACTGATTTGTCAGCGGCAGAAACTGTTATGGGAGTGGGAATGACTGAACCTGAAGGTGAGAGTGTTTTGACACTTGTGGGGCCAAAATGGTGGTGTGAAGATGTGCTGGCAGGAAGGAAGGGAGGACATGAGGCAGGTGAACGTATAAAAATCCTTGGGCACAATGTGCAAGATGAAGAAAGAAGAACACCAGGAGAAAGGGTAAAAATGGGGAAGTGGGGAGAGAGGATATCCAGGGTGTGCTGTGCTTCCCTTTATGTGACTGTGGGGTCCAGTCCTGATGCATCCAGGACAACAGTAATACTGTTGTAGGTGCAAGTGTCTCCTCTTGTCACCTGGACCTGCTATCCACAGCCTCACCCTGGTTGCAGTTAACAGCACCCAAGGGATGAGCCCTTCTTGCCATGCTCTGCTTCCTCAGGTTAACAGCTCCAGGGGCTGGTCAGGGGCCAGCATAATGCCAAGTGAGCCTTTTCCATTCAGCTGGCTCCAGCAACATTTGATGGGCTGCAGAGAGGCCTCGCTGCCGGTGGCCTCATCCATATTCATAACCGTGAACGCTTCACACTTCCAAAAATTGAATTGCCTTGTTCCACAACCTTTGACACATGGAGTATGTGGCTGTGTTTGATGCTAACAAGGCAGATAAGACACATCCCACAAGCTGGTGGCAGCCTTATATTGATTTTGAGTTCTTCTGGCTTCTATCTTTTGACCAGCTCTCCCTTTCTGTTGTGATAACGAAGGTGTTGGCACGAAGCCCTGACAGTCTTTGCCCAACATACTGAGTTCCCACATCACATGGGGAAGTATTGGGAAATCCATAATTGCAGGGCTTTGGCAGCCTTCAGATATTTCCATGGTGACTGTGGGGGAGGAATTTCCCATTGGTTGAGGCAGTAATTATTTTGGTGAGAAGGATGAACGTGGATTTTGAAGTTGTTTATTTGTGCATTATTTGTAGTACCAACTTCATGTTGTAGCTCTTAGAGCACAATTGCCATAATAGCTGCTTCTTGTGTTTCAAAGGTGATTAATGAGAGGCATTAAAACTTTGGCTAATAGAGTCAGTGGAATGGTGAGACACTGGCAGAGGTTGTCCAGGGAGGTGGTGGAAAGCCTCATCCCTGGAGCTTTTAGAGGCCAGGCTGGATGTGGCTCTGAGCAACCTGTGTGAGGGGTCCCTGCCCATGGCAGGGGAGTTGGAACTAGATGATCCTTGAGGTCCCTTCCAACCCCTAACAACTCTATGATTCTGTGAATGATCTGTAGACCTTTGCTGCTGGTATTTTTTTCTGTCACTTTCAAGTGAATGAGGAAAGGCAGACTTGAAGCTATTTGATTTCACTGGGTTTCATAGCTGGGGGTCATGCTCATGTAAAAAACTTTTCCTGATACAAAACCCCCCAGAAAAAGTAAATTAGGAGTCATAACAAACTTTAAATTCAGGCCTTGGGTGTGTTCATAGTGGAAATGAATCTGCTGACACTGTGCTGTGATCAGCTGGTACCTGGCTGATTCTTTTTAGGGCATCTCCATAATGGGTTCCTCACAGTCAAGATGTGTCAAAAAGTGCCCACAGACAGGCTGGAGGAATAGGTGGAGAGTGTGAGTACCAGAGTTTGTGTGTAGGAGGATGCTGAGGCTTCCCTTGCCAGAGCTTTGCTGTGAGCAAAAGAGGGCAGCGTTGACTGATTAAGTAGCTTATGAAACACTGCTCAGCTTTCCATCAGCATGGACACAACAGTAACTCTGGAGAGACTCCCAACCTGTAACACTTGCTCTGAGGCTACTTGTACAAGAGATGTGAAGTGAGGCCAGGTTTTGGAAGCCACTTTCCATTTGTGCTTGTTTCTGACTCCTCTTATCTTCTTCAAAGAGTGCCTATGTAGCACAGAGGGTGGGTGCCTGTGTGCCTGGTGACTTCTTTGGAGAACTTCTAACATAGGCCTGACAATTACTGGAGTTAATGATTTAGAACTTGGTACTTTTGGCCAATTTTCCTGGCCCATTATAGGACTAACCCAGCTTGATGAACAAATCTTCACATTTGTATTATACCCTGAGTCTCGGTGTGTTTGTTTTCCCCAGGGAAGTTAAGGCCAAGTATGAACGTCAGACTGGATGTGAACTGAAAGCATCACACAACGAGGCTCCTTTATGTGATAACACTCCAGTGTTGCGAAAGGTCTCCTCTCCCTCTCCCTCTCCTCTCCTCTCCTCTCCTCTCCTCTCCCTCTCCTCTCCTCTCCTCTCCTCTCCTCTCTCCTCTCCTCTCCTCTCCTCCTCTCCTCTCCTCTCCTCTCCTCTCCTCTCCTCTCCTCTCCTCTCCTCTCCTCTCCTCTCCTCTCCTCTCCTCTCTCTCCTCTCCTCTCCTCTCCTCTCCTCTCCTCTCCTCTCCTCTCCTCTCCTCTCCTCTCCTCTCCTCTCCTCTCTCTCCTCTCCTCTCCTCCTCTCCTCTCCTCTCCTCTCCTCTCCTCTCCTCTCTCTCTCCTCTCTCCTCTCTCCTCTCTCCTCTCTCCTCTCTCCTCTCTCCTCTCTTCCTCTTCTCCTCTCTCCTCTCTCCTCCTCTCCTCCTCTCTCCTCTCTCCTCTCTCCTCTCTCCTCTCTCCTCTCTCCTCTCCTTCTCCTCCTCTCTCCTCTCTCCTCTCTCCTCTCTCCTCTCCCTCCTCTTCTTCTCCCTCTCCTCTCCCTCTCCTCTTCTCCCCTCCCCTCCAAATTAGGACAGCTAGACATTTTCTGCTTGAAAAAGCTCTAATACAGCTACCTTCAGTGTGTCTCTGTGCTAATGCCACGGGTGCCTGAATAGAAACAAGACTGGAGGCATAAACCTGGAGTGATTCACACTGTGGCAGCTGCAAACAAGAGGCAGACTATGTGTTGAAAGGTGGACACTTGAAAGTGTGTCAGATTTAGCCAAGCTTCAAACCAGGGGGGCAGTGTGAACTCATTCTGTGGGGGCTGTGTGCACAGATTGATGTATTTTTTAATTGGGACAGCTTGTGTTGCTGGGGTTAACTCATTCACAGGTCCATGGCCCACTAAGAAGTGTATTGTTGTGGACTGAGAGGCCAAATGCTCCACTGCCTACATAAACAAGGCCACCTTCTCCTGGCTAGAGCTGCTGGATGGTGCTAGCTGACTGACCTCAGCACAGTAGTGAAACAAAGCCTAATGTGAAGACAGAATCTTCTTTTTGGCTCTGGGTATGTTTATAATTGCCTTCAGGTAAACTGGGAAGGGGGTTGGGTACATGCAAGGTGTTTTCCCTTTGCCTGCTGGCTCTCTAGAGCATGGGTACCCCATGCCTTTGCTCACTGCCAAGCTAATGCAGGAGGGTGGTTGCTTCTCCTAGTGTATGGTGGCTGATGTTGACCTTCTGCTGTCCCTGGATGTGTTTCCAGAGTGATCTTCTGCACCACACTCCCAATGGAGCTGTGAGCCCACAGTTTTCAACTGGGATATGCAGAGATGATGTGCTGCTCCGGCATGGGTAACACTGGCACAATGCAGCACTTACTGCATCCAGAAAGATGGAGAACTACTGGACTCAGAGGTGCTGTTCTCATCTGTGCCTCTTAGAATCATGGAATCATTTTGATTGGAAAATAACTTTAAGGTCATAGAGTCCAACCATTATCCAACTCTACCAAGGCTGGTGCTAAACAATGTCCCTCAAGATGACATCTCTGTGGCTTTTATACACCTCAAGGGATGGGGATTCAACCACCTTCCTGGGGAGCCTGCTCCAGGCTTTGAGAACCCTTTCAGGGAAGAAGTTTCTTCTAGTATCCAACCTAACCCTTGCCTGGTGCAACTTGAGGCCATTCTCTCTTGTCCTGCCATTTGTTACTGGAGAGGATAGACTGATCCCACCTTGCTCAAACCTCCTGTCAAGGAGTTGTGGAAAGCAAGAAGGTCTCCCCTCAGCCTCCTTTTCTCCACTCTAAGCAACCTCAGCTCCCTCAACTGTTCCTCGCAAGCACTTGTTCTCCAGTCCATTATTACAGAATACAGAATTAACCAGGTGGGGAAAAGACCTTTGAGATCATCAAGTTCAACCTATCACCCAGCATTATCTAATCAACTCAACTATGGCACAAATTCTCCTGACTCTTCAGTCAGGAGCAAAACTTTTGCTGGGCTCTCCAGTGTCTGAAGGAGGCCTACAAGATGTAGGCATCAAGCTGGTGAGCGGTTTGGAGCGCAAGCCCTGGGAGGAGAGACTGAGGGAGCTTGGGCTGCTTAGCCTGGAGAAGAGGAGGCTCAGGGGAGACCTTCTTGCTGTCTACAACTACCTGAAGAGAGGTTGTAGCCAGGAGGGGGCTGGTCACTTCTCCCAGGCAATCAGCACCAGAGCAAGAGGACACAGTCTCAACCTGCACCAGGGGAGGTTTAGGCTGGATGTTAGGAAGAAGTTCTTCACAGAAAGAGAGATTGGCCATTGGAATGTGCTGCCCAGGGAGGTGATGGAGTCACCATCCCTGGAGGTGTTTAGGAAGAGACTGGATGGGGTACTTTGCACCATGGTTTAGTTGATTAGATGGTGTTGGATGATAGGTTGGACTTGATGATCTTAAAGGTCTTTTCCAACCTGGTCTATTCTATTCTATTCTATTCTATTCTATTCTATTCTATTCTATTCTATTCTATTCTATTCTATTCTATTCTATTCTATTCTATTCTATCAGGGATGTTCCAAGTGTCTTTTAGAGGGTTCTATTCTATTCTATTCTATTCTATTCTATTCTATTCTATTCTATTCTATTCTATTCTATTCTATTCTATTCTATTCTATCAGGGATGTTCCAAGTGTCTTTTAGAGGGTTTGGTTCTGTTCTATTCTATTCTATTCTATTCTATTCTATTCTATTCTATTCTATTCTATCAGGGATGTTCCCAAGTGTCTTTTAGAGGGTTCTATTCTATTCTATTCTATTCTATTCTATTCTATTCTATTCTATTCTATTCTATTCTATTCTATTCTATTCTATTCTATTCTATTCTATTCTATTCTATTCTATTCCATTCCATTCCATTCCATTCCATTCCATTCCATTCCATTCCATCCTGATTGTTGCAAGAGGTCTGGCCCCTCTCCCCTCTTTCCTTTGTCTCCTGTGCCGGTGGCGGCTGCTGGCTTCATCTGGTGTTGATGCGATTTGGGCTGACACGGAGCAGCAGCATACAAGATTAATGGAAATGTTCTGTAGTCCCTTCAGGTCTTCCTGGTGAGGTAATGTAATGTAGATTGATTTGCACCATTCCTCTCGCCCGCTCCTGCTTCCCAGAGGCTTTGACAGGATGGCAGCCTTGCTTGTCTGCTTTATTTATTAATTTTAAATGGGAGAGGAAGGATGTTAAATATCCCAATTGGTGCTTGGTATTTGAGAGCTCAGTTATCTCACAGGCCAAAAGAAGTCCTTTCCCTCATGGTTTAGGCTGTTTTTTTTTTTTTTTCCTTTTCTTTTTTTTTTCCCTCCCTGCTCTGTCTTTAGAATAGATTAGAATCATAGAATCACAGAATTGTTAGGGTTGGAAGGGACCTCAAGGATCATCCAGTCCCAGAAGGGACCTCACACTACGTCACGTTGCTCAGAGCCACATCCAGCCTGGCCTGAAAATTCTCCAGGGATGAGGCTTCCATCACCTCCCTGGGCAGTCTGTTCCAGTGTCACTCTCATGGTGAATAACTTCTTCCTAACATCCAATCTGAATCTACCCACTTCTAGTTTTGCTCCATTACCCCCAGTCCTATCACTCCCTGACACCCTAAAAAGTCCCTCTCCAGCTTTCCTGTAGCCCCTTTAGGATACTGTAAAGCCAGTGTTAGGTCTCCTTGGAGCCTCCTCCTCTCCAGACTGAACAGCCTCAACTCTCTCAATCTGTCCTCATAGCAGAGCAGCTCCAGCCCTCTGCTCATTCTCGTGGCCCTTCTCTGGACACCTTCCAGCACCTCCAGATCCTTCCTGTAATAGAGGCTCCAGATCTGGACACAGTACTCCAGGTGGAGTCTCACCAGATTCATACTCAAGATTTACATTTCCTTTCCCATGGAACAAGTAATTGAGAGAAAGAGTCCATCTTCTCTATTTCAGTTAGAAGGAAAGCTCATGGGAGTGATTGAGTCTGTGGCAGGGACCACATCAAGCAATGGAGAACAGTCCCCTGTGGGGATCATTTGAATTCAGTGCACTGTCAGCTGCCAGACACGTATGGCCTCAGCAGCTCTGATGTTTAGGGTGGAGAAGAGATTTCTTCCATGTGTACAAATTACTCTGTGGACCAACTCTGCATTGTACCATCTACCTGCTCCGTGATTGCAAGTGCCCTTAAAGCTCTGTTTTTCTGCTGCCCCTGTAGCATCTCTCATCTTGACAATGCTCTCCTGGTAGTGAATGTGGCTTTGCTTTAATTTTGTTGCTGCAGCCTCTTCCTGCTCCTCCTGCCCTGACTACAGGATGTGTGTGCCACCAGCAGCTGCTCTTACAGCAAGGGGTTTGCATTGAGTTCCTCCAGGCTGCTCTGCTGCCTCCTCCCTGCCCTGCCTGCCCTGTGCTTGTTAGCCTGGGGACCATTTTGTCTCCTTGAGGGTTCCTTCCTTCTTGATCCAGATGCAAATCTCATCGTTCTTTGTCTGGGAGGACTGACTTGAATTCTGGCAAAAGTTACTTTCAGGAAAGGCATTTTTCCTACTGTCCAACCGAAACCTCCCCTGCCACAATGCCAGGCCATTTCCTTTCATTCTGTCACCTGATACTAGGGGAAAAAAGACCAACTCACCTCACTATAGCCTCCTTTTAGGTAGTTGTAGAGAGCAATGAGGTCTGCCCTCAGCCTCCTCTTTTCCAGACTAAACAATCCAAGTTCCCTCAGCTGCTCCTCATGAGACTTGTTCTCCAGAACAAGTGGCAACTTGCCTCTTCCCTTCTATTTTTTCCTTTAAATCACAGCATGAGAGCCAGGTGACTCTTGTCACAGTCTGCCTTGTGCACAGGAAACAGCCTGGTGAAACAGGTCTAATCTCACCCTTGGGAATGATGCTTGACCTTGTGGACACCAGTTGATTTTCTTTCCCCTTCCAGTCACAAATCTTCATCTTCACTCTCGAGTCTGCATTTGATGTTTATTTAAAACACTCCTCCTTTTTGGCAGCTCTGTGGATGCTACAGTGTGAGACAACTCATTATAGCATGATAGAGGGGTATGGACATATGTATGCACCAGACTCACATATGAACAGATCTAGAAAAGAAATAGGGAGGCAAGAAATAGTACAGCAAAGATAAGTGGGAGAATCAGTGACTATCAGGGGAGAGATTTCAGCCTCCATGGAAGAGAGATGGCACTGCTGCAGTTAGTCACCGTTGCAGCTCCTGTACCAGCTCTTAGGGACACACTGTGTGGGTGATCAAGCAGCTTTGCAGAAGGTGTATGAGCTAAGAGAGGGACCTGGGACCTAGGCAGCCTCAGAGTAATTCAGAAAGCTGCAAGGAAGATATTATTTTCTCCTTATTCTTATGAACTTTGACTTTGGTAGGCTGTGTGTTTGCATTTGTGGTGGGGAATTTGCTTTTTCACTGAAAGCATTAGAAGTCACCTTTCCCTGCTTTAATTCCTCTGAGGAAGCAAAGGAAAGCTTTGGCTCACAGAATCACAGAACTGGCAAGGCTGGAAGAGACCTCTGAGATCTTCAAGTCCAATTGCTGAAGTAGAGCTCACAGTCCTACCCCTACTACTAAGCCACTTCCACTAAACCATGTCCCTAAGCACCACAGGGCCCCATCCTGTTTAATATCTTCATTGATGACCTGGATGAGGGGGTTGAATCCATCATCAGTAAATTTGTGGATGACACCAAGCTGGGAGCAGGTGTTGATCTGTTAGAGGGCAGAAGGGCTCTGCAGAGGGACCTTGACCAGCTGGACAGGTGGGCAGAGCCCAACAGGATGGCATTCAACAAGTCCAAGTGCCAGGTGCTGCACTTTGGCCACAACAACCCCAGGCAGTGCTACAGGCCTGGGTCAGAGTAGCTGGAGAGCAGCCAAACAGAAAGGGACCTGGGGGTACTGGTTGACAGCTGGCTGAACATGAGCCAGCAGCGTGCCCAGCTGGCCAAGAAGGCAAATGGCATCCTGGCCTGCATGAGGAATAGTGTGGCCAGCAGGAGCAGGGAACAGGTTGCCCAGGGATGTGGTTGGGCCCCACACTTGGAGATATTCAAGATCAGGTTCGACAGGGCAACCTGATCTAGGGAAGGATGTCCCTGCTCACTGCAGGGGGTTGGACTAGATGGCCTTTGGAGGTCCCTTCCAACCCAAACCATTTTATGATGGTTAAAGCCAGTTGATAAATCTTAAAGTAGCCTTAATTTTCTATGAGGTGAGCCTCAGGCTCTAGCTGTCTCTGAGTGAGAATGGGAAAAGTGCTATAGTTATGAGACTTTCTTGTTTAGTATCTTCAAACAGATCTTCATTATGACTCAGCTGTGTGTTTAAATCAACAACTTTTCTGGGTCAATCAAAAAAAAATATATAAAATTAGAGGCAAAGGCAATTGCAAATCACACCCTGAGTGAGTGAGGATGAGAAGGATTAATGTATCTGTCAACCCACATTTCCCCCTTCTCTCTTCTCCCCATTTTGCACATTTTTATCTCAAGACCCAAAGCTTATCCTGCCCGTGTTATCTTGGTGGCATCTCCATGCAGACAAATCCTTGAGCTTCTGCTCCAGCAGTTGAAACTCAGCTCCTCACCAGCTGGGTGATGGCCTAGGTCAGAAGCAGAGGCTTGTGTAGCTTAGGTTTTGGGGTACACCCTGCAAATCCCAGGGGCGTTTGTGGGGCAGAGGGAGAGGGAAGGGGCAGGATATATGCCTGGGGTGGGGGTTGCTTCCTGCATCCCTGAGAAGAGGAGCTGTCACAGAGGATACTAACAAGCTGCTCAAAGCTCCCCATGTCTGGGATTTGCTGCTGCCTCTGGCCCCAGCTGGTGCCTGCATGCCTCAGCAGTAGCAGCAGTGATCTACTTGGTGAAGTCTGCCTGTGAATCATAGAATCAATAAGGTTGAAAGAGACCTCAGGGATCATAAAGTCCAACCTGTCACCCAACACCTCATGACTACTAAACCATGGCACCAAGTGCCACATCCAATCCCCTCTTGAACACCTCCAGGGACGTTGACTCCACCACCACCCCGGACAGCACATTCCAATGGCTAACAACTCTCTCTGGGAAGAACTTTCTCCTCACCTCCAGCCTAAACTTCCCCTGGTGCAGCTTGAGACTGTGTCCTCTTGTTCTAATGCTGACTGCCTGGGAGAAGAGCCCAACCCCCTCCTGGCTACAACCTCCCTTCAGGTAGTTGTAGACAGCAATAAGGTCTCCCCTGAGCTTCCTCTTCTCCAGGCTAAACTACCCCAGCTCCCTCAGCCTCTCCTCACAGGGCTGTGCTCAAGGTCTCTCCCCAGCCTCGTTGCCCTTCTCTGGACACATTCAAGAGTCTCAATGTCCTTCTTAAATTGAGAGGCCCAGAACTGGACACAGGACTCATGGATCTTTAGGCTTGAGGTGAGGAGAAAATTCTTCACGGAGAGAGTCATTCGTCGTTGGAATGTGCTGCCCAGGGAGGTGGTGGAGTCCCCATCCCTGGAGGTGTTCAAGAGGGGATTGGATGTGGCACTTGGTGCCATGGTTTAGTCATGAGGTCTGTGGTGACAGGTTGGACTCGATGATCTTTGAGGTCTCTTCCAACCTTGGTGATACTGTGATCTTTGCCAGAGCTGGGAAATGCAAAGTCTGGTCTGGGCTCAGAGCTCATCCACCCTGTCCCTGCCAGTACCAGTGCTTGGGAAACAGCATCCAAACATGGTGTTCTTAGAGCAGACCCTTCCTGGCTTTTTGTCTCCTTGGGCTCCAGCCACCAGCTCTTTTGGCTCAGGTATCCCTGGGATGCCCTTTGCCCACAGGCTAGTGTGTGGTGGTGCAGTGGGAATGCACTCCATGATTTTCCCTCAGTTCTCTGTGAGTTTATTCATGGGTTTTGGCTGTTACAGTACCCTGTAGCAAAAAGTTCCATGATTTAATTACAGTCAAATGTCATTTCCTTTGTTTGCTCTAAACCTGCAGCCAGGACAGGCATCTCTTGAGGTAGCAGATATGTAGGAGCTGAAGGAATCCCTAGAGTGCTTTTAATGCTCTCTTTGCATTTGTGTTGGAGACAACCTGGGGGGAGGGGGAGAGCTGGAAGAGCTTTTGCTACATAAAGATATATTTTAAGCTGGAAGTTTGCAGGCAGCATGACAATGTGCATGCTACATTTCCCACACCAAGAAGTAGCTGTTTGATGCAAACTGGAACTGCTGACAACAGTGACAATATAAAGCCATCTTAGTCACTGGAATTACACAATGGCAGGCTCAGATCCATGCACTGAGGAAAGGAAAAGTGATGATTTGGAGCCTACAATGAAAGCAACACTTGGCCTCTTGAAATGAATTAGTCTTGTTTGAGGTCAAGCCAGTATCCAGGGCTGCACATCTGCTAATGATACTGGCCCAGTCCAGCTCATAACAATCAAGTACTCATCTAGTCACGCAGAAAAATACTGAAACTCTGCTTTAAACTCCTTGCCTAAATGTGACAGAGTTCAGCTTTCAGCAAATGCAGGGGTTTTTTTCTTGCTATAAAGCTCTTGAATCACTCAGCTTGCTTCAGCCTTTATTTATCATGGAATCATTAAGCTTGGAAAAGACTTCTAAGCTCATCAAGTCCAACCAGCAACCCAGTGCTACCACACCCACTAAAATATGTCTCAAAGCACCATGTTTACACTGGTTTGGTTTTTCAACACCACCAAAGATGCTGACTTCACCACTTCAGCAGCCCTGGGCCCATGCACACCAGCTCGTTCAAGCTGGTCTGGCACAACTTCCGAAGTGTCACACATAAGCCAGGCTAGGGAAGAGCGTCCACTCCACCAAGAGCTGGTCCTACAGCCAGGCAACCACAGCTCTGTCTCAGCTCTCCTTGCTTGCAAGACTGATTTCCCAGCCTTGGTAGTACTTGGAATAAGCGAAACAAATCCAAAACTCATATTGATGTCTAAAGAAAACCCTCCCCTCAAGGCATTGCTTAAAGATTCAAGCCTGAAGTGCACCTTTAACCCTAGGGAAAGTAGGCAGCCAAAGGTTTTAGCACCGTCTTTCATGAACTAGCCACCAGCCTCAAAATCCCAGCATCCAGAAAGTGACAGAGTCCTGACACAGGCTGCAATGGGGAGAGCAGGGCAGTGTGACAGCCATGGCTCTGCCACAAGCAGTACCCAAGTGTCTCAGCCCTGTCACCACTGTGCCAGACTCAGTTCTCACTTCCCCAAACGTATGGCAGCTCCTCACCTCCTTGCTGGCTGTGCTTTGCTCTGAGCACAATCCACACTCATGTCCCACAGGTGCCTCCTGTTTTGACTATAGCTATGCAACAGCTATAGTAGTTGCACTCAAGAGCAGCTCTTCCAGTAGCAGGAGGCGAAAGGGAAACCTTGGGATGCTGCAGAGGGACCTCCTCCTTGGGGATATGTTACTGATCACATTGCCATGGCAACTGCTCCCTGCTGGTGCCGCTGTCCCCATGCAGGGAATGGGAAATGTCACAGTGCCATGTCTAGGAATTTGCTTTCTGCACACAGAGAGCAGCTGCTCCCCAGCAGCCATCAGAGTCCTTGTTGGGAAAATCCTGGGCTGGATCTATCAGTTCTGCACAAATCAGTTTTGCAGGATCCTTGACTGAATTTGTTGTCACACAAAGTTGAGTTTCCCCTCTACTCTGCCCTGGTGAGACCTCATCTTGAGTACTGCATTCAGTTTTGGGCTCCCCAGTTCAAGAGGGACAGGGATCTGCTGGAGAGGGTCCAGCAGAGGGCTATGAGAATGATTAGGGCACTGGAGCACTGCCTGGTGAGGAGAGGCTGAGGCACCTGGGGCTCTTTAGTCGGGGAAAGAGAAGACTTAGAGAGGATTTAAAAATGTTTATAGATACCTGAGGGCTGGGGGTCAGGGGGGAGGGGACAGGCTGTGCTCACTTACTCCCTGTGATAGGACAAGGAGCAATGGATGTAAGCTGCAGCACAGGAGGTTCCACCTCAACACAAGGGGGGACTTCTTTACTGTAAGGGTCACAGAGCCCTGGAGCAGGCTGCCCAGAGAGGTTGTGGAGTCTCCTTCTCTGGAGGCTTTCAAGGCCCATCTGGATGTATCTGTGACCTGAGCTAGATTGTATGGTCCTGCTCTGGCAGGGGGGGTGGATTCAATGACCCCTTTGGGTCCCTTCCAACCCCTAACATCCTGTGATCCTGTGAGTCTCATTTGGAAAAGGGAATCTGGCATATGTGTGTGATTATCTTTAGCTCAAAGGAGGTGACTCACTGGCACAAGGTATTTCCAGGGAACAAATGAAGGGTAGGGTAATGTCACGTTGTTTCTTGTACCATGGAATAAAGGAGTAACCTTGAGGGTACTTCTAGAAAACTAGACAAAACCTGCAGTCAGAAATATTTTCATTGACAAGCTTTGTCTTCAAGTTCCCTTCAGATTTCTGTGCTGCTGTAGTTTCAGAGGGAAAGGCCAGACTGAATTTACACAGAATCACAGAAGGTGCCAGAGCAGGATCACCTAGAGTAGGTCACACAGAGATGCATCCAGGTGGCTTTTGAAAGTCTCCAGAGAAGGAGGCTCCACAACATCTCTGGGACAGCCTGTTCCAGGGCTCTGCCATTCTCATACTGAAAAAGTTTTTCCTTATGTTTAGATGTAACCTCCTGTTCTCCATCTTGCCTGTCTCCCTTGTCCTATCACTGGATGCCACTGAGAAGAG
This sequence comes from Melanerpes formicivorus, assembly GCF_026170545.1. Classification (NCBI taxonomy): domain Eukaryota; kingdom Metazoa; phylum Chordata; class Aves; order Piciformes; family Picidae; genus Melanerpes; species Melanerpes formicivorus. The sequence continues at coordinate 1,452,632 of NW_027142374.1, forward strand.
CCTGGCTCTGTCCTCCCAACACTAGCCATTCATATAAACATGAGTGAGGTCACCCCTCATCTAATTGCTTCCAGAGATGCAAACCTGTGTTAAGTGAACCAAAATGCTTCCTCTGCTGGAGAGGCTTCTGAATATTTGACTCCTTGACTGAGGGAGGCACTTAAGTAGATGAATTAAGAGGACTTGAATTAGCTGTAGAATAATAAAGTCACTAAGGTTGGAAAAGACCTCCAAGGTCATCACCTCCAACCATCAACCCAACACCACCATGACCATTAAACCATGTCCCAAAGTTCCATGTCTACACATTATTTGCACACCTCCAGGGATGGGGACTCCACCACTTCCCTGGGCAGCCTCTTCCAATCCCTGACCACTCTTGCAGCAAAGACATTTTTCCTAATATCCAACCTAAACCTCTCCTGGTGCAACTCGAAGGCCATTTTGTCTTGTCATGTTACTAGGGAGAAGAGACCTCCGTTCAGGGAGTTGTAGAGAGCAATGAGGTCTCCCCTCAGCCTCCTTTTCTCCACACTAAACAACCCCAGTTCCTTCTGCTGCTTCTCACCAGCCTTGTTCCCCAACTGTGGTGGTTTAGGCTGGATGCTGGCCCAGATGCCACTGCATAGACCACACCTGGGAGGTCCCAAGGGATGGGCCCAGCCCAGGGAGTGGTCACAGGCAGGTATTTCAATCCCATAATGCCCTGCTCCCCTATAAAATGTCCATGTGGGGTCTTCACTTCTTTTGTCCCCAGCTGCTGCCTAGGTGAAATGGTGTGAGCCGCCTCCCTTGGGCCTGCCCAGGCCCGAGGCTGGGTTGGGGGGGGTAGGAAAGAGCCCTGGGGGGGGTTGGGTGTACCCCCATGTGGGGATGGGATGTTCTTGGGCATGTTCTGGGATTTCTCTCTTTGTCACGGTGCTTGTGGTTCTCTGTAAAGCTTTCATTGGTGTTTGTTTTTAAATTGTTTTTCTATTTAAACTTTCCATCACTTTTGCAATCCCTTTGTCTGAGTCGTTGTTTCTGCCTGTGGTGGGAAGGGGGTTTGCCCCTCCCCAGCTTTGTTGCCCTTCTCTGGACATGCTCCAGCAATTCAAAAGCATTGTCATGCTGGATGAAAACTTCCAGAGTCCTTCTCTGATGGCCAGCTGTTCACACAAGTGTGCTGGGATGGAGAGAGCTGCTCTGTCATAGGATCTTGCCCAGGCAGCCAAGAGGGCCAATGACATCCTGGCCTGCATCAGGAACAGTGTGGCCAGCAGGAGCAGGGAAGTCATTCTTCCCCTGTACACTGCACTGGTTAGGCCACACCTTGAGTCCTGCGTCCAGTTCTGGGCCACTCACTTTAGGAAAGATGTTGAGTTTCTGGAATGTGTCCAGAGAAGGGCAACAAAGCTGGAGAGGGGTTTGGAACACAAGCCCTATGAGGAAAGGCTGAGGGAGCTGGGGTTGCTTAGCCTGGAGAAGGGGAAGCTCAGGGGAGATCTTACGGCTCTCTACAACTACCTGAAGGGAGGTTTAAGACAGGTGGGGGTTGGTCTCTTTGCCCAGGTAAGCAGCACCAGAACAAGAGGACACAGTCTGAAGCTGCACCAGGGGAGGTTTAGACTGGATATTAGGAAGAAATTCTTCATAGAGAGAGTGATTGCCCATTGGAATGTGCTGCCCAGGGGAGTGGTGGAGTCACCATGACTGGAGGTGTTTAGGAGGAGACTGGATGGGGTGCCTGGTGCCATGGTTTAGTTGATTAGATGGTGTTGGATGATAGGTTGGTGATCTCAAAGGTCTCTCCCAACTGGGTTAATTCTATTCTATTCTATTCTATTCTATTCTATTCTATTCTATTCTATTCTATTCTATTCTATTCTATTCTATTCTATTGGAATGGGCTGCCCGGGGAGGTGGTGGAGTCGCCGTCACTGGAGGTGTTCAGGAGGAGACTTGACAGGGTGCTTGGTTACATGGGTTAGTTGATTAGGTGGTGTTGGATGATAGGTTGGACGCGATGATCTTGAAGGTCTCTTCCAACCTGGTTTATTCTATCCTATCCTATCCTATCCTATCCTATCCTATCCTATCCTATCCTATCCTATCCTATCCTATCCTATCCTATCCTATCCCATCCCATCCCATCCCATCCCATCCCATCCCATCCCATCCCATCCCATCCCATCCTATCCTATCCTATCCTATCCTATCCTATCCTATCCTATCCTAGAATTGTCAGGGTTGAAAGGGACCTCAAGGATCTGCCACGGGCAGGGACACTTCACCGTAGATCATCAGACCAGTGTTTTGGGAAAAGCTGAAGGAAGTGCTCCTATTCCTAAGCATCACTTCTGCTTCTGGGAAGCCTTAAAAGGGATAAAAAAAAAAAAAGAATGGCTTGAAATCACCCACTCATAAAGCAAGAACAATTCATATTTGCAGATCTCTCTGCAGCATGGAAATCTCTGCTAACAAACACGTTCCAATTTGTGCTTCCTTGCTGGGACTCAAATAAAGCTAAAAATAACTTACAACCTACCACAAAGCCTGTGGATAGAGAGGAGGCAGAGATTTTTTTGATGCTTTGAATTCCTGGTTTGGAACAATCACAGAACTTTGTAGGATAGAGGATGGTGTGGTTGCTTTTTCATATGGAAACACCATTCAATTAAGATTGAAACAGATGGCCAACAGGAGTGGCATTGCAGGCTCCATCAAAGTAAAAATCTAAAGGGCACAGGAATATTTCCACTTCAAAGTGGTCTGTGTGGGTTTCTACCAACAAATAAATTAATTTCACATCTCAGCTTAAAAAAAAAAAAGGAAAAGGAAAAAAAAAACCCAAAAAGGCATTTTCACTGCACAGAGAGCAGATCGCAGCTTGTGCAGTGGAGTGCGGCTCACAGAACAGGGACTCGGCTTGTGACCCCCCCAACACAGACACACATCTACTGATGGAGCAAATTAATATTCAAAGCCTTATAATAACCAGGTTAGCTCTAGGTGAATAGTGGCTGGAAAGCTGCTTGGTGGGATGTTGATTGATGTCTGGCTGAACAGGAGCCAGCAGTGTGCTCAGGAGGCCAATGGCATCCTGGCTTCCATCAGGAATAGTGTGGCAAGCATGTCTAGGTGGAGGTGTTTAAGAGGGGATTGGACGTGGCACTTGATGCCACGGTCTAGTAGTCATGAGGTTTTGGGTGACAGGTTGGACTTGATGATCTTTGAGGTCTCTTCCAACCTTATTGATTCTATGATTCTATGATTGTCCCTTTTTACTCAGCACTAGTGAGGCTACATCTCGGATACTGGGTTCAGTTTTGGGGCCCTCACTCCAAGAAGGACATGGAGGTGGTGGAGTGTGTCCAGAGAAGGGCAATGAAAAGCTGGTGAAGGGTCTGGAGAACAGGGCTGGTGAGGAGCAGCTGAGGGAACTTGGGTTGTCCAGCCTGGAGAAGAGACTGAGGGGAGACTTCACTGCACTCTACAACTCCCTGAAAGGAGGTTGGAGGCAGGTGGGGCTTGGACGCTTCTCTCATGTAGTTAAGTGATGGGAAGGGAGGAACTGGCTTCAGATTGTGCCAGAGGGGGTTTCAGGCAGGGTGTTGGGAAAAATTTCTTCACAGAAAGGGTTCTCAGGCACTGGCACAGGCTGCTCAGGGAGGTGGTGGAGTTCCATCCCTTCGGGTGTTTAAAAGACACATGGATGTGGTACTGAGGGAGAAGGTTTACTGATAGTGTCTTGGCAGTAGTGGAGGGATTGCAAGCTCTAGGTGAGTGGTTGGACTTGATGTCAAAGGTCTCTTCCAACCTCAACAGTTCTATGATTCTAAGCACTGAAAGTGGAAAAACCCCCAAACAATAACCTGTTTTCCATAACTGGGGAAAATATAGCGATGAGTTCAGAGGGAAGGCAGAGCCCAGCCCCTCTGCCTAGCAAATGCTCACCCCTTCCCCTTCCCCCTCTGCAAGTCTGAAGCCAGCTGAGGGAGAACTTGTTCAGCAAAGGAACGGGGGACTTTCATGAGATAAGGAAATTGAGAGAAGCAGTGCTCTTAGCTCCCTTTGCTGAGGGAAGCAGAGGAAACACAGTGATGAAACCCAAGAGAAGGGCTGCAAACATGTAAACAAATATTGACCACTGGAGGGTCTCTCACTCACCCCTTGTGCTGTAATCTGCAGTACTCTTTGCACCCAGCTGCTTGCTGAAGACCCATAACAGGAGGACAGTGAGCTCAACATGTTTTTCTAGACAGGGCTTATTTATTTTCTCCCTCTACAACACAGCTCAGATGAAGATGACCATCACAAAACCCCTGTCAGGCTTTGCACTTTCAAAAAGGAGACAGTGCTGTATCTAAAGCAAATTGGAAGGAAATTTCTGGAACTTCTTAGGGCAAAGCATTATTTTGATAACAAACCTTGCCTATGGAAAGGGAGAGGCTGTGCTGGCCCCATGGCTCACCTCCAGAAGGTGAGAGCAGCTCTGTTGAGATAAGTGTCCTATTTCTGGGCATGGCTCAGCGGCAGGTCTGTTCTGCAGCCCCAAAAGAAGATTCCCAGGAAGCAAAGGTCAAAGCAGATAAAGCAGTAGTTTAGGAGCTGTCACTCTCTCCAGGCAATGTACTTTCTGCCACCACACTCTTCACGTGCACATGCAGGCCAAGAACAAACCTGAGTTAAAAGTCACTCTGATCCAGCAAGAATGAATTAAGCTAATGGGTTGGGGTTCCTCTAGTCCAAATTTAGCTCAAATTTCATTTTCCTTGGTGGTGTCTAGGAAGAAATCAGCCCCTCTTCTGGAGGGGCACTCAGCATGTGTTTATTCCCTTTTACTGGCAAGGGAGCCTGAACTGATCCCAAAGCTGACCCACAAGCTTGATGTATTTAGTAGTAATAACCAGACCAGGTTGAATTGAATCTATTCCCACCTCAGCCACTCTTGATAATTCTTAGGGTAGCTGGCAGTGTTCTTTGTCTTCTTGTTTGTTTGTTTGTCTGTTTGTTCCAACAATATTGTCACCTCACCCCCTCTTCTTCTGCACTTTCCCCCTCTCCTTGCATGACCTTCCTCCAACTGGTGTCTGCTTTTCATTCCTTGCAGCAGAGGTGACCCACAGATTTCCAGTTGTATCAGCATCTCCAAGGTGTTTAACAGCAGGAACAACCTGAATATGGCATGGAAGTTAATAGCTGATGAGAGAGCATAATTTAACAGGGTATTAAGAGGCCAGATTCTCAGCTGATACAGACTGAGGAGAAAATGAACTTGCACTGATTTGCACCAGTTGAAGAGAGGCACAGTGTAGATATCTAGGTAAAAGCAGCTGCTGTAGTTATAATTTCACACTCTAGCTTATCTGCAGATGGGGGATTTAAACAACAAGACTAAGCATCTTCCTGAAATAGCTGCATCAGTGGGAGCTGGAACAGGGTTTTTAATGTAATTACTATCCTGCCTGAGGTGTCAGATCCATCAATAAAAGCAAATCTTTTCCTATTGTGTTGGAACATGTTAAACAGAGCCAGACTCCACATTCTGCACTAATTGCCTGGCCTGGGCATTTTGCAGGAACACTGAAAGAGTGGAAAGTTTCCAGATGGAGGGGTGAAACCTGTAGGGCATGTCTGAGTGAGGACTGCGTGCTTTGGCCCTTCCTCTTTCCTTAGGGGCCGCCAGGGAAACGATTGCTTGTGGTGTGGTGCCTCATCCTTCTTCTGACAGCAGCAGATGGCCAGGGTTGCTCAATCCCAGATTAATCAAAACTCCATTTGGAAGAGGCAGTGCATTTGAGGAACAGTCCAGAGATGATATTGGGCTGACAGAGGAGACAGCAGGATTCTGTGTGCTGTGAAAAGCCACATGAGATTCGTGGACAACAATCAAACAGAAAGGTTCTAGGAATGAGTGGGCTGCAAAAGGAAAGGGAAGGACAACTTCCAGGCTTGTGGCAAGAGCCAGACTGATCCAGTAAGATTTTCAGGGCTTGGGCTTTTATTTGTTTGGTTAGTTGGTTTCTTTGGGGGTTTTGTTTTGTTTGGGGGTTTTTGTTTGGTTGTTTCTTCACATTCCAATGGCTAACAACTCTCTCTGGGAAGAACTTTCTCCTCACCTCCAGCCTAAACTTACCCTGGAACAGCTTGAGACTATGTCCTCTTGTTCTGGTACTGGTTGCCTGGGAGAAGAGACCAACCCCCACGTGGCCACAACTTCCCTTCAGGTAGTTGTAGACAGCAATAAGGTCTCCCCTGGGCCTCCTCTTCTCCAGGCTAAACAATCACAGCTCCCTCAGCCTCTCCTCAGAGGGCTGTGCTCAAGGTCTCTCCCCAGCCTCGTTGCCCTTCTCTGGACACATTCAAGAGTCTCAATATCCTTCTTAAAGTGAGGAGCCCAGAACTGGACACAGTACTCAAGGTGTGGCCTAACCAGTGCTGAGGTGGTGGAGTCACTGTCCCTGGAGGTGTTCAAGAAGGGATTGGACATGGCACTCAAAGCCATGGTTTAGTAGTCATGAGGTTTTGGGTGACAGGTTGGACTTGATGATCTTTGAGGTCTTTTCCAACCTTATTGATTCTAGGATTTTTTCTGTTTGATTGTTTGTTTCCCAGAGCATTTCAAACAGCTTTTGCAGAGAGCAGCAATGTTGTAGACCAGTGTTGTAAGATCAGCTGCCCAGGGTGGTGGTGGTGGAGTCACCATTCCTGGTGATCTTCAAGAAGTGAGACATGAGGGTGGGACATGGTCTAGTAGTCATGAAAGTGTAGGGTAGAAATTTGGACTTGGTGGTCTTAGAGGTCTTTTCCAACTTTAATTATTCTCTGATCAAGGACCTGGAGCTAAAGAGGGCATCTTTCATCACCCTGCAACAACAGAGCGTTGCCCCCCAGGGAGTAACCAAAACCACAAGTCACTGGGCGTTAAGGAGGTGCAACTTTTCCATTCACATTTCTGTCTTCTGGAGGAAACTGAGTCCCAATCAGCCCTGGATGGTGAGCATGTGTGTGGGTCCTGATGGCAGTGGCATTTCTGCTTAAATGAGGGCTGCCTCTTCTGGCATGCCCCAGTGAAGAGGGGGAGGATGCTGGGGGAGATGCCTAATGACTTGTCATCCAGAGCATGAGCAAGGCTGTTGCTGCTACAGATAACAGCAGTGTAGGAGTAGAGTATATTTGGGAATCCCTGGTTTAATGTGTTGTTTGGGGTACTGCAGGACTGCCTGCATTTTTTGGGCTGTCCTGGTTCTGCCCTTTAGAAGAGGGTTAGCTTCCCCACAGAAAACCTGGGATTTTGGGGTTTCATAGGATGAGACCTCCTTCAACAACAGAACAGAATTGGAGCTGGTCTTCATGTTCTATAAAAATCTGTTACATACTTGTCTTCTATCACTGCCTGCTGGAAGAAATCCCCTTTCCCCCCTTCTTTCTTATGAATTCTGTGATGGCTCTTGAGGTCTGTGGAAAGGGAAGAGATGAAGCAATGTTAAGGCAAAGTTTTATACATCTGAGCTTTTGAGACATCCTAGAGAGTGTGTGTTGGTGGGTGAGGTCAGAAGAACACGCTGCTGACCAGCTGGAGTCTCAGCAAACAGACTTCCCTGCATGGGCATGAAGAAGTGTTATCAGAGAAGTTGGCAGTGGTGCTCCAGGGAGATTTTTATAGCATGTATAGATGGTTTGAAATATAGGCAGGCAGGCAGCCAGCCACATAAGCTTGGCTATAAACCACACCACAGGTATGCAGGACTCCTTGGAAGCTTGTTAATAAGTTCTGCTCTTGATTTTGAAGCAAGCTGTTTAATTCTGCACAGGGGTCTTGGGGTGAGACTGGTTCACTGCAGCATCTAGTGGATCTTGCAGCATCATCAGGGTGATGCTCTGCAGGGGCAGCAGCTTCCCAAGGAGTAATGGAACTTCCAGCATTGTCTTGACTTTAGACCACAAGAAATCAGGGATGACATTTTCCTCTGCCTTCCTTGCAGAATGAAGTACTGGAAACCCAAGATGTAGATACAGCACAGGTAGATACAGCCTTACCTGGCTCCAACCTCCTTTGAGGGAGTTGAAGGGAACCAAAAGGTCTTCCTTCAGCCTCCTTTTCTCCAGGCTCGAACAACAGCAGGTCCCTCAGTTGTTCCTCACAAAACCTGTTCTTCAGACCCTTCACCAGCTTCATTGGCCTTGTCTGGACCTGTGAAGACACATTCAGCTTTGCTTTGCCTTACATAGGTGAGGACATGTGATTTGCTCTTGGCAAGCCTTCCTTTAATTGTTTTATGTAAGCACCATGCACTCAGGGCTGTATCAAGCTAACAGCTATGGTCCTCTCCATGCTGTTACCTGGGTGCCCATTGCCAGGGTAGAGATCCAGGGATGGAGCCTCCACCACATCTTTGGACAGCCTCTTCCAGTGTTCCACCACCCTCACTGTGAAGAGCTTTCTTCTTAGGTCTAGCCTAAATCACCTCTGCTACATGTCCTTCTAAACAGTCCCTCCCCCAGCCTTCCTGTAGGTTCCCTTCAGTTATTGAAATGCAGCTATAAGATCTCCCCAGAGCCTTCTCTTCTGCAGGCTGAACAGCCTTAAGTGTCCCAGCATGTCTTTGTAGAAGTGCTCCAGCACCTCTGATCATTTTTGTGGACCTTCTCTGGATCTGCTTCCACAGGTCCCTGTCCTTCCTGTGTTGAGGGCCCCAGAACTGGACATAGTACTCTAGGTGAGGCCTCACCAGACCAAAGTGGCAGAATCACTTCTCTCAATCTGCTGTCCACACTTCTTTTGATGCAGCCCAGGATGCCATTGGCCTCTTGAGTGGCAAGCACCAACTGTTGGCTGCTCTGGGAGCAGTCACCCTTTGCCTTTGTTTCAAGTTGGGTTGTTCTTTTTTCTATGATAAAAGCTTGGAAGCTCATCCCACGTTCACAGAATCACACAATCATCAAGGTTGGAAGAGACCTCAAAGATCATCAAGTCCAACCTATCACCACAGACCTCATGACTAAACCATGGCACCAAGTGCCACGTCCAATCCCCTCTTGAACACCTCCAGGGATGGGGACTCCACCACCTCCCTGGGCAGCACATTCCAATGGCTAACAACTCTCTCTGTGAAGAGCTTTCTCCTCACCTCCAGCCTAAACTTCCCTGGTGCAGCTTGAGACTGTGTCCTCTTGTTCTGATGCTGAATGCCTGGGAGAAGCGACTAACCCCCACCTGGCTACAACCTCCTTCCAGGTAGTTGTAGACAGCAAGAAGGTCTCCCCTCAGCCTCCTCTTCTCCAGGCTAAACAACCCCAGCTCCCTCAGCCTCTCCTCACAGGGCTGTGCTGAAGGCTTCTCCCCAGCCTCGTTGTCCTTCTCTGGACACGTTCAAGAGTCTCAATGTCCTTCTTAAACTGAGGGGCCCAGAATTGGACACAGGACTCAAGGTGTGGCCTAACCAGTGCTGCGTCCAGGGGCACAATGACTTCCCTGCTCCTGCTGGCCACACTATTCTTGATGCATGCCATTTTAACAGTCCCTTTTGGTTACTTCAATCCTAGATGCAGAGATGTCATTGAATTGCTCATTCTCCCCCCTATTTCCCAGGTGCTCTGCAGCCATGTCAGTCAGAGCGGCGCTTCAAAGAGGGAGGCTGAACTCCACATCAGATATGACTTCATTCTGTGGATTTATAAGGCAAAGCATAAATTCTAACAGGTCCACTAGTCATATCTATTGATTTGGTGCTTAATCATATGAACACAATGAATATTCAGTGCCTGCACGATATAAAAAGAACAATCAGAATGAGTTATTATAGGTGCTGGAATCTCATTTAAAATCTAATTAGGTCTAGAACAAAACTAGAGGAGTCCTGTCTGAGGATGAAGAAATGGATGTGTCTATCTAATGAGTGAAATGTCTTCTTGCTTTTTTTCCCCCACTCATCTCTTGGCATGTACTAAGAAACCAGCATTTTTTTTTAGTTCCCACTTACTTAGAAAACCATTGCTTTGTCTTGCTCAGGCTTGGGGAAGAGTATAGAATCATAGAATCAATGAGGTTGGAAAAGACCTCAAAGATCATCAAGTCCAACCTGTCACCAAAACCTCACGACTACTAAACCATGGCACTAAGTGCCATGTCCAGTCCCCTCTTGAGCACCTCCAGGGATGGGGACTCCACCACCTCCCTGGGCAGCCCATTCCTACAGCTAACAGCTCTCTCTGGGAAGAACTTTCTCCTCACCTTGAGCCTAGACCTCCCATGGCACAGCTGGAGACTATGTCCTCTTGTTCTGGTGCTGATTGCCTGGGAGAAGAGACCAAGCCCCACCTGGCTACAACCTCCCTTCAGGTAGTTGTAGACAGCAATAAGGTCTCCCCCGAGCCTCCTCTTCTCTAGGCTAAACACCCCCAGCTCCCTCAGCCTCTCCTCATAGGGCTTGTACTCAAGGCCTCTCCCCAGCCTCGTTGCCCTTCTGGAGAGCTGCTGCTTAGTGGAGAAGGACCTGGTTTTGTTGATTGATGGCCAGCTGAATATGAGCCAGCAGTGTTTTCAGGTGGCCAAGGAGACCAATGGCATCCTGGCTTGCATCAGGAAGTGTGGCCAGCAGGTCTAGGGATGTGATTGCCTCTCCCTATTTGACAATGGTGAGAAAACTATTGAATTGTGGGCCCCTCACTCCAAGAAGGACATTGAGGTGCTGGAGTGTGTCCAAAGAACTAAGCTGGTGAAGGGCCTTGAAAAGAAGTCTTATGAGGAGCAGCTGAGGGATCTGGGATTGTTTAGTCTGGAGAAGAGGAGGCTGAGGGCAACCTTCTCCCTCTCTACAAGTTTCTAAAAGGAGGCTGGAGTGAGGTGTCAGTTGTTCTCTTCTACCTGGCATAGCTAGATACAAAAGAAAATGACTGCAAGTCGCACCAGGGGAGATTTAGTTTGTACATGAGGAAAAATGTCTTTATTGAAACAGTGGATTCCCCCACATGCACAGTTGTAAGCCTCAGCTTGACAGAGCCACCTCGTTTCAACTTTACTATTACTTAGGAAGGTTGGACCAGATGATCCTTGAGGTCCCTTCCAACCTGGCGTCCTTTGAGTCTACTGATTCCATGAAAACCTGGGGAATAAAAATAGGATCTTGCAGCTTGCAGGAGAGAGCTTGCCTTGCCATGTATAAAAAGGGATGTATAGATAGGTTTAGCTGTCTTAGTGCTCTACAGATGCCTGGCTGACTAGGTAAAAATAGATCATCATTTGGTTCCTCATTTCTGTTGTGCAAGGAAATGCCATACCACGTGTGCATGCTCGTGCACAGGGCTGTGTACAAGCAAATGAAACTCCTTTTCAGAACATGTATTGATTACCTCAGGGGCAGATGAAGAACAGAACCAAGGAAAAGAAATACCTTTCAGCCTGGAAAAGAGGAGGATTTGGTGTGCCTGGCATCAGTGAATGCAACTTGGACTGGATTCAGACTTTCCTGACCTGGGAGGTGGGTATTGTCCGGTTCTGGGCCCCTCAGTTTAGGAAAGATGTTGAGATGCTGGAAGGTGTCCAGAGAAGGGCAACAAAGCTGGGGAGGGGTCTGGAGCACAGCCCTGTGAGGAGAGGCTGAGGGAGCTGGGGTTGCTTAGCCTGCAGAAGAGGAGGCTCAGGGGAGACCTTATTGCTCTCTACAACTACCTGAAGGGAGGTTGTAGCCAGATGGGGGTTGGTCTCTTCTCCCAGACAAGCAGCACCAGAACAAGAGGACACAGTCTCAAGCTGTGCCAGGGGAAGTTTAGGGTGGAGGTTAGGAAGAAGTTCTTCATAGAAAGAGAGATTGCCCATTGAATGTGCTGCCCAGGGAGGTGGTGGAGTCACCATCACTGGAGGTGTTTAGGAAGACACTGGATGGGGTGCTTGGTGCCATGGTTTAGTTGATTAGATGGTGTTAGGTGATAGGTTGGACCCAATGATCTCAAAGATCTTTTACAACCTTATTCAATTCAATTCCAATTCCTATTCCTATTCCATTCTATTCTATTCTATTCTATTCTATTCTATTCTATTCTATTCTATTCTATTCTATTCTATTCTATTCTATTCTATTCTATTCTATTCTATTCTATTCTATTCTATTCTATTCTATTCTACACTGGTTCTCCAGACCCTTGAGGTGTGCACCAGAAGGCCTCATAAAGGCCATGCAAACGTTGACTACATTTAGATGTGGATCAGGCTGTGACAATGACAAAAGCACTTTGTGCATCAACACACTGCTGCAGGGCTCTGCAAAACAAAAGTCAGAGCCTGGCAGAGTAGGGTTGAAGGGCTGCAAGGCTTTTCAGGAGAAGTTTTGCCACCTTGTATGTGGTGGGATGAGCAGATGACTGTGCTTAATGCGCTGAAATTACACTGCTGTCTCTTAATCATCCTTTGTTCAGTGACTACACACTGAGGTTTTTCTCCCTCTATGTCATTTCCAGCCCATGACACAAAATCTCATGTCCTTCAGGTCACAATTTCAGCCTCACTTGTTACAGGTCAGACTGTGTCAGTTTATTCCTGGATGAAGCCCATAAGTGGTGCTGTGGGTGAGCAAACCTGGAGGTCAGAATTTGTCCAAGAAGCTGGCTAAGAACTATGCTAGAGGATGACTGCCTGGAAATACAGCCCTGGTTAGGGAATGACATTTCATTCTTGAATTCATTTTGTTGCTGTTGAACACTTGTAGTTAGAATGATCTTTCTGCCTTGCAGGCCTGTTCCTATCCCCCCATCTTCTGACAATGCAGAAGCCAAGGCAACTTCTCTAGGAAAAGTGCTATATACAACCATGCACTTGGGCTGCAAAATGCTCAGCCTGAAGCAGCATTGCAATGGCTGTGAGTACCCCCACCTCAGCTGCCTGGCTAGAATGAATGCCATTATTCCAAATGTAAGGAATAACCTCCTGCACCAGTGTAGGTAAGGGGTTTGCCTGCTGCAAAACAGCTCTGCAGAGAAGGACATGGGAGTGCTGGCAGACAAGTTCACCATGAGCCAGCAATGGGCCCTTGAGGCCAAGAAGGTCGATGGTGTTCTGGGGTGCATTGAGTGGAATGCACCCTCTTCTGCCCTGGTGAGGCTGCATCTGGGGTATTGTGTGCAGGTCTGGGCTCCCCAGTTCAAAAGGGACAGGGAAATACTGGAGAAAGTCCAATGGAGAGTCACAAAAATGGCCAGGGGACTGGAATGTCTCTCCTATGAGGAGAGACTGAGAGCAAGGGCTGTTTAGCCTGGAGAAGAGCGGTGTGAGAGGGGATCTGGTCAATGCTGAATAGTAGATAAAGGTTGGAGGTGAAGAGGATGGGGCTGGGCACCTTTCAGTAGTGTGCAGTGATAGGACAAGGGGCAACAGGCACAAACCAGAACACAGGAGGTTTCACTTGAATTTATGAAGGCAAAACTTCTTTCCTGTGAGGATGTCAGAGTACTGGAGCAGGCTTCCCAGAGTGTCTGTGGGGTCTCCTTCTCTGGAGACATTCAAAACCCACCTGGACTTTGTGTTCCTGTGCAACCTGCTCTAGGGGACTGTGCTTCAGCAGGGAGGTTGGGCTGAATGATCTTCAGAGGTCCCTTCTGACCCCCACCATTCTGCAGTCCTGTGCATTATATTTACAAGTACAGTGCTTCACATGTAAACAGAGGATGAAAAGGAATCAGGAGAAGTCAGTCTTGAGATTCTGTCCAGATACTACATTCACATGGGGACTAACCAGTGAGGACCCCACTCCTTGATGGACTTTGTGAGTACTGTATTCACCTCCTTCATTGTGATTATTAAGGTTTAGAAGTAAAACCCAAGTTGTGCACATCTTCCCACCTGTAGTAATTGTCTGATCCCACCATTTTAGCCCTGAAAATTCAAGTTATTAAAACTTAGTTTAACCTCCATGCCATAGTCAGCCAAGAGAAGTCCCAATGCCTCCCTTTGCCTCCCTTCATGCTCATGAAAAGCTGAGATGCTTAATAGGTGTGATGGTTAATGCCCATCCTGGAAGCAGGGCGGGGAGGGCTTGCAAGTGCTTTGCCCTCCCTGCAAGGCGTTTCCCCCCCCCCCCCCCCCCCCCTCCCTGCCTAGCTAGGGTATAAAAAGGCCAAGGGTGACTTGATGAACTGCAGTCACTTGAGGATGATTCTGAACCTGGGATACAGGGTTGGGGTAAGGGAGGCCAACAGAGTGGCCAACAGGGATGATACCAGTACCAGAACAAGAGGACACAGTCTCAGGCTGCGCCAGGGGAGGTTTAGGCTGGATGTCAGGAAGAAGTTCTATACAGAGAGAGTGATTGCCCATTGGAATGGGCTGCCTGGGGAGGTGGTGGAGTCACCATCATTGGAGGTGTTCAGGAGGAGACTTGATGGGGTGCTTGGTGCCATGGGTTAGTTGTTTAGGTGGGTTGGATTGGTTGATGGGTTGGATGAGATGATCTTGAAGGTCTCTCCCAACCTGGTCTATTCTATTCTATTCTATTCTATTCTATTCTATTCTATTCTATTCTATTCTATTCTATTCTATTCTATTCTATTCTATTCTATTCTATTCTATTCTATTCTATTCTATTCTATTCTTCTATACAGGGTCCTGGCAGCACAGGGCTGCAATGCAAGCACGTCACAGTCACCTCATGAGCCTACCATAAGGCTACCAATTGTAGGGCTGAGTCCTCCCTGATGCCTGGGGAGCTACTCAGGGGATTTCAGGAAAGAAAGGTCTCATCATGAGTGGAGAAGTTCAACTGATATGAGATTAATCCCTGAATTAGCATGTATCCCTCATGGTCTGAGGAGGATGAGGAAGGTTTTCATCAGTGTACTGACAGGTCCCTTGCTTTTTTGTCTCCCTGCTGTAATGTATTAAACCCAACAGAAGCTGGCCAATTGCCAGGTATGTCCCTAAGCTTTGCAGGCTGCTGTGTATGGATCCCAATTTTCTGCCTGATATACTTTGCCTTCCACAGCTTCCCAGGATTTGATTTGGATTCTGGTCCACGTCACCTGAAATGAATGGGTTTAATCAGAATCTCTTAAACCCACTTCATTTGATGGTAACCCTTTAGAAGGTTCTAAGGCATGTGCCACAGTCTCACCCTGGCAAGTCAAGAGGCTAAAGACAGGGGGAGGGGGGAGGAATTTTTGCTTCTAACTAGATTCAGACTAAGAGGCTTTATAAGATTTTCCAGCAAGAGCCTTATTTGGCCTCTGTAAGTGGAGGCTAGGCAAGAAAATACAATTTATCTGTCTGCTCTGAAATGTACTTATTGATTTCAGCAGTTGTACTGTAATTGTTCTCACAAATCAGCTAATTGAGATCTTTAATGAAAGGTGACTTAAGCAGCAGTAAATTTTGCAGCTGCCCCCCCAGAGGACAGCAGCTGAGCCAGGCTGGTGTTCCTTGTTAACCAAATACCAATCTTTAAATGCATCTGACTGAGTGAGTGGAATTAATGAGCTTTATCACAGCACTTGGTGCTCTCATCCATCTTTTGCAAATGGCTGAGCTGGTGTTGGTGTCATTGTCCACTGCTAGAGAAGTGCTTTTCATCAAACCCAAACAAGGGCTGCTCTGTGGAAAGGGCAGACCTCAACCACTGGAGTATCTGCTCAGCAAGTTTGCTGATGATACCAAACTGGGAGGCTTGGCTGAGATGCCTGAAGGCTGTGAGACCATCAGTGAGACTTGGACAGACTGAGAGCTGGGCAGAGAGGAACCTAATGAGGTTCAACAAAGATAAGGGCAGAGCCCTGCATCTGGGAAGGAAGAATAAACTGCAGCAGTACAGGTTAGGAGGTGGTCTGCTAGAGAGCAGCCCTGTGGAGAAAGACCTGGGAGTGCTGGTAAACAACAAGTTCTGCATGGGACAGCGATGTGCCCTGGTGGCCAAGAAGGCCAATGGGATCCTGGGGGCATTCAGAGGAGTGTGTCCAGCAGATCCAGGGAGGTTCTCCTCCCCCTCTACTCTGCCCTGGTCACACCTCACCTGGAATATTGCATCCAGTTCTGGGCTCCCCAGTTCAGAAGGGACAGGGATCTGCTGGATAGAGTCCAAGGGAGGGCTACAAGGATGCTGAAGGGACTACAACACTGCCTGGTGAGGAGAGGCTGAGGGACCTGGGGCTGTTTAGTCTGGAGAAGAGAAGACTGAGAGGGGATTTCATAAATGGTTATAAATATCTGAGGGTTGGGGTCAGGAGGGAGGGAACAGGCTCTGCTCATTTGCACCCTGGGATAGGACAAGGGGCAATGGATATAAACTCCAGCACAGGAGGTTCCACCTCAACATGAGGAGGAACTTCTTCACTGTGAGGGTCCCAGAGCACTGGAGAAGGCTGCCCAGAGAGGTTGTGGAGTCACCCTCTCTGGAGACTTTCAAGACCCATCTGGATGTCTTCCTGTGTGACCTGTGCTGGATTCTATGGTTCTGCTCTGGCAGGGGGGTTGGATTCCATGATTTCTGGAGGTCTCTTCCAACCCTTAACATCCTGTGAGCCTGTGATGTGAAGATAGAGTCCTAGCAGTGCTGTGCAGTTGTAGAATCATAGAATTGTTTTTGTTGGAAAAGGTCTTTAGGATTATTGAGTCCAACCATTGACTTAACACCACCATGGCTATTAAACCATGTCCCACAGTGCCATGTGCACAGGATTTTTGAACACCTCCAGGGATGGTGACTCCACCACCTCCCTGGGCAGCCTCTTCCAATCCCTGACTACTCTTTACAGAAAGAAACTTTTCCTAACATCCAACACAAATCCAACTACAAATGTCTCCAATGTGAATCCTTCTCATGGGCAGTGGTTCTATATGAAGAACTGACAGGTTGGACTTGATCTCTGAGGTCTTTTCCAACCTTCTTGATTCTATGATTCTGTGATTCTAAGAACTGTGGGTCCCTCCCATGGGGTGTAGTCCTTCAGGAGCAGACTGCTTCAGTGTGGGCTCCCCTTGGAGTCATGGCCTTCTCTGAGGGCAGTCACCTACTCTGATGTGGAGTCCTGCATGGGCTACAGATGGCTATTTGCTCAACCATTATCCTTCAAGGACTGCAAGGTCACAGCCTGCCTCATCGTGGCCTTCACCATGGGCTGCAGGGAAGTCTCTTCTCCAGCACACCTCCTTCCCTCATTTTTGCTGACCCTGGTGTCCACAGTTTGTTTCTTTCACATCCCACTCCTCTCCAAGAAGTTACCCAGCAGATTTTTCTCCTTTATATGCTGCCACAGAGGCACTGATTGACGCAACCTTGACCAGAGGCAGGTCCAACTTGGAGGAAGGGGAGCTTCTACTGGGGCCACTCATGTAACCCTTTCCCCAATACCAACATTCCAGCAGGGACAAATCCAACACACTATCATGGGAGACACAGGTACAGGGAGAGGCATCATGGGAGCTTTGTGTTCAAAGCCTCAGATGAGACACCTCTGGTTCGCAGCCATTTCAGGAGGGCTTTAGTGCCTCTTTGTTCTCTGGTTTGCATGGGTGGGTTTTCTGCCTTCATTTGGCAGCTCTGGCTGGTAGGAGAGGACTCTGAAGATCTTCTGAAGGTTCAAAAACAACAAAAAAAATTATAAAAATTAGCATACTTCCTCATCTAAACTTCCGAAAGCCAACTAAAGGCTTTTAGCTGATTATCTCAAGTCTCTTCCCTCTAATGACTTTCCAGTTTCTTGATGTTGAGTGAAAAATCAGTGGATAAGTCTCTGTATTGGATATAATTATCTAATGTATATTGAGCTGGAGGAATTATTCAGTTAATTTTGCCTTTAGTCTCCCATTTCCTGATAGAGACTTGAAGTGTAAGCCTGCAGTTCTCTCTCTCTTAATTGCTGCATCCTGTTGATCTCTTTCCCCATTTTTTTAGAGATTTAACAAGTCCAAGTGCCAGGTGCTGCACTTTGGCCACAACAACCCCATGCAGAGCTACAGGCTGGGGTCAGAGTGGCTGGAGAGCAGCCAGGCAGAAAGGGACCTGCGGGTGCTGATTAACAGCCAGCTGAACATGAGCCAGCAGTGTGCCCAAGTGGCCAAGAAGGCCAATGGCATCCTGGCCTGCATCAAGAATATTGTGGCCAGCAGGAGCAGGGAAGTCATTGTGCCCCTGTACTCAGCAGTGGTTAGGCCACATCTTGAGTCCTGTGTCCAGTTCTGGGCTCCTCAATTTAAGAAGGACATTAAGACTCTTGAACATGTCCAGAGAAGGGCAACGAGGCTGGGGAGAGGCCTTGAGCACAGCCCTGTGAGGAGAGGCTGAGGGAGCTGGGGTTGTTTAGCCTAGAGAAGAGGAGGCTGAGGGGCCTGAAGGGAGGTTGTAGCCAGGAGGGGGTTGGTCTCTTCTTCCAGGCAAGCAGCACCAGAACAAGAGGACACAGTCTCAAGCTGTGGCAGGAGAAGTTTAGGCTGGAGGTGAGGAGAAAGTTCTTCCCAGAGAGAGTTGTTAGCCATTGGAATGTGCTGCCCAGGGAGGTGGTGGAGTCCCCATCCCTGGAGGTGTTCAAGAGGGGATTGGACGTGGCACTTGGTGCCATGGTCTAGTCATGAGGTCTGTGGTGACAGGTTGGACTTGATGATCTTTGAAGTCTCTTCCAACCTCGGTGATTCGGTGATTCTGTGATAAGCACGTGCTTAAACGGGAGCCTTTGAACGAGGGAAAGAAAAAGTCTTCATGAAAGTGTGATTGTGGTTTGAGTGCACAAATATCACTAAGGTGAACCCTGATTGGAAATCCTCCACTGACTGAGCCTTGGCACTGGGGGGAGGGCATTTTCTTTATCAGGCAAAATGTGCTTCTCTTGATTAGATTTCGATACTGCCTCTGTATTTCATCTGCCCTGAGATAAGTCCTGGTTCAAGAGGAGCTACACTAATAGGAGTGATCATATCCTATACTTAGCTGCTTTAGATCTTTCTTTAACACTTGTCAACTGCTCATCTGATTAGAAGTAGAAGGAAAAAAAAAGAAAAGAGATTAATATGTGAGGACATTCAAAGGAAGAGACCACAGCATGGTTTCATGTACCCACTTTTGGGCTCCCTAATTTAAGAGAGAGTCCAACAGAGAGCTATGAGGAGGGCTCTGGACAACCTGATCTAGTTGAGGATGTCCCTGCTTACTGCAGAGGGGGTTGGACTAGAGGAAGAATAGAATAGAATAGAATAGAATAGAATAGAATAGAATAGAATAGAATAGAATAGAATAGAATAGAATAGAATAGAATAGACCAGGTTGGAAGAGACCTTTGAGATCACCGAGTCCAACCTATCATCCAACACTATCTAATCAACTGAACCATGGCACTAAGCACCCCATCCAGTCTCTCCCTTCCAACTCAAACTGTTCTGTGATTCTGTGATTAAGGGATTTGAACATCTCTCCCATGAGGAAAGACTGAGAGATCTGGGGCTGTTAAGTCTTGAGAAGAGAAGGCTGAGAGGGGACCTTATCAACATCTATAAATATCTGAGGGGTGGGTGTCACAATGAAGGGGTCAGGCTCCAGCTGGTGTCTAGTGACAGGACAAAGAACAGTGGATACAAGCTGAAACACAGGTCTCTTCTCCCAGACAACCAGCACCAGAACAAGAGGACACAGTCTCCAGCTGCACCAGGGGAGGTTTAGGCTGGATGTTAGGAAGAAATTCTTCATAGAGAGTGATTGGCCATTGGAATGTGCTGCCCAGGGAGGTGGTGGAGTCACCCATGACTGGAGGTGTTTAGGAGGAGACTTGATGGGGTGCTTGGTGCCATGGTTTAGTTGATTAGATGGTGTTAGATGATAGGTTGGACTTGATGATCTTGAATGTCTCTTCCAACTCTTCTATTCTATTCTATTCTATTCTATTCTATTCTATTCTATTCTATTCTATTCTATTCTATTCTATTCTATTCTATTCTATTCTATTCTATTCTATTCTATTCTATTCTATTCTATTCTTCTCCAGACTAAACAACTCCATTAACTCCAAGGCAGTGATTTAGGAACTATCCCTAAACAAGCTACTTTTTGGCCAGGCTTTGGCCAGGGCTTATATGTTCCAGCTGAGTTCAGATTTGGAATTTCTACCCCCACCTCTCTCTAATTATGAGATTTCTGCTATCAGTTGATAGAGAGGAAGGAAGAGCTGTTCTGAATCCCCAGGCAAACCTGCTTCAATCTGGACTCACAATTTTAGCTCTAATCATAAAGGAGTATCTACTACGGCTTTATTTTAAGCTCCCTTTGTGGAGGTGGCAGACTGAAGCTGCATGAGCCCTGGCGCTGGGAAGGAAATAATCCCCTGCTCGCAAGGCTGCTCAGTCAAACGGAGATGTCATGCAGGAGGTCAAGACAATCCCACTCACACATTCAGCACCGTGATCTCCCCTCTGGCAAATTCACAGCTGCCAGCCGGGGTGCCCAAACGGGGTTGCCAAAAGGCCAGATGCTGTTAATCACCATCTGGGTGGCAGGACCCCTCCCCACTCCCCCGCTCCGCCCCGAGCCGCTCCGGCTGCGGCGCCGGGGCCCCTGCCAAGGCACCGCAGAATGTTTCTGCAGCACCGGCAGGTTTCCCTAAGCCACTCTTTCTTACACACAAAAATCAAATGGGGAAATATTGAATTTGACAGGGCAAACAAATGGTGTTTTACTGGAGAAATGCTACTTTAAGCATATGATAGCCATCTGCCTGTGCCTTGCCGTGGTTGTTGGGAGTTATAATTGGACAGGCGGTTTTGACACCTACAGGGACTGGCTGGCATTGCCACCAGGCAATTTTAAGTGGGGCAGAGCACTTAGGAGTGTGAATTTTCACTTGGCTGCCGTCCCCTCAGGCCTGTTAAGGACCAGAGAATGACCAGGGAGAGGAATGGTTAATCAAGATGCTGCTCCGGTTAAAGCCAGGTGTGCAAAGCACACCCACGATCTGTTTAGAACCAGTGAAGATTCTTCCTGGTTTAAATCAAAATGTATCATTTTGTACACAAATATTCTGTATTTACACATACTGGTGGTCACAGCTGAGCTCTGACTGCTCTCAGAGGCAATCTTTTGATGTTAGTGGGGGTCATTTGATCATAGAATCACTTCGGTTGGAAAAGATCTTTAAGATCATCGAGTCCAACTATTCTCTAATGCTACCAACTCTGGTGCACGTCTCTCAGTACCACATCTCTGCCTCTTTGAAACACCTCCAGGGATGGGGATTCAAACACCTCTCTGGGGGAGCCTTTCAGAGCTCTCAAACAGGCTCAAGGAGGAGCAGTGCTGCCCACCCAGCCTGGGCAGGCACAGCCATCACCACCAGCGTGTCTGTGTGCTGGGTACTGGGCTCTGCAGCTCACTGCTGCTCCTGTATTTTCAACTCTTTTCTTAGCAAAGGGCAATAACCTCCTCCATTTCAAAATACCAATTTTTAGCCCAGACTTGTTGCTAAATTTCATTTTGATCCTGTGTTGGTTTTGGTTTTTTTTTCCCCTTAAACTGGAGCTGGCTAAATTCAGGAACCACAATTACGTGAAGATAATGCTGATAATTTTCTTCTGCAGTTTACCCACAAAACGTCTGCATGTGGTGTTTATCCTCTTGCTATAGAATGCTACTGGCAGCAAGCAGTCCTGTGAAAAGCTGCCTCTTTTTCCAGGGAGCTCTGCAAAATGCAGGCGTGAGCAGGAGCGTGTAATGGATCTGTCATGGGAGTGTGTGGGTGGAGGGCGAGGAAGGACGAGGGGTGCACAGAAGCTGGAGTCTGTTCTCTCACACTAATGGCTATAAGGAACAGAACTGCCAAAAAATCCCACTCTGGAGCCCTGGAAGGGCTGCCAAGCCCTTGGGGACCATCTGCAGCATGCAGAAGGTCCTGGCATATCCCTCTCTATGTGCGGAGGGTGGCTGGGAGCAGCTGGAGCCATCAGCAGGGATGGCACGGTGGGAGGAAAAGTGGCAGCAGCTGAGTCCTCTCTTCTTGTGCTGGCTGCACAGTGGCAAGAAATATTTATACAGCAGGCCAGACCTTTCCAGGTGGGTTCTTTGCTGCAATGCCTTTGGACACAGGTATTGACAGTCTTTTTCCACAATGCATGAGTACAGTTCATACATTTTTAAGCTCTGAACCTAGAGAGCCCTGCCTCTAGCAGATGCTGGTAGCCAGGGGCATTGCTGCATATCCCAATTTTCTGTGGAAAATTTCCCCCTGTTCCCCCAGAGTCACCAAAGAGTGCAAGGAACTGGCTGGCTGGAAGTGGTTCATAGAATGGTTTGGATTGGAAAGGACCCTAAAGATCAGCTAGTTCCAAGCCCCCCCAACACAGGCAGGGACACCTCCCACTGGCCCAGACTGCTCAAGACCCTGTCTAACCTGGCCTTGAACACCTCCAGGGAGGGGGCATCCACAACTTCCCTGGGCAACCTGTCCCAGTGTCTCTCCACACTCATGCTAAATAATTTCTTCCTAATATCCAGTTTCAATCTACCCACTCCAAATCTACCTCAGGAGTGGAAGTGTTGCAGTGACGTGGCAAGGCACCAAAGTGGCTCTGTTGTGTGCAAGTTGTCCTCCTCTGTTCAGGATGTGCCTGTTCCAGCTGGAAAGGCAAGTAGTGATGTAGCTCTGGCATCTGTAGAGTGGGTTTGGAGGAAACAAGCTTTTAATAATGTGTGCCTGGCTGATCTTCATTTCATAGAGAAGGGAACTGCTTTAACAATGCGTGGTGGGGCAGTCATTTCCCATCAGGTATTCCTGATGTATTTGAAATGTGACCACTCTCTCTGAAGGTCTCTATCTCAGTGGTTCATGCCCATGCACAGGAGGGTCACTAGAGCCTTGGTTAATTGCTGGATGAAAGCTATGCCAGCACAAAGATCCTGTTTGGCACCACAGAGTGCTGCCAGGGCCAAGACCTAATTTCCTTCTTTATTGGTACATTAATTCTTGAAAGCAAAAGAAGACATGGCTCTGACAAGATCAGACCTGATACTCCTCTAGCCCTCTACCAGCAGCAATGTGAGACAGGAGCACATCTCTCTCCTTGCCCTGTGAGTGGACATTAGAGGGCTCATTCTTTGTCCCCAGCAACTAAGGGCAATGTAGGGTCAAAACACTGCTTCTGCTGCCAGACTCAGGTTGTAAAGTCTGGTTTCATTTAGGTTTTTCTAATGGAGATTAGATTCACAGGATAATATTGATCATATTGGATCATATTGACATCGTTCCCCACAGCAAACTCCTGGCCAAGCTGTCAGCCTTGGACAGCAGCACTCTGTGCTGGGTTAGGAACTGGCTGGAGGGCTGAGCCCAGAGAGTGGTGGTGAATGGTGTCACATTCAGCGGGCAGCCAGGCACCAGTGGTGTGCCCCAGGGATCAGTTCTGGACCCAATCCCTTTGTTGAGGGTACAGTGTTTTCACTCCATGCATTTCAAGCCACACTGATGCTCATGAATAACTTAAGATGGAAATGTTTGATACTGGAGGGGGGTTGGTAATGACTTAATCAAAAGCAAAATACCCCTTTGCTCCAGCTCAGTGTTCATATAGTTCAGTTCTTATTGGCATTGATTTTCCCCAAGTCTTAACATCCTCTTTATGAAAGGCAACATAATGAAGTGTAGCAATAAATAAGAATGTTGGAGCAACAAAAGAGACCATTCTTCTGCTCACTGATGTGTTGGTGGGAAACCTCTACTGCATTTCTGCAAAGGCTATCCCTTGGCTGGTGCACATTTCCTCCACAGTCACGTGGCAAACACATTGCGTCCCCATCTCCATCCCTACGTGGGACAGGAGAAGCCAGGAGTCACCTGATATGTGAAATAATCACCTGGCATGTGGAACACACACAAATCCCACTCCATCCAGCCCACCAGCTGCTGAGCAAAGCATCCCTTCTGCGGCTTAAGAGCAGCCTTGAGGGGAAAGACTTGGGGGTGTTGGTTGATGAGAAACTCAACGTGAGCCAGCAATGTGCTCTCACGGCCCAGAAGGCAGCTGTGTGCTGGGCTGCATGAAGAGCAGTGTGAGCAGCACGATGGAGGAGGGCATTCTCCACTTCTGCTCTTGTAAGAGCCCAGCTGGAGCCCCAGTTCTGGGGCTCCAAACACAAGAAGGACATGGAACTGTTGGAGTGGATCCAGAGGAAGCCACAAAGGTGACCAGAGGGCTGGAAAACCTCCCCTGTGGGGACAGGCTGGGACAGTTGGAGAAGGGGACAGGCTGGGACAGTTGGAGAAGGCTCCAGGGAAACCTTAGAGCAGCCTTCCAGTACCTGAAGGGAGCTACAAGAAAGCTGGGGAGGGACTTCTGACAAGGACTTGTAATGACAGGACAAGGGGGAATAGATTTAAGATGGAAGAGAGGAGATTTAGACTGAAGATTAGGAAGAAATTCTTTAGAGTGACAGTGGTGAGATACTGCAACAGGTTGCCCAGGGAGGCCATGGATGCCCCCTCACAAGAGGTGTTCAAAGTCAGGTTGGATGAGGCCTTGAGCAACCTGGGCTGGTGGGAGGTGTCCCTGCCCATGACAGGGACATGTTGGAACTAGATGATCTTTAAGGTTGCTTCCAAACCAAACCATTCTGTGATTCCTTCCAACACCTAACAAAGACCTTGGGAGTGTATGCCTGACGCTGTGACTGTGGTTCACCTCAGCAGAAGTGATCCTGTGCCATACAGGCAGTTGAGGAGCATGCTGAGTTTCCAGCCTGATGAGGTTTTTTTACTGAAGCCAGTTGGGAGTCTCTGACATTCTAAATTACGGCTTGTTTGCACAGACTCTTTGCAAATGAAATGCAGTTTGCAACCAGTGCCCCTAAGGTCTACTCTGGGACAAGCTAAAATCTCACTGCCAAAGGTATGGAAGCATGTGGCATTTGCAGTGCTAATAGAGAAGGAGCTGAAAAAAAAGCCTAAACTTTCTTCAGACCTTTTAAGCAATGACTTGGCCATCAGTCACAGGATCACAGGATGTTAAGGGTTTGGAAGGGACCTCCAGAGATCATGGAGACCAACCCCGCTGCCAGAGCAGGAGCATAGAATCCAGCACAGGTCACACAGGAACACGTCCAGATGGGGCTTGAAAGTCTGCAGAGAAGGCGACTCCACAACCTCTCCGGGGAGCCTGTACCAGTGCTCTGGCACCCTCACAGTGAAGAAGTTCCTTCCCACAGGTCTTCATTGATGTACTAACTACAAACCAATACCAGCTTAGGCTGTCTCAAAAATAAACCTCACATTTCCATTTAATTAGTTGGACTATCTGCCTCATTGCCATGGAAATTGCATAGAAGAAAGCATTTACTTAGAGGGGATTCCTAAATAGGATGTCTCATATGTCCCAAACACATAGAAAGTAAATCCACACAAATATGTGTTAAACCATGAGTAAGGCTGGGGGGGTGGCAGCTGCATGGTTAAACTATGAAAAGCAATGGGAGAGTAAGGCTGGGGGTGGGTGGGAGCTGCATGGATGTGGTTATTTCCTCTGTCACTGGAGATGCATCATGTCCATGTCCTGACTTCTAAGCACAGGATCTCACTTGTTCTTATCCAGTCCTTCACAGAATCCCACTGAAAGGCCTCATGAGGCCTTCATAAAGACCTCTGGAGGTCATGAAGTGCAACCCCCTGCTAAATCAGTGTCACCTGGAGCAGGTTGCACAGGAATATGTCCAGGTGGGTTTTGAAAGCCTCCAGAGAAGGAGACTCCACCACCTCCTTTGGCAGCCTGCTCCAGGGCTGCAGCACCCTCACAGGAATGAAGTTTTGCCTTCATAAGTTCTGGTGAAACCTGCTGTGTTCTACTTTGTGCCCTTTGCCTGCCTTGCCTGCCATGGTGATGCTTACCAAATGACAACTGGGTAGCACTCCAGGCTGGAGGGCAACCATGCCACATGCCCTGAGCCAGAGCTGCATGAAGCCATCTCTGCCACTCCTCAGGAGTAGAATCCCTGCATGGGTCAAAGCCCTGCAACACACAAGTGTGAGAATTACAGGCCTTCAGGTAATGATACCCCTGAGTGCTCAGAAATGATGGAACTGGGTAAAAATTATACCTTTACTTTACTTTATTATTATTATTATTATTATTATTATTATTATTATTATTATTATTATTATTATTATTATTATTATTATTATTACATTGTAATTGTTTTAAAATTATTATGATTATTTTTATTTTAAAAGGGTTATTATTACTATTTTATTTACTATGAGAAGGAACAGCAGCTGTTCTACTGCAGCTTCTACCCCCTGAGCCTCTAAAAGTGACTGTCTCACTCTAATTAGCACCTTTTTAATGTACAACTTTATTGATAATAAATCTTTTTAGTGAAAAGGAAAAAAAGAGAAAGAAAAAAAAAAAGAGAACCAACAAAGCAGAACTTTTCCTGGGTGTTATCTCAGTGTCAGGATCTCCTGGGTGAATTACCAAAACATCCTGAGGTTTGCTTTAAAAAGCACAGGGTTAGCTAGCCCAAAGACATCATTCTCTAACTCCCTTCTTTAGGTGTTGCTCAATTAATCAGCAACCACAATTAAGCCTTCAGAGTGGGGGGTCTCCATGAGCAGAGAATCACAGAATCATTAGTCACCATCACTGGAGGTGTTTAGGAAGAGACTGGATGGGGTGCTTGGTGCCGTGGTTTAGTTGATTAGATGGCGTTGGATGATAGGTTGGACTTGATGATCTCAAAGGTCTTTTCCAACCTGGTTAATTCTATTATTTCTATTCTATTCTATTCTATTCTATTCTATTCTATTCTATTCTATTCTATTCTATTCTATAAAAGACCTCTAAGATCATCAATTCCAACTGTCAACACCCCTGTCCCCACTCACCCATGTCCCAAAGTGCCATGTCTAGATGATTTTTTAACACCTCCAGTGAAGGTGCCTCCATCACCTCCCTGGGCAGCCTGTTCCAATGTCTGGCTAGACCTCGGGGGAATGCTTTGCAGCATCCTCCTGCAGCATGGATGGGTCCTGCAACACTTCCCAGGACAAGATGGCTGCTGGAGAAGGAGCAGCCTCACCTCTTATTCCTAATTTCACTCACTCAACAATATCAGCTCCTTTGGCACGTTTCGAGGTGGCAGGATGCCCTTTTCTCTGGCTGCTGAGACTGTTCTTCTTTTTGTGGTCTTTTCCCTCCTGTTCCACCTCGCACAGCAGGGCTGCTGAAGCCCAGCTTGAAGGGGAGCAGCATCTGCAACACATGGAGAGAAACCTCTAGTCTGCACCAGCCCCCCCTGCCTCGATCACATCAATTTTCCTCCCACTTGTTTTCCCTCGGAGCCAGCAGGGTGGGGTGGAGGAGAGGCAGGGAGCCATCCCCGCATTTCCAGAGCTCTGGTGTGATTCCTGCCTTCCTACTAGTGTGGATGTGATGGGAATGAGAATGGTGTAGCTCTGTCCTCACACAGCGCTTTGTAAATGAATCGCTTTGATCTCAGGCGGATTTCCCTCTGCTATTTTTAGATGCGGCGAGGATAACCGAGGGATGTCGATTCTAATGCAGACAGAAAGGAGTTTCAGATGCAGTTTTCCTCTTGGGGCAGGGGAGAAGAGCAGAAGGAGGAAAAACAAGGCAATCTCCACCAGCCTTTCTGAGTCTCCTGGAATGGAGCTAGGTCACGAAGCCCTTGAGGCTAGAGAGGGATGTTCCCCAAATACAAAATTCATGAGGCATCTGATCACTCTCCTTACGCTTCTCCTGGTTGCCTTTTGCATAGCTCACTCCTCTGTCACAGCCCAGAGTCGGGTCCTGTGATTAAATGCAGCTTTGTATTGATGGGGAATACATTTATCAGGGATTGCTAATAGTTACCTTTTGATTTACAAATAATGGCAATGCCTCTTACTTGCTCTGCTTTAAGGACGTATGTGGAGGTCTCAGATTGCTTGGGTTTGATCATGTCAGTTCCTTCTTTGCATTTCACCTTCCAGTTCCTTCTTTGCATTTCACCTTCAACAATAACAAAACCCCCACCCCAACCAAACCAACAAAAACCTTCAGCAAAGCAGCAAACAGATAAGCAACCCAAACCTTCCTTCTGGAGTGGAGTGTGTGTGTGAGTGCAGGTTTGCACACACGCTGCACACAACAGGAGCAAGAGCAAGAACCTGTTTACAGGGAGAAAGCTCTTCCAAAGGCTTTTTCTTCTTCTTCTTCTCCCATCTCCCGTTGCTGGGGAAACCACCATCCCCAGCTCTCCGAGCAGCTGACTCACCCAGCCCGGTCCTCCGCTGCATGCATCCTGCCTGGAGATACAGCACGGGCACAAAGGAAATACAGGCTTCAGCAGTTCAACGGGAAGCACACAAACCCTCCTTTCCCAGTGTCTCCAGGACATGACTGGTGACAGCTGGCTGGAAGAGGCTGTAGAAAAGGCACGGGAGAAGCTTTTCTTTGGTGCCTCAGGGAAGAAAGAGGCTGTGCAACCCGCAGGGGTGTGGGTCTGCAGAGGGCAGCAGACCTGAGGGAGGCTGAAACCAAAGGGAATGCCATAGCTACAAAGGCTGCTGAAGCTGCTGGAGAAAATCCCTACTGATTCCCGTAGGGCTTACTTCTTATTTCTCCATAAATACTTGCAGCAACACGAACAAGCACTCTTCCCTTGTCCCTCCAACCCCCTAGTCCCCAGCCCCTGTGTTGGCATCTTTTGGAGAGGCTCAGTTCTGCCTAGCTGTGAGCCGTGGGGCTTGTAATGAGCATTTGCTTGTTTTCAGTTGTGATGCCCATGGTGCCTGCAGTTAGAGGATGGCTTTCCACGGCCACATGCAGTGGTGCAATAAACTTGGTGACCTGTTAGCTGAAACCAGGATACTAATATACTCGGGCTTTAAAAATCCCAAGCCATCAGGTCAGCCAAATAAGCTTAAATGTCAGAAGCTTAAAAATAAGAAAATTAGGATCTGCTTGGATTTTGTGGTGCATTTATTAGTGTCCTGCTCAGCTTTTCTCCTCAGTCTGGAGAGCTGGGATTTTAGCTGCTGCTTTGCTGCTTCTTGTTTTCCTGTTTTCTTTTTATTCCAGTGCCACAGAATTGAGGAGGGTGGGGATCCAGGAGCTGTGAGGAGACTGCAGGAGAGCCGGGAACACAGCAGGACTGGCAGCAGCCAGAAATCAAGCTTAGCAGGTTGTCGTTAGGCTGGTGTGTTTGGCTCCTGGCCTTGGCAAGCTTTTGGGAAACAGAGCAATAAGTGGAAATTTCCCCTGCCCAGTTTCTGGGCAGCCTGTGATGCACAGATGTTTTTAACATCTGCATCTGAGGAGAGCTCTGATGTTACAGCCATTGAGGTCTGAGACAGGCACTACCAGCTCTAGACTGCCAGTTCTTTAGACACAACTTTTCACCACCCCCTATTCCTTTTTTCCACTTTTCCCCCCCCACTTTCCAACACTGGGCTCCAACCCAGGTTTTCAGGTTGAGTTAACCTAAATGAAGCAAACATATTCAGATCTGGCAAAAGATCTCCAAATGTGCTATCTCTGGTTAACTAGGGCACAAGTATACATGACTAGGTGGAACATCCTCCCCACCCCTTTCCTCATGGACCACTCCTGAGCAATCTTTCCAAAGCCTCTTTGGTATCCAGGATGCTCTTTCCTCATTAGCACCAGAGCTGTCTTTTCTCTGCTCCAATGGGCAGTTCTCCACTGGCTGTGGTTAGTCCCAGTGCCCTTCCACAGTGAGACATTCCCCTTTTGTTCTCTTCTTTTGCTTCAAGCTTTCTTTTTCCTCAGGAGTCCCTCTGGGCTCGATGCTATCAGTAATGCTGCCTTGCTTTGTTCTCCAGCCCAGAGAAAGCTCAGTCCTGCAAATCTGCACTCTCCCAAGAGGAGAGAGAAAAAATTGGGCTGTGGAAATGACTTCATCCTTTGTTCACCCCAGACAAGTGCTGTTCAGGTGCTCGGGGTCAGGTCTTCTTCACAGACAGATGAATATTCCCTTGTTCCTTTGCACAGAGAGGAAGGAATATAATGAAAGAAAGTTCTAAGAAAGACAGTCCTACAGAGCTGTTGCTCTCCAGCTGTGGTGGGCCTCCAAGGGATGTTGCATTCTGCAGGTATGATATGGAAGAATTTACCTGGGGTGCATTCAGAGGAGTGTGTCCAGCAGATCGACAGAAGGTCTCCTCCCTTTCTGCTCTGCCCTGGTGAGACCTCACCTGGAATATTGTGTCCAGTTTTGGGCTCCCCAGTTCAAGAAGGACAGGGATCTACTTGAGAGAGTCCAATGGAGGGCTACCAGGATGATTAAGGGACTGAAGCACTGCCTGATGAGGAAGGGCTGAGACACCTAGGGCTTTTTAGTCTAGAGAGGTGAAGACTGAGAGGGGATTTAATAAATGTTTATAAATATCTGAGGGCTGGGAGGGGACAGGTTCCCCTCAAGAGGGAGGGGACAGGCTCTGCTCAGTTGCACCCTGTGTTAGGACAAGGGGTAATGGATGGAAACTACAGCACAGGAGGTTCACCTCAACATGAGGAGCATTGATATGATCTCAGTCTTCTCCAGGCTAAATGGACACAGGTCTCAGCCTTTCCTTGCAAGGAAGTTCTATCCCTGATCCAGCTCCTTACATCTCAGCCCTGTTTCTTGCTGTGTACAGCACACCACTGCTCACTGTGCTCTGGAAGGCAGACGTGGGTCTTTTCCCAGTTTTTTTGGTAAGGTCCATCAGCTGCCCTGAGCCCTGTGTGAGCTACTGGTCTGGGGCCAGAGTCCCTACTTACATGAGAGGCTTTTGCCGCAGCTTGGCATCATCTGCAGCTCACTGTGATGTGACCAGGTGTAACTGGAGAGCTGCCAGAAGTCAGGGCAGAGAGAAGTGTTTTTATCTGGAGTAATGAGGCAGCATTTGAAGACTAGTCATAAGCCAGTGCTGTTTTTTCACAACAGACATTTGGATTCACAGGGTGGACAGTCTCCTGAATCCTAAAACCCATTTCCTGGTGAATTCTTAGTTCTGCAAGTAGGTCATGCCTGCTCTCTCCCCTTGGGTACAGCAGAGACTTGGCAGGTCTAAATAATAACTCTCTCTGCTCTTTGATGTTAGATGTCACTAAGTTGTTCCCTGCCATCCACTTTTCATTCCTTCAGTTCCTGCAAAAACCTGCTGAACACACAAGTTAATGAAGGATAAGACATTTCTAGGTCCCACCAGCCTCTGTAGCATGTGGCACCTCCCCACTGTGACCTGCTGCATTGGCTTGGCATGGGGGACATGCTGAAAAGACCACGATGTCCTGTGAAGTCACAGCGCAGCCCAAGCTTGTTTTTAAGCTGCAGTGTGCAGTGCTCAAACCTAATAAGCCTTTAAAGAAGCCACAACCTACAGGGTGTGCCCAGGAATTTAGCAGGAGTATCTCTGCTGGGTATGGAGGTGACCTCCAGCTCACCTGGAGCGGCTGGTCTGTGTTAAAGCCATTGGTGCTTCCAAGTCCACCATGCAATGCACTTTAAAGTGCTCACATCTGTGTTTTCATGGAATCACAGAATCATAGAATTGTTTTGGTTGAATAAGACCTCCATGATCACCTAGTCCAAATGTCAAACTAAGACCACCATGTGCATGACCACTCTGCAGGAAAGGAATTTTTTTGTAATCACCAATGTAACCCTCCCCTGGCACAATTTCAGGCCATTTGCTCTCATTAGAATAGAAGAGAATAGAATAAACCAGGTTGGAAGAGACCTTCAAGATCATCATGTCCAACCTATTATCCAACACCACCTAAACCATTCAACCAAGCACCCTATCAAGTCTCCTCCTGAACACCTCCAGTGATGGTGACTCCACCACCTCCCTGGGCAGCACATTCCAATGGGCAATCACTCTCTCTGTGTAGAATTTCTTTCTAACTTCCAGCCTAAACCTCCCCTGGCACAGCTTGAGACTGTGGCCTCTTGTTCTGGTGCTGGTTGCCTAGGAGAAGAGACCAACCCCCATCTGGCTACAACCTCCCTTCAGGGAGTTGTAGAGAGCAATAAGGTCTCCCCTGAGCCTTCTCTTCTCCAGGCTAAGCAACCCCAGCTCCCTCAGCCTCTCCTCACAAGGCTGTGCTCCAGACCCCTCTCCAGCTTTGTTGTCCTTCTCTGGACACATTCCAGCATTCTATCACCTGATAATAGAGAGAAGAGACCAACAACCTCCTCACTCCAGCCTCCTTTCAGGGAGTTGTAGAGAGCAATGAGGTCTCCCCTCAGCCTCCTCTTCTGCAGATGGAACCATCCCAGCTCCCTCAGCCATTCCTCATGAGACCTGTTCTCCAGACCTGTCCTCCAGACCTCTACACATTCAACGGAGTCTCTGTCACAGAGGCTTCAGCTTCTACCAGGAGCCTTTGACAGACTTTGCCCTAATTATGAAGTGATTCCAGTGACATTTTAAATTATGGGTGAGTTTTACATAATTCTCTTGATCTGTGTTGTTATGACATGGAAGATTCTCTCTCTGCCAGATGCAGCGAATTATGTAAGGTCTTTGTTTTGTGTGCGGCAGGATAATTTGCACCGCTGCACAGATTCGGGGATGCAGCTTTCAAAGGGCCTGGTCCTGCACGCAGCTGTGACAGTACTGATAAGTTTCATGAACCTTATTAAACCTCTGCTAAATTATATAAGCTAACAGACAAGTTTATATGACAGTGCTCAAACTGCAAAGTCAAGCGTGTGAGGAGCAAGGAAAGGCTTCTCCTGAAATGAACCAGAGCCAACAATGTCAAGAATGGAATGGAATGAAATGGAATGGAATGGAATCAATGGAATAGAATAGAATAGAATAGAATAGAATAGAATAGAATAGAATAGAATAGAATAGAATAGAATAGAATAGAATTAACCAGGTTGGAAAAGACCTTTGAGATCATTGAGTCCAACCTATCACCCAACACCATCTAATCAACTAAACCATGACACCAAGAACCCCATCCAGCCTCTTCCTAAACACCTCCAGTGATGGTGACTCCACCACCTCCCTGGGCAGCACATTCCAATGGCCAATCTCTCTTTCTATGAAGAACTTCTTCCTGACATCCAGCCTAAACCTCCCCTGGTGCAGCTTGAGACTGTGTCCTGTTGTTCAATGTGCTCTTGCAATTCAGAAGGTAGATTGCATCCTGACCTGCACCAAAAGAGGCATGGCCAGCAGATTAAGAAAGGTGATTCTGCTGCTCTGCTCTGCTCTGCTCTGCTCTGCTCTGCTCTGCTCTGCTCTGCTCTGTTGAGACCTCACTCAGAGTATCATGTCTGCCTCCAGGGCCCTCAACACAAGAAGGTCACGGACCTACTGGAGTGGGTCCATAGAAGGGCCACAAAGATGATCAGTGGGTTGGAGCACCTCTTCTACAAAGAGAGGCTGAGAGACTTGGAGTTGTTCAGTCCGGAGAAGACTTGATTCCAGGGAGACCTTGTGGCAGCCTTCCAGTACCTGAAGATCCTACAGGAAAGCTGGAGAGGGACTGTTTGGAAGGGTTCATAGCACTAGGACAAGGGACAATGGTTTGAAACTAGAACAGGGTAGATTCAGATTGGAAATTATCATAGAATCAATAAGGTTGGAAAAGACCTCAGAGATCATCAAGTCCAACCTGTCACCCAACACCTCATGACTAACTAAACCATGGCTTCAAGTGCCACATCTGATCCCAGCTGTCCGAACAGCTCCAGGGATGATTACTCCACCACCTCCCTTGGCAGCACGTTCCAGTGGCCAATAACTCTCTCTATGAAGAACTTTCTCCTCACCTCAAGCCTAGATTAGGAGCAAGTTCTTTACTGTTAGCATTGTGGAACACTCCAACAGGTTGCCCAGGGAGGTGATGGAGGCCACATCCCCGGAGACATGAAATGTCAGGCTTGATGGGGCTCTAAGCAACCTGCTCTAGCTGGGGATGTCTCTGCTTACTGCATGGGGTTTAGACTACAGACAACCTTTCAAGGTCCCTTCCAGCCCAAGTGCATTCTCTGAGTCTGTGATTCTGTGGTTCTATGAAGTGCAGCCCCTTTCCCAGGCTTCCAGCACTGCTTCATTATATGATCAAATGCTGGTTGTTCCATGGGGGCTCTGCCACAGCCACTGAGCAGCTGCCTGATGCAAATCAGTGGGCAGCGATTCAAAACCCTGCTTTCTTCCCATCATTTAGCGTGTGTGGCCCCAGCCCTTGTTTACTGCATGCTGCTCAGCCTGGCTATAAAGATGAAATACTGTTTCTGCTGGGTTTACTTTTCATTTTTTTCCATGACACTCATTACTCCAGTCATGTTTGTTTATTTCACATGCACTCTATTAATTAATTTGTCTCTGTGAAGCCCAGGAAGGCAAAGAAGAAACATTCTCGCTTTATAGATAAGGAACAGAGACACAGAAGGGTTCTGTCAAGAATATCAATTAATTTGTGATGTTTCACTGGGGATGCTCAGGATAGCTCCTTCCACACGTGAATTTTGGGCTTGTTTTAGTGCTGCTGTGTCTTTAGGCATGGGCAGGGCAGGTCTGCAGCGGGCAGCTGATGCCCAAGAGGAGCAACTGCCCAAAGCATTTCCAGTGCACAAACCAAGAGGCACCAGCCAGATGGAGCAGAAGGGAAGAAGTGTTACTGGAAGAGTGGTCAGGCATTGGAACAGGCTGCCCAGGGAGGTGGTGGAGACACCTGGAGGTGTTCAGGAAACTTGTGAACATGGCACTTTGGGACATGGTTTAGTGGGCATGGTGGTGTTGGGTTGACAGTTGGACTTGATGATCTTAGAGGTCTTTTCCAACCTTAATGACTGTATAATTCTATGAGATGGCAGGATCCCTGCAATGTCTTCTTGGCCACGAATTGCACAGCTTGATGACAAGGAGAATTTTAAAGCAAGAGGCTGAAGTAAAACAGTGCTGTGACTTTGTGGGTGCTTTCTTGCCATCTCTTTGCTCTGTATCTCTTCAGGCACGGACTGCAGGCTGTTACTGTTCACTAAAGGAGTCCAGCATGCTGGGCAGGTATTGCAGAACCATAACATTGCAGAATAGTTGGGGTTGGAAGGGGCATTCAAAGGTCATCAAGCCTGTAGCTCTGCATGGGGTTGCTGTGGTCAAAGTGCATCACCCAGCACTTGGAAAAGCCCTCTAAGGTCATCACCTCCAACCATCAACCCAACACAAACATGGCCACTAAACCATGTCCCAGAGTTCCATGACCACAAGTTTCCTGTACACCTCCAGGGATGGTGACTCCACCACTTCCCTGGACAGCCTATTCCAATGCCTGACCACTCTTTCAGTAAAGAAATCTTCCCAGTAAATAAATAATGACAAAAGAGACTGAGAAAGGTGTTGTAGTTGTGAAAAGCAATTGCACAGAAATTACATTAAAAGCCCTTGTTTCCTGTTTAAAATAAAAAGTGGACTACCATGTGGAACATTTGAACTGCAGATGACAAAGTCTGGACTAGGTGGCCCTGCTTTGCTGCGCTGCATGTGCTAAAAGAGGGTGAGGAAGATAGAGAGACAAGGAAATTGGTCCTTTTTGGGAAAGCCTGATGAAGAGCTATAGAATAAGCATTGTTCTCCTTTCTATATAGCAATGGACAGGAAAAGGACTGGAATTGTGCCAGGGGAGGTTTAGATTTGATATTAGGAAACATTTCTCTACTGTAAGAGAGAGAAAGAGAGCACTGGAAGAGGCTGCCCAAGGATGTTATGGCGTCACTGTCCCTGGAGGTGTTCAAGAAACCCATGGACATGGCACTTTGGGACATGGATCAATGGCCATGGTGGTTTTAGGTTGAAGGTTGGGCTCAAGGATGTTAGAGATCTCTTCCAACCAAAACAATTCTATGAGTCAAATACACCATAGAGCGGGATGAGACTGGAAGTCAGTTCGACTGAGCACAGCTTGCGAGGACCAAGGTTGGGCAATGGATGTGACAGCCACTGCCTAATCTGTCTTGACTGCCTGAGAAAGGGCTTTATTTGGCTAAACATACCTGGAATTGCACCTAACTCTAGTCAGAGATATTCCTCTTTTGCCTGTCTAAAGCTAGCATGAAATGTGGTGCAGTAAACCATCACATTGTACTGCTCTCAGCTCTCTCACAAATGTCAGCAAATGAACCAGCCAATGACTTGATGAAGCAAACATGTCTGTGCTGCTCCCCTCTCGTCTTCATGTGCCCAGGGCTCTGGGGTAACCTTTAAGGACAATGAAGTTGGTGAGGGGTTTGGAACACAAGCCCTATGAGGAGAGACTGAGGGAGCTGGGGTTGCTTAGCCTGGAGAGGAGGAGACTCAGGGGTGACCTTATTGCTCTCTACAACTACCTGAACGGAAGTTGTAGACAGGTGGATGTTGGTCTCTTCTCCCAGGCAACCAGCACCAGAACAAGAGGACACAGTCTCGGGCTGCGCCAGGGGAGGTTTAGGTTAGATGTTAGGAAGAAGTTCTATACAGAGAGAGTGATTGCCCATTGGAATGGGCTGCCTGGGGTGGTGGTGGAGTCACCATCATTGGAGGTGTCCAGGAGGAGACTTGATAGGGTGCTTGGTGCCATGGTTTAGTTGTTTGGGTGTGTTGGATTGGTTGATGGGTTGGACACGATGATCTTGAAGGTCTCTTCCAACCTGGTTTATTCTATTCTTTACAACACTTACTATATTCAACACCAGCAGCCAAAGAAGGCAGCAGTGTGAAACTCTGCACAAGGACCCAGGCTTCAGCCTTCATGGCTGAGCACTTCTTTGAACAGTACCTTGATTTGTTCTGATGAAGACAGCTGCCAAAGCACTCAGGGAGCCGTGCTTCCTAAGCATCCATTGCTATTTAAACCCCAGGACCTTTTAAAGAGTGTAAGATGTGGCTTAAAGGGCAGCCTTCCTGAAATAAATGACTCTGAAACCTCTTAGGTCAGGTTTTGTGGAGAATCCATACTGGGACAGCCATCACATCATTTTCTTATGAGGAGATTAATCACTGATACCTGGCAATTGATTTGCAAGCTCCATTTATTTAGGATGTGTTTGCACAGCACCATGCACACCCATAGTTATTATCCAGATCCCAAGGAGTTACTTAGTGCAGATCAATCAATGCAATTGATTGATTAAGTTGGATAAATACTTTTGGCACTTGGACAAGTGAAAGGTCCTGCAGTCATTCTCAGATCTCTCATTTATGGTTTAGGAGCTGGCAAATCAGGGTCTAAAGAAAGCCAAGGAGGTTGGTGAGCTCCACATGGACCTACAGCTGGGTTCCATGCTTTCCTGTGTGGTGCCAGGCACCATCTGTATTACTGCTGCATGCTGCAAGTTCAAGTTAGAGGACAAGAGGGTAGAAGGGCTCTGCAGAGGGACCTTGACAGGCTGGACAGATGGGCAGAGTCCAACAGGATGCCATTCAAGAAGTCCAAGTGCCAGGTGCTGCACTTTGGTTACAACAACCCCATGCAGCTCTATAGGCTGGGCCCTGTGCTCTTTAACATCTTTATTGATGATCTGGATGAGGGCATTGAGTCCATCATCAGTAAATTTGCTGACGACACCAAGCTGGGGGCAAGAGTTGATCTGCTGGAGGGTAGAGAGGCTCTGCAGAGGGACCTCGACAGGCTGGAGAGATGGGCAGAGTCCAACGGCATGAGATTTAACACATCCAAATGCCGGGTTCTGCACATTGGCCACAACAACCCCATGCAGTGCTACAGGCTGGGGTCAGAGTGGCTAGAGAGCAGCCAGGCAGAGAGGGACCTGGAGGTGCTGGTTGATGGTAGGATGAACATGAGCCTGCAGTGTGCCCAGGCAGCCAAGAGGGCCAATGGCATCCTGGCCTGCATCAGGAACAGTGTGGCCAGCAGGAGCAGGGAGGTCATTCTGCCCCTGTACACTGCACTGGTTAGGCCACACCTCGAGTACTGTGTCCAGTTCTGGGCCCCTCAGTTTAGGAAGGATGTTGACTTGCTGGAAGGTGTCCAGAGAAGAGCAACAAAGTTGGTGAGGGGCTTGGAACACAAGCCCTATGAGGAGAGGCTGAGGGAGCTGGGGCTGCTTAGCCTGGAGAAGAGGAGACTCAGGGGTGATCTTATCACTCTCTACAACTACCTGAAGGGAGGTTGTAGACAGGCTGATGATGGTCTCTTCTCCCAGGCACCCAGTACCAGAACAAGAGGACACAGTCTCAGGCTGCGCCAGGGGAGGTTCAGGTTGGATGTTAGGAAGAAGTTCTATACAGAGAGAGTGATTGCGCTATGGAATGGGTTGCCCGGGGAGGTGGTGGAGTCGCCGTCATTGAAGGTGTTCAGAAGGAGACTTGATCGGGTGCTTGGTGCCATGGGTTAGCTGTTTGGGTGGGTTGGATTGGTTGATGGGTTGGACACGATGATCTTGAAAGTCTCTTCCAACCTGGTTTGGTTTATTATTATTCTAAATGGATCAGAGTGGCTGGAAAGCAGCCAGGAATAAAGGGACCTGGGGCTACTGATTGACAGCTGGCTGAACATGAGCCAGCAGTGTGTCCAGGTGGACAAGAAGGCCAATGGCATCCTGGCCTGAATCAAGAATAGTGTGGCCAGCAACAGAACAAGAGGACACAGTCTCAAGCTGTGCCGGGGGAGGTTTAGGCTAAAGGTGAGGAGAAAGTTCTTCCCAGAGGGAGTTGTTGGCCATTGGAATGTGCTGCCCAGGGAGGTGGTGGAGTCCCCGACCCTGGAGGTGTTCAACAGAGGATTGGATGTGGCACTTGGAGTCATGGTTCAGTTGTCATGAAGTATTGGGTGACAGGCTGGACTTGATGATCTTTGAGGTCTTGTCCAACCTTATTGATTCTATGATTCTATGAAAACAAGCCTATGATTCTACACTCACTTTTTAATGCACTTCTAGGCATGCACCCCTTTATTTGATGGCACAGCACTCACTTTTAAAAGGGACAGGGGGTACTTGAGCTATTTGGCTTTGGATGGTTTTGTTCTAAGGGTAGTTACAGGACAGGGAATGTCCCTGTTTGCTGCCTAACTTGTAGCTGATTTTACTGATAAATTCACAGTGATAGCCTGAAGCCCACTTGGACATGGATGAGGCATTTGGCAGAGCAGTGTTATCCATTGCATATGTGAGCTAACACAAAACATCTGATTACACATTTGGCTTACAAATCAATTATTTCCTTCTGGTTGTAGAGCAATAATGTGGCTGTAGCCCAGGGTTTGGACAACAAATAAAACAGTTAAAGCCACTACTGATCAACTGCTTGCCCTGGGCCTGTTTGTTCCAAGATGAAGTACACTTGGGCTTGATGAGCTCATCCATTTTGGTTGACTTTTCTACAACTACAGTGATTTTTCCTCTCAGAGGCACTTTCAGAAGGGTGAGGAGGTGACTTACCCTGAGCTCTGGGCAATCAGAGGAGAGATTGGCTTCGGTGGTTCAGAACCAGATGGCTGGAGGCTTTACTGGCATTTAACACAAACTTTTGGCATTAAGGCAAGTGCCTGGATCTGTAGGCAGCCCAACTTTCAATAACTTTTTCTCCACTTTTGAGTCATCATTAATGCCAACCCACTCAGCATTTTTTTTCCCCCTGGGCCTACTCTCTCTTCCCAGCATTTTTTTTTGCACATGTACTTTAAATTTCCTCTAATCCTGCTGGTGATTAAACTTTTCCCCCACTCCTGCCTGGAAAGCTCCATCCAGCTCTATAATCTTCATCAGCTGCACTTCCATTTTAGTTTTCAAAGACTTCAGAGCTTTGTGCAGCTTTTTTGGGAAGTTTTAGCAGCTGCTTCCCCTCCCTGTTGCTGTGTTGGTCGAGCAACTAGAATCTGCTTTCCTCTTTCATGCCACTGCTGAGTGATTCCTCACCGTTGTGCTTCACCCTGATTGATCAAAGCCCTTTCCCACTGCAAACTTTGATTAAGTAGTGAAAGGCTTCCAGCAAAGCTTTGGTCTCTTCCTGCTCACTGTACAAGGTGGGTCAGCCAGTACCAAGGGGAATACCAAGGCTCGTGAAAATGCTTGCAAGAACAAGGCTGCAGGGTTTTCATCTCCGAAACATTTTCCACTTTGATGCCTTGGCCAGGTAGATTACTATGTGCTCGAAGCCCACTTTGCAGCATGAGGAATTCCCTGAACTTGCTGGTGTCAACCTCACTCTCACCAGTTCAGGCTCCTTTCTGCTATAAATACATTTATAATTATATTTAAAAATACAGTTTATGTATCTTTCTCTCTCTTTAGCTCTATCTCTCTCTCTCTCTCTACCTCTACCTCTATCTCTCTCTCTCTCTATCATCTCTCTATCATCTCTATCTTTCTCTCTATCAGCTCTATTATCTCTATCTCTATCTGTATCTCTATCTCTACCTCTATCTCTATCATCTCTACTTCTCTCTCTCTCTCTTTATCTCATCTCTCTATCATCTATCTCTATCATCTATCTCTATCTCATCTCTATCTCTATCTCTATCATCTATCTCTATCTCTATCATCCATCTCTCTCTCTCTCTCTCTCTCTCTCTCTCTCTCTCTCTCTCTCTCTCTCTCTCTCTCTCTCTCTCTCTCTCATCTCTATCTCTATCTCTATCTCTATCTCTATCTCTATCTCTATCTCTATCATCTCTATCTCTCTCTATCTCAGAAACAGGGAGGTCATTCTGCCCCTGTACACTGCACTGGTTAGGTCACATCTCGAGTACTGTGTCCAGTTCTGGGCTCCTCAGTTTAGGAAGGATGTTGACTTGCTGGAATGAGTCCAGAGAAGGGCAACGAAGTTGGTGAGGGGCTTGGAACACAAGCCCTATGAGGAGAGGCTGAGGGACCTGGGGTTGCTTAGCCTGGAGAAGAGGAGACTCAGGGGTGACCTTATTGCTGCCTACAACTACCTTAAGAGGGGTTGTAGACAGGCAGAGGTTGATCTCTTTTCCCAGGCAACCAGTACCAGAACAAGAGGACACAGCCTCAGGCTGTGCCAGGGGAGGTTTAGGCTGGAGGTTAGGAAGAAGTTCTATACAGAGAGAGTGATTGCCCATTGGAATGGGCTGTCCGAGGAGGTGGTGGAGTCATCATCACTGGAGGTGTTCAGGAGGAGACTTGATAGGGTGCTTGGTTGCATGGTTTAGTTGTTTAGGTGGTATTGGATGATAGGTTGGACACGATGATCTTGAAGGTCTCTTCCAACCTGCTCTATTCTATTCTATTCTATTCTACTCTATTCTATTCTATTCTATTCTAGCATCTCTATCTCTACCTATCTATCATCTCTCTCTCTCTCTCTGTCTCTATCATCTCCCTCTCATCTCTCTCTTTCCATCTCTATCCCTATCCCTATCATCTGTCTCTACCATCTCGGTCTCTATCTCCATCCCTCTCTCTGTCTCTCTCACTTCAGCTCTGTATCTCTAGCTCTACAAAACATATCTAAAATACCTGTACTTGTTTATTCATGTCTGTGTATGTTTATGTACCTCTCCTATGTGTTTGTGTGTATATATGTGACACATTTCAATGGGGTTGGACTCGATGATCTCCAGAGTGTCCATCCAACCCTGAGCATTCTGTGGTTCTGTGCTTGTGTGAGGATATTTTCCTCCTTGGCAGAATTTGAACTCCAAGTAGGCTGCTCTCTGTCTGATGTGGAGCATGATGAAAGAATTCTGCTTTTGTCTTCATTGAAAATGGAAATGACATAGAGTTGGCTCAGTAATATGCCACAGAGAGGTGTGCCAGGGGCCAGCTCTGCAGTGGGTGAATCATAGAATCATTAAGGTTGGAAAAGACCTCTGAGGTCATCTGGTCCAAATGTCACCCCAACACCACCGTGCCCACTAAACCATGTCCCAAAGTGCCATGGCTACACAGTTTTTGAATACCTCCATCTGGCAAAGCTCTCCTTCAGCCAGATATGTAACTGGGTAAGTCTAGTCCCCTGCTCTGCACTGTGCATGTTGTGAGGGGCTGCACTGA
The DNA here is from genome assembly GCF_026170545.1 of Melanerpes formicivorus. Taxonomy (NCBI): domain Eukaryota; kingdom Metazoa; phylum Chordata; class Aves; order Piciformes; family Picidae; genus Melanerpes; species Melanerpes formicivorus. The sequence continues at coordinate 1,494,535 of NW_027142374.1, forward strand.
GGGGAAGAAAGGCCTTCAGCAAGTGACCTCCAGTGGGGAAACACCTATGAGGTGCTGGCTTTGCTTGACAGCAGGGAAGTCATAGACCTGCCATGGGAGGCTGACATATGCCTGGGCTCCCCATCACCCATCTTGAGTGTTGAGTAAATGTGCAGAAAAGGATACAACAGGACCAAGCATCAGTGGCCAAGAAGGTGAGAATGGTGATGTGTCCATAAGTTGAGCCTGAGGAATCATCCAAGAAGAGGACACTAGCTGGTAAAAGCAGTATCCATATTCCTGATTGCTGTCTGATTTCCTTTGCCTTCTCTTTGTTTTGCTCTGTCTGCCCTGATTAAGTGATTATAAAATCTGCTGAATGACTCTCCCTAGAAACCCTTATTATGTTATCTAACTCATTATTGAATGCAAAGCAGTATTTCCACCAACATCCCTGTAGCAGGTGGGGTCCCAAATATTGCCACTACTTCCAAAGGCAGTAACTCTCCTTTTAAACGAAGAAAGTTAATCCCCCCCCCTTTAAACCACAACAAAAGTTCTGTTTTTTGCCTAACAAGAAAAGAAGTTTAATTTTTAAAGATATTAACTGGCTTAATTATCAGAAGGCATGGTTGGATGAGCAGACAATTAAAAGAAGGAGAAGCTCAGAAGGAAAAGTTCATTAAGTGCATTAGAGAGACAATGGGGGAAAGCAAAACTATTTGAAGTGCCATTTGGAAGAAAACCATTTGGGAAGGAAATAGGATTAATTAAGTTTTGAACTGGTTAATTTTATTATCTGAGAATATTTCATAGATTAACACTGTAACATACTTAGGAATGAGGTAATGTCTGAGGTCCTGCAGCAAGAGGGTGAATTGCTGCTGTAGATAAAGGTACTTCAGAACAACAGGGGACTCCAGACTTACTGGAGCCTGTGGTGCATTCTGCACACCAGACTGGGATCAGGCCTTGAAATAGCTGCAGCAGAGGAGCCTGAACTGTGTCAGGGTGTGAGCTGAGGCCTGCAAAACTCAATGAGTGGCAGTGGTTTTGTTGCCTCTCATGCTGAATGCGTCTCATTCTCTAATCCACAGAGTCCATCCCTCCCTTCACCGCCCCTTATTGGCCTTGTCCTTTTCATCCAAGTGAAACTTCTTTTCCTTTAAACATCCTTCCTAGAGCTAAACAGTCCCCTGGAGGAACATGGGATGAAGCCACTGTCACCAGAAATGCCCCTGAACAGGAGTAATTTTCCTACTGATGTTGCATTCCCATGCCCTCTTCCCTGGAGCTTGTGTGCAGGGGTCTGGAGCACAAACCCTATGAGGAGAGGCTGAGGGAGCTGGGGCTGCTTAGCCTGGAGAAGAGGAGGCTCAGGGAAGACCTTATTGCTCTCTACAACTCCCTGAAGGAAGGTCGTAGCCAGGCGGGGGTTGGTCTCTTCTCCCAGGCAAGCAGCACCAGAACAAGAGGACACGGCCTCAGGCTGCGCCAGGGGAGGTTTAGGCTGGATGTTAGGAAGAAGTTCTACACAGAGAGAGTGATTGGCCATTGGAATGGGCTGCCCAGGGAGGTGGTGGAGTCACCATCACTGGAGGTGTTTAGGAAGAGACTGGATGGGGTGCTTAGTGCCATGGTTTAGTTGATTAGATAGTGTTGGGTGATAGGTTGGACTCAATGATCTCAAAGGTCTTTTCCAACCTGGTTTATTCTATTCTATTCTATTCTATTCTATTCTATTCTATTCTATTCTATTCTATTCTATTCTATTCTATTCTATTCTATTCTATTCTATTCTATTCTGGATTTTCCAAGTGTCATTTGGAGAGTTTCTAAGTCCTTCACTAATTCTTAAATTGCTGCCTTCCCCCCCCCCCCCCCCCCCCCCCCGCCGTTCCCCTTGAGAGGGTGGCTGAAACCCTTTCCTTCCATGGATCTTTCTCCCTGAGGTTTTGTTTGTAGGGATGATCCTACAAAAGAAGATATTCACTGATTTTGGCTCAGACCTCTGAAAACACTAAAAGAGCTCAAATCTCATCTATATGAAATTTCCCTGCTGCAAAGAGTTGGACAATATGGAGCCCCTGCTCCAATTTCTTTGTATCACCAAGTACAATAGCTGAGTGAAATCAACATGGAAGGGAAGGGCAGCAGTGATATGCTCCTGCAGCTGGATAGGGCTTTTTCTTGTGCCTTGGTTTTCTTTCAGGTGTGGGTGATGGATCAAGACAAATTACTTTTCAGAGCTTTGCAGCCTATTCAGTAATGAATTAATCTGAACAGCCATGGTCCTCCCAGTGCTGCTGCTGCCACGGCTATCACTGCCTGAGCAGGTCTTTTAATTGCAAAGCCCTCCAAATTCACCCTAGGCTCCCCTGGGAGCATTCTCTGAGCTGAGAGTTTCCAGGTAGGAGCATAGACAGAGTGTAAAAGAGCTAACAGCCTGCTTGTGCATCCCCCAAAATATGACATTGACAACTCAGATCAGCCCTAGTCGACTTCTCATCAAATCAAGGACTGCAAACACTGGGAGATGGAAAAGTCTCCTTTCATATACAAATGTGTGGCATGGCCCTTAGCCATGTCATGAGCTACTCTGTGCCCAGGTGGCCAAAAAGGCTGGGGTTGCTTAGCCTGGAGAACAGGAGACTCAGGAGTGACCTTACTGCTCTCTACAACTACCTTAAGGGGGGTTGTAGACAGGCAGAGGTTGGTCTCTTCTCCCAGGCAACCAGCACCAGAACAAGAGGACACAATCTCAGGCTGTGCCAGGGGAGGTTTAGGCTGGAGGTTAGGAGGATGTTTTACACAGAGGGAGTGATTGCCCATTGGAATGGGCTGCCTGAGGAGGTGGTGGAGTCATCATCACTGGAGGTGTTCAGGAGGAGACTTTATAGGGTGCTTGGTTGCATGGTTTAGTTGATTAGATAGTGTTGGGTGATAGGTTGGACTCAATGATCTCAAAGGTCTCTTCCAACCTGTTCTGTTCTGTTCTGTTCTGTTCTGTTCTGTTCTATTCTATTCTATTCTATTCTATTCTATTCTATTCTATTCTATTCTATTCTATTCTACAGTATCCTGGCCTCAAACAGGAACAGTGTAAGAAGCAGGAGCAGGGAAATGATCATGCCCCTGTACTCAGCATTGGTGAAGCTGTATCTTGAATATTGGGGTCTGTTTTGGGCCCCTCACTCCAAGAAGGACATTGAGGTGCTGAACAGGTCCAGAGAAGAGCAACAAAGATGCTGATGAGTCTGGAGAACAGGGCTGGTGAGGAGCAGCTGAGGGAAGACCTCATTGCTCTCTATAGCTCTCTGAAATGATGTTGGAGTGAGGTAGGAGTTGGTCTCTTCTCCCTAAAAAGGGATAGCATGATAGAAAAATGGCTTTAAGTTGCACCATGGGAGGCTTAGGTTGGATATTAGGAGAACTTTCTTTCCTGAAGGAGTGGTCAAGCATTGGAATAGGTTGCCCAAGGAAGAGGGTGGAATGCATCCCTGGAGGTGTTCAAAAACCATGTAGACATGGCTGTTTGGGAGATGGCTTAGTGGTCATGGTGATGTTGGCTTGACAGTTGGATCTGACAATTCTGGAGGTGTTTTCCAACCTTAACAATTCTATGATTCTATGATTAGTGGAGGGCGGATCTGTGACACTGTCCCTGGACAAGCTTAGGAGTGTGAGTGACAATGTGTGATGCTGAGAAACCCATGGGAGGTGAATTTAGCTGAGAAACTGCAAACATATGTGAGGCAAAAATGAGGTCCATGGGTGCCTGAAAGTAATTTTCCATGTGGGGTATTTAAGGATCTTAAGCTCCAAATTGTTACTAATGACCATTGAAGGGAACCCTATAAGCTCTCTTCCAGTTCCTGATGAGATGGAATAATTTATTACTTCAATTTCTCTGATTAATGTAGCACTTGTTTCAAATTTGGGTTTTACTTTAATATTTAAACTTCCCCATGAGAAGAGCTGCAAGGAGGCCAAGGTGACTGAGTATCCCCCCTCCACACTGAGGTGGCAGGATCCCAGAGCAGAGTAAGCTGTGCTAGCAGAGCTGATCTGCAATAAAACCCATCAAACACCAGCTTGTTTCAGCTCCCTGCTCTCCAGAAGGGGTGTACCTCAATGCCAGGCTGCAGGGAAAGGGCAGCTCTGCTCACTCATGCCAGGGAAGAGAGCTTCTTAAAAATCTACCCTGTGAATTGACAATTTTACATTGTCAGGAGCATCTCCCCTCCCCAAAATGAGCAGAAAAAAGGCCCAGAGCTGGTGTTACTCACGTAAGTGACATGGCAGGGCTTTCCCCTAAGAAATAATAATAAGAAGAAAAAATAAAATAAGCTTTTTACTATTCCTTTACAGCATTTGTGTGGAATTAGTCAGACAAAACCATGGTGGCTAGCGTCTTAATCTTGGACCAGACAGGAAAGTGAGCTCCAATATTCAGAGTAGCCATTCCCTCAGGTGGGAATCTGTCTCCTCCATGGAGCCTGTGGGGGCTACAAGAAATTAAAGGCTCCACCTGAGATGGTCTTGGCTTGACCACTCAATTAAAATGAAGGTTTCATCTGTGATGGTCTTGGCTTGACCACTCAATTAATAGGAAGGCTCCACCTGTGATGGTCTTGGCTTGACCACTCAATTAAAATGAAGGCTTCATCTGTGATGGTCTTGGCTTGACCACTCAATTAATAGGAAGGCTCCACCTGTGATGGTCTTGGCTTGACCACTCAATTAATAGGAAGGCTGCGCCTGTAATGGTCTTGGCTTGACCACTCAATTAATAGGAAGGCTCCACCTGTGATGGTCTTGTCTTGACCACTCAATTAATAGGAAGGCTCCACCTGTGATGGTCTTGCCTTGACCACTCAATTAATAGGAAGGCTCCACCTGTAATGGTCTTGCCTTGACCACTCAATTAATAGGAAGGCTCCACCTGTGATGGTCTTGGCTTGACCACTCAATTAATAGGAAGGCTCCACCTGTGATGGTCTTGCCTTGACCACTCAATTAATAGGAAGGCTCCACCTGTGATGGTCTTGGCTTGACCACTCAATTAATAGGAAGGCTCCACTTGTAATGGTCTTGGCTTGACCACTCAATTAATAGGAAGGCTCCACTTGTGATGGTCTTGGCTTGACCACTCAATTAATAGGAAGGCTGCACCTGTAATGGTCTTGGCTTGACCACTCAATTAATAGGAAGGCTCCACCTGTGATGGTCTTGCCTTGACCACTCAATTAATAGGAAGGCTCCACCTGTGAGGGTCTTGGCTTGACCACTCACATGGCCCCACTCTGCTTTAGAAAGACATAGATAAAAGCCCATGTTAACCCAGGAAGATCTATGTCGCAAGGAAAATGAAGCAATGGTGTTGTGCACTGGTGGAAAGCAGTTAAACAATAAAGTGACAAAAATGAGAGCCCAGACAAGAGGGAGTCTGTTTTAGAGGGAATTCTTTATTAGAAGACAGGAGGTTGTTACGTACAGATTCTGTCCTGCAAAAGTGTCCTGGTCACAGATACGTCAGGGAGACATTTAAACCTTTAGAGCTGGCTCTGGTCTCCACGCAGAGATACTCAAGACACAGCAGAGCTCTGCCAGACCTGGCTCTCGTGCTGGTGCTCAGCTGGGGAGAGGCCTGGCATAACACAGCATCCCTGAGCTCGTTGCACTGTCTTTATCCCACTGGAAACCTCAGCCCGTCGGCTGGGAACCAGCGGTGGGGACAGCAGACGGTGCTGCAGAAGGGGCACTGTTCTTCCCTGGAATTAACCTGGGGGGGGGGAATATTTTCCCCAAGAAGGGAATTGTCTTCCATCGGGCCAGCGATGAACATGGCTGAGCAAGTGGCTACGGAGATACAACCATGCTATGAGGTAGCATGAGGTAAATTAAAGGGAAAAAGAAAATAATGAAAGAGAAAACAAGGAAAAGGAAAAAGAAAGATCTCTGTGATACAGAGAAGAGCTCTTCCCACCCCTCTCACCCCCTCAGCAAACAGGCATTGCCTGAACCCTCTGCAGAGACCTCTGAGAAAGCAGCTCTGACAGGTGGATGACGAAAAGGCAGCAGTTTTGCCTCAGAACAGATGTGCTCCTAGCACTATTCCTCCCAATTTCAAGGCTGACCTGTTTGATTTTGGGTTGGCAGGTAGCATTTCACAAGGGCTCTGCACAGCCCCTGAGGGTGGCTCAGGGCTTTGCCAAGTGAAGCCCAGGTGCACCAGAATGCTGCTAGCACTGGTTTTGCACCTCCTGAGCCAACTCCAGCCCCATGGTGCACTGCAGAGTGTGCAGCACTGCTGGAGATGCAGGGACATGTGAAATGGCTGATGAAAAGCATCAGCCATCAGACTGGCAATAACAGAAGGGGCTGAGACCAAGCCTCTGCAGATGCTTTGTGGCTCACAGCTAACTTAAGGCTTGGTTTCTTACCAGCCCCTGGGCTTTGTCTGTATTGCAGGTGTGCATCTTACTGTACCCTACCACTGTACATGTGGCAATGCCAAGTCCAGGGGCTATCAGTTTTCTCTTGATAGAAAACCATCCACATGGACATTTCCCCAGCATCTAGCAGGTTTCTGAAAGGGAGGTGTTCTCCAGGACTCATCTGTTTAACTTTCTCATTGATGGGTGCTGAAGGATAAATAAATATTCTGGAGCCTGGCTCCTTAGGATGGTTCTCTGCTGAAGCCACCTTCTGTCTACCCATGGGACTTTGCTGGCTGGCTCAGGATATCACCTTCACTATCTGCAAAGGCATATTTAACTCACTCTCTGCTTCTTAAATCCCAGTCTATGGCTCCAGAGACCCTGGGCATAATTCCCCTCTTTGCTCATATTGTCCAGGAGCAGTTGTCTACTATTGGGACTCTATCTATTGCCCTTTCAGTCCATGATAGTCCAAAGGAAAATATATTATTGGAACAGGTTTGTCAGAAATGTAACAGAATTGTCAGGAACAGCCTTGTTATGGCTCATCAGTAATTTCCTCATCTCAATCCAAGAGTGGCCTTTGTTAGCCTGGTGTACCAAGAAGCCCTTGAAAGCAGGGACTTGGCAATGAATAGTCACAGCTGATGCCAGTGTCAATACCAAATGGGTCAGACTACAGACCTCAGAAGGGACCATTTGTGAGATGAGCATTTTTCTTTCACTGCAGCTGACCTTCATGTTTGGAGGTAGTGGGGATGGGGAATACCAGACTGTAGCTATAAAGCAAAGCAGCAGACCTCCAGGTACCTTTAGGATAGCAAACACTCAGGATTGAACTAGCTGTGCCACAAATAGGCCTATCTTCTAATCAGCTTTTATCTTCCAAAGGCACTCAGACTCCTTTTTTTGGAACATACACTCAATAAGTTTGATGTTTGGGGTTGGGAGGTTTAAGAGAGGTGCTCCACAAGGACACACCACACTTGGTTGAAGTGAAATAGATGCTCCAGACTAACAATTATCAAAACCTCTGGAGAAATCCTGGCTGTATCTTCAACCTTTAAGGGTTTCTGTGGCATTGGTTGTGCTCCCAGCCTCTTCACCCTTGGAAAGGGGAGAGCTGAGGACCCCCAAATCCTCTATAGGACAACAAAAGGGTGATACTTGGAGAAGACAACACTCTTCTCCCATATGGGAGATCAGCAACTCAAAGCTCTTTGCCTGCTGCTTGCCACAAAACCTCAGACTGGGGGGACTCATCTGAAATACTATCTCCTCCCCTTCTTTCTCAGCTCCAACCTTAAATACCTCCACATTGTCCCAACCTGCTCTGAGGTCTAATTCCAGCTTGCTCAAGCAGGAGACACACAGAGCAGACAGCAGAGCACCTAATTTTAACTTCAGGCCAACACTGATAGTAGCTTTTGCCTCCATTTCCATTGTTTCCTTTCAGAGCTGGATCTTCAGCCACTCACAATTAAAACTTTTTCCTCCTAGTACTTACTGAAATACTTTGATGAGTGAAGCTCACCTGTCAGAGCTGCCTGGATGTTGTTGATGAGGAAAGTTCTCACTGATATTTTCAGAGAGCAAAGGCAGGAGAGGGGGATGTTTTCTCTCCAGAGCGTGTACACAAAGACAGGAGGGAGATCTTTCCTCAAGACCAGACAACGCTGGCCCCTAAAGTGCACAGCAATGCTGAGCATCCTCAAGGTGCCACCTAGGCACGAGCAGGGCTTGACTTCCCGACCCAGTTTGGGCCCCCCCCTGTAGCGAGGGCTCTGGGGAAGGTGTGCTGCCTGCATGGCTGCACTAAGGAAAGCCTAACAGGGAGGACAGACACTGAGAGGCTGGAGAAGCTCAAAGCAGAGGAGCGCAATCCACTGGGGCTCCTGGCGCGCTGGGCAGAGAGGCCATTCCCAAGACTTTGTGGCACCGAATCGCCAGTGTGTTTTGAGTATCTCAGCTGGGGGGGGGTGTGAGACCAGTTCTAAAGAGATCCAAAAGAAAGCACATGTCATTTGTACAGCATGGATGGCATTACAGGGGAACAACCCCATCACACAGAAAGGCTTGCAACATTCATTACAGCGGCGCTGTACACCTTGATAACTGAACTGCCAGCCCTTTCCCTTTGAAACCCATCAGGGGGTCACCAAATGAGCTTCTTAACATGAAAATAAGTAATAAAAATTACATCTTAATATAAAGAGTTTATTCAGTGCATGGTCGTGTACACAACAAATAATAACCAACTCTTTTGTTTTGCTTCGCTTTGTTTTGCTTTGTGTGCCTTGCACGGGGCAGGGAACCGCCCCGCGTGGAACGCTGTCAGTTTTGGAGCACAGAATCCAACGATGATTAATGCACAAAATCTTTAAACACATCATGCAACTCTAGGCCAAGATTCCAACTTTCTCCCATGCAACAGACATGATGACCTAAATGGAAACCTAACTACATTATTATTTGTTGTTGGTTGGTTTGGTTTGGTTTGTTTGCTCGAAACAATCGCTTCCAATAGCATGTATTAAGTATGTGTTGGTTTAGGGGTAACCCGTCCTAACGCTTCCTCCTACACAATATTCACGTGCCCGGTACAGTGAGAGAAGGACTTTTACAAAGAAGACATTTCATTTCTTATAAAAAAAAAGGAAGTCACCTTAATTCCACAGTTTTCTGTCTTTAGAAAAAAAAAAAAAAACCAATAAAAATAAAGAAGCCACAACAAGAAGTTGAACATGACACACAAAATGGAATTAAGAGAAAATTCTACCACTGGAGGATAATTTCATCCCTTCCCGCTCACGTCCGCTCGGGATAACAAAACAACTCAGTTCCTACAGACTGGGGGGGGGGGGGGGGGGGTGGGGGGTGGGGAGGGGAGAGGAGGAGAGGGGGGAAGGGTTTAGCACAAGAACGTTACCAGAAGCTACAAATCTATAAAAATTTCTATTTTGTTGTGTTTAAAACCACAAGAACACTGTTTTGCTTGAGCCTGAGACACCAACTCTCAGTTCCAACCCTGATTTTTATGTCTTTTCTTGTCTTTTTTTTTTTTTTTATCTCTTCCCATTATTTGTGTTAAAGACATAGCTTTCAAAGACCCATTGGAGTTCAGAAATCAAAAGAAAGTCGCACTGTTCCAAATTAAAGGATACATTTGGTTGGTTTTTTTTTCAACCAAGCCTTAGATATAAAACTGTTAAGCCAAGGAAACAACAGAGTTTACGCATCTGTTTGTTTGGTTTTCCTGTGTTTGTTTGCCCCTATAAAACATTACAAGCATTAAAATTTCCTTTGAAGAGCAAAAGTGGTCTTTTTTTGGGGTTTTTTTTTGTTTGTTTTGTTTCTTTCTGAGTTGGAAAGCAAAATTCTTATCAGCAGTGAATGCTGTGAAATGGTTTTTGTTTTGTTTGTTTGTTTCGTATTCCACAAAGCATAGAGGAGAGAGAGAGAGAGAAAGAGAGAGAGAGAAGGAGAGAGAGAGAGAGAGAGAAAGAGCTGGACATTTCTTCTCCAAGATTTATTCCACAGTTAATGGTTGTTGGCTATCCAAGTGCCTTGTGATATGCACAAGCATATTCTACATTATTGGGGTATATCCTTTGACACCCAGAAGATCTAATGGTTGATAAACGAGTGACCTATGCAAGTTCGGTTGGCTTGTCCTGGGCAATTGAACGTTTGGATGAAAGACTGCTAGTAAGAATTCAACTGCATCCAGAGGTAAGGTTCTGTTTAGAGAGCACTTGGCTTGCCTGAACCTGGCTACGTTGACTCATTTTGGCTCATGGATTTACCCCCATTTAGCACTCCTGAAACACTTCTGCTCTTTGTTGGGGTCCCGCTTCCAGATCTTGAGAACTCTGTGAGATCGTGGAGAGAAGGCTCTTTGTACATGGCCACTGCAAAGCAAAAGAGAGGCAGCACAGTCAGCAGGCATTGGGAGTTACTCAGTCTGTTGGTGCTGGGATTTGCCATTCAGCAACAGGCAGTGCAAGGAGTGAATGGCAGAAACATGGCAAGGAGACCCCTTCCATTTCCAACACTCCCTAAGAGCCTCTGAGGTCCTCTTAAAGGGAATGACATTTTAGAGAAGGGAAAAACCACAGCTCCCTCCCCTCTCCCACCTACTCACTGTACTTCCAAAAGTCTGCAAGACAGACCTAGGCTGCTATTAACCAACACTTGCTTATTGGTGCTGAAGCAGCCCTCTTAACAGCTGTGATCTGACCTCTCACCTGTATATGCACCCTGAGTAGGTGGGGTGCAAAAATGCATTTTCAGTCTTCTGATTTCTTTGTTTTCACACAGTTTACTGAGGATCAGCCTTGACATCAGTTGCCTAACACCTTGTCCTAAATGTAGACTGCCAAACTAGTCTAGCATCTACCTGGGGCTATGCACCTTTGAAATACCTGATTTCAGAGTGACACTGCCCTATGAGGCTGCCTAAGAGCATAACCTCTTATGGAAGGTGCATTAGGAGGCTACCTAAGAGCATAACCTCTTAAGGAAGGTGCATGTAGAAGCTAGTTCTTCTGAAGAAAAGGAGCAGCTCCGTACATCAACTCTTTCTGCACTGACCAAAGAGGGAGCCAAGTTTGACCACAGCCCTGATTCAGATCTTGCAGTTAACTGGGCTGAGTGTACATCCTGGCTTTTCATACTCAGCAGCATGGCTGTGCCAATGTATTAATACATTCAATGTCATATGCTGATGCCACATTAATTGTGGTTTAATAAGCATGGCCCATCAGAGCTCTAATCCCAGGCAAAACCAGACAAACATCCAGTGACCCAAAGCACAGACTGACATGCTGTACAGCAAGTCACTAATGGCCTGTGAGCAGATGTTTGGGCCATTCCAGGCAGAGCCTTAGTTACCTGTTATGGAGGCACTGTGGCCTTTGGGCACAAAGAACCCAATATATGTGTTTGACTAGATCAGAGAAATACAGAGGTAAGGTTAGAAGAAAGAAACCTTAAAAAAAGCAGCTCTGGTTAAGATTCAAGGTGCGCTACAGAACATTGTCCTCCTGCTCTGAAAGTAGCTGAACCCTTCAAATATGCATGCAGAGCAATTAAACCCCTCTGCCATGAGATAATAGCAGCTCAGATAGATGGAGCAAAGCCAAGAAATTACCTTTTAATGGTTTGGGAAGAAAGTGTGCTGCAGGTTTATTTTTCTTGACGTGGTTTCCTTTCATTATCTCTCCTTCTTTGTTAAGACCCAAATACCAACCCCGGCCCGACTGCTGCTGTCTGTAGATCATGGAAGAATACGTCACATAGTAGTTTTCAAATACTGATTCTTTGAACTTGCATTCAGGTGTAAAATGTTCCTGTAAGAACAGATCAATAGGGTGCAGTGCTGAATCTCACATCAGTTAATGGAGGAAGGAAAAAAAAAAAAAGCATCCAATATTCATTGCTTTCCCCACACATACAAGACAAACCTCTCACCCTCCACTGTCCCACTAGGGAACAGGGGCCCATGCTCTTTAATATCTTTATTGATGACCTGGATGAGGGGATTGAGTCCATCATCAGTAAGTTTGCAGATGACACCAAGCTGGGGGCAGGAGTTGATCTGTTAGAGAGTTGGAGAGCTCTGCAGAGGGACCTTGACAGGCTGGACAGATGGGCAGAGTCCAAGGGCATGTGATTTAATACGAGTTCAAGCCTGCAGTGGGCAGTAGTGTCCTCCCTATTCTAGTCATGAGGTCTGTGGTGACAGGTTGGGCTCGATGATCTTTGAGATCTCTTCCAACCTTAGTGATACTGAATACTGAATACTGAATCTAAGTGCCAGGTTCTACACATTGGCCACAACAAGCCCATGAAGTGCTACAGGCTGGGGTCGGAGTGGCTGGAGAGCAGGCAGGCAGAAAGGGACCTGGGGGTACTGGGTGATAGTAGGCTGAACATGAGCCTGCAGTGTGCCCAGGTGGCCAAGAAGGCCAATGGCATCCTGGCCTGCATCAGGAATAGTGTGGCCAGCAGGAGCAGGGAGGTCATTCTGCCCTGTACTCAGCACTGGTTAGGCCACACCTTGAGTCCTGTGTCCAGTTCTGGGCCCCTCAGTTTAGGAAAGATGTTGAGTTGCTGGAAGGTGTCCAGAGAAGGACAACAAAGCTGGGGAGGGGTCTGGAGCACAGCCCTATGAGGAGAGCCCGAGGGAGCTGGCGTTGCTTAGCCTGGAGAAGAGGAGGCTCAGGGGAGACCTTCTTGCTGTCTACAAACTCCCTGAAGGGAGGTTGTAGCCAGGTGGGGGCTGATCTCTTCTCCCAGGCAACCAGCACCAGAACAAGGGGACACAGTCTCAAGCTGTGCCAGGGGAGGTTTAGGCTGGAGGTGAGGAGAAAGCTCTTCCCAGAAAGAGAGGTTGGCCATTGGAATGTGCTGCCCAGGGAGGTGGTGGAGTCACCATCACTGGAGGTGTTTAGGAAGAGACTTCATGGGGTGCTGGGTGCTTGGATGGTATAGTTGGTTAGATAGTATTGGATGATAGGTTGGACTCGATCTCAAAGGTCTCTTCCAACCTGGTCTGGTCTATTCTATTCTATCCATTCCATTCCATTCCATTCCATTCCATTCCATTCCATTCCATTCCATTCCATTCTAGTAACAGTTGGGAAGCTGTGAAATGATGCTGGGAGCAGCTCAGAGCAGCACAAGCAAATTGTTCTGAAAGACGAGTTGAAAGACTAAATGAAGAATTATTGATCAGTGCAACTAATGGATATTAGGCAGAGGCAGCCCTGGTGCCAAACCCGAGGGACCAGCTGTGGTCCAGCCCCACGGGTGAGAAGTGAGGCCACATAATGCCTGTGTGCATTCACTCCTGGCCTTAACTGTTTATGTGGAAAGTGCAATCAAAATTCAAAGCCAAGATGCCAGGAGTAAATGGTTGTGTCTTACTAAGCCAGCAACATTAACTTAGCCTGTGACAGCTGCCCTTTTGGTCTAATCCATGCTCTTTCTCTGCCCAGTGTATCATTCCCTGAAAGTGCAGCTGTCAGAGGCTCACTGCAGACATTAGCCTCTGCTCTAGGACTGTAGCATAGCTGAGAGCCTAGAGGATGGGGCTGTAGTCTTCATGTGCAATTGCACAGCTTCTTTTGGGGAGATGGCATTGAGCTAACAGTGAAAACAAAGAGCAAAGACCAGGATGGGGCATATTTCCTCTTGCCATCAGTGTGGCTGGCTTTCCCTGTGCAGTGGTCTTGACTGAATCAAGGACAGGACCTGAGACTGCAGGTTGAAAGACGATTGAACACGAGCCAGTAATGTGCTTAAGCAGCCAAGAAGGCCAACAGCATCCTGGCTGGGATCAAGAACAGTGTGACCAGCAGGACCAGGGAAATGATCCCCATACTCAACACTGGTGAGGCTGCATCTTGAATACTGGGTTCAGTTTTGGGCCCCACACTACAAGCAAGACATTGAGGTTCTGGAGTATATCCAGAGAAGGGCAATAAAGCTGGTGAAGGGCCGGGAGAGCAGGGCTGGTGAGAAGCAGCTGAGGGAACTGGGGTTGTTTAGTCTGGAGAAGAAGAAGCTGAGGGGAGACCTCACTGCTCTCTACAGCTACCTGAAAGGAGGTTGGAACCAGGTCAGTGTTGGTTTCTTCTCCCTAGTAACAAGTGATAGAATGAGAGGAAATGACCTCACGTTGCAGCATGGAAGATTTAGGTTGGATCTTAGGAAAACTGTTTCCTGAAAGATTGGTCAGGCATTGAACAGGCTGCTCAGGGAAGTGGTGGAATCCATCCCTGGAGGTGTTTAAAAAGCATGTAGTCATGGCCCTTTGGGAGATGGCTTAGTGGTCATGGTGGTTGCACTCCATGACTTTGGAGGTGTTTTCCAACCAAAACGATTCTATGATTCTAAAACCTTTTGGGCACTATTGCCCAGGCTCAAAAAAGGATAGAGACATGAAGCATGGATCTTGGAGGTCCTGACTGAGCTGCTTCCTAAGGCCTCTCTGTGCTTCAGGTTTTCTAACACTACAATTTCTGACAACATCTCACCTCTGAACCTGTAAAAGCCCACAAAATATGAGAGAGGGAGGGCTTGGCTTGGTGGTGTTAATATCTCAATCCTTTCTAATCACAGCATGCAGCAGCAAACTGTCTGCTGGTCTTGCCTTGTGAAGGCAGCCAGCTTCAGAGCAGCTGCCTTTGTGTTTCAAGCATCCTATGGCAGCATGAGAGAAAGGAGGAAAATTTGTGCTTGCATAATGATTGTAATCTCTATTGAAAAAAAACCCCACTAAAAGTGAAAGGAAATTAAATGTCTCAGGAGCTGAAGATGTTCTTATCTCATTTCTTGAGCATTCTTGGGCAAGCAAAAGATGGTATTAAAAAAAAACACAAAAAACCCAACCAAGCCAACTGCACATTTTCTGCACATCTTTTGCCACTTTGTCTTCTTGTGGGAGAGAAAGAAAACAGCTCCCATCTTCTAGCTGGTGTTTGCTTCAGTACAGAATGTGAAGCAAGCAATTTTCTTCCCCCCCCCCCCCATTTTTTTTTCTTCTTCAAGCTAATTGGCTGCTATTTAGTAAATTGACAATTGGTTTCAATTGCTGTCAAATTGGGACAGCCACTGCATTTTTGCAAAACTCCTAAATAAAAGCCTTCCATCACTGTTCCCTGCCTAGCACCAGCCACGATAACAAAGACCACTGCAAGTGCATCAGCCAATTAGCAGGAAAATGGAAAGCCACAGTGCTCCCATCGGAAGATTTTGGGTTATGTACAGTAATTTGGAGCTGGTTTGGGTACAAAAGGCTTGCTTGTACACAGAGACAGAGGGTCAGATTGCAAACAGAACCATAACATTTACTCTGGCTCTCTTAGGAAGCAAGTTAACCTCTGAATGAGCAGCAGGAGCCAACAGCCTGCAGATTTCCTTGAAAGAGAGGGGCAGGAACAGTGAGGAGACAGAAAGACACTGAAAAGCTTCTTCACCTCTGATTTTACTCTCTGAATTGGCAGCTGAGCCCATGCAGACACTGGCCTGGTGGTGCACCCCAGCCTGACAGCCATCCCCATGAGCATCACAGACAGTGATCGCCTCCCTGGAGCTGTGATTCAGCAGTAAGTACAACAGTGGTGGATTTCTCACCACAAACAGCAGGACACAGAAACAAAGCACACCTCTCTAGAACTTACTCAGTTGCAACAACAAACTCCAGCACAAAAGCAACCACCTCATTCACCTGCCTGGCTTGGCATAGGATCATGCCCCACTATCTCGACTGACATCTGCTCAATTCCTTGGCTACAGCTGCAGCTTCAGAAGGTGCTGCACAGTGGGAAAAGCATCCTCTTTGCCAAATAAAAGTAGATCCCACATGAGCTGTTTGCAGAATCTTGAAGTGCTCTGCTTACTCCTGAATGCTAAACAGCTGCTTACCTTTTGCAAGAGCCTGTAGCCATCCATCACTTGCCTTTAGTTTAACCCATATGTGTCTTACCTACTCACTCAAAAATAAACCAACCCAAGGAGAACTGCAGAGGGAAGCTCTGAATGAGGAATGCTAGCACATGTGCTCCTGATCTGGGGGCACTGCAATTAAAATGTACTTTTCTGAGATTGGTAAGTCCATGTGCCAACCCAGCTGGGTATGGACAGGACTTCTATTAGCACATCAGTTCAAAGTACAGTGCAGAGCAGCAAGTACAAATTGGTCATTATTATCTTTGCTGGCAAATTCTTTAGTAATTTACCAAGGAATGCCAAGGTAAAGTTTGGAGAGGGTGGAGTCCCCCAATTAAAACTGATCTTTTCCAGCTCATAGAATCAATCCTACTGAAAATGGATATATATAATTAAGTGTTGAGTTTCCCCCCTGCCTCCCAGACATCCTCTTTGTCCATCTGGTCCACCAGCACCAGAACAAGAGGACACAGTCTCAAGCTGCACCAGGGGAGGTTTAGGCTGGATGTCAGGAAGAAGTTCTTCATAGAAAGAGAGATTGGCCATTGGAATGAGCTGCCTAGGGAGGT
This sequence comes from Melanerpes formicivorus, assembly GCF_026170545.1. Lineage (NCBI taxonomy): Eukaryota > Metazoa > Chordata > Aves > Piciformes > Picidae > Melanerpes > Melanerpes formicivorus. The sequence continues at coordinate 1,510,982 of NW_027142374.1, forward strand.
GGTGGAGTCACCATCACTGGTGGTGTTTAGCAAGAGACTGGATGGGGTGCTTGGTGCCATGGTTCAGTTGATTAGATGGTGTTGGGTGATAAATTGGACTCAATGATCTTGAAGTCTCTTCCAACCTATTCTATTCTATTCTATTCTATTCTATCCATTCCATTCCATTCCATTCCATTCCATTCCATTCCATTCCATTCCATTCCATTCCATTCCATTCCATTCCATTCCATGAAAATAATTCAAATGGGTTTGAAGAAATCCAATGTTGCAAATATATTGCTACACAAACCAGATGAAAAAGAGGTATTTGTGTGAAACTATCTCAGCCTCAGCCCGCCTCAGAAGTCAGGGATGATGGCAGCTACATGACAGTGAACTGCACTCACCTAAGCTCCTCACAAAGAATGAATGAATGAATATATAAGACTTAAAGGCAACGCTGGATTCGTGTAGTCATGACTCAGCCATGCTTAAGTAAGCAAGAAGATGAACTGTCAGAAGCTGCTGCTTGGTTTTGAGCTGATCAGCTGAAGTACTGAAATGTTCCTTCATGAATAGATCTGCAGCTGCATTAAAGATGTGGAAAATAATTTTTTTTTATACAGAAGATAATAATTTGATGTATGCTAATAGGGTAAAAAGGCCTTGAAGCATGCACTTGGAGTAGCTGTATTTCCAGGCAGCTGACTGGATTATATCTAAAATAATCCGGTCTCCTCCATTCAGATACTGCATTACAGGTATGCCAAGGATGAAGGCTATGCTAATGTAAAAGCTGCAATGCTCTCTGCTCTAACTGTCCAAAAGTTGTGTTTCAAGCTTAAGTCCATTGGACCTGATGATCTTTGAGGTCATTTCCAACCTTATTGATTTTATGATTCTACGTCACCGTCCCTGGAGGTGTTCAAGGGGGGATTGGACGTGGCACTTGTTGCCATGGTTTAGTAGTCATGAGGTCTGGGGTGACAGGTTGGACATAATGATCTTTGAGGTCTTTTCCAACCTTATTGATTCTATGTCACCATCCCTGGAGGTGTTCAAGAGGGGACTGGATGTGGCACTTGATGCCATGGTTTAGTAATCATGAGGTCTTGGGTGACAGGTTGGACTTGATGATGTTTGAAGTCTTTTCCAACCTTATTGATTCTATGATTCTATGTCACTGTCCCTGGAGGTGTTCAAGAGGGGATTGGATGTGGCATTTGATGCCATGGTTTAGTAATCATGAGGTCTTGGGTGACAGGTTGGACTTGATGATCTTTGAGGTCTTTTCCAACCCTACTGATTCAATGATTCTATGAAATTATCAGCCATCACCCCCACCTACACTACAGGACTGAATATACACAGGGCTGGAACAGGCTGCTCAGAGGGGTTGGGGAGTCTCCCTCTCTGGAGACATTCACAACCCACCTGGATGCATTCCTTTGTGACCTGGTATAGATGATCCTGCTCTGGCAGGGGGGTTGGACTGGATGAGCTTTCGAGGTCCCTTCCAGCCCCTAACACTCTATGATTCTGTGATTAATTACCCCCCAAATGACTGAGAGATAGAAATCCACACTCCACATAGAAAATGGGAAATTGGCTTTTAAGGAAAATATTTAGGACTTGGTCTTCAAGTTTCTGTCTTTACAGATGCCTCTCATCAGGACAGCTTCAGGCACAGCACACATAAGGAGGACAAAGGGGTTTGCTTTCTATTTATTCCATACTCTGTTTGCATCATGGATACCATCAGCAGGGGCTATACTTCACAGAGTAGCAATTTGAAGTAATTGTGTCCAGAGAAGGGCCACAAGGGTGATCAGAGGGCTGGAGCACCTCTCCTACGAGGACAGACTGAGAGGGGCTGTTCAGTCTGGAGAAGAGACCCCCTCTTGTGGCCTTTCAGTATCTGAAGGAGGCTACAAGAAGGCTGGGGAGGGACTTTTTAGGGTGTCAGGTAATGATAGGGCTGGGGGGGATGGAAAATAACTAGAAATGGTTAGACTCAGATTGGATGTTAGGAAGAAGTTCTTCCCCATGAAAGTGGTGAGACCCTGGAACAGGTTGCCTAGGGAGGTGGTGGAAGCCTCATCCCTGGAGGTTTTTGCAGCCAGGCTGGATGTGGCTGTGAGCAACCTGCTGTAGTGTGAGGTGTCCCTGCTCACAGCAGGGGGAGTTGGGACTAGATGATCCTTGAGGTCCCTTCCAACCCTAACAATTCTATGATTAGGTCAGTCCTGAGTTTGTTAATGTCCATATATCATTACAGGCTAAATAACCTGCAGTTAACCTGATGCAGTTGGCCACAATAATAAGAAATTTTATTTAGTGCCAGGGGCATGAATAAGCAAACAAGAAGGAATAAAAGAGAGAACTTTTCAAAGTATTTGGGAAAAGTATGGAGTGCTTGGGAAACTTGGAAAATGTTCTCATATATTGAGCATATAATTATGTTGGATGTGATCAATGTCTTATCTTGTGGGATTTGTTCTCTGTTTTCTCCACCTAATGAAAATTGGATTTTTGCTTCCCCCCTCCATATCCTGATTTCTTTCAGGGCTATAATGTAGCTCAGGATTCCAGCCTTTAATCATGACTGTTTGAAGGAGCCCCCTATAAGACTCCAGAGTAGTGATTTTCTGCGTCACTGAGCCTGCCTTTTTTTATTAACAGAGATTGATTTTCTTCATCTTGGCATGTGAAGTTTCAGGGTGCATCCTCTGGATCATCTGCCTGTAATGTGCAGCGATATCAACAGCACAAGACTTGAATACTTCAACATCAACACTGTCAGAAATAACAGCTTTTAGATCACCACTTGTGAGAAGGCTCTCTACAGAAACCAGTAGTTTGTGAAGCCACCAAAAGCTCTTTGCCATTGGAATGGAAACTTAACATTATCTTGAAGCTTTTTATTCTGGGTTGGACAAATTACAGTTCCCCCAGATAGGTTCCACTCCTACAATATTGTCCCTTTTGATGAGATTTATCCATTTTGAGGAATCTCAGTGTTTTCAGTGGGAGCAACCCACAATAGGTATGTAAAGGTCTCATAGGACTGTAATCAGGACGACTGTTTGACCATGAAAATCATAGAAATCTTTAGGTTGGAAAAGACTTTGAAGATCATCAAGTCCAGCTGTTACCCCAGCACTGCCTAGTCCACCACTAAACAGAATGGTGACTGTGTACAACAGCTGCCAGTCACAGCAAAAGATGTGCTCCTCAAAAAGCTGTGTGGGCTTTTGAAGACAGGCTCAGTTCTCATAGACACCACAGAATCAGAGAGTCATTAAAGCTGGAAAAGACCTCTAGGATCAAGTCCAAATGTCAACCCAACACCACTGTGCCCACTAAACCATGTCTACATGTTTTTTTGACAATGATGGTGACTTTGCCACCTCCCTGAGCAACCTATCCCAATGCCTGACCACTCTTCCAGGAAAGCCATTTTTCCTAATATCCAACCTAAACCTCCCTTGGTGCAACTTGAAGCCATTTCCTCTTGTCCTATTACTTGTTACTTGGAAGAAGAGACCAACACTCACCTCACTCTAAAGTCCTTTAAGGAGCTGAGGAGAAGGAAAAGGTCTTCCCTCAGCCTCCTCTTCTTCAGCATAGTACAAAATTCTCAAGAGGTGCCTTACAGCTGAACTAACTGCTGCTAGAACAATTAACTACTGATGAATCAGAATCACAGAATTAATAAGGTTGGAAGAGACCTCAAAGATCATCAAGTCCAACCTGTCACCACAGACCTCATGACTAAACCATGGCACCAAGTCCCGCATCCAATCCTCTCTTGAACACCTCCAGGGATGGGGACTCCACCACCTCCCTGGGCAGCACATTCCAATGGCTAATGATTCTCTCCATGAAGAACTTAAGGGAAGAACTGAAGGGGAGTTTCTGGAAGGCTGTATTTCCTCTTGCCATCACTAGAATCTGAAGGCATGTGCACCAGCCATGGAAGCATGCAAGGAAGAAAATGAAATTCAAAACTCTAGAGAATATATAATGTATAATACATTGTTTTTCATCAGGAAACCTACTTATTGACAGGTATTACAGAAAGGCACAGGGTTACTGGAAGATGATCCCAAACAACTCCATGGCATGGAATTGCCTGGGATGGTACAATAAGCTGGAATTCATCAAGTGAAACATGAGCTGTCAGAGGTGTGTAAATTTACTTAGGGCCAAGCTTCCAGAAAGAGTAAAATGGAGCCCAGGGAGGCAGCTGGACATCCACCATCCCCAGGGGTAAGATTTCAGGTTGTCACTAGGTATTCTCTCAATCCATGAGCAAAGCACTGAAAAGAGAATGGAATGGAATGGAATGGAATGGAATGGAATGGAATGGAATGGAATGGAATGGAATGGAATGGAATGGAGCAGGTTGGAAGAGACCTTCAAGATCATTGTGTACAACCCATCATGTCCAACCCATCATCCAACATCATCTAATCAACTAAACCATGGCACCAAGCACCCTATCAAGTCTCCTCCTATTCCCTTGATGTTGTTCCTTTGCACAACAAATGGAATGCAGAAAGTCAGGGGGAAAAAAAAGTACCATGAACCGAAGCAGAAAACATACTAATTAGAAACAGAGAGATGCAGAGGTTTAAGTTTTGCTCATTATTCTTTTTCTAGCCTTGTCAGTGACTCAGTTGTGAAAACTTGTCCAAGTCATCTTTGCCCAGATCCTGAGGTGGCATTTAGGCACATCAGGAGGCACCTATTTAAAGCTGGGTGCGTCACTTCTCGGCACGCTCTGCCCATGGAATGGGCATGGAATGTACTGCCTCATGACCCCTGGGAAAAATACTCACTGACTGTAAACAGTGCTGGAATCTAATTGATGGACTATAAATAATAATATTATTGTTCCCCTGTCTTTGGGTGATGCTTCACTTCTACAACTGGGTTGATTATCCAAAGCACTCCTTAATTGGGCCAAGAGAACTAATGCATGATACATATAGACTGAAGATGCTCTTCTGATTGCTGCAAAGGAAATTAATCCTGTTAGAGAAAGCCTATAATGTGGTTTGAAGGTTCTGCAAGATGCCCAGGAGAACACCTCACAGATGTCAAACACAGGTCCCTTTCCTAATCCATCCCACAAGATGTAATTAACTTGGCATGAATAAGAAAGACTTAAATCCACTTTGTCCTCAAATGCTTCTCATCCTTGTTAGTGCTTATACATCATGTGCCCCTCTGCTGATTGTGGAAGCATGATAGAGGGAAGCCTCTGTAATCACCTCAATGATCATAGCATCAAAAAGGTGTGTGGGCTCTTGAATACAGGCTCAGTTCTCACAGAGACATCATAGAATCATTTTGGTGGGAAAAGACCTTTAAGATCATCAAGGCCAACACCACCATGGCCATTAAACCCTGTCCCAAAGCGCCATGTCCACACACTTTTTGAACACCTCCAGGGATGGTGACTCCACCACCTCCCTGGGCAGCCTGTTCCAATGCCTGACCACTCTTGCAGGAAAGAAAAAATTCCTAATATCCAACCTAAACCTCCCGTGGCACAACTTGAAGCCATTTCCTCTTGTCCTATCACTTGTTTTTTGGGAGAAGAGACCAACACCTATCTCACTGCAACCTCCTTTCACGGAGTTGTAGAGCAAGATGGTCTCAGCCTTCTCTCCTCCAGACTAAACAACCCCAGTCTCTTTAGCTGCTCTTCACAAGACCTTTTCTCCAGACCCTTCGCCACCTTTGCTACTCTTCTCTGGGCATGGTGTTGTTGGGTAGACAGTTGGTCTTGATGATCTTAGAGGTCCTTTCCAAGTGTAATGATTCTGTGATTCTATAAAGCCATATCATTCGTGGACACAGGTACTCCCAGGTTAGGTCAAGGGCTGGTTAACACCACTGGCTAAGGTAATCCTCATCTGAAATACTGAACACTGAAGAACACTGAAGTGTCCTGCATATTTTATCTGTTTTCTTCCCCACTCTGATTAAATATTCTTCTCTAGGTATGTGCCACTGATTGTCTTTGGGTGGTGGACTTGCTGCTATAGCTTTTCATGATACTCCCTCCCACAAGGCTGAGTTAGGCAGAGGGACCAAACCTTCCTAGCTTCCTGGCAAGGCACCAAGAGCTACCCTCCAAGTAGGTCAACTGCAAAGCTAACACTGACACAATACATGACCTGCATGGGCATTAGAGAAAACAGGAATGGTGGAAGAGATGTGTTTCCTGAAAAGAAACTGGGGGAGCTCCTGTGTGGGAGCTCGATCACAGTATCACAGTATCACTTAGGTTGGAAAGGACCTTGAGGATCATCGAGTCCAACCTATCAACACAGACCCTATGACTAGACCATGGCACCAAGTGCCACGTCCAATCCCCTCTTGAATGCCTCCAGGGTCAATGACTCAACCACCTCCCTGGGCAGCCCGTTCCAATGACGAATGACTCGCTCGGTGAAGAACTTCCTCCTCACCTCGAGTCTAAACCTCCCCTGGCACAGCTTGAGACTGTGTCCCCTTGTTCTGGTGCTGCTTGCCTGGGAGAAGAGACCAACCCCTTCCTGGCTACAACCACCTTTCAGGTAGTTGTAGAGGGCAATGAGGTCACCCCTGAGCCTCCTCTTCTCCAGGCTAAACAATCCCAGCTCCCTCAGCCTCTCCTCATAGGGCTTGTGTTCAAGGCCCCTCCCCAGCCTTGTTGCCCTTCTCTGGACACGTTCAAGTGTTTCAATGTCCTTCATAAAGTGAGGGGCCCAGAACTGGACACAGTACTCAAGGTGCGGCCTAACCAATGCAGAGTACAGGGCACAATGACTTCCCTGCTCCTGCTGGCCACACTATTCCTAATGCAGGCCAGGATGCCATTGGCCCTCTTGGCCACCTGGGCACACTGCTGGCTCATATTCAGGTGGCTGTCGATCAGCAACCCCAGCTCCCTCTCTGTTTGGGAGCTCTCCAGCCACTCCGACCCCAGCCTGTAGCTCTGCATGGGATTGCCGTAGCCAAAGTGCAGCACCTGGCACTTGGACTTGTTGAATGCCATCCTGTTGGACTCTGCCCATCTGTCCAGTCGGTCGAGGTCCCTCTGCAGAGCCTTTCTACCCTCTAACTGACTAACATCTGCCCCTAACTTGGTGTCATCTGCAAACTTGCTGATGACTGAATCGACCCCCTCATCCAGATCATCAATGAAGATGTTGAAGAGGACAGGGCCCAGCACTGATCCCTGGATGATGGATGATAAATAAAGTCATCTTCCATCACTGAAGGCAGTTGAGGTGGGAATCTCTCTCTACCTAGTGCAGAGGTAGCTGTGTGCAGTGTGTCAATACCCAGAGCCCACCCAGGCTGACGGTTCTTTCAGCAGCCATGGGATCACGCCAGCTGGAGAATCCTGCTCCCATTCAAAGCTCCAAGAGAACTGCCTTGTCCTCCCTGTAGGCTCACAATTCTCCCCAGAGCAGCCAGCCCTTTCCATCATTTCCCTAAGCTCATTATCCCTCTTCCCTGCAGCAGTGGCTTCCTCAGGTGAGGCCGGCCCTGCGGAAAACACACTGAAAATGTGTCCCTTGCTGGCTTTTTACCAGAAGCCAATTCATTCCTTTATTTATTTATTTATTTATTAATCTATTTCTCTTTTTACAGCTTTCTTCTCTCAGCTTTTAATTCTGGAAAACAGCACATAAATGCACCCAGCATCCCTCTTCTGAGCCGCTCATTACCCCACATCTCTCTATCGTGTCTCTGCTTATTCATCGCTCGTCTTAACTAAGCGGGCTTAATCTTTTTAAATCTCTCCTCATATGAAAGGTTCTCTGTGCCTCTAATCATTTTCATTACCCTTCACTGAGTCCTTTCAATGTTTTCTCTTTTTTTTTTTTTTTCTCCTTCCTGCTCTCCATCATTTCCAGACCCGAAATACAACGTTCAAACCGAGGCTGCACCACTGGGTTGTGTAAAAGGAGGCAAGATATTTTCGGTCCCCTTGCCTCGTGACAAAGTAAAGTGCTCTCTGCCATTCAGCCTCACTATTGTGTGCTCCCACAAAAGTTCTCTGTCTTTTAAGTGGTGTCTCTGATAAATATGGCCCAATTTTATGGTATTCCCGACCCTCTTAGCAGTCAGTGTACCCAAGCTTAAATATGAAAGGGAGGGAGAAGGAAGCCAAAAGCAGAGAGGGGCATCTTTCTTCCTCAGAACTAGAGCAGAGCTCCAAAGATGCTAAGCAGCCTGTTTTATAACACAGCCATTATCACGTAGATAACCTGCCAGCCACTGCCATCAGATTTCTAGCAGTTATAATTGACATAAGTCACCGCATTGTCAAATCTCTCTGACACAGTTGTTGTGCACAATGACCTCAGCTTAAGTGTGCCATGCATTACTTAAATAAAAAAGTAAATAACCTAAGTTGAAAAACTCCTTTTAAAGCATGGAACTCATGTTCTGCTCTCAGCTGCAGACAGCTCTGCATCCCACTTGTTTTTATGGCTGAACCCTGAGCCCACTGCCGTTCGCTCAGCATGGTCAGTGGCCTGAGATACTGAAGGACAAAGAGGACCCTGAAACTTAGGGGACACCACAACTGCCTTATTTTGAGTGAACTGCTTGAGGTTTGTTCTTCTGAGCCAGTTCTCCCTTTGGTTTTGCATGCCACCACCTCAGCGGAACATGGAGACACAGAACCCCACAGAGCCTGGAACCTTCTACCCAGCAGCAACGACCTATAACAAGAACCTGCCAAAGAAAAGCTGCTCCATTAGCAGATGAGCGTGGCATAAAGAGATATCACTTTGTCATAGCCTAGCCACTGTGAGGAGGCAATGGCTTCAAACTAGGGAAGAGAAGATTTAGATTGGATGTTACGAACAAGTTCTTTACCATGAGAGCAGTGGAACACTGGAACAGGTTGCCCAGGGAGATGTTTGGGGCCCCATCCCTGGAGATATTCAAGGTGAGGCTTGACAGAGCTCTGGGCAACCTGATCTAGTTGAGGATGTCCCTGCTGACTGCAGAGGGGGTTGGACTGGATGACCTTTGGAGGTCCCTTCCAACCCAGACCATTCTATGATTCTGTGATTCCATATCTGCAAGCTGGCAAGAGCAGCTGAGAAAGAAAACACACTCCTGTCCCAGTAGCCCTTTTACACAATTACTCTTGTATTCCTCTACGTGATTACTCTCAATAAGGCAAGTCTGTCCTGCTGCTGCTGGGGCTCCTGACTACAGGGTGACAGCCATGGGTTAATTTGCCCCTGGAACAAGGTGAACTGGCCAGCATTTGCTATGCATCAGCTGGGAGCAAAGGGCAATAAGAGCAGCACAATCTTTCTTCTGCCACTTCGAGTGCCTTGGCTGCAGCACCTCAAAATAGAATCATAGAATCAGAATCATAGAATCAATAAGGTTGGAAAAGACCTCAAAGATCATCAAGTCCAACCTGTCACCCAACACTTCATGACTACTAAACCACAGCACCAAGTGCCACATCCAATCCCCTCCTGAACACCTCCAGGGATGGGGACTCCACCACCTCCCTGAGCAGCACATTCCAACGGCTAACAACTCTCTCTGTGAAGAACTTTCTCCTTAGGCTCACCTTGAGCCTAAACTTCCTCTGGCACAGCTTGAGATTATGTCCTCTTGTTCTGGTACTGATTGTCTGGGAAAAGAGACCAACCCCCTCCTGGCTACAATAAAGGGTATTAGGAAGAGATTCTTACCTGTGAGGGTGGTGAGACACTGGAACTGCTTGCCCAGGTAGGTTGGGGTTGAAAGGGGCCTTGAGCAACCTGCTCTAGTGGAAGGTGTCCCTGCCCATGGCAGGGGTGTTGGAACTAGATGATCTAGAAGGTCCCTTCCAACACAAACCACCAGCACAAACCATTCTATGATTCTATGAAATGCTGCTTGCTGCTCTGTGGGCCATTGGAGGTCACCTGGGATGGAGTTCAGTAGGCAGCAACTGCCACACTGGGGTACGCCAGCAGAGTGGTTGGCTGGGCAGTGATGGTGGAGCACTGCATCACCAAATGCTCCCCTGATGCTTTGGTGGTCACAGATCTGGCCCCAAGGAGCATCCCAGACAGGCTCTGCAGAAGCAGCAGGGCTAATTAGAAGAGAGTGGGACTTACTGCTGTATCCTAGATACAGGACATCAGCCCTGGGGTAAGGAGATGGAAGAGATCTCCTTCAGACTGTCATCCATGAATTCATGCAGATTTATCTTAAAGGGCTGAAAAACAATAATCTAATCAGGGTTTGCAGCAAGCTATAAATCTGTCTGTTTAATTACCAAGCAGGGACATGACCCTTTTAGCAGTGGATGATTCTAAAGTTCTGTGGAAGAAAGGGAAGCACACAAAGGTTTCTCTTTCGAGTGAAAAGAGTAGCTGAATGAACAACAGTCAGAACAAGTGCTAGAGCCTTCCTGTGGGAATAGTTGATAACAGGGAGTGCTGTTTCTGTGGTAACCTGCAACCTGGCTGAAAACCTCTCTCTGTGCAGCCACTGAGAGTTACAATGTGGAAGTGACCTCCTTGTCCTCTGCTGCTCTGGTGAGGTGCCACCACAGAATGGTGGGGGATCTCTGGAGATCACTTAGACCAACTCCCCTGCTACAGCAGGGTCACCCAGAGTAGATTGCTCAGGATCACAATTTCCAGGCAGGGGTTGAATGACTCTGGGGATGGAGACTCCACAACCTCTCTGGGCAGGCTGGTTCAGTGCTACACCAGCCTCAAATTAAGGAAGTTTCTCCTCCTGTTTAGATGGAACTATGTTCAAGTTTGTGCCCATTACCTCTTGTCTTGTCACTGGGCACCACTGAAAAAAATACTGCCCCCCATCCTTCTGACACCCACCCTTTAAGTAATTGTAAGCACAGTATCACAGTATCACCAAGGTTGGAAGAGACCTCAAAGATCATCAAGTCCAACCTGTCACCACAGACCTCATGACTAGACCATGGCACCAAGTGCCACATCCAATCCCATCTTGAACACATTCAGGGATGGGGACTCCACCACCTCCCTGGGCAGCACATTCCAATGACTAACAACTCTCTCTGGGAAGAACTTTCTCCTCACCTCCAGCCTAAACTTCCCCTGGTGCAGCTTGAGACTGTGCCCTCTTGTTCTGGTGCGGGTTGCCTGAGAGAAGAGAACCAACTTCCTCCTGACTACAACCACCCTTCAGGTAGTTGTAGAGAGCAATGATAAGCATTGATATGATCCCCTCTCAGTCTTCCCTTCTCCAGACTAAAAAGCCCCAAGTCCCTCAGCCTTTCTTCCTAAGAGAGATCCTATGGTTCCTATGGGAAACTGCTGGAGGCAATGCTCTTCCACCCAAAGGCTGGGCAGGGGGCTTTCCCAAATACAGCTTCAGCTTAGCTCAGCTCTCCCCACACTACCAGCAGCCACTTCACTGACACTAAAGGAGAAAGATGGGGTCTGCCTCAGAGGAAGGGCTTGCAAACAGATGCTGCTGAAGGAGCTCTTTTTTCTGCACACAATTGCTGCTGCTCACTGACTGTGAGAAGCTGCAAGTGGAAGATAAGTAACAGCACAAGCTGCAGGAGAAGAAATAACGCCACGTTACATCAAGCAGGACCTTGCTTCACTGTCAGCTTAGAGCCTGCTCTGCATGGAAGGCCAGCCCTGCCATTTGGCCTGTATATTTTATTAATGTGGATGCATATTTATGGTGCTATGGATTAGCTGAGGCTTTGGTGTTCAATACCCTCCTTTGACACTGGAGTTCTCGGCAAAGACATTTGTCCTGTCTGCTGCTGTCCCTCATGTGCAATGCTCTTAGCTGGCTGCTGTCCTCTGCCCAGACATGGGCTGGAATTGCTGCCATAGGGGTACTTCATCTGCCTCCCAAACATGGATTGGGAAACTACTGCAAGCCTCTGTAATACACTAAATGCAGTATAATCCTGAATTATATACTACCTGAGGGGAGGTTGTAGCCTGGTGGGGGTTGGTCTCTTCTCCCAGACAACCAGCACCAGAACAAGAGGACAGAGTCTCAAGTTGCACCAGGGGAGGTTTAGGCTGAATGTTAGGAAGAAGTTCTTCACAGAAAGAGAGCTTGGCCATTGGAATGTGCTGCCCAGGGAGGTGGTGGAGTCACCATCACAGGAGGTGTTTAGGAAGAGCCTGGATGGGGTGCTTGGTGCCATGGTTTAGTTGGTTAGATGGTGTTGGATGATAGGTTGGTGATCTCAAAGGTCTCTTGCAACCTGGTTAATTCTATTCTAGTCTAGCCTAGTCCATTCCAGTCTAGTCTAAATCCTAATGCCACGCTACTAGGCTATCAACTACATTTTGATGCTGCAAAGCACTAGATCACATGCTTAATCTTTAACATGGATCTTTAAGATTCCAGTGTTGAGAAAGTTAAGCAGGTAATTACACCTAACAAAGCAGTGGCTTTTTCAGGACCAAGAATAAACACAGGCTGGCTGAGGAGTGGCTTGAGGAGGAGGACTTGGGGGTGTCAGTTGATGAAAAACTCCACACGACAAGTTAGCAATGTGCTTTTGCAGCCCTGAAGGCAGCCATGTGCTAGGCTACATCAAAAGCAGTGTGACCAGCAGGACAAGGGAGGTGATTCTGCCCCTCTGCTCTGGTGTGATCCTACCTGCAATACTGTGTCCAGTTTTAGTGTCCCAACACGAGAAGGACATGGAACTGCTGGAGTGGGTCCAGAGGAGGCCTCAAAGGTGATCAGAGGGCTGAAGAACCTTCCCTGAGGGTGCAGACTGAGAGAGCTGGGGAAAGAAGGCTCTGAGGAGACCTTCCAGTACCTGAAAGGGGCTACAGGAAAGCTGGGGAGGGACTTTTTACAAGGGCTTGTAGTGCTAGGATGAGGGGCAATGGCTTTGAGCTGGAAGAGGGGAGATTGAGACTGGAGATTAGGAAGAAATTCTTGACAGTGAGGCTGGTGAGACACTGCAACAGGTTGCCCAAAGACATTGTGTATGCCCCCTCCCTGGAGGTGTTCAACGACAGCTTGGATGGGGCCTTGAGCAAACTGGTCCTGTGGAAGGTGTCCCTGTCCATGGCAGGGGTGTTGGAACTGGGTGAGCTTAAAAGTCCCTTCCAAACTGTTCTATGATTCTATGACCTGGCCCCAAATGTGCGATGACCAAGGGAAATACTACTCATGATCTTATCACACTTTGGTTAGCTTCCTAACTTTCAGGTAGGCTGCAAAGAGAGTCTTGACTTAAGAAATTGAGGCTATTTGATATTTGTCACCATTAATCAGCTTACTTGCCTACTGTGAGGTGCAAACAAATAAAGATTAAGCTTAATAATGATGGGAATGTCACAAGTTCAATGTCTCAATCTCCTCTCTTCCAGCTCTGGAAGCTGGCCAGCCTGATCTAGTGTGAGGTGTCCCTGCCCATGGCAGGGGGATGGGAACTAGATGATTCTTGTGGTCCCTTCCAACCCTGACTGATTCTATGATACAAAGCCATTGCCCCTCATCCTAGCACTACAAGCCCTTGTAAAAAGTCTGTCCCCAGCTTTCCTGTAGCCCCCTTCAAGTACTGGAAGGTCTCCTCAGAGCCTTCTCTCCACCCTCATCAAGCCTGCATCTCCCTATGACCAAATGGTAACGAGACCTTTTCAAAAGAGCTTGATTTACTGCAATCCATGTACTCATTAATGCCATGGACAGATGCTTTCCAAACCTTGGTTGTTTGACAGTGCCAGGGTATTACTGGCAGCCGATCCTTGCTTCTTGATGTAGAGCAGAGATGCTCTTCGGAATTCTTCTGCCCTCACAGCTCCCTGAATTATGCTATTGAACATATGCTGCTGAGAGGCTCTCAGAGGGATGTTTGCATTAGATGGCAGGCTAATTGTGGGATTTCAGAAATATCAGATGGCAAAAAATGTTTTAATAACAAGATAAGAAAGGATCAGACAAGGAAGATGCTGACTGGCGGGAAACATTTGTTTCAGAAGGTAAGGACCCCACCTGAGAAGGGACACACATGCGGGCGACAAGCTAAATTTCTCTCTGTGAATGACACACATGCATTTCTTATAAGCAGCATTTTTGAGGGTCAAATTAATGGAAATTCAAGTTTGAGGAAGTTTTCCAGCACCTTGCATATGAAAAACTATGCACCAGAGCAGAGCCTGCAACAAGCAGAAGTAACAAGAGCACACAGACACCTCTGTGGGTTTTCACAGAATCACAGAATTAATAAGGTTGGAAGAGACCTCAAAGATCATCAAGTCCAACCTGTCACCACAGACCTCATGACTAAATCATGGCACCAAGTGCCACGTCCAATCCCCTCTTGAACACCTCCAGGGATGGGGACTCCACCACCTCCCTGGGCAGCACATTCCAATGCCTAACAACTCTCTGGGAAGAACTTTCTCCTCACCTCCAGCCTAAACTTCCCCTGGCACAGCTTGAGACTGTGTCCTCTTGTTCCAGTGCTGGTTGCCTGGGAGGAGAGACCAACCCCCACCTGGCTACAACCACCCTTCAGGTATTGTCGACAGCAATAAGGTCTCCCCTGAGCCTCCTCTTCTCCAGGCTAAGCAACCCCAGCTCCCTCAGCCTCTCCTCATAGGGCTGTGCTCCAGACCCCTCCCCAGCCTCACTGCTGTTCTCTGGACATGTTCAAGAGTCTCAATGTCCTTCTTAAATTGAGGGGACGCCATGCACCAGCATTTAAAACATTGCATGGCTCTAACAAGCACATTGGCACCATGTAGCTTGAGAAATGAAAGGCTTCATGTTACAGTCAGCAGTTAAACCACAGGGCTGTCTCCAGCAGAGCCTGAATACACTCCTAGGAATGGCTCAGCTAGGGCAGCAAAGAGCCACTTCCACATCTCACCAGGCCCTTAGACACCAGCCCAAGCTAAGCCATCATTCCAATCATTAAGGTTGGAAAAGACCTCTAAGAGCATCAAGTCCAACCTTCTATCCAACACCTCCATGCTATGCCAGGAACATTTAGAGTCTGGGCTGAATATTATGCATCCTCTTAACAGTCCTCCAACACTTGTCCTGAAGAAGCAAAGAACACACACTTTCTTTTTTCAGTGGTTCTTGGTAAATTTTCCCTATACCACAACCAGAGTCCAGTAGGAATCCCAGCCCGTCCAAGAGAGAGCCTGAGCACTGAGATAAGCTTATAAAGCTCTGTTTTCTTTCCCACACAGTGATAGGCAATTTGTGAGGGTCTGTCATTTGGCTGGTTTATGGCTCCCTGCTGCCCCTGGGCTGTGCAAGTGATTACTCTGGAGCCAGACTTTTGGGAGACACCGTCCTGCTTTTGTCTGAGCAGCAGAGGAGATGCAAGTCCCTGGTAAAACACTTGCAAAGCTAATTTAAACTTGGAAGACACCCAAATGTCTCTGGGAGGTGCAATCTAAAACCCTATCCTAAGATAGCCTGGACTGCAATCACGGATTTCTGGGAACGGTGTGGAACAGTTGCTGCATGAGCCAAAGGCTGCAGATCTCTGTGTTAGAATATTCCAATAGGAGACCTGTTGCTACTCAGAGATAGAATAGAATAGAATAGAATAGAATAGAATAGAATAGAATAGAATAGAATAGAATAGAATAGAATAGAATAGAATAGACCAGACCAGACCAGGTTGGAAAAGACCTTTGAGGTCATCGAGTCCAACCTATCATCCAACACCATCTAATCAACTAAACCATGGCACCAAGCACCCCATCCAGTCTCTTCTTAAACACCTCCAGGGATGGTGACTCCACCTCCTCTCTGGGCAGCACATTCCAATGGCCAAGCTCTCTTTCTGTGAAGAACTTCTTCCTAACATCCAGCCTAAACCTCCCCTGGTGCAGCTTGAGACTGTGTCCTCTTGTTCTGGTGCTGGTTGTCTGGGAGAAGAGACCAACTCCCACCTGGCTACAACCTCCCTTCAGGGAGCTGGAGAGAGCAAGAAGGTCTCCCCTGAGCCTCCTCTTCTCCAGGCTAAGCAACCCCAGCTCCCTCAGCCTCTCCTCACAGGGCTGTGCTCCAGAGCCCTCCCCAGCTTTGTTACCCTTTTCTGGACACCTTCCAGCATCTCAACATCTTTCCTAAACTGAGGGGCCCAGAAGTGGACACAGTACTTAAGGTGTGGCCTAACCAGTGATGAGCACAGGGCAGAATGACCTCCCTGCTCCTGCTGGCCACACTGTTCCTGATGCAGGCCAGGATGCCACTGGCCTTCTCACAGAGAAAAAAATAAGTAGCCAAACACTAAATTCAACTATAGGTAATGACTTATCCCTAATTTGCACACTTGCACCTGCAAGGCTCTCAGACTTCCTGAGAATCTGAGTCCAGGAACACTTTGAATCTCAATCTCAGCTTCCCTCTTAGTGCTACCCATTGTCAGAGAGCTTCCCAAAAGGATTTAGAAGGGTTCTAGTGCAGAGGAATCTTTATCCCTGAATCACAGAACAGATTGAATGGTGAGAGCACTTTGAATTCAAAAACAAATCTTCTGTCTCTGCTACAGGAAAGTCCTTTTAAGCAGCGTTAAAACAGAGCTGCTGATGCCAGATGAACAACTGCCATGGGTTGTATTGCAAGGAGGAATCTGAAAGGGGAGTCCAAGGCTTAGTTTGAAAAAGTCTGCCGTGGTTATTTCTTTAATTGAGACTCTAAACTGCCTTGGATCAGTTCTGCCTCTACAATCTAGTTATCTGTTTCCAAGTTAGCAAATAACAGCTGGCTGTAGCCAGCCAAGTAGAGAGCAGAGAGCTAAATCACTCTGTACTGGCAAGTACAAAGGTCAGCTTGTCCATCAGAAAAGGTGATCATCTTTCAATTTATCCACTGCTGGAGCTTCCATTTCACTGTCCAGCAGCAAGAAAGGCTGGGGGAAGAAGGTACAGCAGGCCGAGGATTCAGGGGAAATGCTGATGAATGCTGTCCCCTGTCTGCTGAAGTCTACGCCTGGGAATACGGGCTGCTTAGTTCAGAAATGCCCTTGTCCTGCAAACAAGACTCCTAGGACATTTTGGGGCTTTGAGGATCTTGAGGCTAAGCCTGTGGAGACCAAATGGGATAATTATTTCTATCTGTGTACATGAAAGAGTAACTAAATTTCATTTAAATTCTGCCATTGAAATGAAGTGGTGAAAGGGGTGAAATTCATCTAATATCCCTGAGGTTCTGAGTCCAAATCTGAACCCATATGTACAAGTCCAAGCTTTGATTCATCTCATCTACCTTCAGACACTTAAAAGAAACACCAAAGTTAGGAGCTGGGTAAGTAAGTAAGCAAGCTCAGTAAGTATAGCTGGGATAAATCACCCCTGGAGTGGACAAGGGAACATTGATCTGCTGTGTTTGCCTCCTACACCACAGGTACAGCTCTGCTAAAGCCTCTGGTCCTTTCTGAGCATGGAAAGAAAAGGTGCAACCTCCCAGGGAAGCGCTGCCATGCCCAGTGTCTGAGGCTTGGAGACAGCAGTAGACCAAGCAAGGCTTGGACAGCCAGTGCTCAGCTGGGGGCAGGTGGGGAAAGGCAAGCAGTGAAGCTACAGGAAGGTGAGGGCTTGGGTGGAGGAGCCAGGAATGAGCAGACATAAGACTCAGGCAGGAACAAAGGAAGAAGAGAGGAGTGAGAGGTATTAATCACAGAATCACAAAATGTGGGGGTTGGAAGTGACCTCTGGAGATCATCAAGTCCAAGCCCCCAGCTAAAGCAGGGTCATCCAGAGTAGGCTGCACAGGAATGTATCCAGGCAGGTTTTTAAAGTCTCCAGAGAAGGAGCCTCCACAACCTCTCTGGGAAGCCTGGTCAAGTGTCCACCAGCACTCCTAGGTCCTTCCCAGATCTGCTTTCCAGCAGATCACCTTCTCAGCTGTACTGGTGCAGGGGGGGTTGTTCCCAAGTATGGTGGATAAAGCAAGCAGGGAGCCAGGCTCTTCCTACCAAAATGCAAAGTGAGCTGTGGAGGTGCTGGCTCTGCTCCTCCTCCAGTGTTATTGAGGGGTGTGAGGCCAGACTGTGAGCTCTGCTGGAAGCCTTGGCAGAACTGGTCCATTCCAGGATGTTGCAGCTTAGCAGAGCAGCACAGGCTGTCCCCAGGCGGCCCCAAGTTGCTGCTCCCTGTTACAACACGAGATTGGTTAAGTGAGCTTTAGTACTGTGTGTTGTATAGAAGAGGATTTCACTTCTGCTCTTGTCCAAGCCTGCCTCAGATCAGCCTTGGCATCAGCTGCCTGACTGCCGAAACTGAGAGAAACTACTTTGGGTACATCCAAGGTATACTTCTTGCTCTGTGATATTTGCAGGGATTTCTTTTCCCCTCCACTGGAACAGCCCCCAGACCTCACAGCCTTGTTTTGGCAAAGCTCCCACTGAAATGAATCACGACTTTGCCCGAGTTAGTGCTCCAGGACTGAGCTCTAAATTATTAACCGGGAATTATACGTAAGAATTTATGTCAATTTTCAAACCAGCTCAGCAAAGGTAGGCAAAAATCCCCCTTTGAAACTAGCAGAACATATGTGGCTGAACTCCCAGCCTGCTTTGAAATCTCATCTCCAGCTTTTTAGCAAAATGCAGTGCCTTTTACACCTCATATTTTAATCATCCTACTGCTGCACAACGCAGAGCTCTTGCCTTGTTGCTTCGGTTCAACCACAGCCATCACCAGCTCCAGCTTTACAGTGTAAGTGAGCCCCCTGCATCACAAGCTGCTGCTTTCCTCATAGGGAAGCTTGTTCCTTTTCTCCCCCTTGCAAAATAATTTACTGTCAGAACAGGCAAATGGACTTTCCCAGAGCAACCTGTCAATAGAGCTTCTTGTTCCTACACAGAGCCTTCCAGGGATCAAAAATTGCTTCAGGCACTGAGTCTGCATTTGGCAGGCAAAAAAATTACAGAAGGAGCAGGAGATTCCAGAGTCTCCACAACCTCTCTGGGCAGCCTTCTCCAGCACCCTCACAGGAAAGAATTTTTTCCTTATGTTCAGGTAGAACTTCCAGTGCTCCAGTTTGTGCTTACTGCCTCTTGTCCTGCCACTGGGCACCACTGAAGAGAGTCTGCTCCCATCTTTTTGCCCTCTGCCTGTTAGCTATTGATCTGCTAGCAGTGATATGATGCCCTCTCAGGCTGCTCTTCTCCAGGCTAAAGAGGCCCAGGTCTGGAGAGATGCTCCAGCCTCATCATCTTTGAGACCCACTGTTGACTCTCTTCAGTAGTTCCCTCTTCTTGACCTGCGGAGCCCAGAACTGGACACAATAGTCCAGGTGTTCCCTCATCAGGGTAGAGTAGAGGCAGGAGGAGAACCTCATTTGACCTGCTGTTCACATTCTTCTTAAGGCACACCAGAACACCTTTGGCTTTCTTAGCCAGAAGAGCACCCTGCTGGCTCATGGGCCATAGGTACACCAGCATCTCTAGCTCAAAGGGTTATGAACTCTTTCCTGGTCTGGGAGTCATCCACCTGCAGAGCCAGGTGAAGTGGTTGTGTTATGTTGAACTGGAAGCCATGTAAATCAGGCTGGGGCTGGCAGAGGCTGGGGTACCTGACTTCCAGGAAACTTCCATGAGTGACACTTTTAGGCTTTTAATGCCACCCTCAGCCCTTCACAGGTTCGGGTGCTCAGAGGGACCAGCTACTCATGTTTACTGAATTCAGCAACAGCACACAAAAATGATCATCTTGTCAGGGATTCCTACACCTCCATTACAGCAGAATGTTTTGATTGATAATTACTCCTAATTGGCTCTGCCTAGGATGTCTGAGTGCAGATTAACTGAGTATACAGACTAGTTTTTCCTCTTTCTGAAGGACAGAGCAGTTTGGATGCTGGCCTATTGCCTTTTGCGAGCTCAGATTGGTGAAATCCAGCTCTTTCCTTCCAGGTATCCCACTACTGGGTGTTTGTTACGGCAAGCCAGCTTTGCCAGAGCTGCACAGAGCCACAGAAGGACAAAACACAGACTGCAGAAGGATGTGGAAGGAAAAGATGAATCTCTTCCCCTAGATTTTTGCCAAGCCATTACCTGGATTTTGAGTGACGTTTCCAATTCGGCACTGGGAAGTGCTAAAGCATTTCCATAAGAATGCAGAAATGCACACATTATCACTGCAGGAAGCACTTAAAATTTAAGATAATTATAGAGTATGGAAAGGATTTCAAAGGCCTCAAACAAAATAACAACCAATTCTAGAGAGTCACCCTTTAAGATGATTATTACTCTGCGCTACTGCTGATGCCTCACTAAAAAATCCTTCCCTTTACAGTTATGTGCACATTAGAAATTCCTACTTTGTTCTTCCACCATCAAGCTCCTCCAGCTGCTGCTGCTGACAAATTTGCATTCTCTGGGAGCTTAACTAGACAGCCAAAATATTCACACTGTGAACGGAGGGGAAACACTCTACTGCCACACTCAGATACAATCCTTGCCCCCTTCACCCTTGCCTTACGCTGGGTCCTCTTCTGTGGGCTTCAACTCTTCTGGTTTTCACAGAATCACCAAGGTTGGAAGAGACCTCAAAGATAATCAAGTCCAACCTGCCACCACAGACCTCATGACTAAAAGCTGCTTTAAAGCTGCTTGGGTTGAACCTGTGATAGGACAAAGGGCAGTGGGCACAAACTGGAACACAGGAAGTTCCACCTCAACATGAGGAAAAAAATCTTTACTGGGACGGTGCCAGAGCACTGGGGCAGGCTGCCCAGAGAGGTTGTGGAGTCTTCTCCGCAGATTCATCTGGATGTGTTCCTGTGTGACCTGCCCTGGGCAATCCTGCTTTGGTAGGGGATTGAACTCCATCCCTGGAGGTGTTCAAGAGGGGATTGGACATGGCACTTGATGCCATGGTTTAGTCATGAGGTCTGTGGTGACAGGTTGGACTGGATGATCTTTGAGATCTCTTCCAGCCTTGGTGATGCTGTGACTCCATGATCACCAGAGGTCCCTTCCAACCCCCACCATTCCGTGATGCTGTGATTCTATGATTCATCATTGCTGCTGGGTACGCAGTGAGAGGAGCAGCCAGCAACCAGGGGTACATCTCGTCCTCTATGCAAACTAATAAAAAGCAGTAAAGATTTCTCTGATCAGTGGGTTTCTGGAAAAAAAAAGGTCACATCTGAACTGAGGAAAGCTGGTGTGGAATCATAGAATGGTAGGGGATGGAAGAGACTGCTGGAGATCACAGAATCACCAAGGTTGGAAGAGACCTCAAAAATCAACAAGTCCAACCTGTCACCACAGACCTCATGACTAAACCATGGCACCAAGTGCCACATCCAATCCCCTCTTGAACACCTCCAGGGATGGTGACTCCACCACCTCCCTGGGCAGCACATTCCAATCACTAACAACTCTCTCTATGAAGAACTTTCTCCTCACCTCCAGCCTAAACTTCCCCTGGTGCAGCTTGAGACTGTGTCCTCTTGTTCTGCTGCTGTTTGCCTGGGAGAAGAGACCAACCCCCACCTGGCTACAACCTCCCTTCAGGTAGTTGTAGACAGCAAGAAGATCTCCCCTGAGCCTCCTCTTCTCCAGGCTAAACAACCCCAGTTCCCTCAGCCTCTCCTCAGAGGGCTTGTACTAGAGACCTCTCCCCAGCCTTGTTGCCCTTCTTTGGACACGTTCAAGTGTCTCAATGTCCTTCTTAAACTGAGGGGCCCAGAACTGGACACAGGACTCAAGGTGTGGCCTAACTAGTGCTGAGTACAGGGGCACAATGACTTCCCTGCTCCTGCTGGCCACACTATTCTTGATGCATCCACCCCACTCCCCTGCCAGGGCAGGATCATCTGGGGCAGGTCACACAGGAACACATCCAGACATGACTAGGAAGGGAGGAGAATACTTTTTCAGGTGCAAGCCTCCTGCTCCACTAGCCTCTCTCTACCTTCTTTTTCCAGTCCTTGTTGTCACTCTTGTCCCTGTCTTCTGTCCCACTGCTGTCATTCCCCTCTCTTATCTTTTCCCCAAGTGTCCCAGGGTTAAAAAAAAAAACACCCCACAATTAAAAACTGCAATCCTGCCTAGTTCTTTGCTCAAGGCAAACCCAGCTGGGGAAAAACTTATCTGCCAAGCCCTAATATATTTTTGTTTGATATCTGCAAAGAGAGATTTACAGAAGCTCATGCCAAAGTCAAACAGTAGCTGCTTCTTTCTTTCTTTCTTTCCTTTTTTTTTCCCCCCACAGCAAGGGAGAAAGGTACATACTGAACTCACAGCAAATGAAAACTTCTTGTCACAGATATTATGGAGACATAAAAAAAGTCCCATGCCAAGGCTCTGACTGAATATAAATAGACCAAAAAAAAAACCCCACCAAACCTCAGAAATTGTTTTCCAAGCCTGATTCTTGGAAATAATTGCAGTGATGAAGCTGAAATTTCCCCACAAACTTCAGCCTGAAATGGAAAACTCATAGATTTTTAAATCTTAAGTTCTGACAAAGTAGAGAGCAGCTGAAAATAGGCTCTGGTAATGGGGAGTGCAGCCAATTTACTAATAGGGGTTGTTACCTGAGCCTGCTGCTGGTCTTTCACATGACTGTCTCAAACAAACCCAAGCATCAGAGGTCTGAGCAAACCAGAGATGTTTGATTGGCAGTGGGGTTCCTGTGGAAATTTAATTAGGCTTGGACTAGAAAACATTTCAGACAGCGCTGGCATGAAATCCCATCCATTAAATAACACTTTGCATGAGCAGAATGCCACCAGCTTCTGCAAAAAGCCTGAAGGAGCTCTGTGAAGCTTTATGGCGTAGCTGTGAGCAGGTCACCCTAGGGCAACAGGCATACACAACAGCTATTGAAATCATCCAGGGCTGCAGCACTTTGTGTTTATGGTCAGCTTGGCTAGTCTAACTGCTGCACTCCAGAGACTATTTCTCTGGCAGGCAATGTGATAACGAAGCCTCTTATTCTTCAGACATGCAGAGTGTATGAAGTCCTGTTTCTCTAAACACAAAAGGGCTCAAATACAGGAGGAGCTTTGCTGGCTCCAAATGCAAATGATTTCTCCCTGAGGGAGAAATCAACTCCCTTCCAAGTTGTCCCATGGCTCCAGTCCTGGTGCTTGTGTCAAGAGGGCTGAGATTGCCCTGTCATCACAGAGCACTGGAACAGGCTCCCCAGAGAGGCTGTGGAGTCTCCTTCTCTGGAGACTTTCAAGACCTGTCTGGATGTGTTCCTGTGTGACCTGTGCTGGATTCTATAGTCCTGCTCTGGCAGGGGGGTTGGACTCTATGATCTCCAGACGTTCCTTCCAACCCCTAACGTCCTGTGATCCTGTGACCTCCTCCTCCCATGTTCCATGCAGAAATCATCACAAACAGCAGCCAGAGACACTCCTCTGCCTGCCTGTACCGTGGGTGGACACCAGAACAAGAGGACACAGTCTTGGGCTGTGCCAGGAGAGGTTTAATCTGGTTAGGAAGAAGTTCTACAAAGAAAGGGTGATTGCCCATTGGAATGTGCTGCCCGAGGAGGTGGTGGAGTCACCATCACTGGAGGTGTTCAGGAGGAGACTTGATAGGGTTCTTGGTTGCATGGTTTAGTTGATTAGGTGGCGTTGGATGATGGGTTGGACATGATGATCTTGAAGGTCTCTTCCAATCTGGTCTGGTCTGGTCTGGTCTATTCTATTCTATTCTATTCTATTCTATTCTGGTGGGCACAGTCTGGTAGTGAGGTGGCCTCTGCTCCTGACATATACATCATCCCATGAAGCAGCATGGTCGTCTCTCACAGTGTTCTCAGATGAGACAACGCAGGAGTTGCCAGCCTACAGCACTACTTTTAAAAGCAAGCTTGCCAAACTCAGCCCAGAGTGAATTATAAAAGTCTAGCTTAAACCAACCAGCTGCTGACCCAGCATTCTGATTGTCTAGACAGAGAGGTAATTATACAGAAAACAAGACGCTGTGTCTTTGCAGCAGAGCCCATCTTTCATGTATTGTTGTCACTGAATCCTTATCATTACAGAACAAGACAAAAGAGGTGTGCAAGTGATGGTATAGATGTTGTCTTCTAGAGTGGACACAACCTCATCTGACCTTTCAAATCAGTTAGCACAATTAAGACAAAAGAAAATGGCCTTGAGTTGCACCAGGGGAGCTTTAGGTTGGATATTAGGAAAAAAGCCTTTCCTGCAAGGGTGGCCAGGCATGGCCTGGGACAAGTCTCTTCCCAACAGGCTCAATTTCTCAGGGACACACTTTGTGGAGCTGCACAGACTGAACTGAGCAAAGCACTACACCCAATTCCCTGTTTTGTAAACCAGCAGTGATCACAACAGTGAGAGGTAATTAATGTTTGCACTCCATTGTGAAAATGAAGACTAAATAATATCAGAATGTAATCACATTTACATAGCTGAAGTATGCTTGGGGAAAAACAGTCATCTTTCAAGAGTCACCTTTCCTACTCCCAGCAGCTGCAGCCAGCAGTGGCACCAGACAAGAATGCAGAGGGCTGAATTGTTTGTGCAAACCAAGGATTTATATGGTTTAAAACAGTATGTCATGTGAATTGTATGAAAAAAGCTTCTGACCTAGCCATCAAATGATGTGTGGGGGTCCCTCACTACTGGGACTTTCATATGATACCTCTAAAATTCAATTGTTTGTGGTTCAGTGACTTACTAACAACAGAGCACAAAGCACAACAGGTTTGAATCCTCAGTTCTCATTCTCACAGCTAAAAAAGAACAGCATTACTATTAATTTTTTTCCCCCCACTATCCCTTCATAAGTGTTAATCCATTAGTGAGCTGTCTTCTTCCTCAGCTCATAAATAAATTAGTCTTTCATTATCATAGCCCTTGCTCTAGTTCATTTACTCTCTTAGTTTACCGGATGCGCTGGGCATATCCCCCAAGGATGCGAGAAGGACCAACCTGCCCTAAGAAACTCCAGAGAAAACAATAAAGATGAAAAACAACCATTAGGCACAGCAGGAAAGAAGAGTTCTCAGAGACAAGCAGCAATGCAATGTTCAAGAACTTAAAAAAAACCACCAAAATCCCAACTAAAAATACTTAGAGCTGAGCTGCGCTGTCATTTCGGTAGCAACTTCAGCACTTGGGGGACACCTATTTAAATACTTCTCCTGGTTTTTCCATGAAGCTTGGCTCCCTGTGTTTTGCTCTTGGAAACAGGACTAGTGCACCAGCAACACCTCCTAATGCTTGGATGATATTCCCACATGAGTAATTTTACAGAGGAGGAAATGGAAACCAACTTCTCACATGTTTTGCCCAAGGCTAATGAGGAATTTATCTCTCAGTGTAGATTAAAGCCCCAGGACCCCGCACCACTGCTGCTTTCAGTACAGACTTCTCCTGCCTCCTCTGACTCCACTGAGCTCTCTTGCACATTAAGGTCAAGATAAGTTTGGAGTCTCTTAGTTTATTTGGTTTAAAACCTTTAAAAGGTCCTGGAATGGTGCCAGTGTTGGTGGTATATTGCCACATTGCTAAATCTGGCTTTTGTCCTTTCCTCTAAATCTTTTCACTCTCAGAAGATGCATGTGGGCTTTAGCCAGGACTAGTGGAAGAGCATCCAGTCCAAAGGGTATGGCCACATGTCCCTTTTACAAAGCTAAGAGGTGCAGGAGCAGCTGCTAATGAAGGTCCAAGCCTGCAGAAAAGCAACTCTCTTCCCAGCAAAGAGGTGACACCTGCTGCACTTGCATTACATTTCTCTTTACTTCAGTATCATCCATTTACAACTGTAGTTGATTAGATGGTGTTGGATGACAGGTTGGATGCGATGATCTCGAAGGTCTCTTCCAACCTGGTCTGGTCTGGTCTGGTCTGGTCTATTCTATTCTATTCTATTCTATTCTATTCTATTCTATTCTATTCTATTCTATTCTATTCTATTCTATTATATTCTAGACCTTGAAGCAGCTGCATTGTCCTCTGACCTCTTAGAATCATCTAGGTTGGAAAAGACCTTTAAGGTCATCAAGTCTAATTGTCAACCCAACACCCCCATGCCCACTGATCCATGTCTCAAAGTGCCATGTCTAGGTGCTTTTTGAATACCTCCAGGGATGGTGACAGCACCACTGCCCTGGGCAACCTGTTTCAAAGCCTGCTCTTAGAAGAGGTACAAACCAAGGAATGCAGGGGCATCTTGAGACTGACTCTTCTGCAACTTCATTGCTTTCTGGAGCAAGAGTTTCCTGTGACAACACCCTGATGATCTCATGGTGGAGTCACCATCCCTGGAGGTGTTCAAGAGGGGATTGGACATGACACTTGGTGCCATGGTTTAGTGGTCATGAGGCCTTGGGTGACAGGTTGGACTTGATGATGTTTAAGGTCTTTTCCAACCTGGTTAATTCTATGATTCTGAGATTCGACATGCACTGTCCAACTGCAGAGGCCTAGAAGGCAGTGAACTTTTGGGGGTATTGTTACCTGAGAAAGCTTGTTTCATCCTGAGGCTGGCAACACACTACTAACCTCCTGGCACTGGCAAACTGTTGGCACCAGGACGCATCAAAAGTAAGCTGGGCTACACCAGCAGTAAGGGTCTAGCATGGGTTTAGCAATGAATTAGACATTGCAGGCTATACAGCTTTTCCATCCCTTGACAGAATCAGTCCATGGTGGTGGTGGAAAGGAAATCAGTGGGAGGATCTGCTGGTAATCACTGTACGCCAGTAAAACATGGTTAATGCTGATCAACAGTTGCCCACTGCACCAGTTACAGTATGCAGCTACAAGTAAGTCAAGTACTTGATTTGTGTAATTATAAGGAACTGTCCCTGGGGGCGATACAAATAATTCAGCACACCAGCTAAAAAAGGAGCTTTCTGAGAACATTTACACTAGTATAATCTGATGGGAGGCAGAGTTCTGGAAAATAAATGCCAAAGGGGATGGGAACACAGCTAAAGCTAATTTATTTTTTAAATCAAGTGAATATTCACATTTCCTCACCCCACCCCCTGTATTTGCTCAGCTTTAATGAATAGTTTCTTTACCTCTTCATTGCCATCTTCCATCTTGGGCAATACACAGAATCGTAGAATAGAATAGAATATAGAATAGAATGGAATAGAATATGGAATGGAATGGAATGGAATGGAAACGAATGGAATGGAATAGAATAGAGAACAGACCAGACCAGGTTGGAAGAGACCTTCAAGATCATCGCATCCAACCCATCATCCAATACCATCTAATCAACTAAACCATGGCACCAAGCACCCTATCAAGTCTTCTCTTAAACACCTCCAGGGATGGTGACTCCACCAGCTCCCTGGGCAGCACATTCCAATGGGCAATCACTCTCTCTGTGAAGAATTTCTTCCTAACATCCAGTCTGAACCTCTCCTGGTGCAGCTTGAGACTGTGTCCTCTTGTTCTGGTGCAGCTTGCCTGGGAGAACAGACCAACCCCCACCTGGCCACAACCTCCCTTCAGGTAGTTGTAGAGAGCAAGAAGGTCTCCCCTGAGCCTCCTCTTCTCCAGGCTAAGCAACCCCAGCTCCCTCAGTCTCTCCTCACAGGGCTGTGCTCCAGACACCTCCCCAGCTTTGTTGCCCTTCTCTGGACACCTTCCAGCAAGTCAACATTTTTCCTAAACTGAGGGGCCCAGAACTAGACACAGTACTGTTGTTAGGTTTGGAAGGGACCTCAAGGATCATCTAGTCCCAAGCCTCCTGCCATGGGCAGGGACACCTCACACTACATCAGGTTGCTCACAGCCACATCCATCCTGGCCTTAAAAACCTCCAGGGATGAGGCTTCCACCACCTCCCTGGGCAACCCATTCCAGTGTCTGCCCACCCTCATGGGGAAGAACTACTTCCTAACATCCAATCCGAATGTTAGGAATACATCCCAAATTGCTGAACTGTAGCAATGCAGTTAAAACAAAGCCCTTAAAATACAGCTACGTTGCCCTGCACGTGGTAGACAACTTTGTCCATCACTGGAATGTGCAGCCTTTCCAGGGAGCTTCTGAAAAACAACCTCTGTTGTTAAATTAATCACCTTGTGTCAAATGGCAGAGTGACAAGAGCAAAAAATTTACCTGGGTAATAACTCAGCAATAAAGGGCTTATAGAGAGGGGGAGGAAATTGGGTTGCTGCAGACACAGCAATAACATCGTGAAGCAAAATCCAATATTGGAAAAGATAAAAGTTTTCCATCCCAATATTCCTCCGTGACAAGTATGAAAGGGTTTGCATAAGAACAAGGGGAAAAGATGAAAGATTGTATCAGTTAAAGGGAAAAACCCCAAACAAGCAGCTGTTGAAAAGTGAGCTAACAGGTAATTAATGCCTCTAAAGAAGATCAGAACACTTGGGAAACTTGCACAGATATGGATCTCAGCAACATGGGACCCGACGGGATACACCCACGGGTGCTGAGAGAACTGGCAGATGAGGTTGCTAAACCCCTCTCTATTATATTTCAAAAGTCCTGGCAATCTGTTGAAGTCCCCACGGACTGGAAAAGGGGAAACATTGCCCCCATCTTCAAAAAGGGCAAGAAGGAGGAACCAGGGAACTACAGGCCAGTCAGTCTCACCTCTGTGCCTGGAAAGATCATGGAGCAGATCCTCCTGGAGTCACTGCTCGCTCAAAAGAATAGTGAAGAGGTGATTGGGAACAGTCAGCATGGCTTTGCCAAGGGCAAATCCTGCCTGACCAACCTGGTGGCCTTCTATGAGCAGGTGACAAAATTAATAGATGAGGGGTGAGCAACTGATGTCATTTACCTGGACCTGAGCAAAGCCTTCGACACTGTCCCGCACCACATCCTGGTCTCCAAACTGGTGACACATGGGTTTGATGGGTGGACCACTAGATGGATAAGGAACTGGCTTGATGGCCGCACCCAAAGAGTGGCTGTCAATGGCTCCATGTCCCAGTGGAGGCCAGGGACAAGCAGAGTCCCTCAGGGATCAGTCCTGGGACCTGTCTTATTCAACATCTTTGTGGGGGACATGGACAGTGGCATTGAGTGCACCCTCAGCAAGTTTGCTGATGACACCAAGCTGTGTGGTGCAGCAGACAGCTGGAGGGAAGGGAGGCCATCCAGAGGGACCTGGACAGGCTGGAGAGGTGGGCACAAGCCAACCTCAAGAAGTTCAATAAGAGCAAGTGCAGGGTCCTGCATCTGGGTTGCGGCAATCCCAGGCACAAATACAGGCTGGGCAGGGACTGGCTGGAGAGTAGCCCTGAGGAGAGAGACTTGGGGGTGCTGGTGGACAAAAAGCTCAACATGAGCTCTCAATGTGCACTTGCAGCCCGCAAAGCCAATCAGATCCTGGGCTGCATCAGGAGAAGTGTGGCCAGCAGGTCAAGGGAGGTGATCCTCCCCCTCTACTCAGCCCTGGTGAGACCCCACCTGGAGTACTGCCTCCAGTTCTGGAGCCCCTATTGCAAGAGGGATGTGGAGGTGCTGGAACGTGTCCAGAGAAGGGCCAGGAGGATGATCAGAGGGCTGGAGCACCTCTCCTGTGAGGACAGACTGAAGGAGTTGGGGCTGTTCAGTCTGCAGAAGAGAAGGCTCCGAGGTGACCTAATTGTGGCCTTCCAGTATCTGAAGGGGGCTACAGGAAGGCTGGGGAAGGACTTCTCAGGATCTCAGGTAGTGATAGGACTAGGGGGAATGGAATGAAGCTGGAGGTGGGGAGATTGAGGCTAGATGTGAGGAGGAGGTTCTTCACCATGAGAGTGGTGAAACCCTGGAATGTGTTGTCGAGGGAGGTGGTCGAGGCCCCGTCCCTGGGGGTGTTTAAGAGCAGGCTGGATGAGGCTCTGTCCAGCCTGATCTAGTGTGGGGTGTCCCTGGCCATGGCAGGGGGGTTGGAACTAGATGATCCTTGTGGTCCCTTCCAACCCTGAATGAAACTATGAAACTATGAAACATACCCTTTGGGTCACAGTATGGCAGCGGTTGGAAAGGACCTCTGGAGATCATCTAGTCCAACCCTTCTCCTAACACAGGTTCACCCAGATCAGGTTGCACAGGAATCACAGAATCACTAAGGTCGGAAGAGGCCTCAAAGATCATCAAGTCCAACCTGTCACCACAGACCTCATGACTAAACCATGGCACCAAGTGCCACGTCCAATCCTCTCTTGAACACCACCAGGGATGGGGACTCCACCACCTCCCTGGGCAGCACATTCCAATGGCTAATAACTCTCTCTGGGAAGAACTTTCTCCTCACCTCCAGCCTAAATTTCCCATGGTGCAGCTTGAGACTGTGTCCTCTAAAATACATCCAGGCAGGTTTTCAAAGTGTCCAGAGAAGAAGACTCTACAACCTCCCTGGGCAGCTTGGTCCACTGCTTCAGAACACTCAAAGTAAAGACATTCCTCCTTAAGTTTGAGCAAAACCTCCTGTGTTCTAGTTTGCACTCATTGCCCCTTGTCCTATCACTGACCACCACTGAAAAGAGCCCAGCCTCATCCTCATGACCTGGAGCACTGATAAGATCCCCTCTCAGTCTGCTCCTCTCCAGGACAAAAAACTCAGATCCTTCAGCACCTCCTCCGCAGAGAGATGCTCCGTTCCCCTCATCATATTTGTGGCCATCTGATGGAATCCCTCCAGTAGTTCCCTGTGCTCTGTGACCTGGGGAGGCCAGAATTACTTCAGGTGAGGTCTCACCATGGCAGAGAAGAGAGGAAAGACACTCTCCCTCAACCTGCTGCCCACACTCTTCTTAATGCACCCCAGGACAGCATTGGCCTTCTTGGACATAAGGGCACAATGCTGACTCATGGTGAACTCGTCATCCACCAGCTCTCCCACATCCTTCTCTGTGGAGCTGTTAAATAGGTCTTCCCCATTTAGTTTTGCTAAACACCTTGCAAAGCTGATTCAAGTAGGTCCCCTTCTCTGGAAGAAACCTGCTGAGCTCTCCCATTTCAACCCAGCTAGATAACTCACGGGTAACTGGGGCCAAGTGGGGTTTTAAGGTGGCAATGGCAGTGACAAGGGAAGCCAGAAACAACTTGTATGTAGCAGTGACATGTTTTGTAACAGCAATGACAGATTTTAATCAGCAAGCTATTCTTAAGTCTTGATTTGAGGTGTATATAATTAGGCAACGTAGGTGTTGAGTGATAAAACCCCCAGAAATACACAAATTAGAAGCACTGATGTCTCCCAGCTGTGGCCTGTTCATCCTAAATGGCATGACCCATTTTTATTGCATTGTGGGAGCTAAAAAAGAGAAAAGGCAACATTCCCCTTTTCATCTCCTCTTCAGCCTGGTAAAGATATATTGGGGATGAATGATGTGGCTTTTTCAGGTCTCCTCTTTCAAAACTGAAGAACCAGTGTGCCCAGGCAGCCAAGAAGGCCAATGGCAACCTGGCCTGTATCAGGAACAGTGTGGCCAGCAGGAGCAGGGAGGTCATTCTGCCCCTGTACACTGCACTGGTTAGGCCACACCTTGAGTCCTGTGTTCAGTTCTGGGCCCCTCAGTTTAGGAAAGATGTTGACTTGATGGAATGTGTCCAGAGAAGGGCAACAAAGCTGGGGAGGGGTTTGGAACACAGCTCTGTGAGGAGAGACTGAGGGAGCTGGGGTTGCTTAGCCTGGAGAAGAGGCGGCTACGGGGAGACCTTATTGCTCTCTACAACTATCTGAAGGGAGGTTGTAGACAGGTGGGGGCTGGTCTGTTCTCCTAGGCATGCAGCACCAGGACAAGAGGACACAGTCTCAAGCTGTGCCAGGGGAGGTTTAGGCTGGATGTTAGGAAGAAATTCTTCACAGAGAGAGTGATTGCCCATTGGAATGGGCTGCCTGGGGAGGTGGTGGAGGTATTTAGAAGGAGACTTGATGGGGTGCTTGGTGCCATGGTTTAGTTGATTAGATGGTGTTGGATGATGGGTTGGATGTGATGATCTTGAAGGTCTCTTCCAACCTGGTTTATTCTATTCTATGCCCTGTTTCTGGTCTGATTTCTTTTACTGTGAACTAGCTTCTGCCTAGGAGTTCAAAATGAGATCTACTTCATCTTTTCCAGCAATCACTTTCACAAACTTAGTTACAAACTCAACTAAGCTCAACCTCAGTCCTGCTTTAGATTTGAAAAGAACAGGGATAGCTAGTAAAAATCCCTGACTGCTGTTCCAAAGCAAAAAGTGACAACGAGTTTCAGGAATGTCCTTCTGAGGGCTGCTCACAAAATAAAGACTCCTTGATCTGCCCTGAATTTTCAGGTGTTTGCATGGATGGCAAGATCTTTTCATGGACTGTTAATGTGAAGACCTAGGACAACACCTCGAGTATTGTGTCCAGTTCTGGGCACCTCAGTTTAAGAAGGACATTGAGACACTTGAAGGTGTCCAGACAAGGGCAACAAGGCTGGGGAGAGGCCTTGAGCACAAGCCCTACAAGGAGAGGCTGAGGGAGCTGGGATTGGTTAGCCTGGAGAAGAGGAGGCTCAGGGGAGACCTTATTGACCTCTACAACTACCTGAAGGGAGGTTGTAGCCAGGTGGGGGTTAGTCTCTTCTCCCAAGCAATCAGCACCAGAACAAGAGGACAGAGTCTTAAGCTGTGCCAGGGGAAGTTTAGGCTGGAGGTGAGGAGAAAGTTCTTCCCAGAGAGAGTTGTTAGCCATTGGAATGTGCTGCCCAGGGAGGTGGTGGAGTCCCCATCCCTGGAGGTGTTCAAGAGGGGATTGGACGTGGCACTTAGTGCCATGGTTTAGTCATGAGGTCTGTGGTGACAGGTTGGACTTGATGATCTTTGAGGTCTCTTCCAACCTTGGTGATTCTGTGATTCTTATGAAGTTCATACTCCTTATCTTCATCCCTAATGGGCTGACCATGGAATCAATAGAGCAATTGTGCCAAATACATATTTCTATCCATCTCAGCAATTGAATCAATTCCTTTTAAAATAAGATAGATTACCTTTGTTTAACTCATCATGTGAAATACTTTGGTGTGCAGGGCAATGTCGTGTTCTAGCATCTTCCTAGTCTTTCAAACAGGCTTCCACTGGCCACTAAGTGGTGAATTACCTTTTTTAAGAGCATGTTGTCTTCTCTGAACCACGGGAAAGTTATGTAATGACACAGCTTTATCTGGAGTGCTCTCCATGAGCAAATCACACTATTATTATTTCCCAAGAAATCCAGTCCATCTCCTGAGGATGGCCAAAGATAGCTGCTATTGAAAGCACTATCTAACAGATCTTGGGAAATATAATTTGTCCATATCTCTCCTACATCCCACATAAAAGCACTGACCAACCTTATCCAAGTTCTGCTTTATCCAGTATGTTGCACCCATTTAGTACATGGCTTTCTGCCTGCTGAGCCGTCCCCAGCCTGAGCTGCAAACCTGAGCTGCAAACCTGAGCTGCAATGAAAACTTCAAACCTCTTCACAGGCTTCTCTGAAGCCCAAGTGCCCTTCAAACAGTCAAACAGTTACTTTTGCAATGTCTCTACCGAATTATAAGGTATCATTACAGTCACTATAAACACATTTGTCCCCATGGGATACTGCCAGGACTACAGAATCCATTATTTTGAATCAACATAAAAAGAGCAAACTCTTGTATCTTTTCACAAAACAATCTATCAGAAATAACCTCTGGATAATCTTAAAATGTTTTCTTGAGGCTGTTAGACAATGTGGAAATTGAAATCCTTCTTAGCCATAATACCCTATTTTTGTAAGCTTCCCCCATGAAGTTTGGAAATCACAACTTCCAGCTTCTCTTCTGCCTTCACTTATCTTTCTCCCAGGCTTTCTGTCCTGAATTAATTTTCTTGAATCAGAATCACAGAATTGCTTCAGCTGGAAAAAAGCCCTCTAAGATCATTAAGTCCAACCATCAATCTAAGGCCACCATGGCCATTAAACCATGTCCTGAAGTGCCACGTCCACACACTTCTTGAACATCTCCAGGGATGGTGACTCAACCACTTCCCTGAGCAACCTATTCCAATACCTGGCCACTCTTTGTTCATCCTTATGGATAAAGAGCCCTGTTTTGTAAATGTCTTTATACAGTACCTCATAGAGAAGATCCTTCATCCTGGTTCCCTCAGTATCTTCCTAAAGCTGCCATCCATTCAAATTCATAATATCAGTGATTAATAGGAGTAAGAACATAAACCCAGCAGCAACAAGAGCTTAGTGGGGATGCCATATTTTTTGCATGAAAGCTGATTAGTCTCAGCTCTTCCTTCCTGGCTAAGAGTGAACTGTAATACTTCTTGATTCTCTCTGCTTTCCTGCTTGGCCTTTTGTAAGGAAAAAAATAAAAAGGCTTTTTTTTTATGACCAAGAAGGCAAAGCATCAGTGTTTTCTGTGATCCCAAAGCTATGATGAACCCAAGAGCAGGCATACTTGCCATTAATCTGCACAACATTTTCCTTTTTGTCTCCCTGCCTTTCTAGTTACATGCAATTGTGACTGAGAATTTCCCTCCTCTCTCTGCTGGACTAAT
Source organism: Melanerpes formicivorus (assembly GCF_026170545.1). Lineage (NCBI taxonomy): Eukaryota > Metazoa > Chordata > Aves > Piciformes > Picidae > Melanerpes > Melanerpes formicivorus. Next base: position 1,545,428 of record NW_027142374.1, read on the forward strand.
TGTCAGTCCCAGTATTACCAGGACTGATTTTAGTGACCCCTTTCTCCTCAACTCACATAACCTGGCACCCTTCTGCCGACCTGCTCCCATGTGGCGATCACAGAACCACAGAATTGGATGGGTTGGAAGGGACTTCTGGGAATCTTCCTAGTCCAACCCTGCTGCTAGAGCAGGGGCACTTAGAGCAGGCTGCAGATGGAACATGTTCAGATGGGTTTTGAAAGTCTCCAGAGAAAGAAACTCCACAACCTCTCTGGGCAGCCTGCTCCAGTGCTCCACCACCCTCACAGTAAAGAAGCTTTTCCTCATGTTGAGGTGGAACTTCCTGTGATCCACTTTGCACCCACTGCACCTCACCCTAACGCTGGGCACCAGTGAAAAGACACCAGCCCCTTCTTAACACTCACCCTTAAGGGATTTATAAAACACTGAACAGATTCACACTCAGCCTTCTCTTCTCCAGTCTAAACAATCCCTGGTCTCTCAGCCTTTCTTCATAAGAGAGATGTTCTATTGCCTTAATCATCTTCATAGCCTCCACTGGACTCTCTCCAGTAGCTCCCTGCCTCTCTTGAACTGAGGAGCCCAGGACTGGACACAATACTCCAGGTACAGCCTTGCTAGGGCTGGGCTGGCTCCCAGTGCTGCTCCCTGGCTTTGCCATCTACTCTTGCATCGTCTCTGCTGGTGTGGGATGAACCTCAACTCTGCTCCCAGCATTATCACCCTAGGAGGAGTGCAAGGTGGGGTTGTAAATTTGATTACTAAAGGAAGAAACTTCCTTTCACTGACATCAGGAGATGCCGCTTTGTGGCACTGGGGATAGATTCCAAGGACTTTGAAGAGAAAACATTATTGCCGGTCAGAAGAACTGTGTTGAGGGGAGAAGACCCTTTTAACCCAGTGTGGAAATGCTGCTGTGTGCAGGCATTGGGCTTAAACCACTGCCATATCCAGACAAGCTTTATGACCTTCTCACTTATGCCTGCAAGATGTTGCATGCTGATGGGATGATGCTGTAAGTAAAAGCCAGGAGCAGTAGGAAATGGACTGCTAAGTGTCTCATTAAGTTCCATTAAAGGGTCTAACCACTATCCTTGGATTGTCTGTCAGATGGAAAACATCTGTTTCATTTAATGTTTTCTACTGGTGCTAATCAGATCCCTGCAAGTTTGAAATGTTGCCCCTTATGCACGTAGAGCACATTTCCCAGTTAAGAGTGGGGTGGTTCTTGTTGTAGGGAAGTGGAAGATTTGCAGTAACTGCTGCAACTCAGTTGTCAGGAAGCATCTTCAGGGCTTGATTAACTTACTCATTGCAAAATTCAATCTTGGTAAGAAAAAGCAAAACCTTAACTCATAAGAGCAGTTTCCCAGATGAGCTCCATCCTGGGTATGTCTTGTGTCAGCCCCACCCATAGTACACCACCAGAAGGTTGTAAGATGTGTCCAGAGGCTCTGTGTACAAAACCTGAGCCATTTCTGATCATCACCAGGGCAGATTCATATAATGAGTTATTAAGAGAGTGACCTGGAAGAGTGAGTGCTTTGTCTGATATGCAGAAGGCTCCTTCCCACAGGAAAACACTTTTGGGGAGCTGTAACTCAGCCCTTATCACTTCCCGACATTAAAAGAAAATGCTTTTACCAGCTAATGGTTCAGAAAAGTGCACAACTGGTTACTGTAACCACAACAACGGCCCCAGGAGCAGTGAGACAGAAAATGAGATGCCTGATAAGCATATGTTGTTTTGAATAAAGCATGATCTAGTGCTAAATAGACCACACCGTTTCCAAGGCGAAAGCATAACACCGTGGGGACCCTGCACCCTTGGGGTGCCTTGCTGTGTCCCATCCAGCACCAGCTGTAATCTCACCTCAGCTTTCTTCCCACTGTCCATCCCATCCCATGCTGCAAAACATTGCTGAGATCTTCCTTTCTCCACCTTCCACATGTAAACCATTCAGCCTCCCAGGCCCAGCATGAGGCCATATCAAATGCAATGCTCAATGCACTCTCTGAGTATTTAGGACTAAGGTCATCTGGTTAGCAGTGAGGTTTGGAAAGGCAGCTTTGTTCTGGCCTCACACTAACTGTTTATTGCTCTGTAGGATCAGCCATGTGTTATCAATATTCAGAGATCTGAACATGCTGCAGACTGACAGTCAGTTGTTCTGTGGAATGGCTGAGATTGGAAGAGAAGTGCTGCCATCCAGGTGGCTTTCTTGGTACAAGGACAATGAATCAGCCATCAGCATTTCAAAATCCTTCCTGTGCAAGTCTGGAAAAAGGAGGGAAGTTGTGCCTTACTCCTCCTGCCACTGCTCCTTTCCAAGGAGCAACATGTCCATGAGACAGACTTCAGGACTTCAACACCAGATAGATTTCTTTGCCTTTCATGAAGGTCTCATCCTAAGCAGGGCCTAAAAAGACCTTGTTTGTGGGCTGCAACTGAAGCAAACAAAACCTTCCTACAGCAGAACCTCATGGCACCCTTCCTGTGACCACACACATAAGCAAGCATAGGGAGATTATAGCAGGAGGCAGCAATAGCCACCCCTAGGCTGTCTGGTCACAACACAAGACCTTTCTCCAGCTACATTTCATATTTCTGACTCAAATAGGTGGTCAAGGTTACTATTAGGTACAAACCATATGCAGGAAGCAAAGTCTGTCATCAAAATCAGTTCTCATGGTGTGGTGGTTTGAGCCTTAACTGCAATTTAGGAGCTTAGATGGGGGCAAGGCTGAGAATCCCTCCCCTGCTACCCCCTCCTCTATCCCAATAGAGAGGAAAAAGAATGGGAAGGAGCAAATCCACCAAGAAATAATTTGGAGTTGGCTTGGAAGTAGAGAGGTAAAGAATTTTCTTTTATGTATATATGTAACAATAACAGGAAGGGTTTATAAGGGTAAGGAACAAGGATGGGTGGGGGGAAAGATATGAATACTAAACCAGTCCTTTGCAGAAGCATGGATGCAGCAGGGAGAAGGATCAGGCCTGACCATGTGGCAGAGAAGTAGGGAGCCAGCATCAGTCCTCATCCAGGCAAAGGCAGGGGCCAAGAGATCTAATGGCTGCAGTATCCTCCTTTTTATAGGCTTGCTGGGCAGGGAGGGGGAGTAGAACAAACTAATTCAGTTTCTCAGGGGGAAAACCCCCTCCAGGCAGGGCAATGCCCTCATAAGCCTTCCCCCTGCTGCTTTCAGGATGGGCATAACCCATCACACATGGCAAGTGAGACCTGAGTCAACACTACCACTCCATGAACCAACCTAGTCATAAACATGATGCTTGCTCTAGTTTAAGTATCAACAACCTTCTTACATCCTTCCCTGCAATAGAAATGCAATTTTTCCTTCTTGGGAGTGTTTGTAAGAAATGCAAAGCTTGGGTAAAAGTGTGGATGGAAATGGGACTCCAGCTCCAGAGTGGTTGTTACTATGGAACAAATGGGCTGAATGAAGAGCAGAACACAGAAACAAAGAAGAAGAATCATGAAGTGGTATGAGTTGGAAGGGACTTCCAAAGGTCATCCAGTCTAAGCCCCTTACAGTGAGCAGGGACATCCTCCACTAGATCAGGTTGCTCAGAGCCCTACCAAAATGGACTCTGAAGATCTCCAGCCTTCCACAGAAGAAAAAATTAGATTTCCTCATTTAAATGAGTAAATCATCACTATCAAATGACCACTTTAGACGGAGATGAACTAGTCTAACCTGCAGCAAAGCTGAAGGCACTGCTATGGAAAGAGAATGGATGTAGGACTGGGATTCTCACAGACAGCTGAGAAATCCTAACATAATGGTTTTGTGTAATCTGCTACCTGGCCCCCATTTTTGTGAGGTGCAAAAGCAACTGCTGCTCTCAGAAAATCAAGTCTCTGATAAGATGTTGCAGGTGCCACCATTTCCTGAAAGAGAGATAAGGAGAGAGCTTAGACAACCCCCATCCTAGGCAGCAGTGACTCAGAAAATCCATCTCTGAGTACAAAAAGCACAGATTCAGGTAAACTCATCAGTTGATATGAAAAAGTAATTCTGGGAGGGAGATGAAAGTACTTGAAAGTCTCATAAAAACAATCATACAGAGCAAAAAGCACTTAAAGATTTGTATTGAATCTAGCTACATCTTCATCATCCTTGATTTAAGGACCAGGCTACAGCTCAATAGGTCAGACCAGAAGTGTCACAGCAGAATTTTGGGCTCTGAAAGTAGCTTTCCTTCTGCAAGCTCAAGCACAAGCCCTGTTGAGGAGGGGCTGAGGGAGCTGGGGTTGCTTAGCCTGGAGAAGAGAAGGCTCAGGGGAGACCTTCTTGCCCTCTACAACTACCTGAGAGGAGGTTGTAGCCAGGTGGGAGTTGGTCTCTTCTCCCAGGTAACCAGCCCCAGAACAAGAGGTCACAGTCTCAAGCTGCACCAGGGGAGGTTTAGCCTTCAGGTGAGGAGAAAGTTCTTCCCAGAGAGAGTAATTGGCCATTGGAATGTGCTGCCCAGGGAGGTGGTGGAGACACCACCCCTGGAGGTGTTCAAAAAAGGCTTGGATGCGGCACTTGGAGCCATGGTTTAGTTGTCAGGAGGTGTTGGGTGTTAGGTAATAGATTGGAGTTGATGATCTCTGAGGTCTTTTCCAACCTGGTTGATTCTATGATTCTAAGCTGCTGGATCATAATTTCTTTGGTCATGCCAAGGACTAGAGGGATGTTACCCACAGAAACCTTTATCAGGGTCAGCTTTGCTGTCACCAATGGCACAATGTATGTGATGGCTGGGACGTGCTGGGGACAGCCTGTGTCTGACACTCCAATGGAGAAAAGCTCTGGGGCTTGTCCACTTCTGCCTGCTTATGTTATCTCTTCACCTTTGTGGGATGAGAAGATTTGGGTGTCCAGAGCTGTGAAAAATCAAGCAACAGACTTGGAGACACAGTGCCTGCCTTCACTGCAAGGTTTAATCAAGGAGAAGCTGACCTTGGGCATTCTGGGGCACCAAGAGTCGACAGCAGCATCGCTACACCTGGCTCTATGCTTGCCCTTTCCCACCAGATAAACAGTAGCAGTTTTCCTAATAATGCAGCTAAAATCACACACAAAAATAATATAAATCCATACCCTGGGCTACCATGGACCAACCCTTTGTAGACCAGTTGTAAACAGATCCTTACCACCAAGGGTGACTTGGTTCAAGGGAAAAAAACCTGACTGTGTACCTAATTTAGCTTGTGCTAACCCTCTCCCCTCATATTTCACACCACTGTGACAAGCTTAATGATGATGCTGATACCATGAGGATACTTTTGTATCATGCTGATATTTTCTCTCCTTAGTGTCAAGCTCCATGTGAAAAACTCCAACAAATCTGCTGCTTCACATCATCCTCAAGCTGACAAAAAGAAATCTGCAAATTGTGCATTTTCCCACCAAAAAAAAAACAACTCCCAAACCACCTACCCCCTTCCCTCCAAATATCTGTCACTGCTTCTGCAGCCAAAGCAAGGCTGGACACTTCAGTGAACACCTACTTTTACCTTGGTAAAAAAGAAATCATCAAGTGGGATGAACTTTGTTTGCCAGTGATAGCTTCTAGGATCTGGCATCTCAGAACTCCTCTATTTCCAAGTGCCACCCTGAGAGCAGTTTTCTACCCCTCCAAAAAAAAAAAAAGGAAAAAGGGGAAGGAGGCTGTGGGGAGGTTTAGGTTGGATAGCAAAAAACAGTTTCTTCCCTGAAAGGATTCTCAGAGAGCGGAACAGGCTCCCACGGGAGGTGGTTGAATGCCCATCCCTGGAGGTGCAGACAAGGGGCAGAGATGTGGTGCTGAGCGCGATGGTTTAGTGCCAGACTTGGCAGAGGCAGAGAGTGCTTGCACTTGATGATCCTAAAGGGCTTCTCCAGCTGAAACCATTTTATGGTTCTGTGATTATTTTTTTCTTTTTGGAAGGTCTCAGGACCCACATTCATGGAGCTGCTGCTGGCAATGTTGACAGCTGTCCTCAGCCCAATGGAGGGACCAAATATGCCAGGAAGGCACATGATGACCGCACACATGCAAGATGACCGCACACACACAAGATGTTGCTGGCAATATTGAGAGCTGTCCTCAACCCAAAGGAAGGACCAAACAGGCCAGGAAGGCACATGATGACCGCACACATGCAAGATGACCGCACACACACAAGATGTTGCTGGCAATATTGAGAGCTGTCCTCAACCCAAAGGAAGGACCAAACAGGCCAGGAAGGCACAAGATGACTGCACACACATGAGATGACCACACACAGGTGAGATGTTGCTGGCAATACTGAGAGCTGTCCTCAGCCCAAAGGAAGGACCAAATAGGCCAGGAAGGCACAAGAAGACTGCACACACATGAGATGACCGCACACAGGTGAGATGTTGCTGGCAATATTGAGAGCTGTCCTCAGCCCAAAGGAAGGACCAAACAGGCCAGGAAGGCATGTGAGATGCCTGCACACACACGAGATGCCTGCACACTTTTTGCTCATTTCTACTTCTTCCTTTTTTCACCAAGCTGACTTTTGAATAAAACTGATGGTGCTTAAATGAAGCAGCTGCCTTTTCACAGGGATGCTTACAGTCCTAAGCAGTTCATCCAAAGGCTTTGCAAAGGCAATTCAAGCACATCCTTCTTACCTGGGAGCAAGGGATTGTTATTTCCCAGGGGCAAACACAGAATCACCAAGCTTGGAAGAGACCTCAAAGATCATCAAGTCCAACCTGTCACCACAGACCTCATGACTAAACCATGGCACCAAGTGCCACGTCCAATCCCCTCTTGAACACCTCCAGGGATGGGGACTCCACCACCTCCATGGGCAGCACATTCCAACAGCTAACAACTCTCTCTGGGAAGAACTTTCTCCTCACCTCCAGCCTTAACTTCCCCTGGTGCAGCTTGAGACTGTGTCCCCTTGTTCTGGTGCTGATTGCTTGGGAGAAGAGACCAACCCCCTCCTGGCTACAACCACCCTTCAGGTAGTTGTAGACAGCAATAAGGTCTCCCCTGAGCCTCCTCTTCTCCAGGCTAAGCAACCCCAGCTCCCTCAGCCTCTCCTCACAGGGCTGTGCTTGAGGCCTCTCCCCAGCCTCATTGCCCTTCTCTGGGCATGTTCAAGTGTCTCATGCTAAGTTAAACAGAGCTTGTGATATTGTGGGCTCTGCTATCAATGGCTATGCATCATTAGGGTTTACACCCTAGCTATGGTAATATAAAATTACCCAAAATACACAGGATTTGAGTTGAATATGTATGCTTGCCATTTCCACTCCAAATTAACCCCCACTTTCTTCCTAAGAAATGCCTATTTTGAGCAGAGTGTTTGGAAAAGTCCTTCCAGGCCAGGGTGTCCCCTGCAGCAAGTGGGAGAAGAAACAGGGTTTCAAACCACTCATTTTGTTCCAAAACATGAAATGTAGTTTGTTATTTTTATGGACACACCTTTGCCAATGTCTCCATCAAGCTTTGAACCAGACCTACAACCATTCTGGGGTCAGAAGGGAAGGGTTGATGGGAAGGAAATCTGTCCTCTCTGCTGGCAAAGAGAGTGTTGCAATAAAGGAGGAGAAATGTAATTAATAAACTCTTGAGAAAAGTGGACATGAGAAGGGGGGAAGTGAAAGGAAGAAAAGAAAAGTGAAGTAAGATGTAGTAAAAATTAACAAGCTGCTTATATTTAAAAAAAGAAGTAAGGAGAAGGGGAAGCCACAGAAATGAATGAAAAATAAGTGCAGTCTCTGGTATCACCCTGACCAACAGCTTGAGAGGTAGTAACTCACCCTTTCCTCCCAACCCCAAGAGTGGCTTTGGCTGCAACCAACAGCCACAGCAACAGCCAGCCACACCAGTGTCCTGCCTCACTGCTAAGGATGCAGGATGATGCAGGGCAGGGTGTACCCATAAATCTACCTCACACCCATGCAAACTGATAGTCAAAAGCCATCAGAAGCCCCTGTGATTTGAAAACCTGCCTGGAGATCCACCAAAATCAGTGTCCTGTCCTGTGGGCAGAAGGAGAGGCCAGTTCATCTTTAATTGCTGGTACAGGATTTTGGCTTCTCTCCCCAGTCTTAACAGGCCCTTGGACCACTGCACACACTTGGTCTTTTCTTTCAGTGGGCTTTAGGCATTTTCCTGCATTAATGAGAAACAATTTCTGAACTACTTCTCTAGAGAAGTGCCCTTCTTCAAAGGCCTTTCCCTGTGCCATGCACAAACAGTAGCAGATCCAGGTTCCCTCTTTAGATCTCACTTGCCTGCATCTGAGGACTGCTCTTGGGAGCTGTTTCAAAGGCTGAAGTGTCAGCAGCAGAAAGAAGAGAGGTGTGTGGGTGTGAAGTTACTAAATGCAAAACTGTCACTCTCCTTTCATTTACAACCCTGAATATGCATGCCTGCAAAAATGTAGGGCTTACATGAAAGTTTGCACTCTTGGAGCAGAAGGCATCAGGGAAACAAAAAAAAAGAGACTAAAAAGATAAGATTAGGCAGTGCAGGTTAGAATTCCCTCTCAGCTAACCTTTTCTTTTTTCATCAGTAAGGATTCCTGTTAATAAACCTTGCCCTGCTATGAATTAGATTGTCTTTTGTCATCTCAGGGGAGGGGACCCTCTGCAGACAGAAACGCTTGTGTTGCTGACTGGTCAACGACAGCAGTCAACAGCAGAGGGAATCTTTTAATCTCTTACCCAGATAACAACTCTGTGGAGAATTACTCATGCCCAAAAAGCTTAAAAAGCACTTGAGGAGGAAGAGTGGGGATTTGGGAGTGTCTGAGTGTTCTCAGTAAAGGAGGCTGCCTGGGCTCTGCCTTGAGGTCCAGCAGCTTACTGGGGTGGGGAATAGAATAGAATAGAATAGACCAGACCAGACCAGACCAGGTTGGAAGAGACCTTCAAGGTCATCAAGTCCAGCTTATCATCCAACACCACAGGACCCAACAAGTTGCACACTAAGAGCTGGGGAGTTGTATTTACTGCTGTACTGAACTCAAGGACATGGGGGATTCCTGTACTACAAGGAATGAGGACACACACAAGTGTATGCTTGGATCTTCAGGCAGAGGTATCAAGCACTGAAGGCAAAGTGTGTCTAACAGACACACCCAACCCTTAAATGGAACCTACTACTTTGATAGGCTCATTTACTTAACTGCCAGACACTGCTGAGCACCCAAATTTGCAGGCATTTTCCAAAGGAGGCAGGTGTGGAGCATACCCAGCAAGGGTACTGGAGAGGGCAGATGAATCATAAAATCACAGAATAATTCAGGTTGGCAAAGACCTCTAAGATCACTGAGTCCAACTGCCAACTCAACACCACCATGCCCACTAAACCATGTCCAAAACTGCCATATTTGCACATTTTTGGAACACTTCCAGGGATGGTGACTCCACCACCTCCCTGGGCAGCCGGCTCCAATGCTTGACCACTCTTTCAATTAAAAACATTTTTCCTGACAGCCAACCTAAACATCCCCTGCCACAATTTCAGGCCTTTTCCTTTGGTTCTGTCACCCAATACCAGGGAGAAAAGACCAACACCTACCTCGCTCCAACCTCCTTTCAGGGAGTTGTAGAGAGCCAGAAGGTTTCCCCTCAGCCTTCTCCTCTTCTCCAGACTAAATCACCCCAGTTCCCTCAGCTGCTCCTCACCAGCCCTGTTCTCCAGACCTTTCACCAGCTTCATTGCCCTTCTCTGGGCACACTCCAGCACCACAATGTCCTTCTTGTAGTAAAGGTTCCAAAACTAACCTCAGGACTCAAGGTGTGGCCTCAGAAGTGCTAAGTACAGGGGAACAATCATTGCCCTGAGCATGCTGTTGCTGATCCAGGCCAGGATGCTCTGTGCCTTCCTGGCCACACATTTTTCTCTGCTGGGTAGCCTTCCAGCCTCTCAGCCCCAACACTAGACTAGACTAGACTAGGTTGGAAGAGACCTTTGAGCTCATCAAGTCCAACCTATCACCCAATACCATCTAATCAACTAAACCATGGCACCAAGCACCCCATCCAGTCTCTTCCTAAACACCTCCAGGGATGGTGACTCCACCACCTCCCTGGGCAGCACATCCCAATGGCCAGTCACTCTTTCTATGAAGAATTTCTTCCTACCATCCAGCCTAAACCTCCCCTGGCACAGCTTGAGACTGCGTCCTCTTGTTATTGTGACTCAAGTGCAGGACTGAGCACTGGTCCTTGTTAAATCTCATAAAACTGACCCCAGCCCCTCGATCCAGCCTGTCCAGATCCCTCTGCAGATGTCACAAATTTCCCTTGGAGGGCTTTCAGAGCTGACACATGCTCCCCAGCACGTAAAGCCATTGCTGAACAAGCGGTGTTTGCGCACCTTGGAAGAATTACATTACTGCATTGGGTTAGCAAAGAAACACTTACTATAACCAACAGACTAATGGCATCCTCCAAATCCCCTGAAAGACAAAGTACACATGGGGTAAATGGTCCCATTTTTCACCCTGCAACATATTGCATTATGAAAGGATTTCACAGATGAGATTTTTCAGTATAATGCAATAAGCTGCATGTGGGGGAATGAAAATTAATGAGAAGCCTTTCCTTTTACAAAGGACTATGATACTTTGATTGAGCTGCTGGGTTTTAAGGAAAAGCTAAGCATTTAAAATACAAGCTTTCCCACTTTCCAACCCTGGAAACAGAAATGCTGAAGGCTGATGTTGTCCTATTAGCTCTGTGCTTGCAGGACCAGGGCCACAGCTAGAAAGACAAAGCACATAACATGAGTCAGGAAAGTTTTGACAACTAAAATCCTCACCTTGCTTGAAACAAACCTTTGCTCGTGACTGGCATTTAGCCTTTGCAGTAAGGGTGATGTATTCCTACAGTCTTTGATTACAGACATTGCCCTAACTCTGAGTTTTAGTCACCTTTACCTGTCACAAGCACCAATACAGATAAATAAACCTCTGGCATGGCACACAGCCAATGGAGGGAGCAACTTCCAAAATATCAGCTTGCTGGATGCAGATTGCTATTAAATACCATTGTATAGTAGGTAATGAAGCCAAGAACACTGCCTGCCTGCCTGCCTGCCCTCCTGGCCTCTGGACAATCTCAGCATTTCAATGAGACTTCTTTAACTTTGACCCTTCTTCCCATGGGAGCTGGAGCACGGTGGATGCGCTATGGGCACTGCTTTTGGTTATATGCTCAGCAGCATCCAGTACACCAGAGATGACCAACAGCCCTCACAACTGCAGAGCTGGACCACAAAGACTGGCAGCTTCACAAGCAGTCCCTGGAAGGGAGGCTCATTTGCCAGGGATCTGGATTCTCTAGTGTCTAGTAAAGCATAAGCATTGATGTTCCCAAGCTGAGGGCACTCCTGCTTCCCCAGTGGGCTGGATAAGGGTACAATTTAGAATAGAATAGAACCAAACCAGGTTGGAAAAGACCTTTGAGATCATCGAGTCCAACCTATCAACCAACACCACCTAACCAACTAAACCATGGCACCAAGCGCTTCATCCAGTCTCTTCCTAAACACCTCCAGTGATGGTGAATCCACCACCTCCCTGGGCAGCACATTCCAGTGGCCAATCTCTCTTTCTGTAAAGAACTTCTTCCTAATACCCAGCCTAAACCTCCCCTGGTGCAGCTTGAGACTGTATCCTCTAGTTCTGTTGGAGGTTGCCTGGGAAGAGACCAGCCCCTGCCTGTCTACAACCTCCCTTCAGGTAGAGAGCAATAAGGTCTGCCCTGAGCCTCCTCTTCTCCAGGCTAAGCAACCCCAGCTCCCTCAGCCTCTCCTCATAGGACTTGTGCTCCAAACCCCTCCCCAGCTTTGTTGCCCTTCTCTGGACATGTTCCTGCAAGTCAACATCTTTCCCAAACTGAGGGGCCCAGAACTGGACACAGTACTCAAAGTTATACTGCAATGTACTCTTGGGTTGGATAAGGGTACAGCTATGCTGCAATGTTTTTTCCTTCTGGCCATGAGCAGGTTGCCTCTTCCTTATCCAGTTGCTTTATTTCATGGTTGGACTTGTTGGTCTTGAAGGTCTTTACTAACTAAAAGCCTCTATGAATTCATAAAAGCTACATGAAGGTAATAGCTCTGAAAACTGCACTCAAGCTGCTCTATTTTGTCAGAGCTGGTTAATGGCTTTTAATGTAATTAAGAGCAGAGTCAGATATCTCATCAGCTGACCAAGCAGGCACCCGCAGTAGCTACACTTAAGGAAACCAGGCAGCCTCGTTCTGATGTGCTTCCCCTCTGATAAATTTTGCATAGAAACAAATTTAAATAAAATCCTCCCAAATACCTTATTTGCTTTTCAACAACCCCACATTATGTTGCAGCAGCTTGATTAACTTCCAGGGAAAAAGAAAGAAGAAATCAAGAAAAGAAAAAGATGGAAAGAGGATGTGAAATTTGTTTAACCAGCTGCTATCTGTGCTAAATAAAACCACAACTTTGCAGCCACTGTGGTTTCCAAATCATCCACAATTTCCTTCTATGCAGAGCTACAGGCTGGGGTCGGAGTGGCTGGAGAGCTGCCAGACAGAAAGGGACCTGGGGGTGCTGATTGACAGCTGGCTGAACATGAGCCAGCTGTGTGCCCAAGTGGCCAATGGCGTCCTGGCCATGCATCAAGAATAGTGTGGCCAGAGGAGCAGGGAAGTCATTATGCCCCTGTACTCAGCACTGGTTAGGCCACACCTTGAGTCCTGTGTCCAGTTCTGGGCGCCCCTCAATTTAAGAAGGATATTGAGACACTTGAATGTGTCCAGAGAAGGGCAACGAGGCTGGGGAGAGGCCTTGAGCACAAGCCCTATGAGGAGAGGCTGAGGGAGCTGGGGTTGCTTATCCTGGAGAAGAGGAGGCTCAGGGGAGACCTTGCTGTCTACAACTACTTGAATGGAGGTTGTAAACAGGTAGGGGTTGGTCTCTCCTCCCAGGCAATCAGCATCAGAACAAGAAGACAGAGTCTCAAGCTGTGCCAGGGGAAGTTTAGGCTGGAGGTGAGGAGAAAGTTCCTCTCAGAGAGAGTTGTTAGCCATTGAAATGTGCTGCCCAGGGAGGTGGTGGAGTCACCATCCCTGGAGGTGTTCAAGAGGGGAGAACTGGACGTGGTACTTGGTGCCATGGTTTAGTCATGAGGTCTGCGGTGATGGCTTAGACTTGATGATCTTTGAGGTCTCTTCCAACCTTGGTGATTCTGTGATTATTAAATACATGCACTCTCCAAGCCCCTACAAAATGCACTTCCCTGTTGCGCTGCAGTGAAAAGGAAAAGAAAAATATATCAGGCTACCTCATCTGTTTGTAAGAGGACTCAATACAACTGAAATGTTGTACGCTCCAGATAGAGTCCCAAAGGTTTTCCTTATGAAGAGCTTGATAGGCAAATTGCCTTATTTAATAGAAAAGGACAAGAACAGGTGAATCTAAACTCACATCCCACCAGATATCCTGGAGGTCCTATCACCAGCCCCACTGATAAAAATAAAAGCAATGATTTCAGAAATGTAAATAGCCACTGCTTGCTGCCAGTCAAATCTGCCTGGGATTATTACACAGAATTTGGAGGAGAGGCAACTGAAGCAGTAGAGAAGCTTTCATAGCCAAACCAAGCCTGAACAATTTTTATGAGGCACAAAAACCACCTGCAGGTTTTCAGCTAACACCCATCCCCTTTGCATGGGCAGTTTGGAGCACTGGACATGGGTCTCCAGTCTCCCCTCACCCCTACATGCCTGATCTCAACCTGCCTCCTTGACTATGCCAGAGAAACACACATCACTGAATCATAGAATGGTTTGGCTTGCAAGAGACTTTAAAGATCATTTGGATCCATCCCCCCATGCACGCAGAAGGCTAAACTCAGAGCCTTACTTTGCTTCCACTCACTGTAATGCACACAGGCAGGAGGAAAATTCTGTATTTCTGTATGAAGGATGGGGATTCACTTGTCACAATGTCCTTGTCTCAGTGGTTCTTTTTGGGGAGAAATGTGAGTAGATTTCCAAGCCAGCTTGAACTTTGTTTTCCTCTGCATTTACCACCATGAAACAGAACCACAGTGGAGAAGATGCAGACTTGCCCTGTCTGTTCTTTATGAACTTTTGTGTGGTGATTCACAAGAAGTGATTCTCACTTCCCAACCTGCCCCTCTTCCTGAAGCCTTCCTCTTCAGAGTTGATTTATAAGCAAATGCATTTTCCAGATATGCTTTATTGGGTTTTTTTCCTCCTTTCCTTCCTTATTTCTGAAAAGAAGCAGTGAGGGGGGAGACATGGTCTGTAAATGAGGCACAAAAGCAGAGATTCATTGAATGAGGAGAGCAGACTCAAGGGGCCTCCAGGTACAAACAGGGTACTCAGCATAACATCATCTGACTGAACAGCTCCTGCTCCACCACCACCATTCCTGCACCCATCCCAGAGCTGGGGGCAGAACCCTCACCAGCCAAGATACCACCCAGAGGAGCTCAGCCCCAGCAAGGAGGCACAGCCAGCACCCATGGATGATATTGGAGTAGTCATCAATCATTGCCCTAGCTAACCGGGGGGCCACCAGGCCCCCCAGCCTTTGTTGTCACCACCACCCAGTGTTCACCATAGGTTCTCACCAAAGATGAGAGGAGAATCCTCCAAACCAGATGGGCTCAGCTTAGGGCTTCTGCCTTTCCTGGAGGGGATTAAATAGGGGAGTGGGTGGGGAGGGCCAAGTGGCCACAGCTGGGGTGGAAGGAGACTCCAACAGAGCCCAGGTGCTCTGGGATTTGAGGGGGAAAAAGGGCTGGTGAGGGACCTCTAGGGTGTCAGATAGTGATAGGACCAGAGGGAATGGAAAATAAATAGAAATGGGTAGATTCAGATTGGATGTCAGGAAGAAGTTCTTCCCCATGAGGGTGGTGAGAGACTGGCACAGGTTGCCCAGGGAGGTGGTGGAAACCTCATCCCTGAGAGTTTTTGCAGCCAGGCTGGATGTGTCTGTGAGCAACCTGCTGTAGTGTGAGGTGTCCCTGCCCATGGCAGGGGAGTTGGAACTGGATGATGCTTGAGGTCCCTTCCAACCCCAACAATTCTATGATTCTAAACCAATTTTGAAGTTTAGTCTGGATGTTAGGAAGAAATTCTTCCCAGAAAGAGAGACTGGCCATTGGGATGTGCTGCCCGGGGAGGTGGTGGAGTCATCATCACTGGAGGTGTTTAAAAGAAGACTGGATGAGGCACTTAGTGCCATGGTTTAGTTGATCAGACAGTGTTGGGTAATAGGTTGAACTTGATGATCCTGAAGGTCTTTTCCAACCTGGTTAATTCTGTGATTCTGTGAAAATCCCTACAGAATAGCCAGCATCTTGCTCCACCCCACGGTGCTAACAGCTCTGCTGTGCATCGATTACTGATTCCCAAAGAGTTTTTTCCTAGCTTAGATAACTGTTCTTTGAACTGTCCACATGTTTGCACGTCAATTTGTTAGCTAAGTGGGATACCAGCAGCCCACTAAGGACAAAAGGATCATAATATCATCTCAGAAAAGGTCAGCTTGAAGAGTAATAGAATTTTTGAGTGGTTGCTTCCCTAGTTTGTGACATGCTCACAGAGACTCATAGAAAGAAAAGGAGATGAAGGGATAGAGGAAAGGAGGTGATGGAGGAGGGCATGCCTCTTCTCCTTCCAAAAGCTGACAAACACAGCCCTAAAATGAAAATATCAGCAGGAAAACCTGACCTAGCTGAAGTTAGCTATGGATTTGACACTGATGGGGCACAGCTTGGCCAAGCACTGGCATTTCATCCTTTTGTGTCCTGCAATCTCTGGGATTCAAGTTCAGAGATTTAAAAAGAAGGGGACATGAAAGTATTACTCCTGCTCTTATCCTTTCCTCAGGATGCAACCAAACCAAACAGGAACCATTCAGCTACTTTTGGCCAGTTTCCCTCTCCTAAAAGACCAACATGGACTGAAGTGCATGAGAACAGAGCTGGCCCATGGACATTGGGGCTTGCTTTGGCTCAGCAAAGAGAAGATTGCCCAGCTGCAGCAATTAGCTCCCAGTTCAATCTCAGCTCTTTCCCCACCTCCTCAATGATGCCTGAGCTGTTCAGATGTCAGGTTTTGATGCAAGCCAATCTCTGATCTGTCTGTATGTGGTGCAGCTACAGCCTTCTCAGCACAGCAGTCTTTGCTGCTCAAAGTCAGGGCTCAGGGAGGAGGTTCTGTGAGAGTGGTCAAACACTTCACAAGGGGCAGTTTACTCTTGCTTAAGAGCAGGTATGGATCAGCAAAATCAGTAGCGGATAGCAACCATACTGAGAAATGAAATGAGCTCTCTTGAGCTGAACCATCACTTTGTGGAGTGTTCTTTGTGTTGTGCTTGCTGCAATACAGGGTGTCAGACAATACCATGTACTGATAAAATACTTCCTAAGTGACAGTGACATCAGGAGTGATAAATGCTGATGTGCCTTATCAGGAGAGAAGGCAAGGTGTGCAAAACAAGTGCTTGGACAGGAGGATACCAGGACTGTCTGAAATGAGCCATTCCACATGTTCCCTTTAATGGAATCATAGAATTGTTTTGTTTGGAAAAGACCTTGAAGATGAAGTCCAACCACTGACCCCAATCCACCATGGTCATTAAACCATGTCCCAGAATGCCATGTCTACTCGTTTTTTGATCATCTTCAGGGACAGTGACTCTGACACCAGCCTGGGCAGTCTGTTCTAATGCCTGACCACTCTTTCAAGGAAGACATTTTTCCTACTTTGAGGCCATTTTCTCTTGTTCTATCACCTGATACTAGGGCAACAAGACAAACAACCACCTGGCTCCAGCCTCCTTTCAGAAAGCTGTAGAGAGCAATGAGGTCTCCCCTCAGCCTCCTCCACACTAAACAACTTCAGTTCCCCCAGCCTCTCCTTGCCAGCCCTCTTCTCCAGACCTTTCACCAGCTTTGCTGCTCTTCTCTGGACCTCCTCCAGCACCTCAGTGACCTTACTGGAGTAAGGGTCCCAAAGAATCCAGTACTCAAGGTGTGGCTTCACCAGTACTGAGTACAGGGGGACAATCCCTGCTTTGATCTTGATGGCCACACTGTTGCTGATCCAGGCCAGGATGCTGGTGGCCTTCTTGGCCACCTGGGCACAGACAGGCTCATGTTCAGTTGGCTGTCAACCAGCACCTCCAGGGCTTTTTCTGCCAGGCAGCTTTCAAGCCACTCTGTTCCAAGCCTGCAGCACTGCTTGGGTTTCCCATTTGCTATTTGCACATTCTGGTGTCAGCCTTCCTGCACCAACAGCGTGTTCTGATGCCTGACCAAGGACACTGCTCTAATCAGGAGGCCTTCCAGGAGTTGCTGGTATTAGAAACAGGCTGCTGAGTGTCTGGCCATCATTATTTCAACTACAAGACTTTGTAATTTATTTACTTGACCATTAAACAAACTGTTGGTGGGAGGGACTTGGCAGGAAAAGTTACAGCTTTGGAATCGAGTTCATGGATTTTGGATGTGGACATGAATGATCCCAGTGACTGTCAATCACAAACCCCCTCATTTTTATAAGCAGAAATACAATTCTTTACTCCTACTATCACAATTAACAAATACAGCCTAATAGGCAGAGTCCAACAGCATAAGATTTAATACATCTAAGTGCCAGGTTCTACACATTGGCCACAACAACCCCATGCAGTGCTACAGGCTGGGGTCGGAGTGGCTGGAGAGCAGCCAGGCAGAAAGGGACCTAGGAGTACTGGTTGATAGTAGGCTGAACATGAGCCAGCAGTGTGCCCAGGTGGCCAAGAAGGCCAATGGCATCCTGGCCTGTATCAGGAACAGTGTGGCCAGCAGGAGCAGGGAAGTCATTGTGCCCTGTGCTCATCACTGGTTAGGCCACACCTTGAGTCCTGTGTCCCCAGTTCTGGGCCCCTCAGTTTAGGAAAGATGTTGAGATGCTGAAAGGTGTCCAGAGAAGGGCAACAAAGCTGGGGAGGGGTCTGGAGCACAGCCCTGTGAGGAGAGGCTGAGGGATCTGGGGTTGCTTAGCCTGGAGAAGAGGAGGCACAGGGGAGACCTTCTTGCGCTCTCCAACTCCCTGAAGGAAGGTTGTAGCCAGGAGGGGGAGGGGGTTGGTCTCCTCTCCCAGGCAACCAGCACCAGAACAAGAGACATAGTCTTGAGCCATGCCAGGGGAGGTTTAGGCTGGATGTTAGGAAGAAGTTCTTCATTGAAAGAGTGATTGGCTATTGGAATGTGCTGCCCAGGGAGGTGGTGGAGTCACCATCACTGGAGGTGTTTAGGAAGAGACTGGATGAAGCACTTGGTGCCATGGTTTAGTTGATTAGATGGTGTTGGGTGATAGGTTGGTCTCCATGATCTCAGAGGTCTCTTCCAACCTGGTTTATTCTATTCTATTTTATGCTATGCTATCTTAAAACCAGCTTTCTCCTAAGAACATCTACTGACCAGGCATGGTAGCTTCTCAGATGTGAAGGACTGGAAGAAGCCTTCAGGGGATGTATGGGTGTTATCAGGTGACTCCTGGCCTGCATGCAGAGAGCTTTTCAAGCAGAATGCTCCACTTCTAGGCATCCACAGCAAAGCATTATTCACAGGCAGTCTTTCAGAGATAATGCAATTAGCCTTAGGGGTATGATTGCTTCCTCAAAAATCTTACAGGGCATTGTGAGCAACAGACTCCTCATGAGTAGAATGCATCGAGGAAGGGTTGAATGAGTCAGTAAGAACAAATAAATCATGAAGTGAAATGAAATTAATGCAATTAAGTTAAAACCCAGAGCTAGCTTTGTGGTGATTTTGATTCGGAAAAGGAAGAGAAAAAGAATCAGTAAGTAAAGCTGCCTTAAATCCATGGTGAGCCTCAGCCACAAGTTTTGCATTGAGAGACTACAATTAGGAGAAAAACTTCAAGTTCTGGCACATCTCTATTTCTACTCTTTTGTTGGAAGCTTCTCTGCACACACCCCACCCCCACAGCTCCCCAGTCTCGGTTGTTTCATTCCAGGTTCCAGGATATATCTACGCAGTGCTCCACAGCCCTTCTAAAAGGTTTGGCTGTTCTCCATCTCTGCTTATTCTCTATACATGGATTTATATGGGGCTGAGGGGAGACCCTGAATAGAGGTTGGAGTGAGGTGGGTGCTGGTCTCTTCTCTCAAGTGACAAGTGATAGGATGAGAGAAGATGGCCTCAAGCTGCATCAGGGGAGGTTTAGGTTGGACATTACTTGGTTGGATATTACTTAGGTTGGACAGACTTGATGGGGTACTTGGTGCCATGGGTTAGCTGTTTGGGTGGGTTGGATTGGTTGATGGGTTGGACACGATGATCTTGAAGGTCTCTTCCAACCTGGTTTGGTTTATTCTAAATAAAGGTTTATTCCAAATAAAGGTTTACAGAAGTTTCATTTCCTGCAAGAGTGGTAAGGCACTGGAACAGGCTGCCCAGGGAGGTGGTGGTGTTCACACAAATGTGTAGACATGGCACTTCAGGACATGGTGTAGTGGGCATGGTGGTATTGGGTTGACAGTTGGACTTGATGATCTTTGAGGTCTTTTCCAACCTTAAGGGTTCTATGTTATCCATATTTTCTGTGTAACAGGTGTGTTCTTTATCATTATATTACAAAACTAAATGGTTGTAGTATCAGGTTGGCAGAGATGCCAATATATTATTCCAGAAGACCTTTTCCAAGGAAGTAAAATTTGATCAGCTTTCAGAACCTCGAGGATCAGGGATAAATACAATTCCCTGTAGCTCTGTGCACCCACTTCTCAAGAAGTTGGAAGGAAAACATCCGTTTTTGAAGTAATCAATATGAGCTCACCAAACTCTCTACTTAGAAGAGTAATTTACCTACCTCCTGTATTTATTGCTGTCCTGTGGACAGCAAATGGAAACTTCCATCTCTAGCTTGAAGTGCTTTGATTTCAGTCTAAGAGCTGCATGACCTGTAAAGCCTCACAGAGCTCTCTCCCAACAGAGCATTAAAAATGCCAAACCAGCAGTCCAAGGACCAAACCCTTCTTTTCACAATGTGAGTGACCTTGCTGCAGCTGACACAGTGGTGTGGGGATGTGGAAGCTACGACCTGAGTGGGTCTGAGGCAGAGGGAACTTTCAATTCTAGGTTACTCAACATTTGTTTTGAGGAAGAGTAGAGACGTTCCGATTCGGCCTTGCTGTTTGGCAGTCTCCAGAGAGATCAGCCTAATGACAATTTAATTTTACCAACACTGCTTGACTCAGTGAAAGAGTACAGATTGGATAATTGCTACATCAAAACCTAAGGGCCATAACTATCACAATTACCCACATTAACTGCAGTTGTTTCATAAGAGAAGCAACTGCTGTTTAGAAGACTTTCAGAGCCAGAGGGAAACAAAGCAGCATTAACAACAGAAAGCCTGATAATAAAGGAGAGAGGGGAAAAAAAGAAACCCACTTGTCTTCTTTTACTGTCATTCCTCTGATAATAAAATGAAGGGCTGCGAGAGCAGAGGGTTTGCCATTGGGGAGAAAATGAAGCTTCATCAGATGATTCACAGCCAAGCCAGGGTGACTGTGCTCATCTCCTCATGTTAACAACACGAAAGAAGGCTGGTTACCTTAGTGAAGATATTCCCAAGCCACTTACAGATCAAGACTGCCTCCTTCCCAGCTGAAAATGTCAAGATCTTCAGGGACTTGCTGTGGGGAAATTACTGTCTGGCCTCTAAACAGAGCACTGCCTGGGCTCCGTGATAGAGAGGGTGCACAAACATGTGCTGTTAGTGCTGGCAAATCAAGGCTGATCAGAACAGAACCACTAAGGTTGGAAAAGACTCCTAAGATTATTGAGTTCAATGATCAATCCACCACCACCATGCCTACAAAATCATGTCTCTAAGTTCCACATCTACATGGATGCTGAATCCAGAACCTCCCTGGGCAGCCTATTCCAATACTCCTTCAGGAAAGAAATTTTTCTCCTAATATCCCACCTAAATCTCCCCTGGCACAGCATGCAATAGCTATTGGCTGATGAGCAGGGCATACCCTCTCCCCCTCTCCCTGCCACTGCTGCAGGACACAATTTTATGAAGAAAAATGTTATTTATAGTTTAGTTGTAAGAGCTACAAATTATTTCTAGTAAATGCTTGCCATTCTGCTCTGGCTTCTACAAGCATGGTTAAAGGAAATATAAACTATTAGTGCCACATTTAAGAGACTAAATGTGGGGTTTGGCATCTCACTGATTAGAAGTGCAAATCTGGGAAACAATTAACTAAGGTGGTAGACATCAACAATTTGCATAAATCTCTTTCAGGTCTCAAAGGTCTTTTCCAACCTGGTCAATTCAATTCAATTCAATTCAATTCAACTCAACTCAACTCTGTTTTGTTCTATTACTATTCAGTTCTATTCTACTCTATTATATTTATTCTACTCCTATCCTATCCTATCCTATCCTATCCTATCCTATCCTATCCTATCCTATCCTATCCTATCCTATCCTATCCTATCCTATCCTAGCTGCAATATTTTCCTCAAGAAAAAGCCTAGGGAAGCCTGTGAGCTCTACTGCCCATGGAGCAAGCTCCCAGTCTCTGTGTCTAGAATACACATTCCATCTTTGGTTCACATAGAGGCAGCTAAAGTATAAATTAAAGGCAAGGTTTTAAAAAATAGGTGAGTGAAGCTGAAGCTGGCTCCAGTTTCATGATGCCTAATGGTGGCAAGACAATCTCAGCCACCCTTGCTGCTCCGTGACACCCAGCATCCACTGCCTCTCCCAGCGAGGGGTCAGAAGAAAGGACTCTGTGCTAACTGGTGAACCTTATCATCACACTCCTGGTGCTGTGACAGCATGGCAGACAGAGCCTACTGCTAATGCACCTGGAGATCTAGAGATCTGCATACCGAAAGTGTTAAGTCCTACAAGCAGATGTCTGGAAGTCCAAGGCATTTGAAGAGAGGGATTAGTTGTGAACAGCACAACACCTGCTTCTGCACTTTGCAGAATCACAGAATGGTGAGGGTTGGAAGGGAGCTCTAAAGATCATCTAGTCCAACCCGCTCAGTTAAATCAGGGGCACCCAAAGCAGGATGCACAGGAGGTGCACATTCAGGTGCATTTTGAAAGTCTCCAAAAGAGACTCCACAACCTCTCTGGGCAGCCTGTTCCAGTTCTCTGGCACCCTCAAAGTCAAAATTTTTTTCCTTAAGTTCTTTGCTGAAGCATTAGTCCAAATTAGTCAAAATAAAACCCTAGACATTCAGTTCCAGAGAAGGCTCCAAGCCAAGGGCTCAAGACTTGCGCCATGATAACATGTAGATATGGCATTTCAGGATATGGTTTAATGGCCATGGTGGTCTTGACAGTTGGACTTGATGATCTTAGAGGTCTTTTGCAGCCAAAACAATTCTATGATACCAAACAAACCCTCAGGACTGAGGTCTGCTCCTCTGCCTTTTCTTCATGACCATTTGAGTCTTTGGCAGCTGTCTCTAGGCAGGTAGGGACTTATTTCAGTCATTAAGCTTCACTGGGCTCCTAAATACTCTGTTCATTTCTCAATCAGACAATTTTCATATTGCAAATCAGTGGCTATCTTGTCCAGGTCCTGAAAATCTTACTCAGATAAATAAATCCTTCCTCTGGCAGGCAGTGAGTTGGAACTGCCACTGAAGTAAAGATTACTTACGTGAGAAAGAGTTTACAATATCAAGGCCATTAAACTCTTAGTTTGTCAGGTGGAGGGAACAGATCTGCACTTCAAACTGTGTCTCTTCCACTTACTGGAATTTCTCTGGCTTTTTGTTCTGTTTCAGATCATTCACTTTGTTACTCTGAGCTTATTGTGCCTTCTGTCAGTGTCAGTATGGCTCAGCTGGCAGCAGATGCCCCTCTAGACCTGAGCACACTGGTGTGAAACAGCAAGAATGGAATAAGACTTGATGTCAGCTTTTGCCTGAAGCCTGAACTGAGACCTTCATATTTATCAAACTCCTTCTAGTTTGTGTACCAGCTCCACAAGTTACCTTCATTTAGAAAATACAGCAGGTTAAAGGCTGTGAGCACCGGCAGGGTGAGGAACAGCCCACACTTCCCAGGTTTCTACACCCAGCTTGTTAAAACATTAGGTTCCGGGGTTCTTTTTGAGGAAATGTGCCCTCACAAGTTCTTTGGTGCTTGCCCATTCCCAGTCAGCTCCAGTGCAAGGTCCCACCAACACTCAGATTCAATCCAAACACTGCTATCTTGTAGTAGGACTGTTAAACACGGGGAAATGCTCTGGGGATGAGGATGGAGGGTCTAAAGTGCCTCCTCATTAACGTGCATTCAAAGCCACCAGGGTAAGGAAAGGGGAGGACTGCTTTATAAAGCAGCCAGCCTCTTGTGCTGTGTTTCTGAAAGTAGCTCTCTGATTTTTAGATACCTCCTGAGACTTTAAATAAACAGAGCTGTGCTGCCTGTTTTGCTTAGCTCCCCAGTGGATTTAGCTTGAGAAGAACTGTGCTGCTCCACTGCTGGTTGGGTAAAACTACCAAAATGAAAAACAATGTCATGGCACCTGTAGCATCCACACAAGGTAAAATAGGAAAGATCTCACCTGTTCAACTATTAAAACCATCCAACCTGTTGGGAAAATCTATTATCTTGGCATTATATCCAAAGAGTCCCTAATCCACATGTTGGATTCCTTTGTCATTCCTAGATTGCCTACCAAAAGCAGTTCAGGATGCAAATGCAAGTTTCTGGATACATTTCCCCCACCCCAATGGACTTATTTTCACTCCCAGATCCTTCACAGACTTGCCATCCAGAAATTCAGCAGGTCTACCTCCAAAACTGAGCTCATCTATGGAAAAGTTAATATCTGAAACTAAGGCTTCAAGGGCACAACTTAAATATGACAACTTTGTTTTGTTCCCTTCGTCCCTGCCCATCTTCTGGACCACATACCACAGTTACCCTGCTTTCAAGGACTCTGGTTTCAGCAGCAAGAAGTCAAACCAAGAGGATGGCATTCAGGCTCTCTGTGACTGAATCATAGAATCATAGAATTGTTAGGGTTGGAAAGGACCTCAAGGATCATCCAGTTCCAACCCCCCTGCCATGGCGAGGGACACCTCACACTACAGCAGGTTGCTCACAGCCACATCCAGCCTGGCCCTAAAAGCCTCCAGGGATGAGGCTTCCACCACCTCCCTGGTTGACTGAAGCAGCAGTTTCTTTTGGAAACCTCCTTCACCTGTGCTGCACCACCCCTCCTATGAGGACAGACTTAGGGAGCTGGGGCTATTCAGTCTGGAGAAGAGAAGGCTCCAAGGAGACCTAATTGTGGCCTTCCAGTATCTGAAGGGGGCTACAAGAAAGCTGGGGAGGGACTTTTTAGGGTGTCAGGGAGTGATAGGACTAAGAGAATGGAGCAAAACTACAAATGGGTAGATTGAGACTGGATGTTAGGAAGAAATTCTTCCCCATGAGGGTGGTGAGAGACTGGAACAGGTCGCCCAGGGAGGTTGTAGAAACCTCATCCCTGGAGGTTTTTAGAGACCAGGCTGGATGTGGCTGAGAGCAACGTGATGTAGTGTGAGGTCTTCCTGCCCATGGCAGGGTCATTGGAACTGATGATCCTTGAGGTCCCTTCCAACCCTCACAATTCTATGATTCTAGTATTCCCCAAAGCCACCTTAAAACTCAGGATCTTGGGAATAACAACTCATTTTCCTTGCCTACTGACTCCTTGCTGGTTTTCCTGGATAGGCTTTTCAAAAAGATGCCTTTTGACTGGCAGCACTGGTAAAGCAATGTGAGCTTCTCCAGTCAGGCTGGATTCTCAGTTTTTGCACCTCATCACGTGCAGGAGAAGTTCTGCCAGGAAGAGGATGCTTTCGTGGGTTTGCAAGGACACAAATGGCCAGAAAGCAGTAAACATTTCTCCTGAGGCTGCCAAGTAGGCACAGCACTGAGTTAACTGCTTCTTAGCACTGTCACAACTGCAGAGCTACAGGAAGATAAAAAAAGACACCACAATGTGTTTACTAAAGTCACTTGAATACCCCCACGTGACAGATCTGTTGAGGATGCCAGCCTGGATTGATGGATAGTTTTGCTTACTTTAAGAATAGGAGCTGGCAGATTTTGTTTGCCCTAGCACTGCTACAAGAGCTGAAGCTCCAGGCCATAGAATCATAGCATGGCTTGAGTTGGAAGGGACCCTAAACATCATTTGGTTCCAACCAGGCTGCCATGGGCAGAGATACCTCCCACTGGAGGGTCCTGCCCTGCAGCAGCAATCACGCACAAAACCAGGCACAGGAATGTGGATATAAAGGACACTTCTGCCTCCTCATTTAGCTTGCCCTGCAACCCATTCTCATGCCATTCCCATGCTTTCACCACAACCACTTTTTCCTTGCATAGCTTTAACCCAGGTTAACGATCACTTTGGGGGGATTTCTCATCAGAGCAGCAACAGCCTCCTGAAAACTAACCCACAAGGAAAACATCAATGGGATGCAGCCACCGGACTGAGCAGTGAGGGCACATCTTCCCCACGCTGTTGGTTTGTTGTTGGCTCATTGCCTATGGGAATTTTATCCCAATATTTTCCTAGGACATTTCCCCACCCTCTGATGAGCCATGATTGGAGGACACAGAACTACAAAACTGTTTTGGTTGGAAAAGACCTCTAAGATCACCAAGTCCAACCATCAAACCAACACCATCATGCCCACCAAACCATCTCCCAAAGTGCCATATCTACATGGTTTTTGTGTGCCTCCAGATATGCTGACCCACCTCCCTGGGCAGCCTGCTCCAATGCCTGACCACTCTTTCAGGGAAGAAAGCGTTCCTCATATCCAACCTAAACCTGCCCTGGTACAACTTGAGAACATTTCCTCTTAACCTGTTACTGGATACTAGGGAGAACAGACCAACAACCACCTGGCTCCAACCTCATTTTAGCTAATAATAGGGAGCCATAAGGTCTCCCCTCAGCCTCCTCTTCTCCAGACTAAACAATCCCAGTTCCCTCAGCCTCCCCTCTCCAGACCCTTCCCCAGCTTTGTTGCCCTTCTCCAAACCTGTTCCAGCACCTCTATGTCCTTTTTCAGACTGAAGGGACCAAAACTGAACCCAGTACTCAAGGTATGGCCTCATCAGTGCTGAGTACAGGAGAACAATCACTGCCCTGGTCCTGCTGGTCGCACAATTGCTGATCCAGGCCAGGATAATGGTGGCCTTCTTGGCCACCTGGGCACACACACTGGCTCATGTTCATCCAGCTGTCAACCAACACCTCCAGGTCCTTTCCTGCTGGGCAGCTTTCCAGCCAGTCTCCCCAAAGCCTGTAACCAAACATGACATCATTGTATTTTGCAGTGTTATCTTTCAAGAACTCCCCTAAGTGATATTTGAGCCCACAAAAATGATGACATCCTCAGCATCCCAGTGCAACAAGCTCCCCAGCTGAACGAAGCACTGCATGGAAAAACATTTCCTGCGGCTTTAATAACTGTGATGAATCCTTCTGTTTCAGTGTCAGCTTGGGTTAGCTGCTGCTCAAGTTTGAAGTGTGTTTTCCAATACCAACCCACTGCTGTTGGTTTGGGGGAGCCCTTGGAGACTGCCTTGGATTGCTCTAGCAGCCTTGTTTAGGCGTTTGGCTTCGCATGGGCACTCAGAGGCAGCAGCAGGCTGCGAGTGCCGGCGGGGTGAAGCCATCTCAGCAGGTTATGGAGCAAATGTAACGAGGCAGAAGCTCTGCTGAGTCACTGTGACAAGAGCTGCTCATTAGCTCAACCTGCAGCACGAGAGGGAGGGGAAGCCCTTCTGGGCAGAAGTAGGGAAGGCAGGCAGCTTTCTGGAAGGAGAGGCAGGCTTGGGAAAGAAGCTGAGGTTTCAGGATGGTATTTTCTTTTAATTAATCCACACCCCAAAAAACCCCAAACCAAACACACAACAACGACCCAAAACAACCAAACAAAACTCCACTACACTCCAAACAAACAAACCAAACCAACCAACCAAACCCAAACGAAACCCCCAAACCTCACAAACCAGGCCAGCTGGGGTTGTTTAACCTGGAGAAGAGGAGGCTCAGGGGAGACCTTATTGCTCTCTACAGCTTCCTGAAAGGAGGTTGTAGACAGGTGGGGGTTGGTCTCTTCTCCCAGGCAACCAGCAACAGAATGAGAGGACACAGTCTCCAGCTGCACCAGGGGAAGTTTAGGCTCGAGGTGAGGAGAAAGATCTTCCCAGAAAGAGTAATTGGCCATTGAGATGTGCTGCCCAGAGAGGTGGTGGAGTACCTGTCCCTGGAGGTGTTCAAAAAAGGATTTGATGTGGCGCTTGAAGCTACGGTTTAGTTGTCAGGAGGTGTCAGGTATTATGTTGGACTTGATGATCTCTGAGGTCTTTTCCAACCTAGCTGATTCTACTAAAATTGGGAAGTTATTTTCCTCTGGTCATGAAGATATTTCGTACCTATCAGGCCAAACCCCCAAAAGGCAACTCAAACATCCATGTAAATACTGCCGTACATCTTCCCTTAGCAAACAGCAGAAGAGCCCAGCTCTACAGGGAGCAGGCTCATGTGTCACCCTGCAGGCACCCAGCCCACTGGTCACAATTTGTAGAAACACAGCAAATTTAGGAGAGAAAAGAGGCACATTCCTCGTTGGCTGTGCTGAATCACAGCAACTCCACTTGGGCTCTGGCGATCCGAGTGCACAATCCCAACCCAGCGCACCGACAACCTGGCAGTGCTCGTATTCTCACACTCTGCAACTCCCCCTGTCTGCTCGAGTCCTTATCTGCTTACAACTCCCTCTTGCCAAACGTGCTTTGCAATGTGCTGGTGAAGAGTTGTGAGCAGCCTGGAAGTCCTGGAACTCCGTATTCCTGGTTTACTGGGCACAGGGCCGAAAGGCGACGCTGGGAGCAAGCAGTGTGTGATCCAGGTGCCAAACTAGCAAGCTCAGATCCAGCTCCAAATTCTGCCAAGATTTTTTTTTTTGTTTGTGTGTTGGGTGGGGTTTTTTTGTTTCCTTGTTTTTGTTTTTCTTGGCATCAGGATGGTTTTGTGTCACTCTGACCCCAATGAGCAGCACAACAGACATAAAAACTGGGCCCTTATGAGCTGCATTGCAATTTCAGCCACACTCCTGACCTTGCTGAGTCCCAAACTTCTTCTCTGAGCAACAGCTGAAGTCTGAGCTTATGAAGACTTTCTGTCTTTCTCCCCAATGACTTGGGCATTGTTTAGCAAATTGCTAACAAAGGGAGTGAGTCCATGCACTTTTAGTCTTTTATGTGCTTCACATGTGCGTTGTTTTATTTATCTCATAGGACATTGAAACTGTTCTTGCACAAAGAGTAATTTCACTGCTTTTTTTTAACAGCCATTCTGTTAGGAAACCACTGCACAGGTGTTTTACTGCAGGTCTGTTGGGATCTGTGCAGAGCAGAGTCCTGAGGCACATCACTTTCTCATGCTTGGGCAGCTTCGTCTTAGAAGGTGCTGAGTATCCTCAGCTCCACCACTGGCAGTGGGGGATGGATGCAAAGTGGCATCTCTGTGGGTTTCAGATGCCTGGGGGATGACTTGTAGAGAAAAGCTGCATAATAGTTCCAAGAGCTTCAGCTTGCTGAGTCTTCTAATAATTCTCCCATGGGAGGGTGATGTCCTCACCACTTCTCTGCTGAAGACAGCAGGCAATCTGTCTCCTGAAACCTGGAATCACACTGATCCCAGCAGAGACAAGCACCTGAACCAAGCAGCATCCATCTCTCTGCCTCACCACGCAGGAGCAGCACATATCACTACTACCAGCGAGTATCTCATTAACAAAGACCTGCTGCAGAAAAAGGAACCTGACCCTCAGCAGTGTTCCCCAGCAGAGTGGGGACAGGGAGGCACAACAAACTCAGTCACAGGCTGCTGCTCCCTTCAGTGAGTGGGAGAGAAGTCTGTGAGCAGCTGACTCTGCAGCTACATGGCTAGAATCATAGGATCATCAAGATTGGAAAAGACTTCTAAGATCATCAGGTCCAACCAGCAGCCCAACACCACCATGACCACTAAACCATGTCCTGAAGTGCCATGTCTACACATTTTGGAACACCTCCAGGGATGGTGACTCCACAACATCCCTGGGCAGCCTGTTCCAAAGCCTGACTACTCTTCCAGTAAATAAATTCTTCCTTAGATCCATCCTAAACCTCCCCTGGTGGTACTCGAGGCCATTTCCTCTTTTCCTGTCACTTGTCATTTGGGAGAACAGACCAACCCACACCTCACTATGACTTCATTTCAAGGGGCTGGAGAGAGCAATGAGATCTCCCTTCAGCTTAGAATCATAGAAATACCAAGGCTGGAAGAGACCTCAAAGATCATCAAATCCAACCTGTCACCACAGATCTCCTAACTAGACCATGGCACCAAAGTGCAAGTCTCACCAGAGCAGGGCAAAGTGGCAGAATCACCTCTCTGGAGCTTCCTCTTCTCCATGCTCCTCCTCTCAATGCTCAGCATATTCCAGCTCACAGCTAACCACAAAACCCCACAGCCAGATTCCCTGATGATAGGCTGAGCCTGCAAGCCCGGGCTGAGCCAGGGAGTGCCCATTTGGGCAGCCTTATCATAGTTTCATAGTTTCATTCAGGGTTGGAAGGGACCACAAGGATCATCTAGTTCCAACCCCCCTGCCACTGGCAGGGACACCCCACACTAATCAGGAGCCTGTAATGCTGCACAGAGAACTACCAGGCTTCTCCTCTGCCAGGCACCAGCCAGCACCCACTCCTGTGCTGCAACACCACTGCAATACCAAACCAAAGTACCAGTGCTTGCATCTGCTGAGCTTAGCTGCTGGCAGAATGTACAGCAGCGTCCATGGCTGAAGGTGTGAGAAAACATCCATTTGAGCAGGTCCTGTGATGCCTGGGAAGCTCCTCAGAGCATGCTCCTGTCCCAGCAATGATCCCACACCTTGCCTGCCCCCTCTTCCACCTTTGCTGGAGGGCAGTGGGGAGAAGTCAGGGCTGTCAGCATGAGTCTGGGTCGTGTCAGGGTCAGGACACCTCTCCTGGCTGTGAGGAGGTTGCACATTTAAGCAGCACAGAGCAAGGTATTGCGATGGAAAGAACATGCTGCAGCTGTATCTGAAAGCCTATCACTGAAGAGAAGAAACTATTTTAAGGTATAGTGTGCACTTGAGCATTCATGGTGAAAAAATGATTTACACTGACATGCAAATTTAACTAGATGAAGTTTTTGATTATTCCCCCTACCTCTCGCTTTGTGCTATTTCCCTGAGGTGGAAAAATGCTCTTTGCCAGTAATTCATTATAAATGCCCCAGCCATTCCCATTAGCTACAGCAGTTCTCCACTGCACTGCTCAGTATTAAAATATGCACAAACTTCTCTTCTCTCCAACTCACCCAAACCAATTTTTGAATCACTTGGAGAATTTAATCACATTTCAGTTCTCTTGGCTATAATCAACGTGCATGCTTCACACCATATTTACTTTCTGGGCAGGTACCAAACTTGGCTGTGACAATCTGTGTTATATGCAGAGGGCAGTGGTAGCTGAATGCTCTCTTAGGGTAAATTAGAGATAAAATTCTGCATAGGGTTTTGTATCAAAGCTCTCCTTTGCCTCGCGCTGACTGTACTGAGTGCACCAAGCAAGAAATGGCAAAATTAAGCTGTGTACAGTGGCTCTGTTAACTCAAAAAATGTTTGACATCTCAGGATAGCAAACAAAGCAAGCATAAACAACTCTGCCATGGAGCACCCTCCCAAATATCCATCCTACAAAAGGCTGCACGCCATGAATTTCCAATAACTGAGTTGAAAAGCTGCAGGGGGGAGGGACAGACTGGGCCCTATCACACACAGGCAGGGCAAAGGACTGCTCCTCAGTAAAGGCTCTATCCAACCTGGGAGAAGCTCTAGGCTTACTCACATATGCCACTACTAAATCAAGTGCTTTGACAAATAGCAGGAACCCAGAACAAGGCAAGATGGAAAACAAGCATGCTTCACAAGCTGAGTTGTGTGGCTCCTGAGACTGGCCACAAGGATGCAATGAGCAGCACATATTTCATTTTACTGTTTCTAGTGATGTGTCCTGGCTCAACAAGCACACAAGTAACCTGGCTGAAATGCTCTGCAGGAGAAATATGCAAATCATTGACAATCACTGAATGATTTAAAGAACTCTGACATGGGTGTCAAGAGGGAAGGGACAGGCTCTGCTCACTTGTGCCCTGTGATAGGACAAGGGGGAATGGATATAAACTCCCAACACAGGAGGTTCCACCTCAACATGAGGAGGAACTTCTTCACTTTCAGTGTCCCAGAGCTCTGGAAGAGGCTGCCCAGAGAAGTTGTGGAGTCTCCTTCTCTGCAGACTTTCAAGACCCACCTGGATGCATTCCCGTGTGACCTGTGCTGGATTCTATGATCCTGCTCTGGCAGGAGAGTTGGACTCAATGATATTCTGAGGTCTCTTCCAACCCCTAATATCCTGTGACCCTGTGATGATGGTTCACAGCAAATACATGGCTGGATACTCTCAGACTTGTTTTGTTTTAATAAAATTGCTGTATTTTGGGTTATGTTTCAGCCCATGGAGAATTCAAGCAGTACACCCAGTTCTCTTCACCTACATACATGCCTTCCCTTTAATGAACTTCACTCAGCTGCTGCTCTGTGTCATTGTGAGCCTCTTCTGTCACACCATAATCACTTTAATGAGAAGAAGAAGGAAAAAAAAAGCTCTAGGACTACATGTCTGACAAACAGATCCTTAACATATCTTTCACTCCTTTGTTCAAGAAAACAAAGGAACACTATGCATTCCGAGGGTATGAAAACTGACAAAACTCAAGTGTGGCAGTGGTGGTGATCTCAGAGATCCACTTGTTCATGGAAAGGAAAATAAGACAAAGCAAAGCCACCTAAAACACAAGAGGGCATGATTCATTATGTGGTTACGTAAGGCAGCAGTGCCATAACACTGCTTTTGTCATCCTGCAGCAGCATGGCCCTGGTCTAAGAGGGGATGAAACAAACTCTGTCTTTGCATTTGAAATGGATACTCAAGCAGCAGACAGCAGGAAGAGATACAGCTTCAAATAGCAGCACTCAGCAGTGGTTAGGCCACACCTTGAGTCCTGTGTCCAGGTCTGGGCTCCTCAGTTTAAGAAGGACATTGAGACTCTTGAATGTGTCCAGAGAAAGACAGCAAGGATGGGGAGAGGCCTCGAACACAGCCCTGTGAGGAGAGGCTGAGGGAGCTGGGATTGTTTAGCCTGGAGAAGAGGAGGCTCAGGGGTGACCTTATTGCTATCTACAACTACCTGAAGGGAGGTTGTAGCCAGGTGGGGGTTGGTCTCTTCTCCCAGGCAACAAGCACCAGAACAAGAGGACACAGTCTCAAGCTGCACCAGGGGAGGTTTAGGCTCAAGATAAAGTTCTTCCCAGAGAGAGTTGTTAGCCATTGAAATGTGCTGCCCAGGGAGGTGGTGGAGTCCCCATCCCTGGAGGTGTTCAAGAGGGGATTGGACGTGGCACTTGGTACCATGGTTTAGTGGTCAAGAGGTGTTGGGTGACAGGTTGGACTTGATGATCTTTGAGGTCTTTTCCACCCTTATTGATTCTATGATTCTATGAAATAGGACTTGGCCTGTCCTGCCTCAAACCAATTGAGCTGTAACTATTGTAAGAACTCAATTAGAATGACACAACCATCACTAAAGCATGCCTCAAAGTGCCATGTCTACACTTTTTATGAACACTTCCAAGGACAATGAAGACACATTTTTGCAGCTGGTGTGGAGGGGAAGTCCACACTGCTCAGGGTGGGTGAGAACTAGCAGCATGGCTGCCTGTGGGGAGGACTAAGGTCACTTCCCTTCTCCACAGCCCAGTATGTCTAAGGTATTTCTATAACAAAAGTACTTAAATATTTATTTTAACATCATATCTTGCTTTGTTTTTGTTTGTTTGTGGGTGGTTTTTTTCCCTTTTGTCTCTTTTGTGTGTATGTGTTTTGTTTGTTTGGTGTTTCTTTTGCTTTGCTTTGTTCTTTTCTTAGCTGAATTTCTGCTTTGTCCCCAAGGAGCTTCTATCATTACATTAAAGATCTTATTTTTTTTGTTCTAACTGACAGATGTCCCAAATTACCTATAAACTCTAGCAGTGACAACTACAGATATCTGCTCTTTGCACATTTACTCATAGAATGGCTTAGGTTGGAAGGGACCTTAGAGATCATCTGCTCCAACCTCATTGCCATGGAGGGTGACTCAGCTGCACATGGCTTCAGCCAGCCTAGACTGGAACACCCCCAGGGAGAAGGCATCCACGATGCCCCTGGACAGCCTATTTCAGTGTCTTATCACCCTCATACTGAAGAACTTCTCCCTAAGAACCAGGCTAAACCTCCTTTCCCTCAGCTCAAAACTATTTCCCCTTGTTCTATTGCTAGACACTCTCATGAGAAGTCCCTCTGCAGCCTCCCTGTAGGATGCCTTCAGGTACTGGAAGGCAGTTCTAAGGTCTCCCTGGAGTATTCTCTTCTCCAGGCTGAATAACCCCAGCTCTCTCAGCCTGTCCTCATAGCAGAGGTGTTCCACCCTTGGATCAACTTTGTGGCTCTCCTACAGACTTGCCCCAATAACTCTGTGTTCTTCTTATGATGGAGACACTGGAAGCAGCACTTGAGGTGGGGTCTCACAAGAACAGAGAAAGGGGAAGAATCACCTCCCTTGACCTGCTGGCCACGCTCTTGAGGCAGCATAGGATACTATTTGCCTTCTGGGCTGCACACTGGTTCCCTAACAGCAAATTCACCTCATTCTTAAGCAGTCACTGCATCAGAAGCAAACCACAATGCAGACTAGCTTTGAGAGCAGGTACTTTCAAGGGGGGAAGAATCACTTGGTGCCATGGGTTAGTAGTCATGAGGTCTTGGGTGACAGGTTGGACTTGATGATCTTTGAGGTCTTTTCCAAACTTATTTATTCTATGATTCTATGATTCTATGGTCATAGAATCCTTTTGGCTGCAAGAGACCTTTAAGAGTAAATGCAACTGCAGTACTACCAGGTCACCACTAAACTATGTCCAACAGCACCACATCTATTTGTTCTTTAGATACCTCTGGGGGTGGTGACTCCACAACCTCCCTGAGCAGCCTGTTCCAGGGCTTGACAAGCCTTTTGGGGAAGAAATTTTTCCTTACATCCAATCTAAACCTCTCCTGGTGCAACTTGAGGCCATTTCCTCTCATGTTATCACTTGTTACTTGGGTACTTTCCAAAGGAGGCAGGTTTTAAGTATACCCTGCAAGGATGCTGCAGAGGGCAGCTGAATCATAGAATCATTAAGGTTGAAAAAGGCTTCTAAGATCAAGTCCAACTGTCAACCCAACACCACCATTCCCCCTAAACCATGTCCCAAAGTGCCATGTCCACACATTACTTGAACACCCCCAGGGATGGTGACTCCACCACCTCCCTGGGCAGCCTCTTCCAATGCTTGACCACTCTTTCAGGAAAGACCTTTTTCCTAATATTCAACCTAAACCTCCCCTTGTGCTACTTGAGGCCATTTTCTCTCATCCTATGACTTGTTACTAGGGAAGAGAGACCAACACCCACCTCGCTGCAACCTCACTTCAGGGAGCTGTAGAAAGGCAGGTGGTCTCCCCTCAGCCTCCCTGCCTCCAGATTAAACTACTCCAGTTCCTTCAGCCACCTCTCACCAGACCTGCTTTCAAGACCCTTCACCATCTTTGTTGCCCTTCTCTGGATATGTTCCAGCACTTCAGTGCCTTTTTTGGGAGTGAGATGTCCAAAACTGTACCAAGTATTCGAGGTGTGGCCTCACCAGTGCTAAGCAGAGGGCAACAATCACTTTGCTATTACTGCTGTCTGCAAGGGAAGGGCCAAAGCTAGATCTCAACAAATTACCAAAGTGGATCTGCAGACATTCTCCATCTGCTAACAGCTGTAATTGGTTCTGGCCAGGACATATTTGTCTACATATGCAGGATGCTCAGAGTTATCTAAGTCCATTTACTTTCTGCACAGTCCAAACCTAAATAAAACACAGCATAAGGAACAAATCACAAGAACTCACCACAGCCTCTAAAAGGCAAAAGAACTGTGATTTAATGATGCAGTTTAGTCCAAGATCCATGGGAATGGGACACCTGGTGCTTTAGCCCTAATATCCTTTTCTATGCAAGTGTGGGAAAGCACATAGCTGAGCCTCCATTTATCCTCCTGGAAGCCAGATGTCTTATTTACCTATTTACCAGTGGGGTAATTGCTGTGGACTTAATGGGCTCTTTATCAGGCACAGTGTTTTGGAAGTGTTTCAGGCTAGAAGATGCTATCAGGTGCAAGGCACAGGCAGTAGGACGGGGTGAGAACCGGTGACAACACGTTAGTAGGGTGTTTTTCCCACCATTTACCAAAGGAATCTATAACCCTCAGCAGTGCAACCTGAGGGAAACAGTTCTGCACAGACACAAGCATGACTGAAGTGTTAAGAGTCACAATAAAGCTGAAAGCAAGCAATCATGACATCAGTCACGATAGTCCCTCTCCCTAGTACATGGCATTGCCAATGCTAATTTCATTTCTCTGGGGGAATGGTGCAACTCTCTGTTACAGTTATCTACAATTCGAGTACATTTCTATTTCCCCCTATATTCTTGCTTCAGGAATTTGACAGGGTTTTGTGAGGTGTTTGCTCCTGATCAATCCCCCTGTTGCCATCTGTCTGGTCCTGACAAATCCCATTCAGGAACACATCCCTGTAAGGGCTTGGAAACCCTCAGGATGTGTAGATGGATGTCATTTCCTTGGGTTGATCTGTTTCCTGAACTCCCTGTCGGCATTCCTTGAACAGGTGAGTGTTCAGCTGGAATAAATCAGTTGAGCTCTCTTGGGACTCATTTACATCAGTGAAGAATCCAGTCCAAAATACAGAGCTAATTTCCCATGCATCAGACTGTCAGACTGTATCCCTTGCTGACAGGACCATTATCAGCAGAAGAAGCGCTAGAAACAGTTTAAAAATGGGGCTGGAACTGCAGTTCTGGCAACCTTTTTGTATAGCAGGGGAAGTAGGGGTAGAAGCTCCTCACCCAGACCTTCTCCATTCCCTGGGTGCAGTAACAGAGGCATGAACTACGTGTTGCCTATCAAGAGCAGCTTTTTGCAATCACTGTAATCTACAAAACAACCAAACCAGAAGACATCAGGTGATAAACCCGAGATTATTGAGAACGTGGAGGGTCTAGTAGTCATGAGGTCTTGGGTGACAGGTTGGACTTGATGATCCTTGAGGTCTTTTCCAACATTGTTGATTCTATTCTATTCTATTCTATTCTATTCTATTCTATTCTATTCTATTCTATTCTATTCTATTCTATTCTATTCTATTCTATTCTATTCTATTCTATTCTATTCTATTCTATTCTATTCTATTCTATTTAAAATGACCATTGTCACTAAGGGCAAAGTAGAGGGATGTCACAAGTTACTTTTGGCATAAAGTATTACATTCACAGACACTAAAAGATTCAAAGAAGACACTTTCCTTGTTAACATATAAGACCATATGAAGAACTATCCCTAAGCAATGAAAATACCAAAAATTATAACTGAAGTGAATAGTACAAGAAACTTCTTCACTGCAAGGGTTCTCAAAGACTACAACAGGCTGCCCAGGGAGCTGGTTGAATCCCCATCCCTGAAGGTGCTTCAGAGAGGCAGAGATGTGGTGCTGAGGGACATGTTATAGCACCAGGCTTGGCAGAGTTAGAGAATGGTTGGTCTTGATGACCTTACAGGTCTTTTCCAACCAAAATGATTCTATGATCAGATAGTGATTCTATGATTAGGTATGATTAGGATTCTATGATTAGGTAGTGATAGGACTAGGGGGAATGCAATGAAACTGGAGGTGGGAAGATTCAGGCTAGATGTGAGGAGGAGGTTCTTCACCATGAGAGTGGTGAAGCTCTGGAATGGGTTGTCCAGGGAGGTGGTTGAGGCCCTGTCCCTGGAGGTGTTTAAGACCAGGCTGGATGAGGCTCTGGCCAGGCTGATCTAGTGTGGGGTGTCCCTGCCCATGGCAGGGGGGTTGGAACTAGATGATCCTTGTGGTCCCTTCTAACCCTGACTGATACTATGATTCTATCTGAGCTCTGCCTAAGATGTAGAAATACCAATGAGACCACAAGCTGGACTTACTCTCAGTAAGTGTTCTACTCTGCTGCTGTCCTCACATTGAGAGATACTTGTAATGATACTTCATGCTCTCAGTGATACCTTTGATTTCAGGACTTTATCTTACCATGAGAAGCTACTGCAGACCAGCAGTGCTAGACGCTGTCCCCACCCTATTTCCTGCACCTTTGTAAAATTAGGTCTGATTCTCCCAGAACACATACAATAAAAGAAGTGACCTAGTCATACCAAGCACATTCTCTGTGCAAGCCGATGGGCTTTTCTCTTGATGTATCAACCTGCCTATCCCACCAAGCTTGCTGAGGTAGAACCGAGCCCGCTGAAACCGGCACCGTGCAGCGCTCCGGGCGAGCAGGCAGCCAGAAAGGAGAGCAGCTGAGGATGCTAATGGAAATGGAAACGCACCCTGCAGTCAAAGGTAGGTTTGCAGAGCAAATGTAAATGACACAATGCTGTCAGAGGAGCATGACTACACAGGATTAAGGGGACTTTGCACAAGCTGGCTGGGTGGCTACAGCCCTGCAAACACAGCGGTGGATTAACCGCGCTGAGCAAATAGCCAGAGCGAAAAAGAAAAGCAGAGTTCCATGCTCTTCACTGAAATTTCACCTTGTCCCACAGCATAACCACTTCTAATTTGCTTTTGCTCTGGCAGACAGAGAAGGAAAAAAATATGCAAAGCTGCCCTTTGTCCCAGCTGTCAGGATTGTAAAACAAATGAGAGATCTGAGCAAGTTTACTTAATTGTTAGCAGTGTTCAAGGCACCTGAAGGGAACCATTTACAGAAGAGAATAATTTGTAGTAGGTAGCAAATTGCATTTTCCTCTATTTTCTTCCTTGGGAAAAATGTATTAAGACTTTATAATGAAAACTCCTGAACATAGTTTAACTAAATGTTGGTCTATTAAAAAAAAAACCCACACAAAAACCAAATAAAAAGCCTTTTGTTTTTCCTTCTTTTCATAAAAACACTGTTTGGCCTCTTGAGAAATCCCATCACAAATTAACTGACATCCTTCCTCAAAACTGCTAATAAAACAGGTCTGTAACTCACTCAGC
This sequence comes from Melanerpes formicivorus, assembly GCF_026170545.1. Classification (NCBI taxonomy): domain Eukaryota; kingdom Metazoa; phylum Chordata; class Aves; order Piciformes; family Picidae; genus Melanerpes; species Melanerpes formicivorus. The sequence continues at coordinate 1,583,791 of NW_027142374.1, forward strand.
AACCTGAAGCCACATGATTTTAGCTCTTAATTCTACTTCTTTTTCTACTGACTTTTCCACTTCTATTTCTAATTCTACTTTGAAAGTCTTGGCCAAGAAAAAAAAAAAAAAAAGAGAGAAAAAAATGCTTTCTCTAATCCCTTTTAATAGCAGAGATTATATGGGAAGACATAAAATGTGTTCAGGCACGCCTGTGAATCACAAAAGTTGTCCCTCTGCACCTCGCACCCTTTAGCCCCATCGGTTCACGGTGACCAAGGGAGAGCACCCTTCCTGATTGGGGTTTTGGCTGTAAGGGTTTTTTTGTTTGTTTTCCACTTCAGGATCATTAGCTTGCATCCAAGACACCACAGGTTGGGGCTGTAACACATCCATAGGTATTCATAATGGAAACAGAGTAATAAGCTTAAAAGGGGCTGTCACCACTCGACGGAATTTGCTGTCAAATCTCATGTCTACAGGTTATAAGCAGATTCCTTGGAACAGTAAATTATTCATTTACTAGCTTCTTACTATAATTCCAGTGAGAATAAACCAGAAAAAGGTTTACTTACTGATGTATATAGGTATCCTTCACTGTTCATTGCCAGATACAATTTTGTTTGAACTCCCTGTATCGCCACCACTCGTAAACCCACAGGTATGAGGTTAAACAAAGCTAGGAGAGAAAGGAGATGGAGTGCAAAATTAATCCTTCAGAGTATGCAGATCAGACAGAGAATTAAACCACCATTATCAGAACAAATTCAAAATGCCCATTCATGCATAGATGAATTTCTGTGGGTGCTACAGGGCAACACTGCTACAATCATGTTCTTCCACAGCAATTTCCACCAACAGCACAGAAATTATCTGCAGAGGTTATCAACCCATCTCCCACTTCCTGAAGGTGGAAAATTGGAGGCACTGAGAGCTAAAAGGACTTACATGCTTCATGAGCAGGATCCAGGGTCTCTATTGAGTAGAGCTCAGGGAGGTGGTGGAGTCACCATCCCTGGAGGTGTTCAAGGGGGGACTGGACGTGGCACTTGGTGCCATGGTTTAGTCATGAGGTCTGTGGTGACAGGTTGGACTTGATGATCTTTGAGGTCTCTTCCAACCTTGGTGAATCTGTGATTCTGTGCTCAATGCACAAAATGTGGTTTGGTTTGGTTTAGGGTTTTTTTGGTTTGGTGTGTTTTGGGTTTTTTTCTGGTTTGGTTTGCTGTTGTTGTTTTGTTTTGTTCTGTTTTGTTTTTTTTTTAATCCTGACAGTAAATGCAAAAAAGAAAAAAGAAAAAAGGAGTTGTTAGCCATTGGAATGTGCTGCCCAGGGAGGTGGTGGAGTCACCATCTCTGAAGGTGTTCAAGAGCGGATTGGACGTGGCACTTAGTGCCATGGTTTAGTCATAAGCTCTGTGGTGACAGGTTGGACTTGATGATGGACTTTGAGGTCTCTTCCAACCTTGGTGATTCTGTGATTCGGTGAAAAACCTCCCCAAAAATACTTTTTCAAGATCATCAGAACTTTTTTTCTTTTAATTATTTTTCAAATTCAGGGCAAATTGTGGAAATATCTTTTTTGGACCAAAAGGAAGGAACAAGATGACATTCAGATGAGTTAAGCCCCTTTCATTAACATCTCAAAATGTTTCCACTCAAAACTCGCTGGGGTATTTGTGTTGTTGATTTTTTCTTCCTTTTCACTTTTTGACAGGAGAATGGGTTTGAAAACAAAAAAAAAACCAGCAGAGCTAAATAACTTCAAAATGAGACTAAATGACAGCATATTCTTTGGATCAAGCCTCAAATCTGTGCTTTCAAAACCGAGCTGCTTCCAACGCTCGGCTTTGCGTTTGTGCTTGTACACATGCTTAAAAGTGGCAGGTTTCATAAGAAGAGAAACACCCCTTCAGAGAAAAAGGAGAAGATTCTGGTTTGTAAAGTAGCAAATAAAAAATAAATAATAGCAAGAAGGAAAAAAAAAAACCAACAACAAAAAAGAAGCAGCAAAGTCCTGCCATAGCTTAGATCCATGGTTAAATTTAAACTGAACACAAGTAAGGAGCTGAAAGCTGTAGTCTGTGCTCAATGCATAGGATAACTAACAAAAAAAGGGTTGAAAAGGTTCAAAACCTGTTATTATAACCCAAAGCATCCCCCTGCAGGCTGTTGTGTAAATGCAAGGATAAGGTGAAGCAATGCCAAACTAGGCTCTTATTCCCAGCGGTTTATTACTTGGCTGGAAAACTCTGGTCTGCTTCAGCCTGAAGTTTTGTATTTATGGTCGCTGGCTGAAGCCAATTTGAAACTGAATTGTGGATTTGAAATATTTTTATTGTTTTCAATAGCAGAAGCTAAGATTTATGTCCCACAATAAATTCTTTTTTTTTTTTTATTTTCAGCCTGACAATCCCCAAATGATCATAGTTGATTAAAGGGAAATTTGCAGTGCGCCAACATCTAATACAGATCCTAAATTCTGGGTGTAGGGTTGTCAAAGAGTGTGGAAAGAGCAAACCTATGCACGTCCTGCTTCACCAGAGGCATGGCCAGAAGGCAACCCTGTGCACAGGGGGTGAAGGACTACATGTTGGTCAAAACAGACCCTCTTCCAGCTGGAAGCTGGACCTTCAGCTCTGCGTGAGTTAACCTGAGCAACTCAGAGGGGTTGCAACAGGCTTGCGGGGGGCCGGCAGCTGAGGACCACGCTCAGGGCTGGCACACCACCAGTGTTAGCTGCTCTGTTGTGATGTTGGAACACCTTTGAGCGCTGAAGTTCCTATAATGGTTGAATATAGCAGTGCAGGGGGAAATATCCAGAACTAATAAATAAATAGAGGAAGTCATAAAGTCGTACCTGTGTTTTTCTTTCCCTCTCACATACACGAGCGTACATGCAGACACAAACATGTACAAGCACATACGTACAGCTCCTCCTCACACTTGCCTCCAGCACAAGAGATCAATTGAAATGGTTTTTTTCTTCACTAAACCAAAATCCTCCTGTTCTGTGCAGATTTTAGCAGACAAAACTAAGATTTTCGGCTAGAGAAATGGATTTCTCATTCATTCTATCAAACGCTTGAATTTATTTGGGGGAGAAATATTCCCTATCTGACTCAGTAAATCTCTCCTTGGAGAACCCTTTTTTTTTGCAATTCAACCCCTTCAAGCAGCATTTGATCTTTGTGTAGGGAGGAGAGCATAATTTAAAGCTCAGTATCCAGGCAGAACCTGGACTTCTCTTCCAAAAGGTGCTTTCTTGATGGCACATTCATGAGTAGGGCAAGCTAGGGGTATTTTCAGCACGAGGGTATGAGTAGGGGCTCCACTGTAAATAGTGCTATGAACCTGTCAGTAGATCAGCTGAGGACAGGGCAAAGCATGGGACAGTTGAGAAGATACAGCTCACTGCCACAAGCCCCAGAGATAGGCTCTAGTGAGCAATTCCTGGCTGTGCTGTGCTTGGCAAAGCAAGCAGAGATAGGAGGCTGAGCACCTGCTGCCAGAGCAGGATTGGGGCACCCAATGCAATGGGTGCTCAGCTGCTTCCCTCAGCAGTCAAGCATCTTTTCCTGTCATAAATGTACATGCTCTATTTTGAGGCATGAGGAGGGTTGAGCACACTCAGAAGCTGGTTGAGACATGGGTGGGATTAGCAGCTGCTGTGGCACAGACGATCGGAAGCTACAAAAAGGCTGTGGGGGAGTAACTCTGGCTCTGCTGCTGCTGCCTCTGCAGAATGTGGAGGGGTGCACAGTCAATCTGTCCTCTGCCAGCATAGCCAGACACACAGCCAGGCTGCCCCAGCTGCCACCTCCAGAGTGTGGGGATGCAGGCACTGCAGAAAAAAGGGTGACTCTCCTGTGTAGTGGCAGCTGCTGCACAGCAATGTCCCTCCATCCCTGCACAGCAGTATCCTATCATCATCCCTGCATAGCAGTGTCCCATCAACCCTGCACAGCAGTGTCCCAACAGCTGCACAGCAGCATGTTCAAGCCTGGCTTCTGCAACGGTGAGTGGCCTGTCCATGACCAGCAAGTGCTGATGGGGCCAACAGCAGAGCCATGCAGCCCCCTTCTCTTCAAGGCCCCAATGCCATGGCCAATAGATTTGAATGCTGTTTGTGTTTCTAGGAGTAGACCCTCATGTGGGCAGATATGACAGGTAGGGTGGCAAAAGAGCCACAGGAAAATAATTGCTTGCTCCTGTGGTCAGTTTATATTAGCATAAAATAATGCAAAGTTGTTTGCATCCTAGCCTTTCCCTCTTCCATTTGTGCTGTTTAAAGGAAGGATACAAAGGCGACTGCAATGAACAATTTGGCAATGTCTTTGAGAAAGTTGATCTTTTCTATGGCCCTTGTGCAGTGCAAGCTGACAGAGGATTAGAGATGCAGAAGAAGAGGCAGCATGCCACAGCTGGATTTATGAATCTAGACATTACTGTGAGGTCTGTACCATCCTTGCCTTGGCCACTTGCACCTTCGTACCCTTGCTGCAGGATATAGTTTCCTATATTTCCTTATTTTATCAGTCTGGAAATCACTTTTGCCCTGCCAAAACTGGGGAACAAATTCTGCCTTGATTTAAAACCTTGTCCTATTTAAATCATTTAACAAGGCAAAATCTGTTTCTCAGCCAGGAAATCCTCTCCCTGAGGCACTTCCTCAAATTACATGGATTCTTGGCTAAACCCTAGGTCTGTTGGGTGCTATGGCTCCACAAATCCATGTCACTTCCTGACTAAATTCTGCTCCAAAACCTCGGCACTCTTTTAAACTCCCTGCAATTGAGGATGCATCCTTGTATTTGTGAGCCCTGGGTGTAGCAGCAGATCTGCAGAGCTTGAAATAATTGCTCCCAAGTCAGGAGCTGAAGGGGATCTTCAGGCAAACTTCCTATCCAGCTCTAGGTAGCAAATGATGGGGAAGGTGGAACTCCTACATCCAGGCTGCTGTCAGGAGCGCAAATCAGCAGCTTTGTTTTTCAGGGACTGCAAGCTATCTCCATCCCTACCAAATGAAAAAGGGCAGGGAGATTCTAACAAGGCTGACCAACACTCTGTCTGCAAACCAGATGGACCATGGCTATGGTTTGCTCTGACAGATGCAGTTGCAGAGTCCTAGTGCTGTGCAACTACAACTGCATTTTGGGGGTGGGGCATCCACTTATTATTAAAGGGGAGTTTAAATTATTTCATTGCACTGCAAATGGCCTTAGAGCAAATGTGCAGTGAAGGTGACAAAAAAGGGAACAGCAATGATATCCCTCAAGGGGTGCAGAGGAGGAGAATAGGGCCTGGAGAAGGAGTCCTCTGGCATTTGGAGGGGGCTACAAGTCCTGTGGCTTTCCCACAGTGCACAAATAGAAACCAAATAAGAGATGTCTCTGCAGACACAGGAAGAAAGGATTTTAGAGAGCCTGACCCACCTGACACTGATGTGAGCAAGACTTTGGGGGAAGCCCTTCACACAGACTTTGATTCACAGCAGCAAGCAGCCTGTCTCACTAGCACCGTTAAAAACGTTGCCATTAAATTCAATTCAGGACTGCAGGACATCCAGAACCCTACACTTGGCTTACATAAAAGATGAATATATAACACACCACACCCCCCCTGATTTTTTTAGGATAAAACCCTCCTCTGTTCTGCATCCCAGCTGCAATAATTTCCTTTACTTTTAAGTATTCATCATTTTGGAAGGCTGCTGTCCAACCGTAAGGAATCTTTTATGATTTCCTTTGTAATCCATCAAGTTGTGGTAAATTTGGGGACCTGGTGAAAGCAAGGATGCCTCAGAAACAAACACATTTAGATTTCCATAAATTTCATCATGTTTCAAATCTCAGCATCCCTATTAGAGGGATTCCAAGCAAAATAGGTGCATGAAAAAAAAGAGGGAAAAAAACCCCAACCCATGGCATTTCAGATGCTTGCTTTAGTACATTAAAGGTTGATAACAATGTCAGCCTTTGATGTAAAAAGTGAGGTTTGCTTACTTCTTCTTTAAGGTAATTAACAGAATTACCCTGAAATCCTGAGTGTTCTGCACTGACTCTTAAAATGATAAACACTAGGTCATTCACTTGGCAACGTTTAAGGTCCACAAGGGTCATTCTTAGAGTTAATTTTGTGGCTGCACTGAGGAGAACTCTGTAAGATGGCAGCGGCCGCTCATCACTGCGCTGATCTGGTCTTTGTGCCACCTTCACTGTGGGTGAGGACAGGACCCGGTGTCCCTCCAGATCCCACCAGACTAAAGGAGACCTCCTCCAGCAGCATAAGCTCTTCCCTCTTATCACTTAGAAGTTAACACAAGAAAGCAGGGCTGGTGGGGTGCAGGGTGGTGTATCCCTGATAAAGCAAAATGGATTAAAGAGGGTGTGGGGAAAGGGTAGGAGCAAGGGACTGAAGAAGACACGATACTGCCTACTGCACCTAGGGCTTACTCTGCAAAATGAAACCATGTTTCACCTGGAAATGCTTTCATATGGAAAGGATAGCACTTAAATCAGTGGGTTTTAATAATTAAGAAGGAAGCTCTGCCTGTTGATTTTCCAGTTTGTTGTCTAAGTGGCCTGAAATACCTTCTCAGACTCCTTGCACTTCCTAACTCTCTCCTCAGAACAGAAATGCAGTTTAAGCTAAACAGTGCAACTACATGAAATGCCTAAATATTTTATTTACAGGCATCAGACCCAGCCATCTTTTCCTCTTTGCTATCAATTCTTAAAGTTGGGAAAAAACCCTAAAAATAACATAAAGAACTCAGCCCCAAAACATCCAAAGCCTATTTTTTTTTCCCTTTCCACAGAAAGGCTGAGGGAAAGCTGTTTGAAAGCTGAAGGTATAATTAGGGTTTAGGAGGGGTAAAAGAGAAACGTAATAATAACAATAACAGGGAAATGTGAACTTTGAAATGCTGAGGAACTCTTATTGTGTGAAAGATTACGTCTCTGTTTGAAGGAGCCCCTGTTTCAGAGGGGAGATAGCGTTCTTCTATTTCAGGCACTCTGAGTAGGCGAGCAAATTGTCCCTGCTGGGGAAAAAAAATTAAAAGGGGGAAAAAAAAAAAACCCTAATAAAATCCAAAGGACAGCAATGAACTCCTCTAGATTGCCATGGAGATAACATTTGCTTTGTTTGTCATATGTGTCATCATCACCTTCCTCTAGTTCATTATTTCTATAAGTGATTTCTTTTTTATTTGCATCTCCCTCAGCCCCAGGAAGCCTGAAAGACTTCTGCGCTGGGAGCGCGGTGTTAACGCCGCTTTCCACTCACTCAGACATCCCAGGACAACAATTCTGAATGGACCTAAGTGGGAAGAATGAGACACCACAATTCACAAACACACCATTTAAGTCTCGTGTCACTTACTATAACTACTGTCCTCCTCTTTTGTTCCATCAATTGTTCCATCTGCTTGCAACTGCAAGTGGTATCCTTGCCTGCTGTATAGCTTTGTTACTATACCTTTAAGCTGAGGCTCTGTAAAGAAACAATAGTGAGATTAATGTGGGAAATCCTGATGTGCCGTTCCAAGCGAGCAGGATGCTAGAAACACAGCTCTGGGCTTCTTCTCCAAGGCTGAGCTATGGGGGAAAGACTCAGAACAAAAGCAGGGCAACCGGCTTTGCAACACTTTTAATTTAGGCTGAGATCAGATTTATGTCTATGAAATCAATTGCCACAATGATTAAATGCCACTTCCGATCGCATGGAGGTAGCACAGTGAAATCTACTCCCAGTGAATACAAATTCCGACAGCGTGCTGCTTGGCCTCAGGAGCTCAGCCCTATCTCGTTTAAGATTAGAAATGAGCTGGCAAAGAGCATATTCTGCCTTTTAAAAAGGTGTGAGTTCTTAAATGGAGAGGAAAAAGAGGACTACTACGATAGCGCTAATAAGAGCCATAGTGACAGTTGAAAGCCTAAATATATAGCAGCAAACGTTTAGCACAGGAACTGCTGCAGCTCTAATAAACAAACCCCCGTTCCTCACTGCTTTGGAGAGTACAGAGCATCCCGAGTGATAAACTACTCAATGAACATATGGAAAATGGAGAGGGGAACCTTGAAATCCAGCAATGTGTGGAACTGCAAAATAAATATTACCATAAGGGTTGAGGTAATTACCTCATCAGCTAGAGGAAGAAAGATCAAAACAACGCAGACTTTGGATAGATACATATTTTTTTTCCCCCATAACCATCCTCAGATTCACAGTTAGGAAGTGAGACATCTCACAGAGTTTCAAATCATTCTAAACCAAAAAGTACACAGCAACAGGATCTGCCATCAAGTCTCTTGGTTCAGATACCTACTAGGTAATGCACCAAGAGTAATTGCACAAACCCAAAAAGGACTACTTCCACTGAATCCCAATGACATCTGCATTGTAGTCACTTCACACAATTATGCTTGTCAGGAGGTGATGCATCTCTGCAGCTCGCTCCACAACAACTTAATTCAGAGATAAACATACTGTGAAGATATGATGTGTCATTTCCCACAGCCAAGGTCTGGATAAGACTCCTTCTGTATGTAATCACAGATGTTAGGGAGCTCTGCTGCATTTAGTAGAAGCTGAAGGCAAGAGCTCACACTAGTTTTGCCTAAGTGTATTAGGTCCTATGTCCAATTCTTGTCTACCAACTTTTCTGATAAGTAATTAATACAAGCCTCACTTTGGCTTTTTAGCCATAACACATCCCAAAACCATTTGCAAACTGCAAGTGAGGCACCTCTTCGGCGGCTGCTGAGAAAGGCAGATAGGTTAAGTGGCTAACAGCATCAATGTTTCAGCACAGCAAAGCAGTAGCAATGTTAGCAGGGGGTTTTGCTCCTCCCATGTACTAAAAACCCCACTGAGATCAGGGACTCAGTCTCCATGCCTGATCTTTCGCACCTCTGACAGAGAGCGTCGCGTTTGCAGGGCAGCTGCATGGATGGGATTCCTAGAAAGGAACCGGGCACCCAAGCAAAACTCTGGAAGATGCCAGCTAAAACAAAAAGTCTCATCTGCAATCAGCAAATAAAGCATGGCACATCCACTCTGTGAAGCAGAAAGACAAAAAGGGATCCCTTCTATACCAGTAAGCCATTTAACACACAACCAAAGGAGGGGTATGTGTGGGGACTTCCCCTGCTGAGATCTCCCTTACAAATAAAACACGTGTGTTTGTGTATGTGTAGGTGTAACAGAGAGACAGACTACTGAAGCATTGGTATGTGGATGCACATGGGTGTGCAAGTGAGGCAATCAGTCTTGGTGTGTCTTAACCAAATAAATCAGATGAATACAAAAGGGAAACCACCATGGGGTACCCATGGCTATCAGATCATACAAGCCAGGAGTGGCAATACAAGCACACTGGTTTTACCAGCCCTGAGGCACCGGTCCCCCTTTCCCCATGGCCTAAAGCACACCTCAGCTTTTATGAAAATTAACCAAACCAAACCCCCCAAAGACATAAGCCTTGCCAACCTGGTCGCCGCCTTCGCCTTTTCTTGGAGCCAAAGAGTTTGACCCTGGAAAACACATTCAACTTGTTCTTGTCGCAGCTTCCCTTGCTCTTGCTGGGGCTGTTGACACACTTACAGGCATTGGACTTCTCCCGCTCCCTGGCTTGTCTCTTCTGGCGGATCAGGGAGCTGGCGATGGCTGCAGCCATGGCCGCCACCGCCCCGGCACCACCGGCGGGTCAGGCACGCGGGGTTTGGTTGCCGGCCGCGGGCACCGCAGCCAGCATGCTGCTCGGCCCGTCCCCAATGCTGGGGACGCCGCCGGGCACTGTGGCCACTGCCACCCACCGCCAACTGGCTTGGGAGCCCAGGAGATGACCGGTGGGATGCTTGCACCAGAGCCCTGGGGCAGGATGCAAGAGTTTAGCTCAAGTGTTTGGTGGGCTTTTTTTGTTGTTGTCAGATGAGATCTTCCCCTTTGACTTTTCTGATGCCTTTTTATTTCTCCCAACTTCTGTCAGGGCAAAGTTTGCAGGCAGAGGTGAGCGTTTCTACGGAGATCAGGCAGATCACTTGCCAGACATCCCTCTGAGCTTCTCCAGGCGCGCTATTCACACGCAGACATGGCACATCCACTTGGTGCAAGATCATTGCATCTCTCCTAGCCCCAATTTCTCCAGTTAACTTTTCTTCCCACCCGTCCCCTCCCCATTCAAATCCCAGCAAACACCTGTTAGACTCCAGCAGGGGCTGCCCACTTGCAGGGGTTTTCTGTATCCCTTTTCCTCTTCTTCCTTAAGAAAAGATCCGAAGCAAGGGGTGGTGAAGACACTTGCGCAGAGGTGCTGATGCCTGGAGCCTGGGCTGCCTGCTGCTGCTGAATGCCTCGGGCAGCCGCTTCCCCTCCTCTCCTCACAGGTGCCGCTGTCAGCGCAGCCTCCTCTCCAGGGACCCGTTCGGCTCTTGCAGCGTTGCCCTTGTCACCAGGCAGGAAACAGCCAGGGTTCCCCTGGCACCCGCCCGCCGGCAGCTCAGCGCCGGGACTGCAGCAGTAGAAGCAGCAGCAGCAGGATCAGAAACAGCAGGATAAGGAGCAGGATAAGGAGCAGGAGCAGCGGCAGCAGCAGCCGCGGTCTTTAGGCAGCGATGCGCGCACCCGCGCACACCCCACCAGCTCTGCGCTGGGCACAGAAATGAGGCAACGCAGCAAGCCCCATATCACCACCCTCCTCCTCCTCCTCCTCTTTCTCCTCCTCCTCCTCTCCCAGACAAGACAGCGAGCGGGAGATCTGCCTGGTGGCTCTTTGTGTGGCCACTTGCAGAAGGGTCCCTGGGGTGCCGGCAGCGAGGAGGCAGGAAGAGCTGGAGGTGCAGGCAAGAGAGCAGGCAGGGGTTCAGGGTAGGCAGCCCACCCTTGGCGGCCCCCCCGGGCTGTGGGTACCTGCTTCTGCCAGAGCCGCCTCCTGGGGAGCCGCAGACACCCAAACAAACGTGACTGCGATGAGCAAATAGCTGGCACTAGGTTCTCGGCAGCGGGTGAGGACACCTGGCCAGAAACGGGGAGGTGAGTTGGGGAGGGGGCCAGGCAGGGGAGCTCCAGCCAGGCAGGAGAGCTCCCCTGCCTTCCCCTCACCCACCCAGAACGGTCCCCTCCCTGCCACACTGACTTACTGGAGGCTTTTTGCCTCTCTTGCCTTTCTTTCCCTCCTCCACACGCTATCAGCTCCAGTTTTCTAGCAGAGACAAGAAAATCCTGAGGGAGATCAATTTCCTTGTAATTTCCATGTTCTCCCTCTTTCCTTTGTTCCCCTAGCAGAGCCCCTGTGTCCCTGGAGGCCAAGCTCTGATGCTAGCTGGGTTTATTCACCCCAGGCTATGTGGTGGTACCAAATCAGGGAGATGCTGGGAGCAGAATCTGTTGTCAGAGCACTGTGGTCAGTGCCCTGTACAGTGGACATGGAACCACATGGAACTACAGTGGAGCATGACCCAGGACATAGGAAGTAGGAGGTCCTGGGTGTCTCTTTGCAAGCACCCCCTAACCTATTGCTCTTCAGCACACTTTTAGCAGTTGGAATCTGATATAGGCTCGGATTCAAGCTAGGAACAAAACAGAGGTTTGCAGCCCTGAAGGCAAACAGCTATTGAAATAATTTATCCCTGAGACAGAGGGGACTGGCAGTCACCTGGCAGGCACTGAGGTAAGGAGGGATGTCCTGTGAGCAAGAGAGGGGGAGGCACAGGGCTGAGCTTAGTGGGGACCATGATGGCAACAAGTTTCAATCATCCAAGCCTGGGAGCAGCATCCTGCATGTCACAGGCCAGTCCCAGGGCTCCCCTGAGGCTACTGAGGCAGAATGGATACAGGTGGGTTGGTGTGACAGATTTCTGATGTGCTTTCAGACTCATCCAGATTTCTCAGGCTACCTGCCCCTTCTTCCTCTCCTGCAAATGTCCTCAGCAAAGCCATGAGGTCCTCTTCTCCTTCCCTTGGGTTGCATGATGCGGTCCCAGGCAAGTGCAAGCAGAAACCATGCCACCCACTATCTTCCCTTCAAACACCTTAATCCAAAAGCAGTCCACTTTATCTCTGCAAACACTGCACTCCTCTGAACAAGAAACAGCTCACGATGGGTCCAAATCTGTCTCCCTCAACTAGGAATTCCTGTCACAATAAAACACATTGCTTGGCCAGATCTTAATATCATTAATGTCCAGAGAGTAATGTCCAGACGATGTCTGAGTGCAAATACAACGTGTGCCATCACAGCCTGGCACCTCAAACAGCTGACATGGCATACTGGGTTTGGCAGCCCATCCACAATACTTCTTATCTGCAAGAAGTAGAATCATAGAGTCATAGAATCAGTCAGGGTTGGAAGGGACCACAAGGATCATCCAGTTCCAACCGCCCTGACATGGGCAGGGACACCCCACACTAGATCAGGCTGGCCAGAGCCTCATCCAACCTGGTCTTAAACACCTCCAGGGATGGGCCCTCAACCACCTCCCTGGACAAGCCATTCCAGGGCATCACCACTCTCGTAGTGAAGAACTCCTTCCTCACACCTACACATACAGCTCACACACACATTCACCTTTGTTTATGCTATCCACATACCCATTTTAAATAAATACTATTATTCTTTTTAATTTGGGTAAAGCAGTTGGGTAAAAATAACTAATTCACAAGTTCCACCACTCCCCTCATCTGCCAGTCCACATAAGACATGTGAAAAGCAACCCAAGAGACAGCCAGCTGGATATTATTAGTAATAACTCATCCTACTCATCTCACCGGTATCGTACTATGAATTTTGCCATCTTTCCACTTCCAATACAGTTAGGAGTGGAAATTGCTTTGCCTGGGACTCACCCATTACTTTATGAGCATTCCCAGTTTGGAAAGCAGCGTTTGATCTTCGGATCAAAGTGAAGCTGCCTCATTGTTATCTGTCCTGCAGGTCAGATGGCATTTCATTTTCGCAACGACTGCCTGGAACTCAGGAATCACCCCAGCTTGAAAATCCTGGGGGGAAGCAGTATATAAAAGAAGCATTTAGGATATCTTTCTGCCAGCATCCCAGCCTGCATGCTTCAAATCCATAATGAAAATTCATTTGCACAAATATTCCTTGACAGATAACTAAAGGGAGGAATAAAAATAGCACATATGCATAATTAGATTTAAGTTTCAAAAAAAAAAAAAACCCACCCCAGTCCTCCAGGTTTTGGGTTTTTTTTGCATGATCAGCCTCTTCGTCTTTCAGTACTCCTACAAACATGTCTTCATTTACTATAAATGGCACACAAGAATGAAGATCTTGTTGGGAAAACGTCTTCGGTGCAGGACCAGTCTTTGGACTGCTTCAGCATTACGAACATGACAATCACAAGGAGCAGCTTTGTTTACTTTGAGCAGCGAGAGCTGTTCACTCCCCACCATGCCAAAAAGGTAAAAAAAAACCCAAATAACACTCCAAGCAACTTCTTGAATATAGTTAGCCACTGGAATGTGCTGCCCAGGGAGGTGGTGGAGTCCCCATCCCTGGAGGCGTTCAAGAGGGGATTGGACGTGGCACTTGGTGCCATGGTTTAGTCATGAGGTATGTGGTGACAGGTTTGACTTGATGATCTTTGAGGTCTCTTCCAACCTTGGTGATTCTGTGATTCTGTAGAAGACAACCAGACACTCCTTGAACAGATGTCCTCCTTCTCTGTGTGTGATTATTGTAAGGGGTATACTTAGAGCTAAACAGTAAAATGCCAGCCTCTTTTCAATCAATAATTAAGCATCTCTTACAAAATCAGCGTGAGACAGAGAGTTACTGTCAGAGACAGCACCAGGATACACCCAAAGCTGGGATCTGACCCAGCAGTGATTCCATTCTTTTGAAGTAGACAAAGACATAACCTGCTTTTCAGTTCGAATTCATCCATCCAGTCATCTCTTAAGTTTATGCTGATGGAATAGAATAGAATAAACCAGGTTGGAAGAGACCTTCAAGATCATCATGTCCAACCTATCATCCAACACCACCTAATCAACTAACCCATGTAACCAAGCATCCTGTCAAGTCTCCTCCTGAACATCTCCAGTGATGGCGATTCCACCACCTCCCTGGGCAGCACATTCCAATGGGCAATCACTCTCTCTGTGTAAAACTTCCTCCTGACCTCCAGCCTGAATCCCCCCTGGTGCAGCCTGAGACTGTGTCCTCTTGTTCTGGTACTGGCTGCCTGGGAGAAGAGACCAACCTTTGCCCGTCTACAATCTCCCTTCAGGTAGTTGTAGACAGCAATAAGGTCACCCCTGAGTCTCCTCTTCTCCAGGCTAAGCAGCCCCAGCTCCCTCAGTCTCTCCTCATAGGGCTTGTGTTCCAAGCCCCTCACCAACTTTGTTGCCCTTCTCTGGACACGCTCCAGCAAGTCAACCTCCTTCCTAAACTGAGGGGCCCAGAACTGGACACAGTACTCGAGGTGTGGCCTAACCAGTGCAGTGTACAGGGGCAGAATGACCTCCCTGCTCCGGCTGACCACATTGTTCTTGATGCAGGCCAGGATGCCATTGGCCCTCCTGGCCACCTGGGCACACTGCAGGCTCATGTTCAGCCTACCATCAACCAGCACCAACACATGAATGGTTTAGGAGGCATGGTGGTGTTGGGTTGACTGCTGGACTTGATGAACTTAGAGGTCTTTTATGATTCTATGATTATTTCCATTATTCTGATCACTGAAACCTACTTGAACCTCCAGAAGTTGCCTGTTATGGCTAAAAGTAAAGCTTGCTATTGGGCACCACATTTCCCCAAAGCAGGACTAACACATGACATGGTTTTCATCCAACTCAGAGTGTGCTGCCCTCACTGCCTGTCTCCCACAAGAAAAGGCATAACCCCCCATCCCTGTCCCAAACTGCAGGCAGTGGTGGCTCCTTCACCAAACTAGAGGAAAGTGCAAACTTGTGGGTTTTGCTCCCCTTGAACTGCTTGCACTGTGGCAGGTCACTGACCACTGCTGTTTCCTACACTGATCGCACAAGATTTCTAGTAGGTCCTGTATAAAAGTGCCAGGCATTGGGTTAGGTTGCTCAGGGAGGTTGTAGAGTCATCATCCCTGGAGGTGTTCAATAAATGTGTGGACATGGCACTTCTGGACATGGTTTTAGGGCCATAGTTGTCTCAGGTTTGTGGTTGGACTTGATGATCTCAGAGGTCTCTTCCAAGCAAATCAATTCTATGATTCTAGGTAGTTGCTGAGCAAAAAACCCAAAACACTGCACAAAACCTGAGAGCAGAGACACAACCAGATGCCAGCTCCAGCCCTCACTGCCATGAAGCAAGCTGCATGTTCTGCCAAGCTGTGGTGGCCCATGTGCAGAGTAGCACCTCTCCCCCACTGCTGGTTGCCTGTGTTATTTCAGCACTTGAATGTCAACAGATGTGATGGAGCACAGAGCGACGTATCAGTGCAGCACTGGTGTCAGAGGAGGGAACGGGTGGAGAAGAGATGGCACTTTCCAGCTGCCTGTTCAAGTGATTGGCACATGAGCCGAATGTGTGACTTGCTGAGGGGCCCAACCTCCTCTGTGCCTTGTAGAAGCATTAACAATTCTCATGACATGTTGCCATAAAGCAGGAACTTATTACCAGCACCCTGAGTCAATATATCCCATCCTCAGATTAAACAGCATGGCCAGTTTTCTCCTGTTCCCCTATAAACAAGCACCAAAAGATTTATAGTAGGTCCTAATAAACAGGTAGATGCTGAGCAAAACAAATGTTGCATGAAAATCAAGACCAGAGGAAAAATCACCAGCCAGCTCCACACCTCACTCAGCCCAACACAAACCCTAAACCATCCCTCTACTTATATGAGCCTGAAACTGATTTGGTGTAACAGAATCAAATCTGGCCAAGTGTGGGATGGCAGGAGTCCCTCCCCAGGCTTTTTTCCCCCGCCTTGCTGGGGTAACATGCAGAACAAGCAGGAGGGAAAAAAAGAGAGAGAGAAAAAAAAAAAAGCTTCAGGATTCAAATGATATGGACTATTTTCACTGCCTACACTCCCCAAAAGTAGATCATCGTTGTCTGAAAAGTGCCACCAGAAGCGCTTCCCTCCCTCTGCAGGTTGAGATAAACAAGTCCTCATCCAGCCGGGTATGACACAGCAGCACTGAGGCCCCCAGTGAGTTTTGTTTTATTTTTTTCCCTCCTCTCCTAAGTAAACAGAATTACTATTCACCAGGAAGCAGAGCTGTTCAGACCCAAGCCCCGCATCACTTAGCTCCTCCGTGAAACATCCCATGGAAATGACTCAGCCTTTCCTCTGCAGCCAGCTCCGCGGCTGGACACGGGTGCTGCAGAGCGGCGCGCGGCTGGGTGCTTGCTGCTCGGGGCATGAGCACGCCTTGCTCTCCAGTTCACTACCCCTGAAAGCCTCAGCCTTCCCCTAGATAGGAGCTAAATTAAGAGTCAGCTAAAGCTTTATATCTGAGTGCAAGGTGGAAGAGCTGGGCCTTCAGGAAGGTCCAGACCAAGAGCTCTAACTTGAGGATATTTTAGTCAATAGGCTGGGCCACCTTGAAATTAACTTTAATATTAAATATCAGGATATAATAATAAGCTGTAGACCTTTATATTAGCCACATCTTATGAAGAAAGGCTTGAGGGACCTGGGGCTTTTTAGCACAGAGAAGAGCAGACTGAGGGAGAATCTTATCAATGCTTATAAATTCTTAAAGGGTGGGTGTCAGGAGGATGAGGCCAGTGACAGGACAAGAGGTAACAGGCACAAACTTGAGCATAGGATATTCTGCCTGAACATGAGGAGGAACTTCTTTATGTTGAGGGTGGCACAGCACTGGAGCAGGCAGCCCAGAGAGGTGGTGGAGTTTCCATCTCTGGAGTAATTCAAAACCCTCCTGGACACTGCCCTGTGCACTGTCCTGGACACTGCTCCAGGAGAACCTGCTCTGGCAGCAGGGGTGAACTAGATGATCCCTAGAGGTCCCTTCCAACCCCCACCATTCTGTGATTCTGTGTATTGCTGTGGAACAGTATATTTACATCGAGAGCATAAGGGCACTTGTAAATAGAGAAGATGGTTGTTCCTGTACATGTATGTGCCATGGACCTCTGCAAAAATGCACCATGCAGCCCTGCTCAGCCACAGGAAAAAGACAAAAATCAAACTAAGTTCCTGTGACACCAGTGTAGACATGTCACCTCAACCTACTTCCACAGTATCACAGTACATTAGAGGTTGGAAGGGACCTCCAGAGATCATTGAGTCCAACCCCCCTGCCGAAGCAGGATCACCTAGCGTAGTCTGCACAGGAATGCATCCAGATAAGTTTTGAATTCATCCAGAGAAAAAGACTCCACAACCTCTCTGGGCAGCCTGTTCCAGTACTCTGTTGCCCTCACTGTAAAAAAGTTTCTCTTCATGTTGAAGTGAAATCTTCTGTGTACAAGCTTGTACCCGTTGTTCCTTGTCTTATTATTGTGTACCACCAAAAAGCGATTAACCCCATCCACTTGACACCCACCCCTCAGATATTTATAGACACTGATGAGATCCCCTCTCAGTCTTCTCAAGACTCAACAGCCCCAGGGCTCTCAGTCTCTCTTCACATGGGAGGTACTCAAGTCCCCTAATCATCCTCGTGGCTCTCTGTTGGATACTCATTGTTCAAGGGATTAGTTGTCTAGATGATTTTTTATCTTCTCAAGAGTACAGCATCATGAATCTTCAAAACCAGAAGAGACCTCAGTACAACAACTGGTGCACAGGACTGGATGTGCTGAAACTGGCCCTCATCCAGCAAATCAGAGAAACATGTCCCTGCCTTCCACATGTGAGTCATCTCACTAAGATATTTAAAAAATAATTATGTGCCTGATGCATTACAAAAGGTTCTCACATCCTCATCCTGTTCTCTTATCAGATCTACGTAAGTTTGCTAGGACAAGGCTGACAGATTCACAGACTGCATTGGGTTGGAAGGGATCCTCGCTGGCTCCGGGGAGAATTTGGGCCTTTTCTTCACGATTGACATGACCTACTAAGTGCTCAGGATAGCCATGAGATCTCACATCAAGAACATCACTTTCTTCTTAGCCTCTCAGAGAAAATACTAATGAGAGAGATCCCAGTTGTGCCCCTTCCCAGCCGTGAATTCCATTTCCCTTTATAGCACTCAGTCAAAACGGGATGTGATCTGTCGTGGTGGCGCAGGCAGTTTTGGGAAAGGAGGGTATTTTCTGAAGGTAGGAAGATGGAAATATTTTTGCCTAGGTTAATCCATATTCAGTCATCCCAAAATGTCAACCACAAAAGATCGTCTATCCGGTGCATAAAAGATCAGTGCCAATCAGCTGGGAAAGGTCACAGAACAAACAGCAGAGATCAGCTCCCACAGCTTTGCAGGCTCCCAAATTGGGAACACGTTATTCTGGTGTCTTGGGGCGGGGCGGGGGGGGGGGGGGGGGGTGGGGGGCAAACTGAGCCAGGAACTTGCAGCTGTGACCAACCAACTTCTCTGTGCCCACCACAAAGCCAAAGCACAAAATCCTCCCACATCAGCATGCACAGAAGTATCTGCTCATTCACCTCTCAGCATGATGACTCTTGGAAACATCAGTGTAAATGACAGCATATCATCCCTGAAATATTTACATCTCAGCATGGGACACACAAGAAGTGGGCTATATGCCACTGTCAAATTTAACATAAGGCCACTTTACACATGACAAAACACTGGAAATAGTCCTTCACAGACCTGAAGCAAGTTGCCCAGAGATTTGCCTTATTACTCAAATGGATCTTTTTCCACCTGGTTGTTTAGCCTGAAGGAGAGGAGGCTGAGAAGAGATCTTATTGCTCTCTATGGCTACCTGAAAGGAGGTTGGAGTGAGGTGAGTGTTGGCTTTTTCTCCCAGAACTAACAACAGAACAAGACATAATGGCCTCAATCTGCACCAGAGGAGGTTTGGTTGGATATTAGAAAGAATTTATTTCCTGGAAGAGTGGCCAGATGTCAGAACAGGTTGCCCAGGGAAGTGGTGGAGTCACCATCCCTGGAGGTGTTAAAAAAAAGGATTAGATGTGGCACTTTGGGACATGGGCTAGTGCTCATAGAGGTGTTGGGCAGAAAGCTGGACTTGATGACCTTGCAGGCCTTTTCTAAACCTAATAATTCTATGATTCTGTTTTCATAGATCTGATGGTTCATCCTTTGACAAGAACTTGATAAAAACCAGAGTGATTTGGTTTCCAGTGAGTTGAAGCCTCTGCAAGTTCTCCCCCTCCCACCTGCACCCAAACATTTCTACCAGCCTTTTCCAGTTATGGTCCTTTCTTTGCTCCAAAGTTAACTTCTGCCCCACAGCTTGAGTTCACATAACTAGAGAGCCCAATTCAATGCAGTTGTGTGCTGGATGCCAAGCCTGCTGCTTCCTGTGGCTTTGTTAATGATGTAAGACACATCTGTTTTCTCATAATCAAACCAAATTATTGGAATAAGAAGAGCCTGGCAATGATTTTCTGTGACTTCCACCTGACTGCCAAGACCATGGCAACAAGTTCACACAGACAGATGAGAATGTGAAGAGAGTTGGACACGAATGAAAAGGCCTTTGAACAAAAAGTGTCATGTCTTGGATGGAAGCAGGGCTCTCCAGGAGTTGGAGTTAGACCCCACACTAGGTCTATACTTCTGTAAAGATGCAAGTGAGCCCTTGATCCACTTGCTGTTGTGAAACTAGAAGAAGTTTACCTGAGCAAAAATGCTGGTCTCAGTTTCAGTAACCAGAGGAAGGTATATCCCTGAGGGTTAGGAAAAGGGCCATGAGCCCAGATTTCTGCATTCTGTCTCAGGTCACCATGTACCTTGTTTCTACCTGAAAGGAGGTTGTAGACAAATGGGGGTTGGTTTCTTCTCCCAGGCAACCAGCACCAGAACAAGAGGACACAGTCTCAAGCTGTGCAGGGGGAGGTTTAGGCTCAAGGTGAGGAGAAAGTTCTTCCCAGAGAGTAATGAGACACTGGAATGTGCTGCCCAGGGAGGTGGTGGAGTCCCCGTCCCTGAAGGTGTTCAAAAAAGGCTTGGATGTGGCACTTGAAGCCATGGTTTAGTAGTCATGAGGTGTTGGGTGATAGGTTGGACTTGATGATCTCTGAGGTCTTTTCCAACCTTGTTGATTCTATGATCATGGTGTCAATTGCGACATGGCAGACACCTGCCCTAAGTTCAGTTATGTAAAAGTCAGGTTTATCTAAGACCATCTGACCGAATATCTGGGCTGTACAACCAAGAAAGAGACAAAGGCACCTTCAGATGGCAAGTCAATCCCATCCAAATAAATCACCATTATTTTCACAGCTGCATGATAGAAAACACTACCTCTGCCTTGCTGAACTGCGATTGCTGAGTGATTCAGACCATAATCTACCTCAAGTATATTTAGAATAAATAATATTTATCAGCATCAAAACTAAATAATCACTTAATGAAGGCCCATGTAACTCAGTGTCTTGCTTCTGGCAGTGCTCAGGAATACATGTGAATATCAACCCAGCCCAAGCAGTGGCACAGCACACTTCCCCCACTCACATACCTTCCAGCAATTGGCCTCATGGCAACTCCAGGCTTAGCAGGAGCTGCTGCTGGCAAGAGCAGAGCAAAGGTGACATCTGTAAATCATACAGGGATTTTGAGGTGAAAAATACAAGACATCATAAGTAAGCAGAAGGGAATTCATTAGCAGGAGCTAGATGTACTCTTTCTGCAAGCAGCACTCACAAGCAACACTGGCTGGCAAAACGGACGAGAAGCACAAGCCAGCATGTGCTGTATTGGGTTTAAATAGGCCTGGAGACTGGAAAAAAAAGTGTATGCAAATTCTGCATAAGCAACTTAGAAGAAATTCAGAGAAGTCAATTCAGAGAAGGAGGCTAATAGCAGAACATCTGCTGCTGCTGCTCCCAATATTCACATTAGGCAGCTGGGTACATTTCTGAGGACTCATATCTCATCAGAAAGGGTTTGTTGTTATGCACAGAAACAATGCTCAGAAAGCAGAGAAGCAGATAGGAAGCCTGAGCTGAGCACTCTTATGCCACACTGAAGCCCAGCTGAACTACAACAGGGACACATCTGCTTGTACAGAGTCTGGATAACTGTCCAGCTTGTAGCTACATTTCTATCTAAAACCACCAGCACCAACAACTAGTAGATTAAGCTGTACCAGTAGATACAAATACAATGCCATGATTTTAATTACATTCCAAGTCCACGTGCATGGCCTTTGCAACTCCCCAGTCATACTGCTAAATCATGCTGAGCCAAACTCACAGCAGAGAGACACCAAGTTTAGCAGATGCTGATACATCATCAGGATCTCTGCCCTCTCCATTCGACCCTCATCCCTTTGTTTATTGTTCTTATTGTCCACCTCTTCCTACCAGGATCTCATAGTATCACAGTATCATAGTATCAGTCAGGGTTGGAAGGGACCACAAGGATCATGTAGTTCCAACCCCCCTGCCATGGGCAGGGACACCCCACACTAGATCAGGCTGGCCAGAGCCTCATCCAGCCTGGTCTTAAACACCTCCAGGGATGGGGCCTCGACCACCTCCCTGGACAACCCATTCCAGGGTTTCACCACTCTCATGGTGAAGAACCTCCTCCTCACATCTAGCCTCAATCTCCCCACCTCCAGCTTCATTCCATTCCCCCTAGTCCTATCACTACCTGAGATCCTGAGAAGTCCTTCCCCAGCCTTCCTGTTTCCTTTTCATTAAAAACTATAACATGCTTCTGATGAGCAGTGGTTACAAACCCCCTCGGTATCTTCATGCCTTAATGCTTCAGCTGAGGTCAACTTAATCTTGTTTACCAACAAATAAACTTAGTTTAGCTTCCTCTACAACACAACATTCCAAGGTCTGGGAGCTGTTGCTGGGGAAGAAAGGACAGAAATAGATCCTAAGGCACAGAACTGAGCCTGATGGATTGTAAGAAGTTATCTTGACTGATGTTTTAATGTTATCATGCGGTCGATTCCACTCAGCCCATTCCACGTAACCTTAATGAAGGAATATCTCCATGCCTTTTCTTGTCTTCCATGTAGGGTCAGTTACAAGGAGTTAAAGAGTCTGATTGCAAAAAGACACCCACATGTACATCAGCTAAGGTGAAGCAAGTAGGTACACAGAACACACAAGACTCTGCAGCACTCTTTGAGACCTGCAGGGATTCCCAGGCAGCTCCCTCTCGCATGACTGGAGCATGGCTCCCAGAAGTTGCTGGGAGCAATGGAGTCAAGTTTCCTCTGGACTGTCACTGGTTCTACATTTATAATGTGGACACTTAAATACACAGTTGGGGTTTTTTTACCTTTTGTTATCTTTTTTTTTTTCTCCTGCCTTTCTTCTTCCTGACTTGCCAATATGATCAAACCTAACATGTTTCAACAATGCTGAGATGCACAAGCACCAGGGAATCAGAAACTCCCACCTCCCCCAGCCCTTTCTTTTTTTCCCCCAGCTCTGTGATACATGAAATGCCTTTCTCAGTAACTATATTTTTAAACCATTACTGCCATAAATTTTAGCCTACTTATAAAAGTGGTGATGTAAACTTCTTTTGGGAGGCTTTAAGCAAACTATAGGGTCTTCTGCAGAGGAAGCATGCTGTTAATTCACAGTCACATCCCAAACCAACCAGACAAATTTCCAGTACTTCCAGTAAAAACCAAAATGTGCAAAATTGCTGCTTAAACAAAAACCAAGAGGGACACCTAGAGTTAGTTCTTGTTAGCGCCCTAGCAAGGTCATTCACTTTCTTTCCCAGTCTTCTTTCGGTCACTGGTGACAGTTAATTACAACCAATGTACGCGGTGCCTCCGGCTGTAATTAAGAGTAAACTGGGAAGCGTGGGGCGGGGAGAGGCTGCGGTGACTCCCGTTTAAGGCTGTGTTTGTTTCCCATTTCAGGCTGTTTCCCGATTTCAGACTGTGTTATCCCGGTTTCAGACTATTTGAGGTGTACCCGGAACTGGGTGCAGCCCAGTCGATGTACCCACCGCAGGGAGAAAGGACCCCGGGGAGCGGTCGCTGTCCGCGGTGCTGATCCCGGCTGCCAGCCGCGCCCCGGCCCCACACAACCTCCCACCTCGCTTCTGCTCCGCGGAACCTTCACACCAAGGTTACAACCAAACATCGAGGTCCATAATCAGCCACCAGCCTTTTGTTTGTGTATCGTGACCAAGCAACGGGCTTCCCAAAATCTGACCTACAGCAAAATCTGGTGATAGTTCCAGACCTGCTTCATCTGTCCCACTACCTGGGTTAGAAAATCCTACACTTCCATCAAGGAGCAAGGCATTCAGCAGTTAATCATCTAGACGGCATATTGAGTGACTATGCTTTGTATAATGCATTTTTAACATGCCCCCAAACGTTGTAAGCTGCTTAGTCCACATTCCACACTTCTCTACACTTAGGCTGACTGTATGAATTGCAAAGAGAATAAAAGAGAATGCGGACACTGCATGAAATGGCATAAAAGCTGTTTGCTAACCATTCTGAGTAATTTCTAATAAAAAAAAAAAAGAAAAAAGAAAAAATAGAAAAGAAAAAAGAAAAAAAGGGGGAAATAAAAAAAAAATTAAAAAAAGAGAAAAAAAGAAACAAAAAAAGGAAAAAATAAGAAATAAATATATGGTCCAGCGAATTAATATAACTAACTCCCACTGTTAATATCTAAGTGAGTACACACTGATTACTGTTTGATACTGGGGCGTTATCCAAGAGCCCTTAGATTTGTTTTTCTCTTCTAGCCACAGGGCGTTGGTTCTTACAGTAATCTGATCATTTCACGTACCAAATGCACAGAACATGCTTTTCCATTATTAAAGGAAAGCAAATTACACCATCAAAATCCTTCAGCTAAAACACTTGCAAAAGAATAGAGAGATGATGATGCTTCTGTATGGAAAAGGTTTTCAAGTTGTTAACGGCGTAACAAGATTGTCCCCAGTTTAAGGTTAGGCACAGTGCTCTCACGGAAGGCAATTAGAACCTAACTAGAAACACTGGGTTTATTTTCCTCAAAGCAAGCTTTCTCCCTGACAAGGAAAATAAACCTTGGGTACAAAGTTAACTAAATACATGGTATGGGTGTTTAAAGAGGCCATAGAAGCAACCTGTACATTTGTAATGTGTAGTCAAGCAAGATGAATTTGCCCATTCAGCAGTACGTTCATAGTTCCAATCGGTAGGAATTAACATCAATGCTTGCCTCTTCCTTATTAAATCTTACATTCGTAGAGTTACCAAAGAAAATTCAGGAAGTCAAAGAGCTACCCCATTCTTAATATTAAGAAATATTAAGCTTTAACTTCTCTATAGAGTTTAACATCTCTACAGAGGATTAGCTGCCAGGAAATACCTTGTTAGTTCATTTCCCCTGTAAAAATATTGGTTAAATACGTCTTACCTGAATAAGACTTTCTTAACCCCAAAGCCATGCTGCTTTGCAAGCTGCTCCTACCCAGACAGTTGCAGTCTACATTTGGAGCAGCCACACAGGGCGTAGATCAGACAAAGTTTAAGGCATATTTAAAGTATTCTCTAAGGTACTGGCCAGAAACATCAAGCCCATAGCCGCGGTATAGAGAGATCATTAATGGGCATTAGTGACAGACCATTATGACTTTCAGAGGTCATTAAAGATTCATAATGTAGCTGTACTGTTCTGGCAATGTCTAACCATTTCTTGGACATAAATGTACATTTCTCCTACATGATTTACTTAAACTTATTATTTTTGAGTGTCAAATTTTGTTTGCTGCCTCCTAGAATTACAAAGAACGCCTGTAACGGGATACTGCGGTACATTACGGCAGCCACTGGAGCCTGGCGCTTGGTTTAGCTGATACCCTTCATTGGAAGGCATTCTGCAGCACAAATAGCTCAAACACATTCATGAGGCAGAATACGTACCATGCTTCCTTTCTTCCCTAAAAAAGCCACATTATTGATACCCTGCAAATGTTACAAGTGAAAAAATACAAGCACACAGCAGAAGTGCAGTTGTTAACAATTGTGAAATGGTTACCCTTTGAAATGTTTAATCTTTACTTTGGAGCTTCAGAAAACCTTTTTCCTTTTTTATTTACATTTGAATTTAGGGAAAAATATTGAAGAGATTTTATTTGGGGTCAACCAAGACAGCTACTTCTACTGCACTTTTGACGAGTGAAAGATAGGATAGGATAGGATAGGATAGGATAGGATAGGATAGGATAGGATAGGATAGGATAGGATAGGATAGGATAGGATAGGATAGGATAGGATAGGATAGAATAGATCAGGTTGGAATAGACCTTTGAGTCCATCCTATCAATCAACACTACCTAATCAACTAAACCATGGCACCAAGCACCCCATCCAGTCTCTTCCTAAATACCTCCAGGGATGCTGTCTCTACCACCTCCCTGGGCAGCCCATTCTAATGGCCAATCACAGTATCACAGTATCACTTAGGTTGGAAAGGACCTCGAGGATCATCGAGTCCAACCTGACACCGCAGACCCCATGACTAGACCATGGCACCAAGTGCCACGTCCAATCTCCCCTTGAACGCCTCCAGGGTCGATGACTCAACCACCTCCCTGGGCAACCCATTCCAATGCCGAATGACTCGCTCGGTGAAGAACTTCCTCCTCACCTCGAGTCTGAACCTCCCCTGGCGCAGCTTGAGACTGTGTCCCCTTGTTCTGGTGCTGGTTGCCTGGGAGAAGAGGCCAACTCCCTCCTGGCTACAACCACCCTTCAGGTAGTTGTAGAGGGCAATAAGGTCACCCCTGAGCCTCCTCTTCTCCAGGCTAAACAATCCCAGCTCCCTCAGCCTCTCCTCATAGGGCTTGTGTTCAAGGCCTCTCACCAGCCTTGTTGCCCTTCTCTGGACACGCTCAAGTGTCTCAATGTCCTTCTTAAACTGAGGAGCCCAGAACTGGACACAGTACTCAAGGTGCTCTCTTTCTATGAAGAACTTCTTCCTAACATCCAGCCTAAACCTCCCCTGGCACAGCTTGAGACTGTGTCCTCTTGTTCT
Organism: Melanerpes formicivorus; assembly: GCF_026170545.1. NCBI lineage: Eukaryota > Metazoa > Chordata > Aves > Piciformes > Picidae > Melanerpes > Melanerpes formicivorus. The sequence continues at coordinate 1,609,872 of NW_027142374.1, forward strand.
GGTGCTGGTTGCCTGGGAGAAAAGACCAACCCCCTCCCCCTCCTGGCTACAACCTCCCTTCAGGGAGTTGGAGAGAGCAAGAAGGTCTCCCCTAAGCCTCCTCTTCTCCAGGCTAAGCAACCCCAGCTCCCTCAGCCTCTCCTCACAGGTCTGTGCTCCAGACTCCTCTCCAGCTTTGTTGCCCTTCTCTGGACATGTTCCAGCAACTCAACATCTTTCCTAAACTGAGGAGCCCGGAACTGGGGACACAGGACTCAAGGTGTGGCCTAACCAGTGCTGAGTACAGGGCACAATTACTTCCCTGCTCCTGCTGGCCACACTGTTCCTGATACAGGCCAGGATACCATTGGCCTTCTTAGCCACCTGGGAACACTGCTGGCTCATGTTCAGCCTACTATCAACCAGTACTCCTAGGTTCCTTTCTGCCTGGCTGCTCTCCAGCTACTCTGACCCCAGCTTGTAGCACTACATGGGGTTGTTGTGGCCAATGTGTAGAACCCAGCACTTAGATGTGTTAAATCTCATGCTGTTGGACTCTGCCCATCTGTCCAGCCTGTCAAGGTCCCTCTGCAGAGCTCTCCTACCCTCTAACAGAAAAGACTAAGATGTGGTTTTGAAGGTGTGCAGTACTGCAGAGACTGTAGTCCAAAAAAATTACCACAATTATTCTTTATTTGTCTTAATCAAGGGCTGAATTTGAATTTTCCGTTGCTGAACTTGACTAAGACCTTGTTTAACTCATCCTTTGTCAGCACAGCAAGCTAAGCTCATGCTCATATCCTATGTAATGAGATTTAGCCAATTTAGAACCCGAGTCAGATTACGAGGTCAAGCACTGTCTGAGTGTGATTTGTTCATTATGAAGTCATATGATTGCACATAGTAGAGAAGAGCTATTTAAAAAGGCTCTGTCTCTTCACCAGGAATTACTACTCCCTCTAAGACACATCTGCAAGTCGCTTGTGCAAGATCTTGGTTATTTTGCAGTGTAATGGACCAGCAGTGAACACAAACCAATGTGTGCTTCAGTAGGAAAAGCATCAAACTTCAGTTGAGGAGCTCTAACTTCTTCATCTGTTTACCAAAAGCACTTGCAAATACATGAGACAAGCTAAGGATCAGACCCTTAAAGTCCCAGGCAAGTAAACATCATAGCATCATAGTATCAGTCAGGGTTGGAAGGGACCACAAGGATCATCTAGTTCCAACCCCCCTGCCATGGGCAGGGACACCCCACACTACATCAGGCTGGACAGAGCCTCATCCAGCCTGCTCTTAAACACCCCCAGGGACGGGGCCTCGACCACCTCCCTGGACAACCCATTCCAGGGTTTCACCACTCTCATGGTGAAGAACCTCCTCCTCACATCTAGCCTGAATCTCCCCACTTCCAGCTTCATTCCATTCCCCCTAGTCCTGTCACTACCTGAGATCCTGAGAAGTCCTTCTCCAGCATTCCTGTAGCCCCCTTCAGATACTGGAAGGCCACAATTAGGTCACCTCAGAGCCTTCTCTTCGGCAGACTGGACAGCCCCAACTCCTTCAGTCTGTCCTCATAGGAGAGGTGCTCCAGCCCTCTGATCATCCTTGTGGCCCTTCTCTGGACACGTTCCAGCACCTCCACATCCCTGAGTTTTAGGTGCTAAAAGAGATCTAGCAGCTGAAATCACTCAAGCATTTTAACATGTTTAAGCATTTATGTTTTGCTGAGTGGAGACTTGCAAAGTGAAGCATGCCAGTTTATTACCAGTAAACAAAGTTCCCCAAACAATATCCCAGTGTTTACCAATACACATTACTGCTTCTGTAGTTGGGATTCACAGTAATGGGTATGCAAAAGCAAACCATGCTGTGAATTGCACAGCTCCTAGAATATTCACTGTGTGTTATGCCGCTGTTGCTTATAATCAAGCCGAGAGTATTGCTGATATCCAAACACACTTAAAACCAACCTCAGTTACTGCTGCCAGGAACAAGCAGCACCACACCATGAAAACTGCAGTGGGGCAAAACACTGAGGTTGCTTTTGAGATATCTTCACTCAAAAATGGGCACCCTTCTCACCAGGAGTCACAAAGCCCTGTGGAAGAACATTCCTCAGCCCATCTCTAATTGCCTGCTGAGTTCTATCGATTTCAAACAACTGACCTTGAGTCAATAGGGTTTATGTCACCCATGTCAATTATTGACAGGCAGTCAAAAGCCAGCAGTGGCATTGTGTACTGCCTTGCAATTACAAACAAGGTTAATCTGCTTCTAAATGTAGTTCTTTTCCCACAACCACCAGTACATTTAACTCCTTTTCCCAAAGCCTCCATGAATTTGTAATGACAACTCCCTAAAATTTGCACAGTTCTTATTAAAATTTCAGTATTCTGTCCTCTTCAGCTACCTCAAGAAATGGTTTAAGTGATTCAGCATGGCTCTTAGGGTTTTACGAGAAAATTGGAGTTATACATGGAAAACATCACCTGTGTCCAGCTAATCCTTATTACTATCTAGATGTTCATTGCATATTAACTGTTCTGTTGTTTTCATTAATTAGAGGAAAACACAGCCCAGTCAAACCTCAGTTTTGCTTTCACAGGATCACAGAATGCAATGAGTTGGAAGTGACCTCTAGAGGTCCAGACTCCCTGCAGTAAGTAGGGACATCCCCAATTAGATCAGGTTGCTCAGAGCCCCATCAGTCCTGCCCTTGAATGTCTCCACAGATGGGGACCCCACAACTTCCCTGGGCAACCTGTTCCACTGGTCCACCACCCTCAGAGGAAAGAACTTCTCTAATCATTTTATGTCTGTTATGTGCCCTCAGCACATGACTACAACCACTTGGCCTAAAGGAGCACAGCTCCTCTGAGATTCCAGCTAAGACCTTACCTCTGCTAGACTACCAGTTACCTCCCTGCAGCTCCATAGTGTGTTGTAGGACTTGCACCAAAAGGACTACAGGTAGAATTTGTAATAAACCAGCCTTTGGTACCAATAAATATCAAGTTGCCGTTTGCTGTCAAGTACTCCCTAGAGATTGCCATGTTATAACTAGTGAATGACTGATGACTAAACATCTAACAGAAGTGAAGATAAGATGGTCTTGGAGAGGAAATTTACATTCCTATCCATCCAAGGAGGAAAGCACAACCTAGCCCTCCAAAAGAGACAGTGGTGAGTCAAACTCAGTCCCTTTAAGGCACAATCTGATCAATATACCCATGGTTTAAAGTGGCAAACCTATTTGGTTTACAAGTAACCAGAACAGATAACTTGGCAAGTCCCAGCAGGATTTGAAGCCCCACATTACCTTCTTGCTGGTTGGTATGGGGATAGTACAACAAAGACTGTATCAAGCACTCATCTCCCAGAAAATGTGGCTACACTACCAGCATGATGCTTTGCTTTCTGTGCATGTTCTCCACAGCAGGTAAACTTTGTCATAGAATCATAGAATCAATAAAGTTGGAAAAGACCTCAAAGATCATTAAGGCCAGCCTATCACCCAAGACCTCATGACCACTAGACCATGGCACCAAGTGCCATGTCCAATCCCCTCTTGAACACCTCCAGGGAGGGTGACTCCACCACCTCCCTGTGCAGCACATTCCAATGGCTAACAACTCTCTCTGTGAAGAACTTTCTCCTCACCTCGAGTCTAAACTTCCCCTGGCACAGCTTGTCCAGTCTACCTAGACAAAGGCAGGCTTAAATAAGGGTCCATCCAAAGAAACTAGAGTGGCCACAAGTGAAATGGCACACATTTAATGCTCTGCTGTGGCAGAAGAACAGCTCTTTTCCATGACTGAAACAGGGCATCAGATTCATAATCTTGCAAACTTGTAAGCATTCTTATTTAATTTAATCCTACCTTGCAGTTTTGAACTGATCTGGTAGAGAAAGAAGCCATGACAGTCAGGCATGACCTTATTCCTTGGAAACAAACAACAAAATCCCCAGCTGATTTGTCTAGCAGGAAGAGGCTGAGAGCTCAAGCTTCACTTCTGCTGCTGCTGCTATGACCAAAGAATCCCAAATGGAAAATACAGATGAGCCAGTACAGCACTGCTGCCTCAGCAGTCCTGCAGCAACAGCACGCAGCACTGAACAGTAGCTGCAACAGAAACCTCCCAAAGAAACACACATGATGGCTGTAAGAAGGTTCCTGCCTTCTTGGAGAAGGAGAATAAGGAGAAGTGAGAGCTCTGAATTGCTGTGTAGCCAGGAACCACAGAATGGTAGGTGTTGGAAGGGACTCTGGAGACCATTGAGTCCCCCCCTGGTTCACCTAAAGAAGGTCACACAAGTATATGTCCAGGTAGGTTTTGGATGCTTTCAGGGATGGAAACCACCACCTCTCTGGGCAACCTGGTCCAGGGATCCAGCACCCTCACAGCAAAGAAGTTTTCCCTCATATTGAGGTGGCACTTCCTGTTTTCCAGTTTGTGTCTCTTGCTCCTCACCACTGGGCAGCAGTCACAAGGAAACTGGCCTCCTCTTCTTGACACCCACCCTTTAAATATTGACTAGCATTTCTGAGATCCCCACCCAGTCTTCTCTTTTCCAGATTAAAAGGGACCAATTCTTTCAGTCTTTCCTCATAAGAAGGATGTTCTAGTTCCCTAATCATCTTTATAGCTCTTTTCTGTACCCTCTCCAGCAAGTCCCTGTCCTTTTTAGAATAGAATAGAATAGAATAGAATAGAATAGAATAGAATAGAATAGAATAGACCAGATTGGAAGAGACCTTCAAGGTCATCGTATCCAACCTATCATCCAACACCACCTAGTCAACTAAACCATGCAACCAAGCATCCTATCAAGTCTCCTTGAACCAAGGAGCCCAGAGCTGGACTCACTACTCCAGATGAGGATGCACCAGAGATGAGCAAGAGCAGGAAGAGAGCCTCCCTCGACCACCTTGCCACACTCTTCTTGATGCACTCCAGGATGGCATTTGCCTTCTTGGCCACAACAGCACATTACTGGCTCATGGTCATCATGTTGTCCACCAGGACTCCCATTTGAGGTTCTAGAGCCTGCTGGTCTACACAGACTATTTTTGTAGTAGTGATTCTGATCTTTGCACAGAGCCATTCAGCTGTTTAAATGTGAGTCCCAAAATAAAGTGACACAAATTCATCCTATGTTCTGTGTATTCCAGATTAATAAAAAATGTCATATATTTGAATATTTGCATGAGAGAATCTGTTATTCCATTCTTTTTCTCTTTCTTTTTGACCTGATTGCAGTACCCTGTCATGCAATCCACAGCAAGGAACAAGATCATTTAAAGAGTGAAACTATTAAGCATCCTGATGCTGGGAATGCTTCCGTTTCTACTTACTAATGCGAAGCTCTGTGAAGTCAGCCCAGCTCTAGCACTTTCTTTCCTTAGCTTCATCTGCCACCTGGTGGTATAGTCCCAGAGAGCAGAGAACAGCATTTTTTTGGGAAGGATCCTGCGTGTTGCAAGAGGAACGTGAGGTGCAGTGTTGATTGCAAGGCTGTAAAAAGCAACGAGCAGCCCTCCAGTGGCAAACCGTCAGAGCGGTTCTTGTCCCGAAAGCGTGCTCGAGGTAACCAGAACATCTAGACTACAGCACACGCACAATGCAACACTACCAAAAAAGTACTCTTCAATGTAAATGTTGCTTTAACACAAAGGGAAACATTGAAATTCAGATTTTTCTTCAGCAAATGAAACTAAACAGTTGAAAACTTCCAAGTGTCAGAAACCGGTCACAACAATTTATAACACTTGTGACAAGTTCCTGAGCCCAAAGCAAGCTCAGATGGAAAAGCAGGACTCAAAGTCAGATGTAGGATTGAAAAGGGGAAAGTGTGAGAGCCACTATGTTAACCTGCCTGCAAACAGCTTGCAATGTCCTGCTGGTATGCCATGAGAATCAATCAGGATGGACAGAACAGGTACCTGTCTAAACCTTTTAAGCTACAATGAGGCTAGTGAGAAGCCTCGAGCACAAGCCCTATAAGGAGAGGCTGAGGGAGCTGGGGTTGTTTAGCCTGGAGAAGAGGAGGCTCAGGGGAGACCTTCTTGCTGTCTACAACTACCTGAAGGGTGGTTGTAGCCAGGAGGGGGTTGGTCTCTTCTCCCAGGTAACCAGCACCAGAACAAGAGGACACAGTCTCAAGATGTGCCAGGGGACGTTTAGGCTCGAAGTGAGGAGAAAATTCTTCCCAGAGAGAGTTGTTAGCCATTGGAATGTGCTGCCCAGGGAGGTGGTGGAGTCACCATCCCTGGAGGTATTCAAGAGGGGACTGGATGTGGCACTTGGTGCCATGGTTTAGTAGTCATGAAGTCTTGGGTGACAGGCTCTTCTGATGCCTTAAAGCAGATGTCCATCACACTGGCAAACTTCTAACTTGAACAGTTTTTCCTCACCAAACATAGAAAAGAACTCAGTACACTTTCAATCCAAGCCCTCTCAAGAGCATGATCCTAGTCTTGTCTGGTACTCTAGGTGCTGGAGACCAGCTCTTAAAGCTAAAAGGAATGTATTCTCTATTTTCTGTTACAGACCAAAACTAAGACTAACCCTTCACTAGCTTGCCTGTTGAGAGAGGAGAGCTGGGTGTCACACACATTATTGTGATTGGTTTTGCAAAACCACTTGAGAACACAGGGTGGATGAAACCCACTACACTTCCCTGACACAAATTTCAAACTCCCTAAAGTGCTTTTGAAAAACTTCCCTGAAGATCACATTGAAACAACTGCAAGGAAACAGCAGGCAGATGCCAGAGCTGAGGAGATCAGCAGACTCAATCTCCATCCCCTGACCTGAGGCTCCAGCAGCCCAGGTTAATTGACTCTGATGGTGGCTATCTCCCTACCTGAGAAAATCCTGAAGATCTTGGTCCACGTGAGAGTTATCATGACAGTGGCTTTGAGTGCACCCTCAGCAAGTTTGCTGATGACACCAAGCCGTGTGGTAAAGCAGACACGCTGGAGGGAAGGGAGGCCATCCAGAGGGACCCTGACAGGCTGGAGAGGTGGGCACAAGCCAACCTCATGAGAATACATAGAATAAACCAGGTTGGAAGAGACCTTCAAGATCATCACGTCCAACCCATCAACCAATCCAACCCACCTAAACAACTAAACCATGGCACCAAGCACCCCATCAAGTCTCCTCCTGAACACCTCCAGTGATGGTGACTCCACCACCTCCCCAGGCAGCCCATGAGGTTCAACAAGACCAAGTGCAGGGTCCTGCATCTGGGTTGAGGCAATCCCAGGCACAAATACAGGCTGGGCAGGGACTGGCTGGAAAGCAGCCCTGAGGAGAGAGACTTGGGGGTGCTGGGGGAGGAGAAGCTCAACAGGAGCTCTCAGTGTGCTCTTGCAGCCCAGAAAGCCAATCAGATCCTGGGCGGCAGCAAGAGAACTGTGGCCAACAGGTCAAGGGAGGTGATTCTCCCCCTCTACTCAGCTCTGGTGAGACCCCACCTGGAGTACTGCCTCCAGTTCTGGAGCCCCTATTACAAGAGGGATCTGGAGGTGCTGCAAGGTGTCCAGAGAAGGGCCACGAGGATGAGCAGAGGGCTGGAGCACCTCTCCTATGAGGACAGACTGAAGGAGTTGGGGCTGTTCAGTCTGGAGAAGAGAAGGCTCTGAGGTGACCTAATTGTGGCCTTCCAGTATCTGAAGGGGGCCTACAAGAAGGCTGGGGAAGGACTTCTCAGGATCTCAGGGAGTGATAGGACTAGGGGGGATGGAATGAAGCTGGAGGTGGGGAGAGTCAGACTGGATGTGAGGAGGAAGTTCTTCCCCATGAGAGTGGTGAAGCCCTGGAATGGGTTGTCCAGGGAGGTGGTTGAGGCTCCATCCCTGGAGGTGTTTAAGCCCAGGCTGGATGAGGCTCTGGCCAGCCTGATCTAGTGTGGGGTGTCCCTGCCCATGGCAGGGGGGTTGGAACTAGATGATCCTTGTGGTCCCTTCCAACCCTGACTGATTCTATGAGTCTAAAGTATCCAAAGCCCTGTCCTGGACAGATGGCAGGCAGCCCAGCCACAGTGGCTGCAGCATTCAGGAATGAGCAGATGGTTTTCAAATGATGGTGCCTCTTGCCAAGTCCAACCAATTCCAACTGTTCCGAAGAAGAAGAATTGGTCTCAAATTGCTCCCAGGGAGGTTTAGGTTGGATATCAGGAAAAACAGCTTTCTTGAAACAGTGGTTGGGCATTGGAACAGGCTGCTCAGGGAGATGGTGGAGTCACCATCCCTGGAGGTGTTCAAAATACATCTAGACATGCTACAGTGGGCACGGTGGTGCTGGGTTGATGGTTGGACCAGATGATCTTAGAGGTCTCTTCCAGCCTTAATGGCTCCTCTGTTTCTGCATTCCCCATGCCATCTGCAAACGCTCTGTGCAAACACAGCTCATGAGGAAAGCCCTTCCCTCAGCAGCTTCCAAGCACCGACAGCCAAAATCAATACGCACATTAGTGCTCCTAAAAGTCATTTCATTTATGGTGATTAAATAAATTAGCTCTAATAGAATACTGATTTCACTGTTTACCAAAGGAAAATAATGGGTTGAAAGCCCCTTAATTTGATACAAACTTGGGGTTGGGTCTAATTCCTCAGATTTTATTCTTCATGACTGCTGATATTTTATAACGTTGTGTGGAGCAGTTTGGGTTGGGTGCCCCCCCTGCTGCTGCCACATAAGACACACTCCAGGTGTCCTGAGGGTGCAGCCCAGTGGGTGGACACAAGAAGCTGTGTATTTCATCCCATAATGTCCTGCTCCCTATAAAGCCACCTGCAAAGTCACAGAATCACAGAGCTTGGAAGAGACCTCAAAGATCATCAAGTCCAACCTGTCACCACAGACCTCATGACTAAACCATGGCACCAAGTGCCACATCCAATCTCCTCTTGAACACCTCCAGGGAGGGTGAGTCCACCACCTCCCTGAGCAACACATTCCAATGGCTAACAACTCTCTCTGGGAAGAACTTTCTCCTCACCTCAAGCTTAAACTTCCCCTGGTGCAGCTTGAGACTGTGTCCTCTTGTTCTGGTGCTGATTGCTTGAGAGATGAGACCAACCCCTTCCTGGCTACAACCTCCCTTCAGGTAGTTGTAGACAGCAAGAAGGTCTCCCCTGAGCCTCCTCTTCTCCAGGCTAAACAATCCCAGCTCCCTCAGCCTCTCCTCACATGGTTTGTGCTCAAGGCCTCTCCCCATCCTTGTTGTCCTTCTCTGGACACTTTCAAGAGTCTCAATGTCCTTCTTAAATTGAGGGGCCCAGAACTGGGGACTAGGGACTCAAGGTGTGGCCTAACCAGTGCTGAGTACAGGGCACAATGACTTCCCTGCTCCTGCTGGCCACACTGTTCCTGATACAGGCCAGGATGCCATTGGCCTTCTTGGCCACGTGGGCGCACTGCTGGCTCATGTTCAGGCAGCTGTCAATCAGTACTCCCAGGTCCCTTTCTGTTTGGTAGCTCTCCAGCCACTCCAACCCCAGCCTGTAGCCCTGCCTGGGGTTGTTGTGGCCAAAGTGCAGCCCCTGGCACTTGGACTTGTTGAATGCCATCCTGTTGGACTCTGCCCATCTGTCCAGTCGGTCGAGGTCCCTCTGCAGAGCCCTTCTGCCCTCTAACTGACCAACATCTGCTCCCAGCTTGGTGCCATCTGCAAATTTGCTGATGACTGACTCAATCCTTTCATCCAGATCATCAATGAAGATATTGAAGAGCATGGAGCCCAGCACTGATGTCTGTGGGACACCACTAGTGCCTGGATGCCAGCTGGATGTGGCGCCATTCACCACCATCCTCTGGGCTCAGCCCTTCAGCCAGTTCCTAACCCAGCATAGAGTGTTGCTGTCCAAGCCATGAGCTGACAGCTTGTCCTACACTTCCTCTTTCTTCCCTCACTGCTCCTATGGAAATGGTCCCTATCTGGTAATGGAGGGGGAGTCAGGAGTCATCTCGGCCTCTTGAGCCTCACTAGGCCTAATGCCAGGAGGAGAAGGGGGAAGGGTGATCTCAGATCTGGCCAGCTGAGATTAGTCTAACATTGGAAGGTGGGGGGGGGGGGGGGGGGGGGAAGAAAGAGCCCTGGGGGTTTTGGGTGTACCCTCAGGTGGGGAAAAAAGGGAGTGTTGGGATGCTTCTGGGTATGCTTTGGGATCTCCTTTTGTCACTGTGCTTGTGGTTCTCTGTAAAACATTCACTGCTTTTCCATTTAAACTTTCCACCACTTCTGCAATCCATTTGTCTGAGTCTCGTTTTTTTCTGCCCTGGTGGGAGGGAAGGAAGGATCAGCCTTCCAACCCACCACACATCATTACTTCATTTTCCTGCAATAGCATACCCAAATCAACTTCTGAAAATATTGGCCTAAGCCCTGGACAGAAAAGGCTGAGCAGACATCCCTGAACACGAGTTGGATGGAGAAGCATCCTGTACTGTTTGGAAAGTCAGCTTCAAGTTCCTTCCATACACGTAAAAAAAAGTAAAGCACTTTGCAAATGGGTTCAGGCCACCTAGCAGATCCTGAGGTGAAGACACAGAAGTTGCACTGTACTTGCACATGCACAAATGAGATGGAAATCTCCATCCTTGCCACACCATCCCAACTGCAGCACCAGCCACTGAAGATGATGCCTTGAAGAAGTCTGATCTAAGCACAGAATAGTTTTTTGTCCAAAGTTCCATTCCACAGACAAGATGCTGCACCAAACACTACTAGAAAAACATGAGTGAAAAACATGAACAGATTAAATAGGCTGTTGTGTGCCAGTATCACCCATCCCAGCCAGGAGGGGGTTGGTCTCTTCTCCCAGGCAACCAGCACCAGAACAGGAGGACACAGTCTCAAGCTGCACCACGGGAAGTTTAGGCTCAAGGTGAGGAGAAAGTTCTTCACAGAGAGAGTTGTTAGCCATGGGAATGTGCTGTCCAGGGAGGTGGTGGAGTCACCATCCTTGGAGGTGTTCAAGAGGGGATTGGATGTGGCAGTTGGTGCCATAGTCTAGTAGTCATGGGGCGTTGGGTGACAGGTTGGACTTGATGATCTTTGAGGTCTTTTCCAACCTTGTTGATTCTATGATTCTATCCCATCCCTATGCTTACATCCAGATTTGTGCTGCTCATGGGAAGTGATCACAGAGTCATAAAATAATTTTGGTTGGCAAAAAACCTTTTGAGATTCATAGATTCACAGAATACCAGGTTGGAAGGGACCTTGAGGATCACCTAGTCCAAATTTTCAGGGTAAGAATATAGCTTAAATGAGCTGGCCCAACACCCTTGAAGCTGGGTCTTGAAACTGTCTAATGCAGGGGAATCTATCACCTCCCTTGGGAGTTTATTCCCCTGCCTAATGGTGAAAAAGAAAATTCTGCCATCCAGTCTGAATCAGTAGCAACCTATACCCATTACCCCTTGTCTTTACCATGGGACTATTTGTAACAAGGGAGTCTCCCTCCTCATGACAGCAGCCCTTTGTGTCCTTGTACATGGTTACGAGGTCTTCCCTTAGCCTTTTCTTCTCAAGGCTGAACAAATCCAGTCATCTGAGCATTCCCTCACATGACAGGTCTGCCAGTCCTCTGATCCTTTCTGTGATCCTTCTCTGGACCCTTTCCAGCCTGTCTGCATCCTCTTTATATATTGGGAACCAAAACTGTACACCAATGCTGAGCAGAGTGAGAGTATGACATCTTTATCCCCGCTTGTGATACCCTTATTAATGCAACTCAGTATCCTCTTGGCTGTCTTTGCCACCACAGCACACTGTTCACTTGCGGCAAGCCTTTTGTCCACCAAGATGCCGAGGTCCCTCTCCATGGTGCTGCTCTCAAGCCCGGTGGCTCCCAATATGAGCGGCATTCCTGGGTCATGTGTTCCCAGGTGCAAGACCCTACACTTGGCCCCACTAACCTTCATTAAATTCATTCTTTCCCACTTGACCAGCCCATCAAGATCCTCCTGGAGGGTGGCTCTCCCTTCCAGGGTGCTTATTTTTGTGTCATCAGCAAACTTCATTAGGGTGCTCTTAATTCCAGTATCTAAATCACTAATGAAGAAATCATCAAGTCCAACCATTATCTACTGGACACAAGTTTGTCTGGTGTTTACCAGATGTACAAGCATGAAGCTCTATCAGACAGAAAAAGCTCTCACCACTCGTTTTTACAGGCATCATGCTGGTCTGTTTTTCTCCTTAGGGACAAGAAGCCTAACTCAAGCACTCAGCATCTCAACCAAGTATTTGCCACTAGAGGAGGCTATGTCATCATCATTTTTTTTTGGTCCATCTGTACCAGAAAAATTTCAGTGGTGAGTTTCTGCAAAAGCACCACTACAGTTTTCCAGCTCCTCCTAGAAATTAGTTCTGAAATCAGCACATTTCTCAGTACCTGTATTTGTACTTCATCTTGAGCCAAAGGAAAAATAAATCCACAAAGCTCACAGAGTTGACAACCTGGATCATTTCTATCTCCTTCAGTCTGGTGGCACATTTCCCTGCCTGTAGGGCTGCCAAAGGGAAGATGTTGGGGAACAAAGCAGGAGCTTTCAGGGACTTCACTGAGCTGTAAATATAGTAATCCTCATCAGAGAAACTTCAGCAGGATGAATAACCAATGAAGGCTTACTATCAAGCAAGGTTTTCTCTCTATTCCCCCCACTTTTTGTGTTGTTTGGGGTTGGTTGGTTTGTTTTTTAAAGAGCACCTGGACCCAAATTAATATTCCAGATACCTTCAGCCTTAGACCATCAGACACTGTGCCCCCAAACCAAGGGCCTGTCCTCCTGGAGAATTGTGTTGTCTCATATTTTGTTCCAGATCTGAAAAGAACCAAATTTTAAACCTTCCTAGTCTTCTATCAAACAGATTTGCCCTTTCCAGCCAGGTCCAGGTATAAACAGATATTAAGGGAAATGGAATGTGGAATTCTGTGCAACCAGCACCAGAACAAGAAGACACAGTCTCAAGCTGCACCAGGAGAGGTTTAGGATGGATGTTAGGAAGAAGTTCTTCACAGAAAGAGAGGTTGGCCATTGGGATGTGTTGCCCAGGAAGGTGGTGGAGTCACCATCACTGGAGGTGTTAGGAAAAGACTGGATGGGGTGCTTGGTGCCATGGTTTAGTTGATTAGATAGTGTTGGGTGATAGGTTGGACTCAATGATCTCAAAGGTCTTTTCCAACCTGGTCTAGTCTAGTCTAGTCCAGTCCAGTCCAGTCCACCTTACCCTATCCTATCCTATCCTATCCTATCCTATCCTATCCTATCCTATCCTATCCTATCCTATCCTATCCTATCCTATCCTATCCTATCCTATCCTATCCTATCCTATCCACTTCAGGAGGAAGCAATCAGGTTCATCGGGGGGGGGGGGGGGGGGGGGGGGGGGGGAGGGGGCAGAGCCTGCAATCTAGCTATTTAGTAATATCTTCTGTGCTGTTCCTCTGGCTTTCAATTCATAAACACCAAATCTGACTCTGCACCATTAAACATTCCCACCCCCATTTCCTTTGCAAAAAGGAAGTTGCAAAACAAGGTAATTTAATTTAATGACAGTTTTTCAACTAAGCAGCTATGTATCTAAGTGCTCAATGACAGTGGTGGGAGATCTAATTCCACATCTCAGCATTAGAGGGAGTCCTGCTGCCATCTAATTTTCTTTACAGACAAGGAGGGAAGTTGGAACCGTGGCTTTAGGGAACAGTATCCCACCATTCAGTCAGCAGCGCTAGGAAAATGAACAAGAGAAAACCTAGGAACATATTTCATGCTCTGCAGTGGACCCATAGCAGCATAAAAATCTGGTCCCTCTCCTCATGTCAAGCATTAGCATTCCGGCTCTAAGGAACCCTGCTCTGAGATGCAGTACCTAGAAGAGGATTTACACAGATACTCAGGTTCAGTGACTCTGGAGATCCAAAAGGATTTATCACCCTCACAAGTAGCTAGCTTGGGATGGGCTTGGAAAAATCCACCTGATATGGGCAGGCAGATAGGAGTCACCTATCTCTAGTTTGTGACTATTATGGTAATGACTGCCAGGTACAGACACCCATAAATAAAAGGGCAGATGACCCCAGTGACATCATGTTCCTAAGTATTACATCAACAGAGGCAAAGAAAGGAGACAGTCTGAGAGGAGACCATCCAGTCATGCCCTACCTATGCATTGCAGAGTGAGTCATGTTACCTTTTTCTTTACAGAGATGGTGGGGTGTACCTGGACAACTGCTGCAGGCAGTTTAATAACACGACCACAACTGTTTGCCACTGCCTTGTCTGCACAAACGTCATCAGGCAATAAAGACTGCTGCACATTCCAAAATATGGACCAGATCTTAACTTCAAGGCTTAGACTGAACAGCCCAGGAAGGTCAGGCTTGAAAGGGTTTTAAGCAACCTGCTCTAGTGGGGGATGTCCCTGCTTACTGCAGAAGGGTTGGACTAGATGACCTTTAGAGGTCCCTTCCGCCCCAGTTCATTCTATGATCCTTGGAAACATTAATTTCAGCATTATTTACCAGTCTGACCCTGAGTACTTTTAATTTTACCTTTACATACCCTGGAGATGGTCTCACATTTTGCAGTGCTCCACACCCAGTCAGAGGAGGTAATGGGACACAGTTAATAAACCATTCCCCAAAACCTGTTCTGGACCCCATGAATATGCAGGTGGCTCTGCAGTTAATAACAGGGCAAGAATGCCTTCTTAAAATCAGTTTTAAAACAACATCAGCAACAACAACCAGAACAAACCATCTCCGATGAGGACTGTACAAGCTCACTGAGCTCTGAATTCTGAAGAAGGCACAAGCCTCAAGCTCCTGAGATCCCAGCAACTGAACAGCTCCTCTGAGCACCAAATAATATGCTGAGAGAAAACAGAACCAAGTTAATCTGAGGAAGAGTGAAAAGCACAGCTATTTTCACCTTCTGTTTGGGACACTGGGAAAATCCACTCAGACCAAGAGGGACAATGAAAGGACGAGAAGAGATGGTCTCTGTGCAGGACAGAAGCCTGTGTTTTTTTTGAATCCTCTGAGAACAGGCTGCTTATAACCAACAGAAGGATTTGTGAGGAATGATTTAGGGGATTTGAAATGATTAGGGGATTTGAAATGGGAAACAGAGCCTCCTTTCCCTAGCTCCCATTTAAGCCCAGTCACGATCGTCAGTGCCTAGAAGCTGCCATCACCCAGAGGTTTGTCAAATAGCTGTGGCCCTGATGAAAAATAAAGTGCTCAAAGTCAGGCATCTAAAACTAATAACACAGAGACAGGTGAGCCTCATGCCATCACAGCTTCATAGCTCACCAGCACCAGGAGAAGCAAAAGCCACAGGCTGAAAGAACTACACAAACCTGCTCTGGAAGGAACACAGCACACCAGATAGCTGCCACCAGGACAGCTGCCAATACTTCTTCAGGTGAACCTGCTGTGGATTTGATCTTCAAAGGTCTCTTTCAAAGCCTACCATTCTGGGATCCTGTGACTCCAGAGTGTAAACCCAGCCCCATTTTCAAGGGTCCAGGACAACAGTCCAGAGATCTTTATAGGTATGGAAGTTTCCTGGACTTAAAGGTGTCTGTTTTTCAGAAACATTAGGTCTCATCTGCATCTCTCATCTTGAGCACACAGATCCAGAGAAGGGCAACAAAGCTGGGGAGGGGTTTGGAAACATGTCCTATGAGGAGAGGCTGAGGGAGCTGGGGTTGCTTAGCCTGGAGAAAAGGAGGCTCAGAGGAGACCTTGTTGCTCTCTACAACTACCTGAAGGGAGGTTGCAGCCAGGTGAGGGCTGGTCTCTTCTCCCAGGCAACCAGAACCGGAATAATAGGACACAGTCTCAAGCTGCACCAGGGAAGGTTTAGACTGGATGTTAGGAAGAAATTCTTCATAGAGAGAGATTAGCCATTGGAATGTGCTGCCCAGGGAGGTGGTGGAGTCACCATGCCTGGAGGTGTTTAGGAAGAGACTTGATGGGGTGTTTGGTGCCATGGTTTAGTTGATTAGATGGTGTTGGGTGATAGGTTGGACTTGACGATCTCAAAGGTCTTTTCCAACCTGGTTAATTCTATTCTATTCTATTCTATTCTATTCTATTCTATTCTATTCTATTCTATTCTATTCTATTCTATTCTATTCTATTCTATTCTATTCTATGCTATGCTATTCTATGCTATTCTATGCTATGCTATGCTATGCTATGCTATGCTATGCTATGCTATTCTACCCTACCCTACCCTGCCCTGCCCTACCCTATCCTACCCTATCCTAACTTGGTTGTTAAAGTAATCCCAAATATCAGAAATGTCAGCACAATGCAGAAGGGAGCTAAATTTCAGTGAGAATTTCCAGTCTAGAGATTCTAAGAACAGATGAACAAAGATTGGTTTCTAAGAGCTTAGTGACAAGTACATCTCATTCCTAACGTCAGGATCTTAAACAAACTGCAGATTGCATGGCACTAAATCGCTGCCCAGCCCATGAGGCTGTTTTGGGAAGCCTCTAGCCCCATGCTGTCTTACAAGTAGTTTAGAAAGACAACAGCTTGCCACACACCCTGAAATATGCATTTCAGAGATGCACAGGTTTCTGGCATTTTCCTGATCTTCATTTTAAACATGGCAACCCAAGATAGAGTTATGGTCCAGAGCTATGACTCATTTTCATACTTACAGATAGAGTCTGTGAGGTTGTGAAAGAACTCTATGGTCATCAAGTTCAACTGTCAACCCAAAACTGTCATGCCCATGAAACCACGGCCCAAAGTGCCATGTCTACACATTTCTTGAACACCTCCAGGCATGGTGACTCCACCACCTCTCTGGGCAGCCTGCTCCCAATGCCTGACCACTCTTTCAGGAAAGACATTTTTCCTAATATCCAACCTAAACCTCTCCTGATACAACTTGAGGCTCTTTCCTCTCCTCCTATCACTTGATACTTCAGAGAAGAGACCAACCCCCTCCTCACCCCAACCTCCTTTCAGAAAGTTGTAGAAAGATATAAAGTCTCCCCTCTTCTCCTGACTGAACAACCCTAATTCCCTCAGCTGGTCCTCACCAGACCTGTTATCCAGACTGTCCACCAGCTTTGCTGCCCTTCTCTGGACCTACTTCAGCACCTCAATGTCCTTCTTGCAGTGAGGCCCCTGGAACTGAACCCAGGACTCAAGTTGTGGCCTCACCAGTGCTGAGTACGGAGTGACAATCACATCCCTGATCTTTCTGGCCATGCTATTTCTGGTCCAGGCTAGGATGCTGTTAGCCTTCTTGGCCACCTGGGCACAGCTATCTATCGATTGATGGTCTTCAGGATCTTTTCCAACCTAAACGATTCTGTGATTCTATATATGTCACTTCAAAGAATTACTTTTGGTTTGGGCCCTGAGTAACTCTGAAATGGATGGGAACTGCTCTTCCATTACCAAGTGCCTTAGGCCACTCTAAGCACAACTATCTGATAGCCCCTCCACCCCAACACGCTGCCATTCTGCCCCCATTCAGAACTCAACCTGGCATGGTCAAGGCAGCAATGGCACAAGGAATTTACTGGGGAGTTTGCTGCCTTCCAAGTTCTAAGAGCGCAGGATTTTCTTCAAACTGGAAACACTTCAAAGTTCATTCTGTTAACTCAAGTTTTAACTGCCCTAGACAGAGGGCAGGGGATAGTGCAATCTTACTCTTCTCTGCATGTTCTCCCAGTGCTGATGACACATCACTTAGACTGATGGGGTTATGCACTTTCTGCTATTTTTAGGCTGCTACAAACCTATACACGGGATAAACAACACTGCCTGAGCTGGATAAAACAAGGTAACGCCAAAGAGGAGAGGTCATATGAGGAAATTGTGGGGGATGATGATTTTTATCATCTGTTTCCTTAGTTTAAAATACACAAGAGCATATTCTGTGCATCAGTGCAGCTATAACTCACAAAAGTGGCCACTTGAACACATGACCAATGTACAGTAACAACTCCTTTTTTGGCAATCCAGCCAAAGGAGTCAATAGGGAATTTGATCACCTACTTAAAGCACTAAAACCAGCTAAGTGCCACTGAGATGTGCACAAATATTTCACCCCACAGTGAGGAAGAAGAGTGGCTGGTATGGAGAAACCAGGCACTAATCACAGTGTCTTACCCACGAGCACCTCTGTATATTTGACTCAACACTCATTGCTGACAAGTTTTTCCCAACTCTCTTCCACTTTAAGCCAGAGAACTGATGAAAATAAAGGTGAAAGGTAAACTACTCTTTAGCTTTCATTATGTCAAGATTAACACTCTTCTACTCAATGAATGTCAAGAAAAGAGGTGAGGAGGAAGTTCTTCACCGAGCGAGTCATTCATCATTGGAACAGGTTGCCCAGGGAGGTGGTGGAGTCACCATCCCTGGAGGCGTTCAAGAGGAGATTGGACGTGGCACTTGCTGCCATGGTTTAGTCATGGGGTCTGTGTTGATAGGTTGGACTCGATGATCCTCGAGGTCCTTTCCAACCTAAGTTATACTGTGATACTGTGATACCAGCTGCTCAAGCAGGAGGCTGTGCCTACAGTGCACATTCATTTAATTCAACAGAGGAAAAAGTATTCTGGAGGAGAGGAGGAAGAGCTGGTTCACTCCCCATGACTACCCAGGGTGACCAGAGGAGGCTGTGCATGCTGCATAGATCCCAGCACTGCACACTGCAGCTCCCAGGTGCCACAGGGGAACTGGGACCCCATACCCAGCAGCACATCCTTCATCCTTTCTCACCAGCTGTGGGCCAGCTCTGGGCACCACCATTCCAGGAGGATTTCCTATGCTGCTCCAAGAGCACTAAACATTTGTTTTCCCCCCTCTGCTGCTGCTAAGACAGTGTTTTTAACAACCATGCTGCAGCTATTTGATATAATTTGGGAGATAAGATGAACACAACATTCTTTTTTATGCTCCACTCCATATTCTGCTGTGCTTTCCCAATCAATCGATGCAGCAACCAGTGTCTGTTTTTATCTTTGGCTGCAATTAAACCTACAGGAAACATGTAAACCTAACCTTCCCATGGGGAGTATTACTCTTTAAGCCACTGACTAACAACTAGATAAAACAGCTAAATGACACCAGCATCAATTTTTTCCACAGAGCAGGACTAAGATGAACACCTCGCAGTAATACTGTTAATTATACTTGGTGGCTGAAATGAGAAGAAAAACACCCAGAGAATTGAGTGAGGGATGCTAAGATCTGTAATGCTCTGTAATGCTCAAATAGCTAAATGCAATTAGAAGACTCAATCTCTAGTCATCAGCACTTTTGCAGCTCTACCGTAGGGCACAGGCACTGGAGCCAGTGCGCTGCGACAAGAGGACAGATTGCTGCTTTGCTCTACAGCTGACAATCCTTTCTCTGGGGGATATTTGAACATTTAAAATAGGTTTTTTAAAATAAACCTGGCAAACCTGGACATTCAGGTGAGTGAAACTAAACTTCCCCTGGTGGAGCTTGAGACTGTGTCCTCTTCTTCTGGTGCTGGTTGCCTGGGAGAAGGCTGGTTGCCTCCTGGCTACAACCTCCTTTCAGGTAGTTGTGGAGAGCAAGAAGGTCTCCCCTGAGCCTCCTCTTCTCCAGGCTATGCAATCCCAGCTCCCTCAGCCTTTCCTCACAGGGCTTGTGCTCGAGGCCTCTCCCCAGCCTCATTGCCCTTCACTGGACACGTTCAAGTGTCTCAGTGTCCTTCTTAAACTGAGGGGCCCAGGACTGGACACAGCACTTAAGGTGTGGCCTAACCAGTGCTGATTGCAGGGGCACAATGACTTCCCTGCTCCTGCTGGCCACACTATTCTTGATGCATGCCAGGATGCCATTAGCCTTCTTGGCAACCTAGGCACATTGCTGGCTCATGTTCAGCCAGCTGTCAATCAGCACCCCCAGGTCCCTTTCTGTTTGGGAGCTCTCCAGCCACTCTGACCCCAGCCTGTAGCACTGCATGAAAGTTCTTCACTTAGACAGTTGTTAGCCAGTGGAGTCACCATCCCTGGAGGTGTTCAAGAGGGGATTTGATGTGGCACTTGGTGCCATGGTTTAGTCATGAGGTCTGTGGTGACAGGTTGGACTTGATGATCTTTGAGGTCTCTTTCAACCTTGGTGATTCTGTGATTAGTAGCCACTTCCTAAAGACATCATTTATCCCACCAGATCACAACCTGATCTAGTTTGAGATGTCTCTGCTTACTGCAGGACGGGTTGGACTAGATGACCTCTAGGAGTCCCTTCCAACTCAGTGTGGTCTATGATTTTTAGATTTGGCCTACCTGAACATCCAACATCTGTTTGTTTGTGTGCACCAAGCACACCTAGGCTGGGTTCAGCTGGGCAGTATTTCCTTCAGGAATTTTGAGCAGTGGTTAACAGCACCAGGACACCTCAGAGCAGGTCTGCTTAACCTCAACCACACAAGCACCATAAAGCCTATGAAAAGAAGCAGCTTGTAAGACTGAACCACCTTGAGCCTGTGGCTAGCTGCTGTGCAGTTTGTCAGAACCCAGGAAAACCCAGAAAGTACCAAATTCTGCATGGGTTGTACTCACCTCCAACATGGTTTATCGAATCACAGAATGCACTGGGTTGGAAGGCACCTCTGAAGGTCATCTAGTCCAACCCCCCTGCAGTAGGCAGGGTCATCTCCAACTAGCTCAGGCTGCTCAGAGCCTCACCAAGCCTGACCCTGAATGTCTCCAGGGGTGGTATGCTTCTTAGGGACAGCCATGACAGCTCTTCACGATATGCCTGCTAAACAAACCTATTAGCACAGTCCTTCTTCTCAAGACACTATTTCATGTCTACCTTTAGCAAAACATCAGTTTCATTTTGGCTGGAGCTTGAAGACACATCCTGCACAGATAAAATTCTTTGGACTTCTAGCCCTGCCTAACAAGAGATGTTTTACTGGGCTCCTTTAGATTATGTTTATTAGTTAGAGCCAAGTAAGCATTGTAAGACAAACCAGTAAGATAAACACGAGACACTGTGGTTTAGAAACTGCTACAGAAAACCATAAAACTATTCCACATGCCAAGGGTACATCAGAATGTTGGCTTTTCCTTCATTAATAAAATGAGCCTGGCTGTCATTCACCACAGAGAGAGCATAGGGAAGTTTCCCACCCACCAGCACCATGCAGGGCAGCCTGTTACCTATCACTGCCTTACTCAAGTCTTGCTACTTTATCTCATCTGCTCTCCTTAAATAACGCCTTGTTACAACGCTGCAAAGTCTACTTCAGCTCATCTACCTGAACTGCTTGTTGAAATATGCATGTACTCTTTAATTACCATGGTTTCATTATCTTTACAGCTAGCTTTGCAACTAGTTGCTCATCAAAATCAGTTCTAGCATGTAGTTCACAGGATTATTGCTGGGTAAAACAGTCTCTGGCTTTTATTACCATTTTCATCCAAAAACCAAAGGAGGTCACTACAATTTTCTGGATATTAGGCTGGCTGCCAAGCATCAGTGTCCCCACCATTTACTTACAAGACCAAATAGCTGAAGGCTAAACAAGCAGGACTTCTCAAGTTTTCCCTGGCTGTATGTCCACAAACTGAACCCAGAGAAACAGAAAAGAACAACAAAATCAGTCAACACCTCTGCAACTGGATGCTAAATTAACTTGGTTGCAGGGTAACTATAAAAATCAGCCCTTTATCATTATAAAGTCCAGTTACAAATCTCACAGCTACAAAATAGAAGGCAGAAACCTGTTGTTAGACCTAGAGAATTACCTACAAGAGCACTCAGCAAGATTAGATTAGAAATCAATGTCAGCTATGCCGAGAGCCAAATTGTGGCTGACCCTCAGCAAGCGCACAAAGATGTGAGGAACATGCAACACCTTCCTATTCCCTTTCTTTTTCCTCTGTCCTGCTTCAACACAATACCATGTGTAACAGAACATGTTCAGCTTTCCAACCAATTGATTTTCTTTTGGTTTTGTTTTTGGGTTGTTTTTATCAGTTTGACAGAAATGGAAACATCTTCTTTCTCCTAAAAATAATAAGTTCTGTTTTAACATGAGATTTTTTTCCCACCCTTTCATCTGCAGCACTTCAGCATCTCATTTTAAATGAAAAAGCCCAAGCACCTTGCTTTTAAGACCTACAACACTTCTCTTGTGGTTGTTTTTTTAACTTTTAACCAGCCTAAAGTTACTTGGTATCATAGAGTCATAGAATGGTTTGGGTTGGAAAGGATCTTAAAGACCATCTAGTGCCAACCCCCCTGCCATGGGCAGGGATGCCTTCCACTAGACCAGTTTGCTTCAAGGCCTCATCCAACCTGGCCTTGAACACCTCCAGGGAGGGGGCATCCACAACATCCTGGGGCAACCTGATCTCCAATCTAAATCTCTCCCCTTCCAGCTCAAAGCCATTGCTCCTCATCCTGTCACTACAAACCCTTGTGAAAAGTCCCTCCCCAGCTTTCCTGTAGCTCCCCTCAGGTACTGGAAGGTTGCTCTAATGTCTCCCCAGCACCTCCTCTTCTCCAGCCTGAACAGCCCTAACTCTCTCAGCCTGTCTCCCTACAGGGAAGGTGCTCCAGCCCTTTTATCTTTGTAGCCCTCCTCTGGACCCAATCCAACAGCTCAATGAACTTACTGAACCTCACTCATTCATCTCCACACTGCATCTCTTCATGACAAGTGATTTGTACCATTTTCTTCCTAACGTTAAGGTTGATCAGCCAGGAAATTCCTTTTCCTCATGACAATTTTAGGCACCTCAATAAAGGCTAGTTTGCATGGATCCTTAATCAAAAGTGACCAGCTTCTCCATGGAGGGAAGAAAACTAAGTCAACCTGGGTATGAGTGCTCTGGTTTGCAAAGGCAACAATAAAATCCCTGTATTCTGGACAGCAGCTAACACATTCCTGTTTGCACGACAGGCTCTCCCCACTGCTACTGATACTATCAGCTTCTGATCAGCCATGAGAAGCAGCCCATGAGAAATTTAAATGCCCACCTTTTTTTCAAGCTGAAAAATCCACTCACCATCTTGGTAATGCCTACCATGGACAGGACAAGTCACCTCCAGCACGATACATTCGAAAGGAAAACAAAATGCTCTCAGCTACCACACACAGAATGTTCAGGAATGTGATCTGTGTGGCCCAAGAGACGGGTTAGAGGAGAGAACTCCAGGGCCCACACTTCATCATTTCCAGTTTCATCTGCTCATTTCACTAAACAAATAACAGGATGGAAGAAGAGCAGTGGAAGTTTTGCAAAATAAATCCTCCTACATCTGTCCACAGCTTTCTAGGCACTCTCAGCTAAACAGAATCATTTGTTTTCAAACCTCACAGCAAGGCTTCAAAGGGCTTGAAATGATCTTCATCATCAAATAATGCAGTATTTGTCATATGGTAACACATAGAAGCCACAATCAGGTTCACAAACTGAACCTGCGAAGGGAGTGAGACATATCCTGCTCTGAACAGATAATTAGCATTGCAAACTGACAAGTAATTGTTTCTATCACCAATACATTGACTTAAATTCTGGATAGAGACACAAATAAGTAAAGCAAAAGATCTGGATGTATTGAGGACTGTTCTGGTTTTGCATGCTAGGGTCTTATAATTAATTAATCCACTCCAATGGAAGAAACAGGTATATACTTGGCCTATATCAGGACAGTGTGGCCAGCAGGAGCAGGAAGTTGTTCTGCCCCTGTACTCAGCACTGGTTAGGCCACTCCTTGAGTCCTGTGTCCAGTCCTGGGCCCCTCAGTTTTAGAAAAGATGTTGAGTTGCTGGAACGAGTCCAGAGAAGGGCAACAAAGATGGGGAGGGGTTTGGAGCACAGCCCTGTGAGGAGAGGCTGAGGGAGCTGGGGTTGCTTAGCCTGGAGAAGAGGAGGCTCAGAGAAGACCTTATTGCTGTCTACAACTACCTGAAGGGAGGTTGCAGCCAGGTGGGGTTTGGTCTTTTCTCCCAGGCAACCAGCACCAGAACAAGAGGACACAGTCTCAAGCTGTGCCAGGGGAGGTTTAGGCTGGAGGTTAGGAAGAAGTTCTTCATAGAAAGAGAGATTGGCCATTGGAATGTGCTGCCCAGGGAGGTGGTGGAGTCACCATGCCTGGAGGTGTTTAGGAAGAGACTGGATGGGGTGCTTGGTGCCATGGTTTAGTTGATTAGATGGTGTTGGATGATCGGTTGGACTCGATGATCTCAAAGGTCTTTTCCAACCAGGTTAATTCTATTCTATTCTATTCTATTCTATTCTATTCTATTCTATTCTATTCTATTCTATTCTATTCTATTCTATTCTATTCTATTCCATTCCATTCCATTCCATTCCATTCCATTCCATTCCATTCCATTCCATTCCTATTGTATTCTGTTCTGTTCTATTCTACCTGATCTTACCTGAAGGAGGATTTGGTGGTTTCTTGCAGCCTTTCCCTATTCTACATCTTCTAAGCCTCACTGGAGTATGCAGAGTGGCAAAGATGTGATGTGCCAATTTCAAAACATGGACAGACCAAAAAGAAACTTCTTTAAAAAAAACCAACAACACTTTTTTCCTTTTCTTTTTTTTCTTTTTTCCTGGCAAATTAGAGTAGCTGCTATTTTAATGTGGGGTGAAATGAAGCTCTTTGTAAAGGCTAATTTTCTATTTTCAGCACCTGGAAATGATGTTCAAAGGCTACATCTACATGGAAGGTTGCCAGTAACAGATTTTTTTCTTTCCCCAAGATTTCTTTTTAAATTAATATTTTATCAATATCACTCAGATCCCATGAAATGCTTTATCAAGTCTTCAGCCTATGCCCCAAAAGATGTCACAGTAAAAACAAATTAAGACTTTTTTCTGCACTTAATATGAGTTTGTGGTAAGTCTGAGGCAACACTAACTGTACTGAGCAGTGTTGAAGCCACAGCTTGAGTCCTGGATTCCGTTTTGGGGCCCTCACTACAAGAAGCGAGGTGCTGGAGCAAGGCCAGAGATGAGCAATGACATTGGTTAAGGTTCTGGAGAGCAGGTGTGATGAGCAGCTGAAGGAGCTGGGGTTGTTTAGTCTGGAGAAGAGGAGGCTGAGGGAGACACCTTGCTCTCTACAACTCCCTGTAAGGAAGTTAAAGCGAAGTGGGAGAAGAGATGAACATCCAAGTAACTAGAGGTAGGATGAGAGGAAATGTCCTTAAGTTGCGCCACAGGAGATTTAGGTTGGCCATGAAGAAAAGCATCTTTGCTGAAAGTGTGGTCAGGCATTGGAACAGGGCCCAGGGAGGTGGTCACCAGCCCTGGAGCTGTTAAAAAATTGTGTAGACATAGCACTTTGTGACACAGTTTAGCAGGCATGGTGGTGTTGGGTTGATGACTTGATGATCTTAGAGGTCCCTTCCAGCCTTAATGGTTCTATGATTCTATCACTGCCCAGCTCTCTGTAGAGAGAATGCCCACTTTCCACATGGTAGGGACCAAGGAAAAACCCACCTCATACAGAATGCTGTATCTTCTTCCTGTCCCTGTCAACAAGTCCCACACAGCTGTGAAATTTAAGCTGTTACAAAAGCTGCTGATCGGTATGTACAAGCTATAAACAACTGGCTCCTTTCAGAAGTAAGGGAGGACTGTCATTTTTATTAAGCAGGAAAAATCAATAAAACATGAGAAGAGACACTGAGAAAACTTCTCTTCCAGCTACTATAGCAACATCTTTTTAATCAATAGAGAGAATGCAAAGAATATACAAAGCAACGGCCAGCACAGCTGCAATTACTACGCCATGTGAGACCAGGCTTCATTTGCATTGCAACATCCAATCAGTCAGAATGAAATTTTGTGTGCTACCCTATGTCCCCAGATCTCTCCTTCAGCTAATCTGTCACATCCTTTACAGAAGTGTTACAAATAAGATTTATCAAGATGACAAATAGAGCTTTCATTTCGACTGCGCTCCGCGCTCGCCGTGCTCAGTGTACAAGCAGCAGCTCAGCTGCTAAGCAACGAAAAGAAACAGAGGAAGAAAGAAGAGCCTCCCCCTGCCTCCTTACCCCTCAAGCCTCCATCAGAAATGCCCATCTGGGAAAATCTGACATGGGAAAAGAAACCCATTGCATCATGGATGGCATAATTTTACTGTGGATTCTTAGGGATAAGTAAGGGGGGAAGGGGGAACGATGTTTATTTGCCACATCACTGATTAGCATCAACCTTTGATTCGCTGGGTCCCACATCAAGTTCCTCTGTTCAAAAACATGCTCTGCTTTCCTCTTTTTTTCTTTTCTTTCAAAGCTGACTCATAAAATTACTGCTGCCTTGGGGCAACGTGATGCCTGCTGCTGCCCTCACCAACACACCGCTCTGACACTTCATGCTTTGCCAACCTACCACCCTGACTCTCGCATTCTCTTAGCCAGCAGAGCTCACCAACAGCCCACGGAACAGGGAGCTCAGGGAGCACGTTTCAGCCTCGTCTGTTTCTGAGGGATGTTTAAACTAATTGTTATGTTTATTTCAGATTTCCTCCAGCTCTCCAATGCTTGTCAGCATTCACTAGGCAGCACACACTATGCATTCCACTTCATATTGATCTTCTACTATTTCGACTGTTTTATTTTCACTAACTCAAGCACTGATTTAATTGCCAGCCCAGCCGTATATCTTTATAACAAAATCAAACAATGTTTTCACAGAATCATGGCATTACTGTGGCTAGAAAAGACCCCACCACTTCCCTGGGCAGCCTATTCCAATGCCTGACCACTCTTTCAGCAAAGACATTTTTCCTTATAGCCAACCTAAACCTCCTGTGCCATAATTTGAGGCCATTTCATAGTTACATGGGAGAAGAGAACAACCCCCACAGGTTTTTGTCCTCTTTGACAGTGGCACCAAATCCCCATGTTGCCTCCCCATGAAGAATGCAAACACAGCCTGGCTCCTGCAGATGAAGTGTCACCAGTCTAGCCACAGACACAAGAGGCACATGCTCTTACTTGGATTGACAGTGTAGCAGAGCTGATGTTAGATGGGGTTTTGCTTCTTCTGTCAATGCCTCAGTACCCAACCAGTCACATGAAAGAGACCAATTCAAGATACAAATGTTTTGGCCTTTAGACCAAGCCAGAACAAGCAAACCCCACTTTTTCCTACTCTCCTATTGCTGTCCTCTTGAATCTCAAAGGTTAGATTACTGGAACTGCAGAAGGGCTTTTAAGCAAGTATCTCT
Source organism: Melanerpes formicivorus (assembly GCF_026170545.1). NCBI lineage: Eukaryota > Metazoa > Chordata > Aves > Piciformes > Picidae > Melanerpes > Melanerpes formicivorus. Next base: position 1,637,098 of record NW_027142374.1, read on the forward strand.
GTACAACATTTGGACAGCTTTCCCTCCTGTGCTGTATCTTTGTCATGTAATGCTCATGGCCTTGCATACAAAATGACTGAGTCCAGATGTTACATTTGCAGATAAAATATTTACAAACAGTACACAAAATCCCAGTGGGGCCACACCACAAGCCTCTGGAGTATAGATCATCAAGTCCAACCATTACCTAACTCAACCAGGGCCACTTCTACACCAAATCCTTGAGCACCATATCTAGGTAGCTTTTGAATACATCTAGGTGTGGCTATTCAACCACTCCCCTGCACAGCCTGCTCCAGTCTTTGATAACTCAGATTTGCTCTTCAGCCAACAAGACTTTTACCACCCAAGGAACCACAAGGGAAACATTTGAAGACTGCCATGGTTAGTATCTTCAAGTTTCAAACTGCCCACAGCAACAGGCTCTGATGTAGGGTTATAACCAAAATAATTTCAGCTCCATCACAATGCCCATGATAGTGAAGTGAATAAAACTCACAGCTGAGTTTACAAACAATTCATGGCAAGGTAATGAGTTTCCATAAACTCATAGATCCAAGGTTCCTCACTGCACTTGATCTTTGTTCCCAGAAAATAAAGAACATGCAGTGGATTAGAACAGAACAGAACAGAACAGAATAGAATAGAATAGATCAGGTTGGAAGAGACCTTCAAGATCATTGCATCCAACCCATCATCCAACACCATCTAATCAACTAAACCATGGCACCGAACACCCCATCAAGTCTCCTTCTAAACACCTCCAGTGATGGTGACTCCACCACCTCCCTGGGCAGCCCATTCCAATGGCTAATCTCACTCTCTATGAAGAATTTCTTCCTAACATCCAGTCTAAACTTCCCCTGGCACAGCTTGAGACTGTGTCCTCTTGTTCTGGTGCTGCTTGCCTGGGAGAAGAGACCAGACCCCACCTGGCTGCAACCTCCCTTCAGGTAGCTGTAGAGAGGAATAAAGTCTCCCCTGAGCCTCCTCTTCTCCAGGTTAAGCAACCCCAGCTCCCTCAGCCACTCCTCATAGGGCTGTGCTCCAAACCCCTCCCCAGCTTTGTTGCCCTTCTCTGGACACGTTCATCCTGTTTCCATTGTATTACAATATACTGGAGGGTATCTTCATACCTGAATTTCCCCTTATTTCAGTACAATTTATACAGGAATCCATGATGCACATTTACTTGTATTTTCTTGGTTCAGCTTTGCTTAATGCTGTATTATAGAGCAGGCTTACCACAGTACTTTATGACAGGCTACAGAATTAACTCCAGTAGAGCAAAATAGATGGCTCTGTCTACAAATAGTGTTATGAATAGGATAATTTAAGAAAACAACAGCTTAGAGACACATTTAAGAACCTAAATATTACCTAAAGAGCTATGTGAGCTCTATCTGCATTGTAAGTGATGGTTCTTGGCTGGCTCCTAACAACAGAAGTACAGCTTCATTTCTTGTTCCAAATACTGAACAGCCCAATGCATTCCCCAGCTCGGACCTGCACTGCACCTAAATCCCAGTCCTTGATGTACTTATCTGGGCAAGATTAATTTTAACCAGTTTTGCCTGTGTTACTATATGTGGAGGATATCTATCATCCTACACCTGAGCAGAGCTCTCCAAGCAGCTCACTTGCCTGACTCTGATTGCTATCACTACACAGCAGCAAGGCTGCATTACTCAAGGTGAGAGTGATGCTTCTCAGACCTACACTATGATGAAGAGACTTCGGAGGAAGGACAATGAACAGGAGAGAAACATAAGATTCAAAGCACAGGCCATAGCTCATTGATGGCGATGATACAGCACCATAAGCACTTTCAAACTAATCAGGACTTCAATCTTCAAGCACAACCTCATTTCCCTGCAGTGGGATAATAGATACAACATCTAACAACTGAGTATCATGGACTTTCTGCAAGGTTTATCACCATTAAGATATAATAGCAACATAAAGGATTTACCACACCAGGTAGAAATGGAGGTCCACCTACACTAAATACTGAAAAGGAAAGTACATGCACTTTGCAGTTGATTCCTCCTCTTCTTTACCCTGACAACTCTATTTGGTACTATGAGAGTGGTTTAAATTCAAGAGCATGTGAAGATGAATCCCTGCTGAAAGCTAGCTGCAATTAATCTACAACCAGACAGCCACATGGATAAGCCCAAGTGCACCACCTCCCAGCTATCCCCACCCAAACTTCAGTTTATAGAGGACCGAGATCAAATTTATTTTAGAATAGAATAGAATAGAATAGAATAGACCATACCATGTTGGAAGAGACTTTCAAGATCATCATGTCCAACCCATCAATCAATCCAACCCACCTAAACAACTGAACCATGGCACCAAGCACCCCATCAAGTCTCCTCCTGAACACTTCCAATGATGGTGACTCCATTTTATTGATTTTAGCTCTAATTATTTATAGAAATAACAGAATTTTCCATAAAAGCTACAAAAACCAATGCCTTGCCCAGCCCCAGCCCAAACTGAACAGGCTCGAATAGCCTTGGCCAGCACAATGTGAAAGCCAGAGGCTGAGGGAAACTGAATTCATATTTTAGTCACCAGCCTTAACCACAGACCTATTCATTTGTCAGTGACCCAGAAACACAGCAATGATAGACCTCACCCAGCCATCCAGATTAACACCGTTCAGTATTCAGTATCACTAAGGTTGGAAGAGACCTCAAAGATCATCGAGTCCAACCTGTCACCACAGACCTCATGACTAGAGTAGGGAGGATGCTCCTGCAGATGAAGTCTCTGCAAGGGACCACAGCTAGTTACAGATGAGGGACTATGATGGAACATCCATGCTCAAAGTTAACTTCCAGCTGAAAGCCAACCTCCAGACCAGATTTGCCCCACCAACATTTTGGCACCTTTTGCCCACACCTCTGGGAGTCTTGGTTGTGCTGAACATCTCAAGAGAGACCTAAGGTCCCACCTCTGTGGGCTGAACAGGTTGACATGGCTGGAGCTGAGCAGGATATGTCTCAGCCACACAGAAGGTGCTTATAAATTTAGGTCTTCCTAACCACAACCTGGGTGGTTTGGGCTACAGCCCAATTAACAGTCACCACAGCAGGTAGAAAGAAAACATGGGGCCCAATGCACTGAATAATTTTTTGGAGATACTTTTCATCCAAAGAGTTCATGCAAAGATCCAGCTTTGTTGTTTCAAGAGATGCAGGATCAAAACCCTCCTAAGGACATCTGCTTTGACTTTGCTGCATGGTCTGCATCAGCAAGTAGCTAGAGAGCTTCCTTATTGAAATTTATACATATTAAAAGTGCCAGAAAGGTACCTTTGAGTCATGTTGATAAATCCTTGTTTAATAGCTGTCAAGGGAATATGACAGATTAGCCAGAGGGGGGAAATCTCTGGGCATCCAGCACTCACAGGAGTATCATGTACAGTAAAATGCAGACGTAAGGAATGATCATATCACAGTGCCAGGCAGCATTGTGTCTGCCCATAACATATGGATATCAGCCTGCATAAGAAAAACAGCATTATAAACCTTTATGGGCTTGTCAGAGGCAGGGATAAACTCTGCAGACTGCTTTGGCTGCCAAAGTCATAGAACCATAGGATCGTTTCAGTTGGAAAAGACCTTCCAAGATCATCAAGTCCAACCATCAACCCAACACCACTATGCCTACATTTTCTGACCACATTCAGAGATGGTGACCCCACCACCTCCCTGGGCAGCCTATTCCAATGCCTGACCACTCTTTCAGCAAAGACATTTTTCCTGACATCCAACCTAAACCTCCTGTGGCATAATTTGAGGCCATTTCATAGTTACATGGGAGGAGAGAGCAACCCCCACAGGTTTTTGTCCTGTTTGACAGTGGCACCAAACCCCCATGTTGCTTCCCCATGAAGAATGCAAACACAGCCTGGCTCCTGGAGATGAAGTGTCACCAGTCTAGCCACAGACACAAGAGGCACATGCTCTTACTTGGATTGACAGTGTAGCAGAGCTGCTGCCAGAAGGGGTTTCGCTTCTTCTGTCAAACACCCAGTACCCAACCAGTCTCATGGAGGAGACCAATTCAAGACACAAATGATTTGGCCTTTAGACCAAGCCAGAACAAGCAAACCCCACTTTTTCCTACTCTCCTATTGCTGTCCTCTTGAATCTCAAAGGTTAGATTACTGGACCTGCAGAAGGGCTTTTAAGCAAGTATCTCTGTACAACATTTGGACAGCTTTCCCTCCTGTGCTGTCTCTTTGTCATGTAATGCTCATGGCCTTGCATACAAAATGACTGAGTCCAGATGTTACATTTGCAGAGAAAATATTTACAAACAATGCACAAAATCCCAGTGGGGCCACACCACAAGCCTCTGGTGTATAGCAAGTTTAATCTTCCTGAATAATTGTTTTCCCTCCCATCCCACGCTGCTGTATTTTTTTTCCTCCCCTCTATCTTAATTTATTTTAATAAAATATATGTTTGTTTGGAAACAGCATATATTATTGAGCTGTTCCCAGCTTAGAAAACAGCATCATTAACATGATATAGCACACAAGTGCATCTCTAGTTCATGTTATTTTCTGCTTTGTCAGTTTGACTCAGTCTGGTTTAAATTGCACAAGCTATTTTTAATGGCCTTTTTGCAATTCAAATCTGCATTCTGTAAGTATAACTGAAAAGATAACAGTTCATTTCCAGTCTTGCACTCAAATCCATTGAAGGAGGCTTTAGAAACCATTGAATATTTTGTTGTTTAAAGTGCCTTTTTGATTGGATTAACCTCAAACCAAAAATGCGCTTTAAAAAACACAGACCTCTGCAATGAAGTGAGCAAAGGTGAGGCTGGATTCTCAGGCTTTCACCTGGGTCTGAATGCAGGCATGTTGCAAGAAGAGCAGTGAGAGAAAGGCTTCATGGCAGTAAATTTCAACTGGAGCTCAATGAGCGGAAATATTTATCCCAGGCCTGTTGTATCAATCTAATAATGGCACCAAGCCTCCATGGCTGGAGCTCCAAGTTTAGACCCTGAAAATCCACTCTTGATCAGTCCCTTCTGGATTTTTCCACCTATTTCTTCCTTGTCTACATCACACGCCAGAGAAGCTCTCGACCTATGCTTTGGAAAATCTGTATTCACTCTAGGACATAGCATAACATTGGCCACAGCAAATCCATGCAGTGCTACAGGCTGGGGTCAGAGTGGCTGAGAGCAGCCAGGCAGAGAGGGACCTGAGGGTAATGGTTGATGGTAGGATGAACATGAGCCTGCAGTGTGCCCAGGCGACAAGAGGGCCAATGGCATCCTGGCCTGTATCAGGAACAGTGTGGCCAGCAGCAGCAGGGAGGTCATTCTGCCCCTGTACACTGCACTGGTTAGGCCACACCTTGAGTCCTGTGTCTCGTTCTGGGCCCCTCAGCTCAGGAAAGATGTTGACTTGCTGAAAGGTGTCCAGAGAAGGGCAACAAAGTTGGTGAGGGGTTTGGAACACAAGCCCTATGAGGAGAGGCTGAGGGAGCTGGCATTGCTTAGCCTGGAGAAGAGGAGGCTCAGAGGAGACCTTATTGCTGTCTTCAACTACCTGAAGGGAGCTTGTAAACAGACAGGGGCTAGTCTCCTCTCCCAGGCACCCAGCACCAGAACAAGAGGACACAAGAGGTTCAGAATGGATGTTAGGAAGAAATTCTTCACAGAGTGATTGCCCATTGGAATATGCTGCCTGGGGAGGTGGTTGAGTCACCATCATTGGAGCTGTTTAGGAAGAGACTGAATGGGGTGCTTGGTGCCATGGTTTAGTTGATTAGATGGTGTTGGATGATAGGTTGGACTCGATGATCATGAAGGTCTATTCTATTCTATTCTAGTCTATTCTATTCTATTCAGTTGCATGAAAGTGAAAAGCACAGCACAGAAAAAACCCAGCTCCCTCCTTGCACAGAGTTCTGTTTCTTTGGCTGGAGCTTTGCATCAAGTCCTGAATCTCAGAGCATTTTGTCCTAATTTAAAGTGATAACTGGAAAAGAAGTTGGTAATGTATATAAAGTTGCCTTGGGTAACACTAATTTTCCTGACTCTGCATAATGCAATGTTAGAATAATTACTACATGTTTGGTGCTGCAGGGCCAGAGAAGAGCTAGGATCAGGGACTGTTACTGAGCAAAGCTCAGAAAAAAGCTTGCAGCAAGGGAAGCTGCCACAGACACGGCAGCACATGGGCACTGGCATGACCCACCCAGCACAGTTTGACAGACCATTATCACCCATTACTTCCCAGTTACAGTGGTCACCTTCCACAGATTGTGGGAATCAGGGGGCCTTCTGTGTCACTGCAAAATCTGTATGCAGGTTAATCACTGTCCAGTGGGCTACTGAGAGGGCTTCATGGCAGACTACAGAATTTCGATCTATGAGACTGGGTTAGTAATTAGAATTACTGAATAGCACTGAGGCCACACAGCTCAGCATCTCTGTGGTGGCACCTGCATCAGTTCTGCTGAACTAGCAGAGATCAGCAAGGATGCAGAAAGCATGGCATACTGTTTGGAAAGTATATTCATGCTGGCAAGATAGGCAGCATGATGAGCTTTCAGGGCATTGGGAAGTGGATTGGTGTTTGGGTGATGAACTTGAGCCAGCATATGCCCAGGTGGCCAAGAAGGCCAAGAGCATCCTGGTCTGGATGTGTGACAAGCAGGACCAGGAAATGATTGTTTCCCTGTACTCAGCACTGGGGGACAGAGCTTGACTACCATATTCAGTTTGGGGGCCTCCACTACGATGATATTGAAGTGCTGGAGCATGTCCAGGGAAGGGCAATGAAGCCGGTGAAGAGAACAGGTCTGGTGAGGAGCAGCTGAGGGAACTGAGGTTGTATAGTCTGGAGAAGAGAAGGCTGAAGGGAGACCTGATTGCTCTCTACAACTCCCTGAGAGGAGGTTGCAGTGAGGTGGGAGTTGGTCTCATCTCTCAAGTAAAAAGTGATACAAGAGGAAATGGCCTCCAGCTGCACCAGGGGAGGTTTAGGTTGGGTATTAGGAAAAATGTCCTTCCTGCAAGAGTGGTCAGGAACAGGCTGCCCAGGGAGGTGATGGAGTCACCATCCCTGAAGGTGCTTTAAAATCATGTAGACATGGCACTTTGGGCCATGTTTTAGTGGTCATGGTGGTGTTGGGTTGATGGTCAGACTTGATGAAATTAGAGGTCTGTTCCAGCCTTAATGATTCTACAATCGTCTGAGAAGGCACAACTGCTCTTGAACTGCTCTCAGTCTTACCACCAGATCAGTTCACAAAGTTCAAACTGCCCTGTCCATGAGCTGGTTCACACCTCTTTCTGTCCCCTGTGGCTATTACTTAACTGCAGTTAAGAGACTTTGACTTAGGGGATCAAACCCATTACCATATAGTCTTCTATTAAAAATGCCTTCACAGCTGTATATTCAAGAGGAGAATAGGCAGAACAAGGTTTGGTAATTATAGGGCCATGTTAAACTCATTCTGGGTTACTCTGATTTAGAAGATCATGACGAAAAAATGTATAATTGAAGAGTCCTCTAGTACAGCAGCAGGGCTCCTAAACTCTCATGATTCCCAAGGTACCTGTGGATGAAGAAAGCTTTCATGTCAAGCCTCTCATTAGATATGCACAAGGCATAGCAAAAATAAAGCTTGCTTTTGAATTCTGAAGCCATGAAAATATAATTAGCAGAAAAATAGGATATACGCAAACCTGCTTGGGCATTCATGTATTCAAGCTGATGTGTGTGCTGAGAGCCAAAAGAGTCAATGAAGATGCTCTGCCCAGCTTGGGCACTGCAAAGGACACCCAGGCTTTATGTTGTGGATCATCAGCACTTACATTCAGAACAGGAGAACAGAATAGAATACACCAGGTTGGAAGAGACCTTCAAGATCATCACGTCCAACCCATCACCCAATCCAACCCATCTAATCAACTAAACCATGGCACCAAGTACCCTATCAAGTCTCCTCCTGAACACCTCCAATGAAGGTGACTCCACCACCTCCCCAGGCAGCCCATTTACCTCAATTTCACACATAAACCCATCCTGTTGCTGTAACGGGCCCTGGAAAGTGAGTCTGCCAGTAATGATCCTTTCAGCTTGAATGGTTTGAGGAGGACCAGGTCCAGCCCTGGCTGTAGGCACGCACAGGGCTACCTTGGCAAGGAATAAGCAAGTACAAAGGCCACCCTCTCTCTGTGGACGGGCAGCTTTGCCTGCCTGAACAAAAGCCACCACTCCACATTGTTCCCACAATGATATGCAAGTGGTCTTAGACTCTAATCCCAGCCTATACATTTAAACAAGCTTGCATTTTCAGTGCTGACAGTAGGCGAAGCTTAGACATAGAATCATGGAATTGTTTTTGTTGGAAAAGAGCTGTAAGATTAATGAGTCCAACCATCAACCCAACACCACCATGGCAATCAAACCACGTTCCAAAGTGCCATGTCTACACGGTTTTTGAACACCCCCAGGGATGGTGACTCCACCACCTCCATGGGAAGCCTGTTCCAATGCCTGACCACTCTTTAGCAAAGACATTTTTCCTGATATCCAACCTAAACCTCCCCTGGTGCACCTTGAGGCCATTTCTTCTTGTTCTATCACTTGATACTAGGGAGAAGAGTCCAACCCCCACCTCACCACAACAAGCATTATGAGAGTTCTATGCTATAGAGCTGGACCTTAAAAAAATATGTATGTTAACAGCAGGGGAGGAGAACAGTTGCTGAAACTATTGATTCTTAATTAATGTTCATTCTTTAATTACCTGCCTTTCTAATTAAATCACTGTTAAGCTGGAACGCTGGAGCATCCCTCGAGGTTAGTATGTTGCCCCTATGTGTCTATTACCTTCAATATTTTCCCCTTCAAGGTAAATTTGGCATCTTTAGAACACAAACTGCAGAATGTGACCCAGAATTTTTGGTGGGTGTATACTGCAGGAAACCACAAAACATTGTTGCTGTGCCAACCACACTCAGAGCTAAGAAGTCTCTTTCCAACATGTTGAAACAAGGGTCATTGACCTCCTACCAGCAGCCTGAGAATGGACAGAATGTCCTGTGCTTTAACTGACTCTTTATAATGACTTGTTGTGATAGGACAAGAAAGAATGGATTTAACCTTGAGAAAGGTAGATTTAGACTGGATATTAGAAAGAAATTCTTTACAGTGAGGGTGGTGAGACACTGAAACAGGCTGTCCAGGGAGGTTGTGGATATCCCCTTCCTGGAGGTGTTCAAGGCCAACTTGGACATGGCCTTGAGCAACCTGGGCTAGTGGAAGGGGTCCCTGCCCATGGCAGGGGTAGGACTGGAACCAGATGATCTTGAAGGTCCCTTCTACCCCAAACCATTCTATGATTACTTGACAGAGAAATAACACCTCTGAGTATCTCATTAGATTGTCATGGGCTTGGGTGGGAACAAACCAGGTTTTGTTACAACAGATAACACCAAACCATGGATAGGTATTACCATAATTCATCTACAGAAGTAATAGGCCCCATCTCCATCTTTTTGCTTTACTGTCTAGCTTAGAATACATACAATCTTAACTAAAAGGACATATTCTTTAGTGACATCAGTCACAGAGCAGGCTTTGCCACCTGTGCTAACTGTTGGAGACCAGCTACACAATGTGCAAGCACGAGATACGGGCTATTTATTTCTGCCACAAGCAAACACAGAATGATCCTCACAGCCACCCTGAGCTCTGAACTGAATGGTTTCAGGAAAGGAGAGAGAAGTCTTGTCAGGTGGGGTGGAAATACTGAATAAAAGGAAGCATTTATGGTATTCTTGAGGTACAGAGTGAGCAACAGCTTTAAGGAGAAGTAGCATCTGGGGCCCCTCAGTTTAGGAAGGATGTTGACTTGCTGGAATGAGTCCAAAGAAGGGCAATGAAGTTGGTGAGGGGTTTGGAACAGAAGCCCTATGAGGAGAGACTGAGGGAGCTGTGGTTGCTTAGCCTGGAGAGGAGGAGACTCAGGGATGACTTTATTCCTCTCTACAACTACCTGAAGGGAGGTTGTAGACAGGCAGATGTTGGTCTCTTCTCCCAGGCAGCCAGTACCAGAACAAGAGGACACAGTCTCAAGCTGCACCAGGGGAGGTTTAGGTTGGATGTTAGGAAGAAGTTCTATACAGAGAGAGTGATTGCCCATTGGAATGGACTGCCCAGGGAAGTGGTGGAGTCACCATCATTGAAGGTGTTCAGGAGGAGACTTGATGGGGTGCTTGGTGCCATGGTTTAGTTGTTTAGGTGGGTTGGATTGATTGATGGGTTGGATGTGATGATCTTGAAGGTCTCTTCCAACCTGGTTTATTATTCTATTCTATTCTATTCTATTCTATTCTATTCTATTCTATTCTATTCTATTCTATTCTATTCTATCCTATCCTATCCTATCCTATCCTATCCTATCCTATCCTATCCTATCCTATCCTATCCTATCCTATCCTATCCTATCCTATCCTATCCTATCCTATCTTTGGTAGCATGAGCCAGAAACACTGCCTTTCCCTACAAACTATGCCTGACTTCTCATTATGGTTAAATCAGCACTAATACCATGCTACAGATGTAGCAGAAAAGCTAAGCTGGATAAAGTCAGCAGAGCAATACATTCTACTACAAGAGGAAAAATAAAAACACTGAAGGCAAGAGCATCACAGCTTTAAGCAGAGAGGCAGAGGAACTTTTTTTTTTGTTGCAAAAGCAAGGCTCCTACAAGTTCATCATAGCACAGACTATAATTTCCTTTCTTCTGAGCCTTGTACCTTGATTCCTTCCATCATACTGCCATACCCTTCATCCCAGTCAGACATTGCTTTAAAGGTGACTCACTCTCATGATACTAAAGATGTAAGTTTCTCAAGAGCACTCTGCTCCCCACTGTGGGCTTCTCCCTCTGACCATCACAGATCTCTGTGGTTTCCTTTGGCAGCTTCCCTGCTTTTGCTCTGATTTTTATGAAGATACAAATCCTAAATTACAGGAATCAAATTCCCACCTGGCTTTGGTTGAAAGAATCCCCATGTCTTTTGCCAAAGGGCTACAAAACTACAAGTGCTCTGCTTCTCTCAAAACCAGGCATTTGGTTTTCTGCAAAGCTTTCTGAACCTTGAGGACCTTTTCTGTTCGTGGGAGCTTTATTTCCCCCTGGAACCCACACTTTGTCTTTTACCACCAATGTTAGAGAGCACTGGTGAGCATTAACTACAGTGTTCTAAGTTCCCAGCTTTTCAGCAGCAGCAGTTCAATATTCCATTTCCTCTCTTTGGCTTTGCTGCTGAATAAACATTTTTTGTCCAGTGACTTCTCATTCTTTTCCCCTAGTCAGCTTGCTGCAGCATCTATTTGAGCAGTCATTTACTATGGGTTCTTTACTCCTAAGCTTATTATCTTCCATTTATCTGCATTGAGTTGTGCTGCCCTGTACAACCCAGGTACTCAAAATTAATCCTCCTCATGCATCAGATTAAATTGTTTCCCATTATCTGCTTGACTCTCAATCCAGCACCATTTGTAAAACAGAAACCTACTTTTACATGTTATTAATCAAGGCTGGGGGTTGTTTTATGTGTGGGTTTGGGGTTTTTTTGGGTGACAAAGAGCCATTGTGTCCCCATGTGAATAATGTCAGAGAGTTCTGCTAGCCAAATTTCAATGTTTCCCTATTTTTCTTTTCCTTTCCTCCTGCAGTCCCACTCTGTAATCAGCCTTTTGAAACCTGAATTTCATGCATTTCATGCATATTTCTCTCACCTGTGCTACCTTCTTATAGCTGAAGGTTCTCAGTGATCAATATTTTACATGATCACATCAATCATACCATGTGCAGCTGCTCTAGGAGCCCTGATAAAACAATTTCCTGGTGCTATTGGATTTACAAGGCAATTTCCTTCCTTGCTCATTAGCTGTAGCAGCCTTCCTCCAGCCTTACAGATGTATGTTCATTTATGCCAATTTCTTTAACTTGATTTTGATACATATTGGGGGGGGGGAGGGAGTTGGGGGTTCAAATCTGTGTAATCTTAAAATGAATCATGAATCACCTTAAAATCTGCCAGTGTTTGAATTCTATTTGATAAGAGTAAAGACAGAGGTAATCCATTAGCAAATGTGCATCTTTCCCTGCTTTGATTCACTGTCTTTAGTTACACCACTCTGATTAGTTACTCCTAAGTCACCACACCATTGAATCTGAAATTTCTCTCTTTAGTCTCTTCTCCCCAAATTTCTCATCTTCACATCCTACACAGCCCTGCTCTAAATGCAGTTTTGCTGCTTAGGAGATCTCCCCAGGGGCAATAAGAGCAACACAAAGGCTGCGTCTTGTTGACACGCCAGAGATGCAGAGAGTAGCAAGACTGCAGGCTTGGAGGAGATAAGAAATACCTCTTGTGGGCAAGCCTTCAGGAGATTTCAAGGGCCACAGTATTCTGATAACATTCCCTGCACACCTGGTGGTCCATGATCATAAAGAGTACAGTTATGACCTTGGAGACAGGATAATTGAGAATTATGAAAGAGATAAGACCCAAGTTTGAGAAGACTTTAGGGAAAAACCTGCTGCTACCTTCACTCTCTGACTCCAGAACTTACAGGAATGTTTTCAGAGCATCAATCTAATACCCATGATTCCCATTCCCTCTGCTGTATTTATCCACTTTGAAAGTGGAGGAGAAGGAAAGAGGAGAAATAAAAAATGACACATACTTGAAATTTAATTTAAGAATGGCTTCATTCCAGAAAGGAACAGCCTTGGGTTGTTCAGTCCCTCAGTTATCAAAAAGCACTGCAGCCCTGCCTGAAGGGCAGGTCTGCCTCTTTCTCTGGATACCTTGGCATGGAGGACCCTCACTAACACACCACCCCTTAGGTGTTTCCTGTGGCTTCCAACAGACCTCTGCAGACAAATGAATGGGTTTGAAATCCAGAGCTGTCCAAATGTAGGTTCAGAAAGTAGCCAGAAATAATTCCCTACTTGGTCTGAAATGTTTTTGGAGCAACCTTTGTTGGAAAAAACCCACCTTAAATCTAGACAAGTACTCGAAGGAGCTCTCCAAGGGCACTGTCAGAGTGGACCCAAAGCCTTCCCTGTGGGTGGGGAAGTGCCAGGTATTCCCCCACTGTCCCCACCTACTCCATGTAATGCTGGTGTACACACACTGTCTGTGGACAGATGCTCTACAGCTGTTGCAAACACAGTTGAGGAGCTTGCCTTCTCCAGAGCTCCACACAAACCAATTTTCTGTCAACATCCCAAGTCATTCTATGTATGCTTTAATGAAACCCCAGGCTTTTCTTTAAATACACCAACAGCTAGTCTGTCTGGAAATAATGTTAAAATATAGAACCATGGATTTATTGCAGCAGGAAAAGACCTTCAAGATCACCAAGTCCAACTGTCGAACCACTGTGAACACTAAACCATGTCCCTGAGTACCATGTCTACACAGTTTTTGAACACTTCCAGGGATGAACACTTCCACCACCTCCATGGGAAGCCTGTTCCAATGCCTGATTATTCTTTCAGGAAACACATTTTTCCTGATATCCAACCTAAACCTCCCCTGGTGCACCTTGAGGCCATTTCCTCTTGCTCTATCACTTGACACTAGGGAGAAGAGTCCAACCCCCACCTCACTACAACAAGCATTATGAGAGTTCTATGCTATAGAGTTTGACCTTAAAAAAATATGTATGTTAACAGCAGGGGAGGAGAACAGTTGCTGAAACTATTGATTTTTAATTAGTGTTCATTCCTTAATTACCTAATTAAATCACCCTTCAAGCAGTTGTAGAGACCAAAAAGGTCTCCCTGTAGCCAGCTCTTCTTCAGAATAAGCAACCCCAGGGCCCTCAGTCTCTCCTCACAAGACTTTTCTCTGGATTCTTTGTCAGCTTCACTGCCCTTCTCTTGACATGTTCCAGCACTTGAATGTCCTTCTTGTAGTGTCCGAGGTGTGCATATAGTTAAGACAAAGGAAATGTTACGGTAAGTGAAGAAGATTGCATCAACCATTTTTCAGCACAATTTTCTCTCTTGAAAGGAAAATAGACCCCTAAGAAGACTGGGAATCTTGAGGATGAGATGACTTTCAGAGAGATGTATTTGGGTAAAAGTGCTGAGCTTAATACCATGTTCTGGAAGAGAGACTGAGGCCTCCATTATTCAAATGATCTAATGTCACTTCTGCCTTGAGTCACAGCAGCCCACTTGCAATTCAGGCAAACCTAATCCTCTCAGGCTTGAAATTCAACCGGGAGACTGCACTTTGTGGGGTGAGGTGAGCTCCACACTTCCTGCTGTCACAGAAGGTTGCTCAAGTCGTGTACAATTCAGGCAGAGAGAGATCTTTCCTCTTCGTTGAATCCCTGCCTCCCCTTGCTCAATAGGAGACATGAACTTAGAGCCCTTAGTAGAAACGTGACACTATTCAGCACTCGCTACACCTAGTCACAACACCTCTGCCTTAATTGTCCTAATCAAGTGATTTTGCCATGAAGAACAATTCGATATCCTGTGCAGAATATTTAATCTGGTCTCTGCATTGACATCTTCCTTTATTCACCAGGAGAAAAGAGAACATCCTCCTGGCTTTGCCATTATTCAGCACTGATAGACTTAATTATAGTATAGAGGCTACAGGAGAAAAAAAAATCCCAAGATTGTCTTAAGCCACTTTATATATTTGTTAATTATAAGGAAGAACAAAATTCAATTACACCTCACTTAATTGCCCTTACTGCAAAGGGAACTAAAAGGTGATGTAACACACTTAAAAGAATAACTTCAGGTCACTGCAACTCTCCTTCCAACCATCAAAATGTCTCAATGACTTAATACAAATAAGATTCAACTCTATTACTTTAATTAAATAGCACCCTGAAGAGGAAATACACTGCCCTGGGACAACAGAAGTTGATCAAAGAATCATAGAATTGTTTTGGTTGACAAAGATTATGAAGCCCAGCCATCAATCCAACACCACCATGCCAAATAAGCCATGTCCCAAAATGCTATGTCCACAAGTTTCTTGAGCACCTCCACAGATGGTGACTCCACCATGCCCCTGGGCAGCCTGTTCCAATGCCTGACCACTCTCCAACCTAAACCTCAGGCTATCTCCTCTCATTCTATCACCTGATACTAAGGAGAAGAGACCATCTCAAACTCACTCCAACCTCCTTTTAGGGAGTGATAGAGAGCCATGAGGTCTCACTGAGCCTCCTCTT
Organism: Melanerpes formicivorus; assembly: GCF_026170545.1. NCBI lineage: Eukaryota > Metazoa > Chordata > Aves > Piciformes > Picidae > Melanerpes > Melanerpes formicivorus. The sequence continues at coordinate 1,652,375 of NW_027142374.1, forward strand.
CTCCAGGCTAAACCACCTTTGTTTCCTCAGCTGCTCCTCACCAGACCTAATCTCCAGACCCTTCACCAGCTTTGTTGCCCTTCTCTGCATATGCTCCAGCACCTCAATGTCCTTTATAGTGAGAGCCCCAAAACTGGACACAGTGCTCAAGGTATGGCCTCTCCAGTGCCAAGTACAAAGGGACTATCACTGCCCTGGTCCTGCTGGCCATCCTATGGCTTATACAGTCCAGGATGCTGTTGGCCTTCTTGGCCACCTAAGCATATGCTGACTCATCTTCAGCCAGTTGTCCTTCAACACCCCCAGGTATTTCTCTGCTGGGCAGCTCACCCAGTCAATAAACTTCAAATATTTTAAAGCTGAAACGATGCCAGTGCAAGTCAGCAAGCACCACTGCCGCTTCTCCGTGGAGACGATGTTGGCTGGGCTTTGTGCTCACTGATCTTGTAACTTCTAGTCCACAAAACTGACCACTGTAAAAGACAAGAATTACACTGATTCTTTGGGTTTTCCTACATATTTTAATTCCCCAGCCATTTTAGGGTGGATGTTAGGAAGACATTCTTCATAGAGAGAGTGATTGGCCATTGGAATGGGCTGCCCGGGGAGGTGGTGGAGTCACCATCACTGGAGGTGTTCAGGAGGAGACTTGATGGGGTGCTTGGTGCCATGGTTTAGTTTATAGAGAGTTTTGGATGATAGGTTGGAATCCATGATCTCAAAGGTCTCTTCCAACCTGGTCTGGTCTATTCTATTCTATTCTACTCTACTCTACTCTACTCATTCCTTCGCTTACAGTTCGCACTACTAACTCTGTTAATTCATTGGTGTCCTTCTCTTACCCAAGCAAAATGAACACACTCTGGAGAGCTGTGAGAAGAAGAGACTTTTGAGAAGATCTTTAGCTGCATTTGTTTATGTGCAATGTATCTTGAAATTACTGATGGATATGCATAGGGAAATAAGACAAAATTGGCCATCCTTTACCTATGAGATGATAGCATTGTTAGCATTAAAAGAGTTTCTGACTTTAGTCTCCAGGCAGAAGTACTTAATTTAAGAGAAAAAACAGATGTGAATCTTTGTTCAGGGAAAGCATTTTTAGTCCAACAAAACAAAACACCAAATCTTTGGATAGAGTAGAATAATAATAAACAGTAAATTTCTGCATCAACTATTAACATAATAAATAGCTTTGATAAAGAACACAGATGGGGTCCTCCTATGCAGAAGGATCATGAAAACCAGACTGATCCATTCAGCTTACACTGAGTGCAATACATGTATTGCACTTCACTTCCTTGCCCTGCAGGCAGTAGCAACGAGCTAAATGGCATCGCAGGGTTACAAGAGACTGAGCTCTGTGAGCTACTACAGAATCACAGAATCACCAAGTTTGGAAGAGACCTCAAACAAAGATCATCAAGTCCAACCTGTCACCCAACACCTCATGACTGCTAAACCATGGCACCAAGTGCCACGTCCAATCCCCTCTTGAACACCTCCAGGGATGGGGACTCCACCACCTCCCTGGGCAGCACATACCAATGGCTAACAACTCTCTCTGTGAAGAACTTTCTCCTCACCTCCAGCCTAAACTTCCCCTGGAGCAGCTTGAGACTGTGTCTTCTTGTTCTGGTGCTGTTTGCCTGGGAGAAGAGACCAACACCCTCCTGGCCACAACCACCCTTCAGGTAGTTGTAGAGAGCAATAAGGTCTCCCCTGAGCCTCCTCTTCTCCAGACTAAACAACCCCAGCTCCCTCAGCCTCTCCCTGTAGGGCTTGAGCTTGAGGCCTCTCACCAGCCTCATTTATTGAGGTGGACAGACAACCCATGGATTTCAATTCTTTAACATGTGAAGGTCCCCAATATGCAAAGCCTTGGCCCATATCCCAACTACTCTTTTTGCTAATATCCCAATAGTTTTCTCCACCATGTCAGAAAAACTTGTACATCTTTTACTAGTTTAAGTAGTCTTGTTGAAGACAGATATCTTACAGGAGACTGTGAGTATTTCTCAACTTGGCTTCCAGTCTTGCTATTACAGAAGACAGAAGATGGAACCTTCTATAAACCATGAAAGGAGAAGTCCATATGGGAAGACTCTAGTAAACACCTCTGCAACTGCTCAGAAGACTTTCACATGGCTGCAAAGGAACACTGACCAGCTCCCAGAGTTTCTTAAGCATTAAATATGGGTGGTGGCTGTAGCCATCTACTCTCCTAGCTACAGGTTCCCTGAACCAGGAATTTCCTCAACAGAGAAGAGATGATTCATTGAAAGACAGTGCACATCCCCAATCCACCTCATAGCCAGACACTATTGAAGAACACAGATTTTAAACCCAGTCTAGTCTTGGATTGTTTCAAGTTCCTAACTTCCTAACCTTTAGTTTGGAACCCTTAGTTCCTAACCCCAATTCTTCCAGTATTAAAGCTGGAAATCAGAGCAGAGAATCTATACAATGACACCATTAAGAAAGAAAAAACAATGCAAAAATGCAAACAAAACAACACTTTGAGCAAATCCAGAAAGCCTCTTCTTGGCTTAATTTAGACCCCCAATGGGAGCAATCAGTTTCTGCAGTGCAAAGTTGCTAATGAAATGTGACCCATGAAATTATATGGCACCTTTGCACAGTCACATCCCTTTTTTCTGGTGAAGCACATTTCCTCTTGAACAAAAAGCAGTTTTGAAAGAACCCCTCTCGTAAATCTTCAGGGTTCACATTACAGACACTTTCAAAAGCTGCAGAAGACGTAATTTCAGATAAGATCTTTCAGTTTCGTGCATATGGATTTCTTCTTCTTCTGTTTTGTTTAAATAGACTGCTGAGAAGGAGGACTACTGCTAGTAGCTGAAGCAGGCAAAGCCATTATCACTTGTTCTTTACAGGACCTTCATTGCAGCTAAGCTTAATGGAGTGGCAGAGATTCCTAGAACACTTGGCAGCACTACACATAAAACCAACCTTGAGTATTTAGTGTCTCAAGAAGTTAGAAGAAATTATTAGGAGGCAGTTCTCAGCCAAGACTCACTCCACTCCTCCAATCCCTCTGCTTCACAGCTTCAAGATCCACTGACTTCAAATGGAGCCATGCCAATTTGAGGAAGTTACAGAAGAAATAACAAGTCTTGTTATTATGGTGATGGAGAAATCAGACATCAGCTCTCCCATACTCTAACACTGTCACCACTAGACTTTTAAAGACCATAAGGAAGCTTGTGAATTTGCTCAAAGCACCAACTGCAAGAACCAATCTGTTTTGATCCTTCCCTGGAGTCCCATCCTAAATCAAAGGAGTACAACTGAACCTTTTAACTAAAATTTCCTTGCTAACCAACCCACAGCACCAGCAGCCTCCCGAGAAATCTGGGGCTTGAGTTCAGATTTACATGTTCTTCCTTATCATCTTTCTCTTTATCATGTTTTTCCTTATCAGCTTTGACTTATGGATTAAAAAAAATATATATTCCTAGAGATTTGTGTCCTTAAAAGTGTTTATCACAGATATCAACTCCAGGAGACTGAAAAGCTGACAGTCTTCAGAGAGTGCTTCTTCCCAAAGCTTCTCCTGCCTCCCAGAGAGAATCCTTTGCTTAGGACTAGAGGGAAGATAGATTCCTTGGAGCAACAACAGATTGAGCTCACACGTCAACTCAGAAGGAAACAGAATGACTCATGAAACACAGAAATACAGAAAGATTGCTAGAAATAAAACAGGGAATGAAGGTAGAGAGAGCTGAATAAGAAACAGCTCTTGTAAGAGGAGAGCTAAATATAGAGCTCCTCTGCAACACCACGTTAAGTCACTGGTGCCTTCCAAAGGTATGTGATGAGATCTTTGGGGATGTATTACGGATCTCAGACAGCAAGTTGACTTGAAGCCAACTACCACTCTTGCTGCATCCATCTCAGGACAACTGAATTCCAATTTTACCCATAAATAAGAGTCTGGCCAAGGGCTTACAAAGGAAAATGTGGGCAAGCCTCCATCTCCACATCATTCCGTTGGGAGCAAGCTGACTTTTAAAAGTTGGCAATAAAACTCCTAAAAACAAGACTCCCAACTTCAAAACAAACCACTAACACACACACACACAGCAAAATAGAAGAAACAAACCACCACCACCACCACCCCAAAAAAAAACACAAACAACCCAAAACAACAACCAAAAAAACCAAACCCACAACAACAACCAACCAACCCAAACCAGAACCAAACCAAACAACCCTAAACACCAAACCAAACCCCAAACAGTTGGCAGGAGTGCTGGGTTTGCTTTTTTTCTTACAATGTCCTTTTCAGATATTAGTTTTTTACAGCCACCTTTTCAATTCTGTTGAAGCAGCACTAATTCTGCTACAGGAGAGACTGCATCAAGAACAAATTGTCAAAGAGTGCTGCCCTGTGCCTTTCCTGGGGTTTGGGAGATGGACAGTTGTGCACACTTCCTTTGCATGTGGAAATTAAAGAACCTGCCCATAAATATACCTGCTCAAACATAAATTGGTGTCATTCTACAGAAGCCAATGCACTCCATTAGAAAAAAGACATAATTTGAAGCTATGGAGGACCACTTGTGTGGTTGGAACCCCCTGCTCAGGGTATTAAATAATTGCATGCATGTGGCAGTACATACAGAGCTCTGACAGTCTGAGAAGAAGCTTCTGTGAGTTGTGGATCTGGTTGGTCAGGTCATGAACTGTGGTCTTCACAGAGTAAGGTAGAACAGCCCAAGGAGAACTGCTCATGCTGCTTTGGCAGCGTTTGCATAACAAGGATGATGGTACTCAACACAAAGTTGCAGCTGAGCCCAGAAGGGGCTTGCAGTGCCTTGCTGGTGCAGTAACCTTCTGACTCAGTTGAAGCTCAGCTATCTCTCTTTCAATTTTGATTCTCACCTGCAGCCAAGCTCATTTGAAAGCACCCTTCTCATCTGTCCATGCTGCCAGCTTTTTAATCCCTCTCCTATCAGATTTTCCCTCCCCATCATCACTCACCTTGTCCTTCTTCAACCTCTTCTCCTCAGTACCATGATGTTTTATGGCTCAAAACCTGCCCTCTCCTCCTTGCTGCTCTTTATATTAATTCCCCTATCATTGTTTGCCACCCCATTCAACCCACCCTTCCTCCTGATGATTAATCCACACTTACTTGCCACTTGCCTTCAAAGGAAAATTAACAGGAATGGGGAATAGAAGTGTTTTTCAGCTAATGAAAAGAACATTTATCTTCAAAGGTGTCTTCAGTGGACGTGGCCTACCAACTCCTCAGAGCTCTCAAGAGTTCCCAGTGGTACCAGCCTGCACAAGCTGAGCATCTGTTGCCATTGCATCCTGAAGAATGCTCTCCTGTATTTTTAAGTTGAAAGAAGTATTATACACACAAAGAACAGGCATCTTCAGGAAAGCATGTACCTCAGTGTTCCAAAGAGCCCCCCTCCTAGTCTTGGGTGTGAGGGAGGCTTGCTTATACCAGGCCTGAATGGCTTGTTTTTAAAATGGAGCAGCTCTAATATTTATTTAATATTTGGGTTCTCCATACTGGCTTCCTGAGAGGCATCTTATCCACAGATGTGGATCTTCCTCACTCATCTTTTACAACCTCATGCCTGCCAAGACAAAAGATTTACCCAGTTTTGAAGTCTGAGTAAGCTCAGCTTCTCTCCTCTACTTCTTCCCCTACAAAATGCCATGGTTTAGTTGATTAGATAGCATTGGATGATAGGCTGGACTTGATGATCTCAAAGGTCTTTTCCAACCTGGACTATTCTTTCCTATCCTATCCTATCCTATCCTATCCTATCCTATCCTATCCTATCCTATCCTATCCTATCCTATCCTATCCTATCCTATCCTATCCTATCCTATCCTATCCTATCCTATCCTATCCTATCCTATCCTAATTTTTGGTTAGAAGGTCATCACTCTTAAGAAGGAGGAGATTGCATTAATTCAGGAACCTTTTGGCAATCTGCTTAGTCTTCCTCAAGACTAATCAACATGCCTTGAAGACAGCTGGCTCAGCAGTAGCTTAAAATAATCTTCCTGTCCATTTTTAGGAGGGAAACTATAAAGGGGCAAAGGATGTTTTGAAGCAGAGCACCTCAATTTTAGAGACTTTTGAGTAGCAACAGCATGTCATAAAGAATATGTTCTTCAGCACCAACAGGAAAGCTTGTTTTGACTCAGAGCTTCCCTCAACTCTGAAACAGATAACACTGCATTTTTCTTCTATTTCTAGAAGCTATCATACTGATTGTACATCTCATCACACATTATTAAAGGCACTCTGTGAAGTTCTTTTCAGTTAAAATAGGCATTTCCCAACCACCCTCCTTTATTAGCAGTACAAAGACCAGCAAATTTCTCACCATTTTTACAGATCTCATTTAATATCCAAGTGATTAAAAAACCACTTCCTTGCATTTGGCAGCTCAAGTCCTCAGTCACATTTTTGCTTACTACTGTTTTAATGGCGCATTTAATCTAAATCTGAACCTGACTGTGTTAATGCTGATGGCTCATCATTAGAAGAGAACATACTGTGTGAAGCTGAAACATTTCCTACTACTAATAATTGAGAGACTCTAGCAATATTTGATGTCACCTTTGCCACTTGTCTGAAATGAGAGAATGATTATACTCACCAGAGGTAAGAGGAACTAGAGAGCAAAGATCAGCCCTCACCTACTGATTCAAACAAACCAGGGTTGCAGAGGAAGAGGAACAGGAGCAGACACCAAAAAAGCGAAGTTGCCCAACTGGAATGAATTCTACATTTTAAACAGCTTTTGCAATTAAGTGTCATAGTTGGTAGTTAAATGTCTGCTCAGCAGTCACAGAATCACGGAACATTGGGGTTGGAAGTGACCTCAAAAGCTCATCCAGGCCAATCCACCTTCCAGGGCAGGATCACCTAGAGGAGGTCAAACAGGAACACAGCCAGGCTGGTTTTGAATGCCTCCAGAGAGGGAGCCTCCATAACATCTCTGTGCAGCCCATGTCACCACAAAGGTGGTTTATTCTGTTAACACCCTTTTCAAAAGACAGTGAGGTTAGCGCCACATTCACTGATGCTTGTCCTGCACATGATCTTCGTGGCTGGCTCTTTTCCTGCGGCCCCATCTGTCTTCGCAACATTGAAGTCAAAGTTCATAAAGCTTCCAGAGCAATGATGTCCACAGTGGCAGGCAGGAGATAGGAATGAAAACACCCCTATTCCTGAAATCACCAGCCCACAGTTTACTGTCATCAGACCACTCCACACCCTGAGAAGTCTCATGACAGCTTATTTATATACCTTCAATTAATGCTGGAACACCAGCTTGCTGTATGTATGGAGTAAGTGCTGCTGATTTGGGGGTATAGATCCTTCCTCAGCCTCTGCAGTAAACCTTTTTAGTTTCATTCTGTAAGGATGTGAGGCTTTAGGGATAACTAAGCCTTTAACCTTCTCATAAAGGTTGCAAAAACATAGCTGAAGAATGAAATGTGACTCATCCAGAAAGAAAGAAATCCCCAAGACAGGTGTATTGTCACAAAAAAAGAAAACCATGCATAAGGAAAAAGCTGAAACTGTCATTTAGAAAATACTTGTCAAGAAACCTAAACCTCATAGAATGGCTTGGATTGGGAGGGACCTTAAAGATCATTGAGTTCTCACTCCTATCTAGTGCTCCACCGTGGGAAGGGACTAGCTCAGATTTCTCAAAGCCCAATCCAGCCTGGCCTTGAACGCTTTCAGGGATGGAGCAATCAGAGCAATTAAGAGGAAGCAGAGCTGGGCCATCTAATTTGTCTTTTGTATGGGGCTCCTGCAGAGCCATCAAGACACTTAGATATCTGTGTACCACTATATTGAGTCCCTGCTCTTCTGTCTCCTCTATGCCAAGGGCCACAGAAAACACATTAAAATGTGGCTTAATGATGCTGTCAGAAATCTGGAGTGACCACTACATTCTGATCCTGTTGTGTGAGCTAAATTTAACCAGATTGACTAGAATAGTGTGAACTAAATCAGCTGCACCAGGTAACCTTTCTAGATGGGACTGTTGTGTAATGTAGAAATGTCAGGCGTGAAAGACAGCTGGCACCTGAAGACTTCTTGTGCAGTAGGTTGTACACAATCTTCATTATTTTCCTTGCTAAATCAACATGCTGCTCTGGGTAGCCTGATGTAGTTGAGGATGCCCCTGGTTACTGCAGAGGCGGTTGGACTAGATGACCTTCCAAGGTCCCTTCTAACCCAGGCCATTCTATGATTCTATGATTTTAATGCACTTGAAAACTGTGGCAGACAGCTTCAGATTAGTAGTATCCAAGACACCTGAGAAAGGATTTCTCCTTGTTTCCAAAATGCACCATCATTTTCTTTACAGCAGGACTCCAAGGAACACTGTGTCACTTGAAGAAGATGTACAGCCACATGCTGGATACATCTCTGCAGGGCAGAACTCTTGCAGGTGGATGTCCCTTGTAATTCTTAGGATCTAACCTATCTCTTCATAATCTCGGTCTTTCAGGGAAAGAAAAAAAATTATCTCTCTCAGTGTTTTCAAGCACATGGTAGAAAGAAAGAAACATGCACATAGGGATGGATACCCAGCAACAAAGTTGGTGAGGGGTTTGGAGCACAAGTCCTGTGAGGAAAGGCTGAGGGAGCTGGGGTTGCTCTGCCTGGAGAAGAGGAGGCTCAGGGAAGACCTTATTGCTCTCTACAACTACCTGAAGGGAGGTTGGAGACAGGCGGGAGCTGGTCTCTTCTCCCAGGCAACCAGGACCAGAACAAGAGGACACAGTCTCAAGCTGCACCAGGAGAGATTTAGACTGGATGTTAAGAAGAAATTCATCATAGAAAGAGAGTGATTGTCTATTGCAATGGGCTGCCCAGGGAGGTGGTGGAGTGGCCATCACTGGAGGTGTTTAGGAGGAGACTTGATGGGGTGCTTAGTGCCATGGTTTAGTTGATTAGATGGTGTTGGATGATGGATTGGACTCGATGATCTTCAAGGTCTTTTCCACTCCACTCCACTCCACTCCACTCCACTCCACTCCACTCCACTCCACTCCACTCCACTCCACTCCACTCCACTCCACTCCACTCCACTCCTCCTATTCTATTCTATTCTATTCTATTCTATTCTATTCTATTCTATTCTATTCTATTCTATTCTATTCTATTCTATTCTATTCTATTCTATTCTATTCTATTCTATTCCATTCCATTCCATTCCATTCCATTCCATTCCATTCCATTCCATTCCATTCCATTCCATTCTTTCCTTTCTATTCTACTCTATCATCTGTTCAAGTCTTCCTGAACATCACTTCTTGATAATCCACCTTTCTGTCCTGGAGGACAAGGGCTGGCTCAAAAGGAGATATGCAGACATTTTGCACTCTCCTACAAAAGCTGTGTGTCTTTTTTTTTTTTTCTTTTAAAGCAGATAAGAAGAATCAAAGTACTTGTACACAGTGGGAAATGTCTATAGATAGACACCAGTAGGGAAAAAAAATTGAATATGAAACAGTCTGAGCACTGACGTTTTCTCAAACTCTAAGATACTACTGGAAAAACATTCAGGGATTTTGGATGTTATGGGAAAAGTGTCCTTTTGCAATCTTGAGGGTGCTAGAGAGCTGGACCAGGCTGCCCAGAGAGGTTATGGAGTCTCTTTTTCTGGACACTTTTAAAACCCAGCTGGATGTGTTCCTGTGCAACCTCAGTTAGCAAGGGATTTGGACAAGATGATCTCCAGAGGTCCCCCTTCCAATTCCTACCATTCTGTAGTTCTGTTGTGCTCACTGAGGCCTGGTTAGCGCTTCTTCAGTTTCTTTATCTTTTCAGGGTAGGACACTTAAAAAGAGAATGAAAAACAGAGACAAAAGTACTACCAATGAAAGACAACTGTTTATGCAGTCCCAGAAGAACACTAACCCAATGGTACTGCACCGCATGCTCACCGCACATTTGAAATACAACGTATTGCTGTGAAAATGCTTCAGCTTTGTTCTAAAAGCATCCATAGCTCTCACAGAGCAGTATCCAGAGAAGAACACAGAGCTGAAGGAGCACATGAAGACTCTTCTTTTCTAGATAATCCTAGAGGTAAGGAGTCTTCTAGACTTGCTGTTGGTGGTGGCTTTATTTTTGTGCCCTCAAAGATATCAGCTGCTGAAGGCCCAGACTGTTGATGAAATGAAGAGCAGAAATCCATGAGTTAGATATGGGCTGAGCTAATCCTGGAACTGGAAACCATAGACATGGTACAATATCATCCTGTGAATTAACTCAAGCAAATTACCCAAGAGAACTAACCCCACCTCACAGTGCTGTGCTGCACTGATGTGGGATGTTAGCTAGGGAACCTCTGCACTTTGTTTTGCTGCTCTACATAGGCAGGTCTAAATGCTTTTGCAAGTGATTGTCTTGGGAAAGGAAACTACTTCGCAGTGCCAGCTAGAAAGTTCAATAACTCCTTGTCTCTGGTGTTGTCCCAACCTAGAAGGGAATGAACAATTTGGTGTGCCCTCAACCCAAAGGCCAGTGTTTAAATACTACAGACGTTACCCCTGATAAAGGATCGTGCAATAATTATGATGGGCCATGTAGCTGAGTGAGGTACAAAGAAGGCTTTTCATTATTAACAAAGAACTGCATCTGCTTATTTAAAATGAGGACAGATTGGAGAGTCAAGTCAGATGCTTTCTCAAGAGAGTTTTGGAATGAAAAAGTGGCAAGACAAAGGCCTTCCTCCATACAAGGAACACTCTTTGAAGCTCTCACAGTCCTTTACAGATGTGATAAGAACATCAGTGTGACTCATTTGGTCTAAATGTCCTACTTCAGATATGCTAAGTGCCAGATACTGTCTCCATAGTGAATATTTATTCTAAGATGAAAGTGAAATAGCAAAAGGCACAGATAAAAGTTTTGCACACAGGTAAGGGAAGAGATGAATTTGCTTGATGTTGCTGTAACCTGTTCAGTGGTGAGGCCAGCTCCAGCTTGAGAATTAAACCCCATTAGCTTGAAATAAAAGCTCTAAAACCGCTCCTAATGCCATTACTTAAATTTCTGTGATGCTACAGAGTGCAAATTCAGCTCACAATGACACAGTTACAGCTGTCTCTTATGATTTTTCCAAAAGGAAAACCCATCTCAACAAACCACTTGATTTCCAATTTGTTACTTGTGTCTAGGTGAGGCAGCAGATAAAAGTGTTGTGAGGACTCTTAGTGCCACTTCTGATGTACCTATTACCTACAGACTTGGGACCACCCACTTGATGGCTCAGTGAGGACAGTCACCCAGAAAGGCAGGAATACATGTGCTGGAAAATCAGCACCAGCCAGAAGGTTAGAATCTGACCATGCTTCACAGAGGTCAGGAGACATCTGGGTACTAAAGAAAGCCTTTAGCAAAAAACCCAAGAATATAGTTCAAAAGGCACCAGGGGGTTTAGGAGCAGGTGTGTGCACAAAGGTGCTTTATAATGGTAGGCTTGATCAAAGGACAGTCTGCAGGAGCTATGACTTAAATATCAGCCCCCACAAAGGTTGCTGGATAAGAACTGACTGCAGAGTGAGCATTTGTCCATCAATGCCAGACACCACCTGAATCCACTCTGTGAGCTGGCCTGGGCAGCCGCCTAGGAAGAGCAGTGGCACTGTTAAGTTTGAAATCCTTCTTCTATCAGAATAAGAATGCCTGGGCTACCTTTGTTCCTTATATTTTAGGCTGAGTGAGCTGGGGTTGTTCAGTCTAGAGAAGAGATGACTCCAGGGGGACCTTAGAGATGCCTTCCAATATCTGAAGGGATCCTGCAGGAAAGTTGGAGAGGGACTTTTCACAAGGGTGCTTAGTGATAGGACAAGCAAGAATGCTTTTAAGCTGACAGAGAGCTACTCTGCTACATTTCTGAATGCCTGTAAGTGCCACAACTCAGAACCTAGCAGAGATAAAATAGTTAAGTACCTAGTGCTCAGCTGATTCAGCAGGCAGCGTTACTATTACTGATGCTGATGAGATGCCCAAACAGCTTTGAAAATCAAGTCCTTCACTTCTCTCTTTATAATGAGGAACACTAAAGTTCCTGCTGCACTGGAGTGCCAGGGTGACATGCATGCTCAGTTATGCATCACTGTGGCATTAGGTCCATGTAAACTCCTAAGGGAGCTAGAAAAGACAAAATCAAAGTAAACTCTGTAAAGGGGTTCTGATCTCATTTGCAGACAAGTAAATATTAGGTAAATCTTGGATTTTGGTGGAATCACTCTGGATTTGCACTGCCTGAGCCTGAACCCAAGCCAGGCCCAGACGGTGCTCAGGTAAGCTCATTAAATACAACCCAACCCCTTTGGCTCTGCTGGGAGCACTCACGTTCCTAAAGTTAATCATGTGCTTAAAGGCTTTGGAGGATCAGGGCAAGAGGGCTCAGCCACTTTCAGGACTGAGCTGTTCTGCTTTATGTACTAAGAGTCTAAAGAAAATAAGAGTGCTGTTGTCACTACTGCCTTCCAGTACCCTGAAACTCAAGGTCATCAGTTAATCACTTAGGTCAAAATCAGTTTCTGTTTGGGGGGAAAAGGTTATTACAACAGTGGTAGCTTCAAACCTTTGGCTTTTGTGGTCTGTATCAGCACCTTTAGATCATCCTTCACTACAGACATGGTCTCACAGTTGCAGCAAGCCCATGAGTGTCCAGACAGACAGGATTTAGAGCTTATTCCATTTAGTCTCAGACAAGTCTCATTGCTGCTTCTTGCCAGTGCCAAGACTTGAGAGCCCGGCAAGGTGAAAGCTTCATGTTCTCCACGGAAGCACGTGAGAGATACAGGCAAAAGAAGAGTCAGGAACAAGGTTTTGATGAGGGAAAGAGTTGTAGGAGTGGAATGGAATGGAATGGAATGGAATGGCATGGCATGGCATGGCATGGAATGGAATGGAATGGAATGGCATGGAATGGAATGGAATGGAATAGACCAGACCAGGTTGGAAAAGACCTTTGAGATCATCAAGTCCAACCTATCATCCAACACCATCTAATCAACTAAACCATGGCACCAAGCACCCCATCCAGTCTCTTCCTAAACACCTCCAGTGATGGTGAGACCCGTTTGAGGGCTGCAGTGCCCAACACCAGGCAATAGCAGACTTCCTGCCTTTCCTCTTCCCTTCCTGAGATGAACGTCTCCAGGCCAGATAGTTAGGCTGCAGAAGAAAAGGGCTAAACACTCCTGTTGACAAGAGCCTTGGCAAAGAAGATACCAAGTCTTCACTTTTCATTTCAACTGAAAGCAGAAGAGATGACGAAAAACATCTTGGAAGACTACAAAATGTGATTAATTTACTATCAAGGGACCATAACCCTACTAAAGCTCATAAACAGTGTAATAAAACTTAGTAGGAGCCCCTAGCCAATGAACCACTGAATTGCTTTCAGGTGGCTCTTGCTCCAGGTTAAATCTGGGATTGAATGCACCCACAGCACAGATGCTGAACCCTCTTGCTAGTGTCTCACAGCCACATGTGCTGAGTCTGAACACCTCAGACACGACCAGCACAGGTCGTGTTTCACATGGCTCATCTCTATTGTTCCCTACTGCAATACAAAGTCTTCTTCAGTTCTGAACAATATGTAAACTTTCAAAACCTCTCATAGCTCTCCATGATTTCAAAAAGAGATTCTCCTCCCTCTTCTTTTTCTCCTCTAAAATGCATAATTAAATGAGGGAGCTAGGCTAATAGGACTGATTTGGTCTAGAAGAGAAGTGTATAATTAGAGTGCCAAGGAACACCACTATCAATGGTGACATGATGCTTGGAGCTCCAAAGGGACATTTGGCATGACAACATAAAGGCTCTGAATTTGTGCTGGTGGCAAAACCACGTGTCTACACGGAGTAGGTGGGAAAAACAGCCTCCCATAGGATGTGCTTACATGTCCCTACCTTCTCCTCGCCCCCGGGACTGGCTCTGCCAGTCATCCCACTGCTAGGGATGAAGCTAACAAGCCATTGTCAAGGGCAACCACAAAGCTGCTTGTTTCACATTAGCATCCTTAACATTTTCTCTCTAATCAGATTTCCTGTTGGTTGAGGAGAGCTGCCTTTCCTCATTACCAGCTGCTATCCCAGATTTCCCTCTCCCCATCCCCAAATACACATTTTGCCATGCTTCTCTGCTTTTCTGTGTAAAAAGGTTATGTATGCCTGGAGGGAGAATAAATGTTACCAAAAAAAAAAGGGGGGGGGGAGAGGGGGAAGGGGGAACACAACCCCACATGACAACAGCACTGTGGGCAAGAGGCCAAGACTCTTGATTATGTGACTGTGACTAACCAATGGATATTTTGAAAATCCATTTCTCTCATTCTGTTGCCTCCTCTGGATGTAATAATACAACTCAAATTAGCTTTCCAGGAGCAGACTTCTTTTATGTAACCATGTTTTATACAGATAGCAGCAGCTTATGTTTAAACTATTTAAGAGAACAAATAGCTGCAAAATGCACTTCAGATGGCCTCTCTCCTGTGAGCAGCGTGTTCCTGGCTTGAGGGAATTTGCTGCTGCTGCTTGGATGTAGTTGTAAACAGTGCACAATGCCCACAGGACCTAGCATCCAGGTAAGGATGTCAAGTCCACTTGTTTTATTGCATTTGAGAGATCCATGACATTGTACACTGTAGAATGACATTGACGAAACAAAGCTGGAATGATGCAGAACAAAGCCAGCAGTGCATCTTTTAACTTAGTCCAAAGTTTTCCTCAGAATGAGGAAAAGAAGTTTCTTACCAGAGCTGTGATCTGGACTGACAGACATAGAATCAGAGAATCATTCTGGTTGGACAAAGCCCTCTAAGGTCATTGAGTCCAACCATCGAGCTAAGACCACCACAGCAAGTAAACCAGGTCCTGAAGTGCCAAGTCCACACATTACTTGAACACTCCAGGGATGGTGACTCTGCCACCAATGCCTGACCACACTCTCAGAAAAAAAACCTCTTCCTAATGCCCAATCTAAACCTCCCCTGGCACACCTTCAGACCATTTCCCCTTGTTATATCACCTGATACTAGCAAGAAGAGACCAGCCCCCAGATCACTACAATCTCCTTTCAGGGAGTTGCAGACAGCAATGAGCTCTCCCTTCAGTCTCCACTTCTCCAGACTAATATTGTTGTGGCATTCTATTATTTCCCTACTTCCTCCCACATCTACTACTTAAAACTAAAAGAAAAAAAGGCTGTCATTGCTATGTTTTAAGGACCAAGGACCTTCTTTGTGCCCGCCAGGTTGATATCAAATGTATTGGTCCTGGCTCTGTTCTGCTGAGGCAGATGGGCGCTGTGAAAAATAACAACACTGCAAGCAGAGTGTCAGGAAAATAACAGGAACTCAAGAGAGGTTAATTCAGGAAACATGGATCTAACTTTCTCATTCCTTCCCTTGCTTTTAGAAAGGTGCCTGAGATACAAGAAATGATGGGCCACTTGCTCCAAATACCACAGTGAGGTGGTATTTAACTCATTCAGCAGATGTCAGAACATCCCCCAAACACCCCTCCAAAAAGCCAGGAAAATCTTTTACCTGGCATCATCACACAAGCTGAGGGGGGTGGTGGTAGGGGTGGTTGTTCAAATCCTGAAGTGACAAATGAGGCTGCCCAAGCATTAACTCTTTAAAAGTGCAGAGGATCACAGAATGCATTGGGTTGGAAGGGGGCTTTAAGGGAAATCTAGTCTAAACCCCCTCAGTCAGCAGGGACATCTCTAACTACAGCAGGCTGCTCACAGCCCCATGAAGCCTGACCCTGAATGTCTCCAGGGATAGGGCCTCCCCCACCTCCCTGGGCAACCTGTTCCAGTGTTCCACCACCTTCACAGTAAAGAATGTCTTCCTAATATCCAATCTAAATCTACCCTGCTCTAGTCTAGAACCATTGTCCCTTGTCCTAGTACTACATACCTTTGTAAAAAGCCCCTCCAGAACTTTCTTGTAGGCTTCTTTCCAGTACTGGAAGGCTGCTCTAAGGTCTCCCTGGAGTCTTCTGATCTCCAGACTGAACAACTCCAACTCTATCAGTCTGTCCTCATAGGACTTGATCATTTTTGTGTCCTTCCTCTGGACCCTCTCCATCAGGTCCATACCCTTCCTCTGTTGAGTGCCCCAGAGCTGGACAAAGAAGAATTCCATCATCTCAGTGAAACAGGCAAAGAGCTGCAAAGCTAGAAGCATGCAGGATTTACTCTGAGTTCCTATGGCATTACTCAGCAGACCCAAGAAAAAAGTACATTGGCAGTCTTCAAAGTCTGCAACTTTCTGTAAAACTTCCATTGAGACATTTTACTTGGAGAGCTTTCCTAACAGCTTCTTAGTTGCCATATCCTCCAGTACCTTGAAAAACATGTAACTCATGCTATAGTAACAAGTTTAAACAGTTATTTTCATCTGTCCTCAGGGCACCATTGAGCTGTTAATTACTGGGCTCACAGCAGAAGGCACTTAAGTAGGGCTTGGTTCAGCCACTGCATTAACTTCAAAGGCTGTTCTGGTGTTTGCACTGAAAGCACAGCTCAGATCATTTCGTTTTTCAAGCAGGGTGCCAGCCAGCCACTGAGGATTGCTGGTCAGTGGGTTTGAAACCATAGCCAGGCAATTCACAGATTTTGAAGAAAAAGACCAATGCAGCCCTGGCACTTTAGGCTGCAACAGAAGCTAGAAGGACTTCTGAGACATTTGGGTTTCCTTCTCATACTAGAGGTAACAACTTTGACAGAATCACACATCAATACTAATTGATACCCCTATGAATTCCAATCAACTCATATGATGGTGGGACAAGTCAGTATGGCCATAGCTTCTTTTGCCCTGTCTAGCAGTGTAAAATCATTGGACAAGGAAGCGAGATAAAAAAGGGGAAAGGAAGAGACATTCATCCTTGCATTCTGCAGTAGAAGATGAAAAACTTTCCTCTTAGAACTGAACATTTTCAGCAAGAATGATTAACAAAACCATATGCCATGGAGGAAGGAGTAACACAGTTGTTGGTGAAAAGAGACAGAATGAAGATTTAGGGAGAATCTGAGACAACCTACTGCAGGCTTCCAGGTGACAATAGGGCAGAATTGATGCTCCTCAGGTCTGTGCTTAGTGCCTGCACCTTGCAAGCTTCTGCCAGAAGACCATGAATTCCTCCACATTGAATGAAACCATGGTCCCAGGAGACTCAGGTCCACCATACCTTGACTCCTCTTGTTCCTCCAGAACATGCCATAGGTGTGTAAATTGTTCAGTGAAAATGATCAGACTCAGCTGAGAGCTAGTCCCCTGTAGGAACAGCAGCTCCCAGTATAAGTTCCACTGTAACGTCCATTAGCTGCTGCTGAGGTTACACACAAGCACAAGCTAAAACTGAATACCTGTGAGTCGATGCCAAGCTTAGGGCCCTTTTTTTAATGGCTCACATGGAATTTTTCATTTCACCAAATACCACATGCCAAGGATACTGTGCACCTCCAGGAGCTCAGCTGTCATCATCTTCTTGGAAGAGCATGACATGAACAGTTCTGGGCTCATAATTTACTCATGAACGCCACACAATGCCTGAGAGATGATAGGAAATTCATGACATTTGCTAATCAAGAAGAGTGCCACAGGATTAACCTTTCCTTTCCTTCATGTTTATTCAGTTCAGAATTACGAAATTGCAACCTCTGTCAAGTCAGCCCCAGAACTGACTTGGACTTTGTTATAACATTGCTGAAACAAACAAACAAAAACCCTCTCTCCCCAACTCTGGCACCTGTGTTTGTGTCAGACTTCACATTTCTGGTGAAACAAGAAAGACATGCTATTTTAATAAGACACTTTCACTTTAAAAGACAGAGATTTCCCAGGAGGGGGTCATGCAGAAGTTGGGTATGCACACAGGAGGAAGCAACTGACTGAAACAGTTTGGGCTAATAGTGATAGCTCAGCACCTGATGCCCATCCCTTACAGAGAGAATAATGCAAGTGATTTGTCAGGAAGGATTCCAACCTGTTCGCTTTGCCAGTCCTGCAGACTCTCAACTGTGGCAGAATCCAGCCCTGAATATTTCATCTTAAAAAGCATCACACTAGCAGCACCGTTATTTGTCTTGGCAGACACTGGAGCTTATGCAGAGGGTAGAAGGCTTACCATGTGGAATATCAGGCAGTAATGCAAAATACATATGGAACAATCAGAGAAAATACTGGTAAACAGACTTGACAACAGCTTACTCTGACACACAGTAGATGAACAAGTTAAAAGATAGAGATACTTCATTAGTAAGTTGATATTAGTAAACACAGCAGTAGAAGAGACCATACCTTTGCTTTATCTGGAAAGGAAAACATTCTACTTATTTTTTATTTAGTTGTGGGGTTTTTTTTTCTGCTCTGCATGCATTTCATTTCCCAAAATGCAACCAGGCGTGCACTACACACAAACTTCATCCTGCTTGACCGAAGTACAGCTGTCATGAGCATTCTCTAGCGCTATGCAGAAGCCTTATGGAGTGAAAGGTGTTGGGGACAAGCCGAATCCGAGCCTACAGTGCCACATTTTCAGCGGAGTGCAGCTTCAGAAAGGTTACCGGAAAGACCCGACTAGGAATTGATGCCGTTTCAGTAGCAAGCAACTTTTGGCAGCCAAAAAAAGGGCAGTGTGTAATGATGAGAGCTGAAACAAACAAACTTTATTCAAGAAAAAGCAGCGCCACTTCTGGCCTAGAACCATACCGTACATGGCTTCTATCATAGTGTCCTGGGCTAGCTGAATCAGACACTAACAGGCAAGCAAAGGGGGACATGGAGTGCATCACGCTTCCTGCATCAGTTGCGCTACACTGACACAGGCTGGAAAACACACAGCACACTCTAGGGACATACATGGAGAGAAAAGAAGAAAAAGAAAAATAATCATAGAAACAAACAGAACATGGATCCATAGTGCCACAAACCTTCGGGCTCTGTGTTCTCTTTGAGGTGCACTTGCTTCAGTGGGCAGCAGAAGATTTCGTGACACTTAGCACGAAAAGGGGACTCTTTTTTCTTTAATTCCGCAGATTGGATGGAATCTTGCCGTAACATAATGTACTCCTGTGTGCCAGGGGGAGCGTCATCCATAACTGTGGTCACCACATAACAAAATGAACTCAAGTTAGAGCTTGAGGAAAGCGACCTAGAGAAGTAAATCAACTACACAATGTCAGGGTAGGGGGCGGGGAAAGAAAGGAGGGGGAAGAAATGTTTACAGGAAGGGAAATAAAATTGCAAGAGTCAAGTATCTCAGTCATGGTGGCAGAAGGGTGGGGAGAACATTTACTTTCATAAACAAGGCTTCTCATAAACATCAACACTTTGTATTGTTTCATGCAGCTTTAATAAATAAGTAGAACGAATACCCTGCTCCAAAACGCAGCACGGTTCACTCTTACAGCTTTGCTTTACTCTCCTCCAGCACCTCTATCTATTCTGCATGCAAATTCAAGGGAAAGGAAAAGCAAACAGCATGCTCTTATTGCCCATCCCCTGGCAATCTCAGGGAGTGGGAGTGACCATTCCACATCTGCAGGTAATGCAACCTCAGAGGATCTATTCCCCACGGGGAGAGAACATGCCTTTCTCAGGATATACACAACTACACACAGCTCCTGAGAGCAAGGATGAGAATCCAGTGACGTTCGACCGGATCGTCGTTTTTAATGGATAGAAGAGTAGATGTACAAAGAGAAAGCACATTAATCCTTCTGATGGTTCCCTTGTAAAACAGCAAGTCATTTTTTTGAAGTTGATCTTATAAATCAATAGTGCCATTAATAATATAAATGATACGCAGCCTGAAATGTTTTTTCTGAATGGGGTCAGACTATTAAACGGTGGAAAGATAAAGTATATAGCAGACAGAAAGTTCCAGCCACCTCAAAGTATTGCATTACCAGAAAGAACTGAAACACTTTTCAGCTATCTAAAAAATGAAGCCTTAATAACAGAGATAGTGAGATCCCTCAGCTTACAGCTTTAGGCACAGATTGTCTCTCAAGAACAAAAATTAAACACTTTCACAAAAGACGGTCTCTAACCACTACCTGTTATTTATAGGGTGATGCAGAGATATAAAACCGCAGCCAAATCCAAGCTGAGATTCTCCAACTCTCACTTAACTGTTTCCTAAATATCTGCCAGTGTGGAAGAATTGAAAAGGAAAAACAAACCAACCAAAAAGTCAGATTTAAACATGGATCCCCTCAGACAGTTACCATCCTCTTACATTTATATGCAAATGATTTGTTTTGTTTTGTTATTTCTATCAAGAATGGTACTACTAAGAGTCACATCTTTAGGAAGAGGCTGGATGGGGTGCTTGGTGCCATGGTTTTGTTGATTAGATGGTGTTGGATGATAGGTTGGACTCGATGATCTCAAAGGTCTTTTCCAAACTGGTCTATTCTATTCTATTCTATTCTATTCTATTCTATTCTATTCTATTCTATTCTATTCTATTCTATTCTATTCTATTCTATTCTATTCTATTCTATTCCGTTCCATCTAGGTATTAAGTAAGTGATTCAACTTGCCTTTCTTTTCACAGTGGGCAGCCACCCCTCTTCCAAGACCTTATTAATCCACAGCAGACACTTTGCACCTTGCTGCTGTTGCTTCATCAGGCTACAGGCAGTGCCAGTAACACTGACTAATAATATAGAGTACAAAATTAACCAGGTTGGAAAAGATCTTTGAGATCATTGAGTCCAACCTATCATCCAACATCATCTAATCAACTAAACCAAGTGCCTCATCCAGTCTCTTCCTAAATACCTCCAGTGATGGTGACTCCACCACCTCCCTGGGCAGCACATTCTAATGGCCAATCTCTCTTTCTATGAAGTATTTCTTCCTAACATTCAGCCTAAACCTCCCCTGGCACAGCTTGAGACTGTGTCCTCTTGTTCTGGTGCTGCTTGCCTGGGAGAAGAGACCAACCCCCACCTGGCTACAACCTCCCTTCAGGTAGTTGTAGATGACAATAAGGTCTCCCCTAAGCCTCCTCTTCTCCAGGCTAAACAACCCCAGCTCCCTCAGCCTCTCCTCATAGGGCTTGTGCTCCAGACCCCTCCCCAGCTTTGTTGCCCTTCTCTGGACACATTCCAGCATCTCAACATCTTTCTTAAACTGAGGGGCCCAGAACAATCTATAGAAATCTATAGAAAGAGTCACTAAAAGGGATGCAGGAGTTAATAGGACAGCAACAGTGATTCAAAAAGGAGCAGTGGGTCAATGGAGCACAAGGTCCAGGCTGCAATATAATTGCTCCCTTAGCAACACTGCTTCTACTTTGTCTTGTTGGAAGGGTGCCTGTGTGTTCCTGAAACACAGACAGCCCTGGGAATGAGGGCAACTGCTGGGAGTAATTACTAAGACTCAACACCCAAGATAAGCCAAAGACCAGCAAGCCCAGGTAGGTCACTCCTTTTAAAAGGCAGTGGGCAGGAGGCGTTGCTGCAGAAGCTGCTCTTGCAGGTGCCTGTGCAAAGCCACCAGTGAGCTGTGTGCGGTGCTGCTGCTGTCAGTGGTGTGGGAGCCCCACAGCCTGTCCTTCTGACATTTGCAAGGATAAAGGACAACTAACATGTGCTGTGGAACATGAGGAGCCAGCAGAGGAGTGAAATGCACAGCTACCTTCTGCCAGCAAGCTGGCTTTGGGCAAAAAGTACATCCCTGGGCTCACCCTCTGAGAGACAGAGTCCTTCCTGAGAAGCCCCTTTTGACTGTGGGAGCTCAGAGCATTACCCCAAGGTTCAATGCTTTGTGATGCTGGACTGTCACTTTGGTGGGAAAAAAACAAAAGGCAAAAAAAATCAGGCTAGTAGCTGCTAAGCAGTGTCTGCAGGGAAGAAGGAGGCACTGGTGATCACTTAGAAGTATGGCGTAAGAGCTTTTGAGCACAAGACTAGGCTGTCCAGAGAGATTGTGGGGTCTCCTTTTCTGGAGACTTTCAAAACCTTATTGGACACGTTCCTGTGCAATCTGATCTAGGTGATTCTGCTTTAGCAGAGGGATTAGCCTAGATAATCTTCAGAAGTCCCTTCCAACACCTACCATTCTGTGACATATGCTGGCCACAAGAGCTGTTTGGCACTGGGCTATGATTTCTCAGCTTCTGTAAGAAGCTCCAAAAGACTGATTCTATTCATTGAGTGTCTGGCAAACAGCTGCTTGACATCACTAGGTAGGTCTACCCTATCTCAGGCAAGGTCATTAACTAAGACAGGTACCAAAGGTATAACTGGTCCTTTACCAGTCCGATCATCACCTACACATGGATATATTTAAGTGTGAGTAAGCCACAGAGAACGACACTTTCAGTAAGTGAAGAACATGATGAAATCAACAAAATCACACTGAGTTACCAGAATCCAGGACAGAAAGTGTAAATGAGTCTTGGGTTTGAGTACCATCATAACACTGACGTTTGGAGCACCACAGCTCTAATAAAGCCTTTATGCTGGAATGATGTATGGATAACTTAATTGATGTCAGTGTTCTGAAGGGAACAGCTAAACCCTTTTCTTAACATGATGAATGGCCTCAAGTCAGGCTGAGAATTTATTACAGAACTAGGAACACTCCTTGACCCCAGTGCCTCCTTTTCCCTGCTATGATGACAGCCAGACAGCCTTCTGGAGCCACTGAAATTACAGCTACAGGACCTCAATGATGGGTCCCAAGAACCACTGTACAGGGAAGTTTCCAAGACACAGAATCTAAGGTAAAAAACCTTTTAAACCCCACTGATGTCCAGTTTTCACAAGTAAAAATCATCAGTGCACAACCATGAAAGGATCATTATTAAACAACTGTGACCAAGCACTTTGGGAAAGGAAAAGTATCAACAGGAATCTCTTCTGATTTTGCTAATGGGATAAACCCCACACTTAGGAAGGGATCACACGTAGACCAGAGTGTAGGAGATAAACAGGAAATCTTAGGCACAAAAATCCACAGCCATGTTTATACACTCTGCTGTGTGGAGCACAGGACATGGCTTTTACTCAAGTGTTCCCTTCCCGTACAGACTCTGCTGATTGCAGAACATAGGATACACCCACACTCCTCTGTATAATGCATAGATAACACAAGCTAGCTTTAGATCAGCTGCTTTGGTTAGCAATCACCAGGCAGCAGCAAGCTCAACAAGATGAGCAGAAGACCCACGAGAATCCTGGCAGCTTGACTGTTCTCAAGAGTGGTTGGAAGAAACCTTTGCTGAGGCACAGCTACATTTCCTTGGCCAGGTTCCTGAAGGCAGACATGTAGTCATCCTACCAGCCTCCAATATCCAGTTTTGCCTCTTCTGTATAATTCAGCAGCTGCCCACCCTAATGTACTTCCCATCCTCGTGGGTAAAACACCTCAGTAGTCTGCATTTTTTTTTCTTCCCATGAGTAAAACAAAGATGAGACACCACATGTTATGGATGCAGGCCACTAAGATAACTAGCAAAGAGCCTATACATTCTCAGTTGGACTATCATAGAATCAGTCAGGGTTGGAAGGGACCTCAAAGATCAAATCCAACCTGTCACCCAAGACTTCATGACTACTAAACCACGGCACCAAGTGCCGTGTCCAACCCCCTCCTGGGCAGCACATTCCAATGGCTAACAACTTTCTCTGTGAAGATACTTTATGGCTTTAAAAAATCCCAATATTTTCTTCCCCCACCATCCCCTCTCAACATTCAATGGAGCCTGAAACCACAGCAACTGTGCATACCCGAGAGGGATGTGCTTAGCATCTAGCACAAAATAGCTGCAGCAACTATTGTTTCCTACATGGAAATATCCAACCTGCTAAATATCACCCTGTAGCATATTCCTTAGTTAAAAAAAGACCCACCATAAAGTTTAAAAACCTACAATAATAAAAACTTACTGTCAAGAAGCCAGTAGGAAAACAATTCCTTCTTACCATAAGCCTTCCTGAGAGAAAATGATCTTTAGGATGACTGCTGGCACAGGGATGTTTTTCAAGATAAAGTCAAACATGTTTTCTTTATATCAACACATCAGCTGAACACACTGCTGGTTTCTGTCTTACTTTTATGTCCCACTACATTTCAGTCCCATCTAGAATTGCCAGAAACTATAACATCAACCATGTCCATAGGCCTTGGCTCAGGTTCTAACTGAGTAATCTTTGATATAATTCCAAGTTTAACAAAGCTGTAAGGAAGCCTCTTTTTTTTTTTTGCCCCCCTTGTTTTACATGGAGAGGCTTCAGCTCTGTTCAGCTAAAGGCTGTAAGCAATCATAGGGTATGAATAGAGTAGAGTAGAGTAGAGTAGAGTAGAGTAGAGTAGAGTAGAGTAGAGTAGAGTGGAGTAGAGTGGAGTAGAGTGGAGTGGAGTAGAGTAGAGTAGAGTGGAGTGGAATGGAATGGAATGGAATGGAATGGAATGGAATGGAATGGAATGGAATGGAATGGAATGGAATGGAATGGAATGGAATGGAATAGGTTGGAAAAGACCTTTGAGATCATCGCATCCAACCTATCATCCAACATCATCTAATCAACTAAACCATGGCACCAAGTGCCCCATCCAGTCTCTTCTTAAACACCTCCAGTGATGGTGACTCCACCACCTCCCTGGGCAGCACATTCCAATGGGCAATCACTCTCTTCCTAACATCCAGCCTAAACCTCCCCTGGTGCAGCTTGAGACTGTGTCCTCTTGTTCTGGTTCTGGTTGCCTGGGAGAAGAGACCAACCCGCATCTGGCTGCCCAGGGAGGTGGTGGAGTCACCATCACTGGAGGTGTTTAGGAGGAGACTTGATAGGGTGCTTGGTTGCATGGTTTAGTTGATTAGGTGGTGTTGGATGATGTGTTGGATTCAATGACCTTGAAGGTCTCTTCTGGTCTGGTCTGGTCTGGTCTGGTCTATTCTATTCTATTCTATTCTATTCTATTCTATTCTATTCTATTCTATTCTATTCTACAGATAGGGAAGAGGGGAATTTTTCTGCAATAACATTTTCCCAGTTGAAGCAGCTGTGGAAACGCTCACAGGCATACATGCAACAATTCTCTCTCCTCCTTTTTATTACTGCTTTATTTTCTCCCTAATTTATTCCAGTTGGAGGTGTGATTTTGTGGTTAGCCACCTGAACAAGATAATGAACTCAGGACACAAAAAAAATACTTAACAAGCTAATTAAAAAGTAGAATAAAAATTCTATTCTGGAGTTGTGGCATACTCAGGACCTCTCAGTGAGCACACAGCCTATCCATAGTATTTCCCTGTCCAGCTGTAGCAAAACCTTGATGAATTATCCTTACCAAACAGCCCTGGCACTTCAGGCCACCCATAAAACCTTATTTTTAGTTTACATCTGTCCTTGAAACTTTGAAGTCTGGTTGAAACTGACTTACAGTTTCCACAGTGAAGACAGATACCACAGGAAGCACAGGCAGACAAATTCTCTGGGTTTTTTGGTGCGTAGTTGTTATTATTTTTCCCCATCCAAGCTGTTTTTGTCCAACAAGCTGCTTCTGAGGTCTCTCCTTTTGCCCCACTCCTTTCTCCCCAAAATCAGCACACCACCAAAACCAGGTACTACCTCATTCAAAGTTGAAAACCAAACCAACAGCAGTGCCTTGTGGGAGGCACAATTATTACCTTGACTTTCTCCAGATGAGATTTCAAAAGGAAAACTCTGCTCCAGACAAACTCTGGTTGGATCTGAAGGCTGCTGCTGGATGTGGCCCGTGATGGTTGTCAGCCTGCCAGCAGCACAACTATGTCAACCCTCAGAGTGGGAAGCAGCCCCTGTCCTTTTGTTCTCAAAGCAATACTATACATTTCCTCGATGACAACTATTGCTCTGTGCTTATTTTTGAACTGATATTAGAAGGACAGTTTTATAGCATGCATGAATAGATCATAAATGTTGAGATGGGCAATGGCTGTCTCTAAGAGCTCAGATACAGTCTTGGGAAAGCAAATTCCTTATCCAAGAGAGGACTTTTACTACCTGAACTAATGATTTTTGAAACTGCTGATGGTTTAGTTGATTAGCTAGTGTTGGATGATAGGTTGGATTTGATGATCTCAAAGGTCTCTTCCAATCTGGTTAATTCTATTCTGCTCTATTCTAAATTAGACTGCAGTTGGTTATTAAGAGTTGAGGCTTTGGGGATTTGACAGTATATGGGCTAAGAGCCCTTTTCTGTGTCTGGTGAGAGAGGGAGAATAAACGCCTATTTATGGCATAGATTCGTCATTGATATCCAAGTAATAATCCCTATGGTAAAGCCAACAACCCTGCTCCTGCTGTGACTGCCATGTAAGGCAGAGATTTCCAAACACTTATATAGGCAGCAACAGCCTGGACTTCAGTGTTTACACAGCCCCTGGGGAAGGTTCCTCATCCCCCATCGACTATCAGGTTTCTCTGTTGTACGGGTTTTTGTCTCAGCAGCAGCTGCAGCCAACCACACTAGCTTGATTCTCATCCAAACAGCCCCAAATGACTGCAGTCACAGCAGAGACCGCAGCCCAAGCACACCCAAAGATTTCTACCAAATCCTAAGCCTACTTGGGGCCATCCATTCCCAGATGGAACTGAAGCATCGAACAGAAATCTCCTCTGCAGAAGGCTGTGGGAAGAGACGGAGTGCTGCAGTCCTACTCCCAGAGCTTGGGCAAGCATGTGCAAAGCAGAACATCCAATCCAGCTCATCAAGTGTGACACCTTCCCCCCCAGTAATGTAGCAACAAACTTCACAGACATCTGTTCCAGTTCATCCACAGGTAGATTTCTCCTCTCCAAGACAACGCTGCTCCTCACTTTAGAGGGATCATTGGTAGTTATGGCACATTCCCTTCCTATACGCTCAATAAAAGCCTTATCAGAGAAGCAGGGCCAAAGTGAGCAAAAATCATGCAGTTAAAACCTGCTTTAGGCAAAACACTTCATTCTGAATGAATTCTTGGGGTTTGTGCAGCCCTGCCTTCACCTCCCAAAGCAGAGAATCTCACTGATGATTTTAGACAGTGTTTGTGTTTTCTGTTGTGAGTCTACCTTCCATTGTGAAACACAGTCATCTGTACAAGAAGCAGCTGCTGTCTTGCACTCAAAGTTGGAAGCCTGCAGCCTTTCAGAGCACGTTTCTTTCCATGCATGTAGCAACTGCTAAACTTTTTGATCCCCTGTAAGAGTCTCCAAGATGCTCTCTTTGGGTCAGCCACACAGAGTAATTGCTTTCAGATCTTCCAAAAATATTTGCACAGATCATTCCCCCTTGACCTAAAAGAGTAATTGGATTAACTGCTAGCAGTAATAGGCTGTTATCCTCTAAAATGACTAGCCAAGATAAGGCTGCATTTAGATCCTTGTGCATAATAAGGCCAATGACATCCAACTTGCAGAATTTGTTGATAAATTCATAGAGTCAATAAGGCTGGAAGAGACCTCAAAGATCATCAAGTCCAACCTGTCACCCTCATGACTGCTAAACCATGGCACCAAGTGCCACGTCCAATCCCCTCTTGAACATCTTCAGGGATGGTGACTCCACCACCTCCCTGGCAGCACATTCCAATGGCTAACAACTCTCTCTGGGAAGAACTTTCTCCTCACCTCAAGTCTAAACCTCCCCTAGCACAGCTGGAAACTGTGTCCTATTGTTCTGGTGTTGGTTGCCTGGGAGAAGAGACCAACCCCCTCCTGGCTACAACCTCCCTTCAGGTAGCTGTAGACAGCAAGAAGGTCTCCCCTGAGCCTCCTCTTCTCCAGGCTAAACAACCCCAGCTCCCTCAGCCTCTCCTCACAGGGCTTGTGCTCGAGGCCTCTGCCCAGCTTCATTGCCCTTCTCTGGACATGTTCAAGAGTCTCAATGTCCTTCTTAAATTGAGGGGCCCAGAACTGGACACAGGACTCAAGGTATGGCCTAACCAGTGCTGAGTACAGGGGCACAATGACTTCCCTGCTCCTGCTGGCCACACTGTTCTTGATGCATGGCCAGGATGCCATTGGCCTTCTTGGCCACCTGGGCACCTGAAGATTCAGCTGGACACGGTACTGGGTCATCTTGTGCTTTTGCAGGAAAGTTTGGACCAGATGATCCTTGAGGTCCCTTCCAACCTGGTATGCACAGAATGTTAGGGGCTGGAAGGAACCTCAAAATATCATCTAGTCCAACCCCACCGCCAGAGCATGAATTCTGCGGTCCTACCATGAATTATTCTCTCTACAACTACCTGAGGGGAGGTTGTTGGAAGGTGGGTGTTGGTCTCTTCTCCCAGGTAACTAGTGATAGAACAAGAGGGAATGTCCTTAAGCTGCACCAGATGAGGTTTAGACTTGACATCAGGTAAAAAACTTTTCACTGAAAGAGTGGTCAGGCATTGGAGCAGGCTGCCCAGGGAGAAGGTGGAGTGTATTCCTGAATGTGCCTTGTAGATGTGGTGTTTGGAGATATGTCTTAATGGTAGACTTGGTAAAGCAGGCTTAATGGTTCAACTTGATGATCTTGAAGGTCTTTTCCAACCTAAATGATTTTATGACTCCAATGCAGATTCCTCCCCAGAAGCTGCTAGACAGTGCTGCCAGCCTTGTGCATCTGAGCTGTGATAAAGAGAAGATCCACATTCCTGCTCATCAACAGCAAAGCAACATCCACAATTCACTCTCCATAGCTCAGCCCTGGTACCTTTCCCTTCTGGGCCACCCAGATCTGTGGTTTTGGTGCACAAGATGCGTGGCCACTCGCCCTAATTTCCCTCTGCAGCTCAGGCCACTGCTTTACCACACTTGCCACTGAACGAATATATGTTGCTGCCCTGCCTGTTTTCACTGGCCTGCTGCTTTTCCCATCTGCTAACAGAAACACAGGCTGGCTGCTCTCCAAACAGGTGGGTTGCTGCATGCACCACAGCAGACAGGATAGTAATTTACAGTGCACCATTCATTTTTCTGCAGTACGTGTATTGAGAGCAACAGGCATGCACACCCACTTGGGGCAGAGCTTTAAGCACACCAGGCTATGCTTCATGGAGAAGCAGGGGCCACCTCAAGGCAATATAAAGAAATGGAAAGATTTTCTTGGCCAGCTTCAGAAGACAGTCCACAGCCAAATCTGTTGCAACTTAGGATCTAGTTGTGGCTGACACCTAAAATATCAGCATGCAGGTTGTGGACCAGCCTCTCTTCTTTCTGCTCCAAAGATGCAAGGAAAGGGAATCTTGATCATAGAATCATTAAGGTTAGAAAAGACCTCTAACATCAAGTCCAACCATCAACCCAACACCACTGCAACCACTAAACCATGTCCTGAAGTGCCATGTCTACACATATTTTTTTCAAACACTTCTAGGGATGGGGACTGCACCACCTCCCTGTTGGACACGATGATCTTGAAGGTCTCTTCCAACCTGGTCTGGTCTATTCTATTCTATTCTAATGCTTGACAACATTTTCAGTACAGAATTTTTTCCTACTATCCAATCTAAAGCTCCTCTGGTACAACTTGAGGTCATTTCCTCTTGTTTCATCTTCTGAGGAGATGGAAGGCAACCCCAGATGGAAATGAGAGCTTGCTCACCCCTCTCTACTACAAATTCGAGCTCAATGGAAGAATGTCTCAATCACACAATGCACAACAGTGAATGTATGTTGCACTCCACTGAGAAAGCAGAGGGGGGGAAAGCCAGGAATGCCACTGTTTCTAAGAGAATATCCTTGTAGCAGTGAAAATCAGGCAAGCAGAGGAGGAGGTGGCAAAAGAACTGCTAGAAAGGTCCAGAGATGAGGGGGAAGCCAACAGTTTTTGAGAGAGTTTTGGCAATCTAGAGTTCACTACTTAAGAAGTATTAGAATGCTCTTGTGCATCACTTTAATAAGAATTTAATTATTAATCCAGCCCTATTTGAAGCTAGGAGAATAGTTTCAAATGACACAGGAAGTTAAGAGAAGGGGGAATGCAAGTAGCTTTTTTTCTTCCTATTTATAGAGCAGCTACTGACAACAGCAGGGCTACAAAAGGAGACATAAACTTCCTTAGTGCTGGGGAAAAGACAAAGCCACCAATAATAATCCTAACAGATTCATCTTGGAAGAGCAAAACAAGGAACAGCAGCTTGCAAAAGGCAAGAAAATCATCAAAGAAAAGACTGCATCCTTCCTGGAAGTCTGAAAGAAAGCTCAGCTGTGGCTCTGGGGAACAGGAGATTTACAGCAATGTGATAGTCTAGGACTGTTGCAGAGACTCTCCACTGCTGCAGCTCTTAGGCATTTTTCTTGGAAGACGAGAAGAAGAGAAGCACCATTCATGAAAAGACAGGTGACACCTCCCAGTTATTTGCCTCATTTACTGGAGATTAACAAAAAGTAGGAGGCAAGAACTGGAGTGCTTTAAAATTCAAACTCATTACCAAAAGAGCTGTTCTCAGAAACAGCCTCAGAGGAAATCTTTCAAAGCAAAGCACAGAAAACTAATCAGCAGGAGCAGAAAACATCGGTGTGCAGTGCGTCCCCTGGGAAGAGGCAGAGCCCTGTATGTTCCCCATAGGGGGGAGCAGCTGTGACCAGAGCTACCTACACAGCTGCTGGATGAACTGCAGGAAAACCCTTCTAGAAAAGAAAAACCAACTAGCATAGAACCATAGAACCATTAAGGCTGGAAAAACACAACTTCTAAGATCATAAAGTCCAACTGTCCACCCAACACCACCATTTGCACTAAACCATGTCCCAAATTGCCATGTCTAGTACCTACTGCAGAAGCCACTGCTGGAATAACTTTCCCCAGCCACTGACTCTTGAACATTGAGGTAGCCAACACTGTGACTGAACAATGCACCTCCAACAGTTTGGCAGCTGGGCAGCCTCCTGCCCTCCCTTAGGTGTTAAATCCTAGATTAAGTCCCACAGATTGAGAAAAAGATGCAACAATGCCACAATCCTGCATTCACCCAGAAGGTTGGAAGGCACCTCTGGAGATCATCCCAGTCCAGCTCTGCAGGTGCACAGAAGGGTTTTGCTTTTCATTGTTAATCAATGCAATCACCACCAAGCCAACTTAGAAGATCAAACTACCTGTTTTCCTTTCACTAGCCCCATCAGTGATCATGCTTGTAGAGCCTAGCTCTATGTCTTCTGTACATTGAGATCATTCTCCACTACACAACTTCCTTTAGGACAGCATGGTGCTCCTTCCACAGGTGGGCAGCACATAGCTTTGCACCAGCAGCCTAACTGCACCACAAGGACAGTAACTGTCATCCAGTGTGACTTTCAGTGTTGTATTGTTATTTTTTTGTTTTAAATGGTGTCTTGCAGTTTCTGAGACAGTTGCTAGACCACATGAAAGACAAGGTGAGAGAGGTGACCAATGCTGGGTCACAGAGGGCAGGAAGGATTTTGCTACCTTGCTGTGAACAGCCAACATGCAGTAATGTGGCTAATGACACTGACCTGACAGATCAGGGAGGACGCCAGGAGGCCTTTCACTG
The DNA here is from genome assembly GCF_026170545.1 of Melanerpes formicivorus. Taxonomy (NCBI): domain Eukaryota; kingdom Metazoa; phylum Chordata; class Aves; order Piciformes; family Picidae; genus Melanerpes; species Melanerpes formicivorus. The sequence goes on from NW_027142374.1 coordinate 1,683,926, forward strand.
CCCATTAAGACTAGCTTGAATAGACAGAAGTTCAGAAAACAGAGCTAACTTCACCTCAACAAGCATGAAGCTACCATCTCCCCCTCTGCCAAGTAGGACTCTGCAGGGAGATGTCTTGGCAGCACTCTTCTCCCTGTCTTGCATGTGGGGCAGGACATCACAGAATCACTAAGATGGAAAAGATCTCAGAGATCATCAAGTCCAACTATCAAACCAACACCACCATGTCCAATAAACTACATCCCAAAGTGCCATGTCTACACGGTTTGTTAACACTTCCAGGGATGGTGACTCTACCACCTCCCTGGGCAGCCTGTTCCAATGTCTGACCACTCTTTGCAGGAAAGAATTCTTTTCTAATATCCAACCTAAACCTCCCCTAGTGCATCTTGAGGCCATTTCACGTCCACCTATTACTGGCTACCTTGGAGAACAGACCAACACTCACCTCACTGCAACCTTTCAGGGAACTGTAGAGAGCAAGAAGGTCTCTCCTCAGCCTCCTCTTCTCCAAACTAAATAACCTGAATTCCCTCAGCCACTACCACAAGACCTGTTCTTCAGACCCTTCACCAGCTTTGTTGCTCTTCTCTGGACATTCTCCAGCACCCCAATGTCCTTCTTGTGATGAGGGCCCCAAAACTGAACCCAGTACTCAAGGTACATCTTCAGCAGTGCAGACTACAAAGGGACAATCACTCCCCTACTCCTGATGCTCACACTGCTGCTGATCCAGGCCAGGATGCTATTGGAACAGTATGTTCCTGCTTCCCTAAAATGGAGAAGCCATCCTACCCTACACACTTATGGCCTGGTGGCTGAGACCAGCCATGTAAGGGTGGGACAAGATCTTGTTCCTGTTTTGAGCTGCCTTCACTCTAATAGGAGCCATGATAGAATAGAATAGAATAGACCAGACCAGACCAGACCAGGCTGGAAAAGACCTTTGAGATCATTGAGTCCAACCTATCACCCAACACCATCTAATCAACTAAAGCATGGCACCAAGCACCCCATCCAGTCTCTTTCTAAACACCTCCAGTGATGGTGACTCCACTACCTCCCTGGGCAGCCCATTCCAATGGCCAACACTCTTTCTATGAAGAACTTCTTCCTAACATCCAGCCTAAACCTCCCCAATGCCTTTCAGGAAGGAAAACTTTCCTAATATTCAACCTAAATCTTTCCTGGCACAACTCAGAGAGAGAATTGTTAGCCACTGGAATGGGCTGCCCAGGGAGGTGGTAGAGTCCCCATCCCTGGAGGTGTTCAAGAGGGAATTGGATGTGGCACTTGGTCTCTTTTACAGTCCAATAACTTTCAATACTAAAATCACTTTAAAGAAACAATTTAAATGAAGGAACCAATTTCAGCTTTCATGACTTGAATTTTTGACTTCTTTCTTTTCAATTGCTCCAGTTGCTCAGAAGCAACTTGTGCTTCTTCCATTGTGGCATCCCAGAGGGAAAACCACTACCTGATTCCTTTGCAGAGCGTCTCAGTTAACCTCAAAACCCCTACAGCACTGAAACCATAATCCTACAGTTATTGAGGGTAACAGGAAACTTAATTTTAATAGTAACTCAGGATTTTTTCCTCCACTGGGAAGCTGGTCATCTGGATTATGCAGGGACAAAGCTCATGTCCAGAAGGTCTGGAATGAGAAAGTTCTTCCCAGACAGAGTTGTTAGCCATTGGAATGGGCTGCCCAGGGAGGTGGTGGAGTCACCATCCCTGGAGGTGTTCAAGAGGGGACTGGATGTGGCATTTGGTACCATGGTTTTGTAGTCATGAGGTCGGTGGTGACAGGTTGGACTTGATGATCTTTGAGGTCTTTTCCAACCTTATTGATTCTATGATTCTATGAAGATGCAATACATCATTTGGAATTCACATTTCCAGAAACCAAAAGGCTGCTCTGGTAAAGCAGAAATAGCAGTGGAGTTTATTGCCTTTGCATAGTATTTTTTTTTTTACACTACATTGTGTAATGTGCTCACATTGCTGTTCAGCACTGTAAATGACATAAAAAATAACCCAAGGCAGCAAGCACAGCAGAGCTCTGAGGAAAAAAAAAACCAGCACACTTCACACTGCAGTGCATGAAGTGAATACTGAAGTCCACTAGCTTATAACAGTCTATCAAAGTGAGCAAAGACAAATGGCTTTCTTAGAGAAAAAGACATTGTTTCAACAATGAAGCATAAATTAGCTTCTGGTATTTATGACGTAGTAAATGGTCTTTATTTGACTAGTGGGGGAGGGAGGAGGGAACCTACTCTTTTCATAGAATTGTTAAGGTTGGAAAAAACCTCTAGGATCATTGAGTCCAACCATCAACCCAACACCACCATGCCCAATAAACCATGTCCCAAAGAGCTATGTCTACTGTTGAATGCCTACAATTATGGTGACTCCACCACCTCTCTGGGCAGCCTGTTTCAATGCAGGAAAAAGTATTTCCTAATATCCAACCTTCCCTAGGACAACCTGAGGCCTTGCCTGTCATCCTATCTGTAGTTACTTTGGAGAAGAGACTGATCCCCACCTCACTGCAACCTCGTTTCAGATAGCTATAGAAAGCAAGGAGGTCTCTTCTGAGCTTCCTCTTCCCAGACTAAACAATCCCAGTTCCTTCAGTCATTCCTCACCAGCCCTTTTCTCCAGACCCTTCACCAGCTTTATGCCCTTCTCTACACATGCTCCAGCCCCTCAGTGTCCTTCGTGGAGTGAGGGGCTAAAGCTGAACCCAGTATTTGAGGCATGGCCTCACCAGCATTGAGTACAGGGGCACAATTACTTCCCTACTCCTGCTGGCCACACTGTTTCTGATTCAGATCAGGATGCTGTTGTCCTTCTTGGCTACCTAGGCACACTCTGGCTCAGGTTCATATGGCTGTCAACCAGCACCCCTAGGTGCTTTTCCATCAGGCAACTTCTCAGCGATTCTGCCCCAGCTGGAGCATTGCATGGGGTTGTTGTGACCCAAGTGCACTTGGCTTTGTTATACTTCATACAAGTAAGGTCATTACATACTGCAGGTTGAAGCTGAGGACCTGGCTCTGGGGCTACCACAGCCCCTTTTTGCACAGCTTTGAAACCATCCATATCAGAGACAAGTCACTGTTTCATGTCATCAGCATATTTAAGCCTGCTGGCTTAAATACATAGCTCAAAATAAAGATATTTATTCTGGGACTTGGTTCCAAAACTTTCAACCACCAAAAGGACTTTTTGTTGCTACAAATGCCTGGGGCTCATGGATTCATACCAACTCCAGTCCAATGGAAATAAAACAAGCAAAGCTGCAGAGCAATTTTCAGTAGCTGAATATTTGACCCACACAACTGTCAAACCAAGTGCTTGAGCATGTGGGTCCTGCAGACCCTCATTACTGAGCACTGTGCTGCTCTGGACAGCTCAGTTTTGCAAGCCCTGTGCTCAGCAGTATTTGCACAGCTCGTAATCACCAGTGGTAGAAGCTTTCTGCTGCTCCTTCCCCCGTATCCCACATAGGCACTTAGAGCATTTTCACTGCTAGCCCCCATGACTCCACTCCCCCCCTTGAGTGCCTGCTGGAGAGCACACATTTCTAACGGGCTCTCACAGAATTCATTTAAGCAATGAGGTCTTTGCAGGCTGAAAACAAATCCACCTCTCCTATTACTCTGAGATCTACTAATCCATAACTTCCACGTGAACTGAAACCCTGAGGACATTTCTGCAAAATTTTATTAGCATTTTAGTTGGCCATTAACTGTTCATTTCACACCAGATACACAGGTGGCACGGACTAATGGGCTCGCTGTTGCATGCACCAGCTTGCCACCACACTAAGGGAAAGGGGGGCAAAGGTTGCAGACACCCAACATGTTATCTCGCCACCACCATCACCACCCTCCCCACCCCAGCCAAGCCCCTGTCTGCAACAGGTCCTACCTTTCCCTGCCTTGGTCTTTTAGGGTCAAACCTGCAAGAAGCCCTCTCTGGAAGGAAGAAGACAGTGACTTTGAGCTGCTTCTCCTTGTCCTGAGCTGTCATGCAGATGTGGGATTTGAGGCTGTCCTGGGTGCCTGTGGATCTCCGGGCTGCTAAACACAACGATCAGAGATGACTCACTGTCACTCTCACATACATTAAATTGTTCTGTCAATTTTCTGGCTTGAAATATTGCTGTAATTGTTGTGTTTCACAGCTGAGGAGCTGACACAAGGGTTGACTCAACCACTGGAGAGCTCCCACAGCCATGCTGGGTCAGGCTGCTTATGACGCTGGGGCTCAGCCCTTGCCCTCAACTCATCAGAAGTCATTCTCTCCCACCAGGTAAGACAAGGAAAGAGAGCTTCCCTTGGCTATATCTGACAGATCTGTGCTGAAGTTTCTCTCCAGGAATGCTTTGCATATCATATATTAATAGAGTCTGACTAACAGCTTTAGCTTCACATCATGTCTAGACAAAGTGTCCTGCTGTGGGCAGTTGCCTGGAAGGGCACTTGAAACAGCTGTGGGTGAACAAAACAGAAACTGTGTGGAGAGCTGACACGTTGTGTGTTCACTGCATCTCATTTATTTTTTCTCAGAGAAGTGGAAATAATGGGAAGCTGCCTGAGCTTGAGGCAGAAAGAGGTCAAAGCCCTAGTATTCATTCCTTTCAGTAGTTGTCCACCACCCAAGCACCTAGAAGAAAGGAAATAGCCCGAAGACAAGAAGTAATTAAAAGTTCCACAGAGGCTTTCTGAGGCTAAAAATGTAAGCAGGCACAAACTGCATGAACAAGGTCTCATAACCAAGTGTCTCCTGTGCTAAATTGCTCTCCTGAGCCAGCTCTCTCCTAAGCCCAGATGTACTCAGCAGTGCCCAGTTGCATTCTGACAATACAACTTTTACCAAGCATTAATTGAAACTCTCAGCATCACATCCTCCATGCAGGAAAAGGGACTATCAACAGACTGCATAAAAGCACAACTGCAAAGTCACACTAGTCTGATGCTAGAATAATAGAACCATAGAATGGTTTGAGCTGGAAGGGACCTTCAAGATCATCTAATTCCAAAATCCCTGCCATGGGCAGGGACACCTCCCATTAGCCCAGGTTGATTAAGGTCCTGTCCAAGCTGGCTTTGAACACCTCCAGGGAGAGGGCATCCACAGCCTCCTTGGGCAACCTGTTCCAGTGTCTCACCACCCTCACTGTAAAGCATTTATTCTTAACATCCAGTCTAAATAAAACTCTCCCAGCTTAAATCCATTGCCCCTCATCCTGTCTTTATAAACCCTTGTAAAAAGTCCTTCCCCAAATTTCCTGTAGCCCCTTCAGGTGCTGGAAGGCTGCTCTAAGGTCTCCCCAGAGCCTTCCCTTCTCCAGGCTGAACAGCCCTAACTCTTGCAGCCTATTCCTATAGGGGAGATGCTCCAACCCTCTGATAACTTTGTGGCCTCCTCTGGACCTACTCCAACAGATCCATGTCCTTCTTATGTTGGGGGCACCAGAACTCAATGCAGTACACTAGGTAGGGTCCCACAAATGGGTAGAATAGAATAGAATAGAATAGAATAGAATAGAATAGAATAGAATAGAATAGAATAGAATAGAATAGAATAGAATAGAATAGACCTTCAAGATCATTGTGTCCAACTTATTATCCAACCCACCTAATCAACTAAACCATGGCACCAAGCACCCTATCAAGTCTCCTCCTAAACATCTCCAATGATGATGACTCCACCACCTCCCCGGGCAGCCCATTCCAATGGGCAATCACTCTCTCTGCGCAGAATTTCTTCCAAACCTCCAGCCTAAACCTCCCCTGGCACAGCCTGAGACAGTGTCCTCTTGTTCTGGTGCTTACATCCCATCAGAGAGTTTCTACCACTTCTCAGCAACCCCAGGAGTTTTGCTCACCCTTGCCAGATTTCTTGTTAGGTGAACCCTGCATCTAGATATAAAATTCTGTTATTCTGTGGGAAACTGCACCCTTGCCTTGCTTGCTGTAACTGATCTATTTAAGCTGAACACATTTAGTTCCCTTTCAGTGCCTTTTATTATCCTCTAACATGCTGCAGCATGATTACAGCTCTAAATATTTACTTGACGCTATCTTACATCTGGTAAACGTTTTCTGATACTCCCAAGTAAGTCCCATGCAGGATCAAGTTATCCACTGCTCTTTGCAGAGTGGTGATGGATCCCATTCAGTTTATCCCTGCAATTCTCTGCAGTTGAGGCTTGCAAAGTCTAAGGAGTTTTCCAATGATTGTGTTAGGACAGAGGAGATTTGCAGACACCAGACTGACTTTCAAGGTGTTACAGAAGTTAAGCCATTATTCACTCCATTAGCATTGCTCAGTTTCTCCACTACTCAAGCCCATTTAAAAAGTCTGGCTATTGTTCTGTTAATGCTGCCAATTTCTGTGCCTCTTCTCCGTTTATTTGTTCCCTTTCTCACTGTTAATCATCTATTTCATATTGGGAGGTGCCATGTTTAAGATAAGGTGCTGCTGTCACAATACTCCTGTAAGTGAATCATTACAACCATAATGCACTCATAAATAACACATTACCAGACTTAAAATAAACGTTTTTATGTACAGCTGTTGCAACCCAATTGGTGTCATAGAAATTGTGCACCCATGAAATTAAACAGAACAAAAAGAAATGCTAATCATTTTCAGAGGCTTAGTTCCCTGCAAAAAAAAAAAAAGTTATTGCCTCTTATTCTTCTTCTTGGTCAACATTGCTTTCTTTTTGATCCTAAAATAGAAACTGGAATACTAAAATAAATAGGAATAGAATAGGATAGAACAGGAATAGGGATAGAACAGACTAGAACAGAACAGAACAGAACAGAACAGAACAGAACAGAACAGAACAGAATAGAATAGAATAGAATAGAATAGAATAGAATAGAATAGAATAGAATAGAATAGAATTAACCAGGTTGGAAAAGACCTCTGAGATCATCGAGTCCAACCTATCACCCAACACCATCTAATCAACTAAACCATGGCACCAAGCACCCCATCCAGTCTCTTCCTAAACACCTCCAGTGATGGTGACTCCACCACCACCCTGGGCAGCACATTCCAATGGCCAATCTCTCTTTCTATGAAGAACTTCCTAACATCCAGCCTAAACCTCCCCTGGTGCAGCTTGAGACTGTGTCCTCTCGTTCTGGTGCTGGTTGCCCGGGAGAAGAGACCAGCCCCCACCTGGCTACACCCTCCCTTCAGAATGACAGCTTCTGGTTAGGGAACTGAAGGAACAAATGACAACTGGATGCCACTGAAGGCCAGGCAATCCAAGTGGTGGGAAGGAAAGAGAAAGGGGAGGGAGGCTAGGATAACAGGCTAACAGTTCAGGTAAGTTTTCAGTAAAGCTTTCCAGAGTCAGCTGCCCCCTTAATTTCTCAAGGGCTTCACAGGCTGTTTCCCATGGACCTAGTTAGTGTTTCAGAGATCCAAGAAAACCGTAAGCCTGCCCAGAAACTGCAGGAGGTTAGAATCACCTATATGCTTGGCATCTCCTCAAGTCCTAGAGCTCTCCCCAGTTCTGCCTCCTTTGAAGTGTGCCTGCAAACCCAGTGTGGGCACAGCCAGTGCTCAGGGAGAAGCAATACAGTCCTTGAATAAAGAAGAGTAGATTTAGATTTTAGATGTGAGGAAAAAGTTCTTTACAATGAGGATGGTTGGGTACTGGAACAGGTTGCCTAGCGAGGTACTTGAGGCTCCATCCCTGGAGAAATTCAAGGTGAAGCTTGACAAGGCTCTGGGTGAGCTGATCTAATTGAGGATGTCCCTGCTCACTGCAAGGGGGTCAGACTAGATGACCTTTAGAGGTCCCTTCCAACCTGGTTGATTGTATGATTCTTTATCTTCCCCTCTGTAGAAGCAAGGTCAGGTAGTAAGAAAGGGACCACAAGAAAGGTTTTCTCCCTCTTCTGCACCAGGCAAGGACAGAAAGGTCTGCATGGGTCTGTGACAATAAATTCAGGAGTTGGGAGAGGGTGTGAGAGGGTGGTAGGATGACACACACAGTTTATCCTCACTGCTGGCATCAATACACCCACACTGGAAGCTAGCAGCCTAAGGAACTTCAAGAGCAATGGGACACAGTAAAAAGAACTAAAAAGCAGGTCCTGACCATCAATGATCTCCACACGTTTTTAGAACAGGGAGGGCAAAATACCAAGTGTGGTTCATCACTAATTGCATCTCCACATTTTTCCCTTCTGGAAGAGACAGCACTCTCTGTTGATTTAATGCAACAAAGCCTTTTGCAATTAATTCACCTGTGCCCTCAAAGAGCCCTCTGGTATCAGAGAGCTCTGTGCAGACCCCTGGGCACATCTGAACAGGCTGAACTGACATTTCAAAGGCTACAGCAAGTGCCCATTGCTGTGCTCTTCTCCCTGCCTTTGCACAAGTTTCCATGCCATAGGATAGGATAGGGTAGGATAGGGTAGGATAGGGTAGAGTAGGGTAGAGTAGAGTAGGGTAGAGTAGAGTAGAGTCGAGTCGAGTCGAATAGAATGGAATAGACCAGACCAGACCAGACCAGAACAGACCGGGTTGGAAAAGACCTTTGAGATCATCGAGTCCAACCTATCACCCAACACCATCTGATCAACTAAACCATGGCACCAAGCACCCCATCCGGTCTCTTCATAAACACCTCCAGTGATGCTGACTCCATACACTTCCTTGCTCATCTCCTTCTGGTAATCACCCCCATCCCACTGAGCCTGATGAGCAACAGTACCAACAAAACCCTACTTCACTGTAAGCTTCTGCTAGGTTGTGACAGCCCCATGAGAGGAAACAGGACTTTAATCAAATCTCAAAACCCATGTGCAAGTTCAGGAAGTCTAACTGATTATAGCCACAAAAAATGTTAGACCCCTTTGGTGAAGAACTGGGTGCCCTATGAACTAGCAAGAAGAGCCTGCACAACCTCCCCCCTTCCTGGGATTCAGTATAGATGTTCCAGTACAAGAGAACGTTTAAAATATTTCAATGAACTTCTCCATTGCAATCCAACTTGAAAGAACTAAGGCACGCCCTTGTTTTCCCCACACTCATAGAATCATAGAATCAATAAGGTTGGAAGAGACCTCAAAGATCATCAAGTCCAACCTGTCACCCAAAACCTCATGACTACTAGACCATGGCACCAAGTGCCACGTCCAATCCTCTCTTAAACACCTCCAGGGATGGGGACTCCACCACCTCCCTGGGCAGCACATTCCAATGACGAATGACTCCCTCCGTGAAGAACTTTCTCCTCACCTCCAGCCTAAACTTCCCCGGTGCAGTTTGAGACTGTGTCCTCTCATTCTGGTGCTGCTTGCCTGGGAGAAGAGACCAACTCCCACCTGGCTACAACCTCCCTTCAGGGAGCTGTAGACAGCAAGAAGGTCTCCCCTGAGCCTCCTCTTCTCCAGGCTAAACAACCTCAGCTCCCTCAGCCTCTCCTCACAGGGCTGTGCTCGAGGCCTCTCCCCAGCCTCATTGCCCTTCTCTGGACACGTTCAAGAGTCTCAATGTCCTTCTTAAATTGAGGGGCTACTGGACACAGTACTCCAAGTGTGGCCTAACCAGTGCTGAGTACAGGGGCACAATGACTTCCCTGCTCCTGCTGGCCACACTATTCTTGATGTATGCCAGGATGCCATTGGCCTTCTTGGCCACCTGTGCATACTCTCTCTTTTCCTACTTCTCCATCTCTGAGGGAACACCTTGCTGTACCACCACCAACACATGATGCAGGAATACTCTACTCCTTGCCCATTCCTAAAACACTTTTCCATTTCCCACATTTTTTGGCTGACCCAACTCTGTGTTTAGTGAAGCAACCTGTAAGATGTCTCCCTGATTTCCCCTGAATGGCCTTTAAAACACTGGCAGTCCAGGCTGCTTAGTCAGCACCACACTAGGAAAGCTATTAAAACCTGAGCCTTAATAACTAATCTCTCATCTCATACACCTATCCCACAGAGCAGTAACCCAGCGTTAAGAGTTGTTCCCAGCACTGACTGCAGCACAGACAACGTTTAGATTTTCTTCATACCTAAACCAGCAAGATTTTAATTTGATTTCTGCCTCACTCTTTATCACAGGGCTAATAAGTCCTGCTCAGATAAGGCTTTTGAAAACTATCCAAGGCTAAGTCACCTCAATGCACATCTCCTTCCAGCTCATGGCGTTTTGCTATTCCTGCTTCTGGCTCATGGAGAGTTGAGATGAAAACAAGCAAATACAGGGTGAAAACTATTCCAGGGAAAGCTGAATATTTATGGCTTGTACACAGAAACCTGACTGGCAAGTGAATGCTTTAGGTAGAGATAAAAGGAGTGACAGAAGAATAACTTTTATTTATGCAGCCTACATTTAATGAATGCACCAACATTTGCAGATGATTAGGGCTAACCTAACTGCTTTGTTGTTCCTGTTGCAATTCTGAAGGGTTTTGGACTTTATTTATTCCTTTCTCTCCCCCCTCCTTTTCCTCCCCCCATATTGCAACTAAATATAATTTTTGGCTTTGCAAAGGCCTATTTCCATTTATAGAATCCAGATGACAGACCAGGGATGATATTTTCCTAGCTGAGGCATCTGCCTCCTTGACAGAGGGAGAGATAATCACATTGGGTGAAACAGGCTCGGCGTTTGTGACAAGCTTAAGATGTCAGAAATGAGAGCATCACATCTTGTCCCTCTGGATATTTTTCTCTGGAGAAACGTAGCCCCAGCTCCCGTGAAGCGCAGCCAGCCTGCAGTGCTGCTCTGCCGCCAGCGACAGAGGGGGAGGAGGGAGGGAGGCAGGCAGGCAGGGGACTGCTTCCCTCCTCGGCCTGCCACAGTTTCCATTTAATTGCTTGCTTATTTATTTAATTACAGCAGCAACAAGAAATTCTGGTCAAGCTGCCAGCATGCTTTCCCTGAAACGACTTGCTGCTCTGAAATTACTTTTGCTGGGCAATCCTCCTCTTCCCTCCTGGATCTCCAGCAGGAGCACCCAAAGCACAGAGCAGCATCTTCTTCTGCATCCTCATCTCTTTCTGCACTCTCATCTTCTTCTCCAACCTCATCAGCTTCTCCAACCTCATCTTCTTAGAATCATAGAACCAATAAAGTTGGAAGAGACCTCAAAGATCATCAAGTCCAACCTGTCACCCAACACCTCATGACTGCTAAACCATGGCACCAAGTGCCACGTCCAATCCCCTCTTGAACACCTCCAGGGATGGGGACTCCACCACCTCCCTGGGCAGCCCTGGGCAGCTAACAACTCTCACAGTGAAGAACTTTTTCCTAATGAGGCAGAGAAAATGCATTTCCCACCCCCTACATTATTTCCTAAGAAACTTGGAAACTCAGAACAAATGAAAAAGGGTCACAGAAAATCATTCTGCTGAAACCACACAATGTTGCTGGAACTCATAGCTTTCATTCCTTTCCCAACAAAAATATCAAAGGCAAGAAATGCCAATACAGAAAAGACAGGTAAGGTGATACTAAGAGTGTTTCTGCAAGAGACACATACTGTCCAGCAAATATGAGCTCTTGTCCAATACTCAAGGACTGTACAGCACCCAATTCACAGAGTCCTTTTTAAAACACTCACAGGCAGCTTAGCCTAGCAGACAAAGTGGCACAGACAGCAGATGGCTATTATTTGACCAGCTACAGCCTGTTTACTTTACTGCAAGGCTATATCTATTGTGTAAATGCTACCATAGCAGATGAAATTCCATCTGAATTGACTGAAGCCAAGGTAGCAGACCCCCAACCTCATCACCAGCCTCTGCCTGGCTATACCTTTCCCACTCTCTGGTGGTCATATCCCTGCAAAAAGCCAGGAGGAACAAGGTGACAGCAAAGAATAAAAGTGGCAGAAAGAAAGTTTGAAGAGGAGCAAGATGATGCAGAAAATTGGTTTGTTGTCATGATTTTGGTTGGAAGAGACCTTTAAGAGCATAAAGTCCAACCATTCTCTGACTCTACCAAGGTTGGTATTAAACTATGTCACTCACAATGACATCTCTGCCTCTTTTAAACACCTCCAGGGATGAGGCTTCAACCACCTCCCTGGGCAGCTTGTTGAGGTGTTTGAGAACCCTTACAGTGAAGACATTTTTTCTAATATTCAACCTAAACCTCTCCTGGTGCAGTTTGAAGCCATTTTCTCTCCTCCTACTAGTTGTTACTTGGGAGAAAGTTCCTTCAGATGATTTTCCACAAGAGCTACCTAAACAACACAAAACTCAGGACTCCTTGTCAGTCCTTCCCTGCTATACTTCCAACTGTTTCCCCTGAAGAGTCCCTTTTCCCTACTCCTGCTTTATTTTGGGACCAACATTTTTGTCCTGTACTGTGGATCCTGTAGCATAACAGACTCACAACATTTGCCTTGTTCTGACACTTAACTAGCAGCTTCTGCAGGAAGAGCAGACTGCTGTACTGCCTACCACAAAGAGTTCTATGAACAACACATTTTAATCTCCTTGAGTTTTCAATACAATATTTTGGAGGTTAATTTGAGCTCTTGCACAGTACTGGTGGTCTATATCTACCAATTTAATCACGACCTTGTTAACCAACTATGGCTAAAAGAAAAAGTCCAAGATCTATTCTTGGGAGTACACATTCACAGAATCACAGAATTACCAAGGTTGGAAGAGACTGCAAAGGTCATCAAGTCCAACTTGTCACCACAGACCTCATGACTAAACCATGGCACCAAGTGCCACATCCAATCCCCTCTTGAACACCTTCGGGGATGGGGACTCCACCACCTCCCTGGGCAGCACATTCCAATGACTAATGACTCTCTCAGTGAAGAACTTTCTCCTCACCTCTAGCCTAAACTTCCCCTGGTGCAGTTTGAGACTGTGTCCTCTCATTCTGGTGCTGCTTGCCTGGGAGAAGAGACCAACCTCCTCCTGGCTACAACCTCCCTTCAGGTAGTTGTAGAGAGCACGAAGGTCTCCCCTGAGCCTCCTCTTCTCTTAGCCTGGAGAAGAGGAGGCTCAGGGGAGACCTTATTGCTCTCTACAACTACCTGAAGGGAGGTTGTAGCCAGACAGCTGAACAATAACTTGTGAATAAAAGAGGGGTTTGTGTACTTGAAAGAAGTTATTACTTGAATCTTGAGACTTCTAGGCAGCAAAAAACCATCATCAGATGTTCACAGAGCTGTACAGACAAGTGCTCACATACATGCGAAGCAGTGTATTTGACAAGTTGTATTAGAAATGGTTTCACATGTGTCCTTCCTGCATTATCAATGGCAGGGAAGGAGAGCTGGAGTGACCAGAGTAAGAACAGCATCAACAGCCTTGTGGTACACATATCCTACTGGATTCTTTTAAACAGTTGAAGCTGTAGAACATCACCAGCCCTTTTAATTCTGTAATGGGACTGCAAAAAATGGGAAGCTCCATGTACAAACTTCCATGGTAGGATAGCTTCTCATTTGCAATATATTCAAATCAAATCCATTCAAAACTATTCAGCACAGATCAGCACACAGTAGAAAGCTGTATTTAGGATTATCTTGAATGACAACTGGGAAACGCTCTTCTAGAAGAGCTTAAAAATAATGAAGGAGAGTAAATCAGCAAAAGAAGAGGCAAAAGGATCAGACAGCAAGGGCAGACAAACTGCAGGACAAACCTTCCAGTTTTTACACAGCATACCTAGTGTCCAGTGAAAGGACCAGGGGCAGTGCACACAAACTGGATCACAGGAGTCTCCTCAGCATCTTCCTGTCTGTCCACAGGACTCTCTCTAGTTCTCTCATCCTCTTGAACTGGGGAGCCCACAACTGGACACAATACTCCAGGTGTGGCCTCACCAGGACTGAGTAGAGGGGGAGGAGAACCTCACCAGTCCTCATGGGCATGCTCTTCTCAATGCTTCCCAGGATACTGTCAGCCTTCTTGGTCACAAGGGCTCATTACTGGCTCATGGTGAAAGTCACATCCAGTTAGCCAGTTAAAGACACAGCCAGGAGCAGGTTGGTAATCTGTCTCCCAAATACATTTGCATCCTGTTTTTCACCTGTTTTGGCCACCTGGGTGAATGGTGAGATTTAATAACTATCATCATGCTTCATCATGCAGCACAATCCATGGCACAGCTCAGACAGTAAGCTCTGTGCTGGAGACTCACTCCCTGTGTGTCATGAAAACCCTGCAAAGCAATTACAGAAGCAAATAAATTATTAAGAGAAAGAAGTGACAGCTCTGGGAATTGATGCAGATCCTGGTGTGAATTTAGGTTGTTACTGACAGAAAGTTATTGTTCAGCAGGTGATTGGTAATGCATAAGAAATGAGAGTTTGGACCTGCTTTGAACATCCCCCTCACAAGCCACAGAAGAAACAAGCGTCACAAGTTACTTGCAGAGTTTTGTTGGCTGCTCAGTTACTTCAGTCTGCTTCAGACAAACAACCAAGCCCAGCTAGTTCTATCCTTACTCTTGTGTGTTGGACCTCCAACACCCATTCTCTCAGCTGCTTTCATGCCAGATGCAGTTTCCTCCTTCACCCCCAAGGAGCCCCGTCACCATCTTCTCCCCGTCTTCAGCCCTGCACCATGGGCTGCAGCCCTGCTAACATGGCCTGCCAGCAAGCAAGGCAGAAGTAGCCTTGCACCCACTTGCTCCTTCCTTAAATGGGTTTTCAGTTCTCCCACAGCTGAGTAAAATTAAAACTTGCAAACTTCTACTGCTGTCCTCGGCACTCTCGACATCTATGGATTTACTTTTTGTTTGTTTGCTGTTTGGGTTTTTTTTGTTCCTCCTTTCAGTCCTCTTCACTGCACCTGATGCAGAACTTGTCAGGAAGGACATAAGTGGGAGAAAGCACTTGACAGATGAATGAAAATATTCCAAGTAAACTTTTTCTCCAGAAAAGCAAAGTTTCCAGCCCAAGATTCTTCCTCTTTTCAATTTTTTGTCTTTTTTTTCCCTTTCTTTCTAACTAAAGTCTTCAAAAAAAAACCCAAAACCAAGACACCAACCACAAAGAATTTCCTTAGTGGCAAACCTGGGGTGCTCTGGAGCAGAACAAGAGACAAAGGGGAAGGATTTTTTGAAGAGCTGTGAATCTTTCAGCTCCCTACAATGTCACTAGAATGCTCTTCATCTCTTATAACAGGCTTGGTTTATGCTCGCAGAGTGCAAACCAACTTTGTGTCCTTCTGATCTGCTGAACCCCCAGTGTCTTTCACCCGAGTAATTTGCTGCCACTCTTGTACTGCTATTTCTCCCTCCCTCTACTGGGTGTTATCAAATAAGACAGTTCATGTTAGGGCACACATGACAGTCTGTTGAGATGTAAAGAGCTTGTTGTGAAAACTTATGTCGTAGTTTGGGCTGGGTGCCCTCTGCTACAGGGGTGTTTCCTGTGTCCAGAAGTCCAGCCCAGTGGGTGGTCACAGGAAATTAGGTTATTTCCTACCATGATCCCTTGCACCACTATAAGTTTCACGGCGGGGTCTGGCACTTCCTCTTTCCTTCCTCCTCGCCAGCCGGTAACTGGGGAGGAGATCTCCCGACCATGGGCCTGTCTAGGCCCAAGGCCACGGGGGGATGGGCAGTCTCAGATCTGGCCAGCTGAGACTAGCCTAGCAGCGGGGGGGGGGGGGGGAAGGAGGAGCCCTGGGGGTTTGGGTGCACCCTCAGGTGGGGATGGGATCTCTCTGGGTCTGTTTTGGGGTCTCTCTTGTCACTGTGTTTCTAGTTCTCTGCACGCACTCACTGTTCTCTATTTAAACTTTCCATCACTTTTGCAATCCGTTTGTCTGAGTCGTCATTTCTGCGCGTGGTGGGGAGGGGGTCTGCCCCAACCCATTACAACTTATCACAGAATCACCAAGGTTGAAAGAGACCTCAAAGATCATCAAGTCAAACCTGTCACCCAACACCTCATGACTAAACCATGGCACCAAGTGCCACTTCCAATCCCCTCCTGAGCACCTCTAGGAATGGTGACTCCACCACCTCCCTGGGCAGCCCATTCCAAAGCCTACCAATTCTCTTTCTGTGAAGAACTTTCTCCTCACCTCCAGCCTAAACTTCCCCTGGTGCAGCTTGAGACTGTGTCCTCTTGTTCTGGTGCTGATTGCCTGGGAGAAGACACCAAGACCCACTTGGCTACAACCTCCCTTCAGGTAGTTGTAGAGAGCAATAAGGTCTCCCCTAAGCCTTCTCTTCTCCAGGCTCAGCAACCCCAGCTCCCTCAGTCTCTCCTTGAAGGGCTTGTGCTTGAGGCCTCTCACCAGCCTTCTTGCCCTTCTCTGGACACATTCAAGTGTCTCAATGTGCTGATACAGTGACCAACTGTTGTCTCTGGCCCTATGAGAGATCACTTCATGTGCAGCAGCAAAATCAAGCAACATACTGGGGGGAGAGGGGGATGAAATATCTTTGCTGACATTCAAGGGTGGAAATGTTTTTTTGAGCTGGGATGCCCACAGTGTTCCTGGAGTTAATGAGAAGCTCATGTTACAGTTTATCTCTAAATTGAATCTTTAATAGAACATATCAACTAACAAACATGAGACCAAAGACCTGGAGATGAAAAGAGAAATCTGCATGTTCCCTCTCTTGAAATAGTAATGACATGATTGAATTTACAAATCTGACTTTAACCTGAATACTCTTGAGATGTCACTTTTATACCAGAGCCCCAAACAGACAAATATACTTCCCATTAATAATGTGTATGGAAAGGTTCATATATACACATTGGTTTGCTTATAGCCATGCATACTTCCATCTCTGCATTACCCTTCTACATCTTTCTGGTGCCTTCTCTTTGGTAGTGAGACATCTATCTCTACACAGAGATGTAGTGCTGGGGGACACGATCTAGCACCAGACTAGATCTAACCAGAGTTAGAGTATAGTTGGACTCACTGATTTTAAAGGTCTTTTCCAACCAAAACCATTCTGTGATGTTGTGATCACCCCCACATGCTCTGTTTCAAAGCCAGTATAGTATCTCATATTTCCTATTTTTCTCCATCAGGAGAAGTGAAAGAGATCTCTCAAATACAGTTTCAGCCAGGAATAATTCCAGGATCAATGATGCTGCCCTGAAAGTCAGTAGATGGAAATCTGATTCTCTAGCCTCTCCAGCATTCCTTTCCATAAGATCATTCAGCTGGAGGCTCAAAGTTACCCAGTCTAAACCATGTCCTCTTGCAAAAAGGTATAAATTCCAAACAACTGAATTGTGCTTCATTAGATGTCATTTTCAGTCAATATATCATGGGTAGCAAATATCGATTTACATGTGAGATTACTGGCTTTGCACTTGTATTTTCCAACAAAGCTATTCAGTAGCAGCAATGACAACCAAGAATTGATAGGCAATTTTCCAGCATACACAAATTAATCTTTCCAAAGTTGAACCTAAATGACTTTAAAGTTTCCTCATTCATTTCCACACACAAAATTGCAAGTGCTGATTTCTTTTTTGGTCACATTCTTCTCCCCACCCCTCCATCATCTTGTCCTTTCATTATTAAAACCCTTTGGTGGTATCTCATGCATTCATTTGGCCTGCTTTATGCATTTAGTAGAAATGCAGATTTCCCTTCTCCACCTCTAGATGTATCTGTTCATTTGGATTCTCCTGCAAAGTACTTAAAATCTCCCCATGCATTCTCCTGTGTGACACCTGCAAATCCAAACCTGACACCCTCCTTGGCAGAACAATTCCAGAATGAGTCTCCAAAGCAATCAGGGAGTGTCTCACATGCCCTCACCCAAAGGAACAATGCTCGCACCAGCTGCTCTGCACAGAGACTAGAGAGTAGAATAGAGTAGAATAGAGTAGAATAGAGTAGAGTAGAATAGAGTAGAATAGAATAGAATAGAACAGAGTAGAGTAGAATAGAATAGAATAGAATAGAATAGAATAGAATAGAATAGAATAGAATAGAATAGAATAGACCAGACCAGGTTGGAAGAGACCTTCAAGATCATTGCGTCCAACTTATCACCCAGCACCACCTAATTAACTAAGCCATGCAACCAAGCACTCCATCCAGTCTCCTCCTAAACACCTCCAATGACGGTGACTCAACCACCTCCCTGGGCAGCACATTCCAATGGGCAATCTCTCTGTGTAGAATTTCTTCCTCACCTCCAGCCTAAACCTCCCCTGGTGCAGCTTGAGACTGTGTCCTCTTGTTCTGTCACTGGTTGCCTGGGAGAAGAGACCAACCCCCACCTGGCTACAACCTCCCTTCAAGTAGTTGTAGAGAGCAAAAAGGTTTCCCCTGAGCCTCCTCTTCTCCAGGCTAAGCAACCCCAGCTCCTTCAGCCTTTCCTCATAGGGCTGTGCTCCAGACCCCTCCCCAGCTTTGTTGCCCTTCTCTGGACATGTTCCAGCAACTCAACATCTTTCCTAAACTGAGGGGCCCAGAACTGGACACAGGACTCAAGGTGTGGCTTAACCAGTGTAGTGTACAGGGCAGAATGACCTCTCTGCTCCTGCTGGCCACACTGTTCCTGATCCAGGCCAGGATGCCATTGGCCCTCTTGGCTGCCTGGGCACACTGCAGGCTCATGTTCAGCCTACCATCGACCAGTACCCCCAGGGCCCTTTCTGCCTGGCCGCTCCCCAGCCACTCTGGCCCCAGCCTGTAGCACTGCATGCCTTGACTCAGAAGTTTCTCTTCATGGCCTTGGCTTCCCCACTAAATCCATAGACTGATTCAAGAAGAGTCTGCTTGGTGGTGAATTAAATTGCCTCTTTAAAAAACACCACCACATTAAGCAATGTTTTTCTACTAGCCTCCTCAGTTTTGAGACTCTGATATCCATTATTATCTCATTTAGGGTTAGGAACCCTACATGGGCACCAAAATCAAATCTGATGCAGAAGAATCAAAGCATCTCTTGATGGTTGGAAAGTTTGGGTTGGTTGTTTTTTTTTCTTTTTAGTTGATGCTTTTCAACACTCCAATCACTTCAGCAGTGATTTTATTCTCTAAGTCTCAATGTATAGTCAGATAATAGCTTGGTTTCCCACTAACTGCATGCTGTCAAACAATTCTAAGGTCTCAGGGTCAGGACTATTCACAAAAATACATCTTCCTCGCTGTGATTCTCATGATGTCCATTTAGCTTCACAAATGGGGTTACCAGGCACCCTCCAGGTAACCACAATTTGTTCAGTCTGCACTCCATTCTCAGAACCACTGCTGCCTTTTGTCATCTTTCATCTTTTCTCCTTTTTCCCTACTGCAAGTTACTCTATTTCTAGTATCTCGTGGTATTTTTAATAGCAGCCAGTGCAACCTCTATGCCATTGCATACAACCAAGAAGAAACTACCCTAGATAAACCACAAATGAAAAAAATGGAGAAAGGAAAGTTCTCTATATTGACCCTTCACACCACACCTAAAGAAAAACAAAGAAGCCCACATTAAACTGAGAGAAAGAAAGAAAAAATAGAGAGCTTGCAATGCTGAAGGGTTCCAGGCTGTGCACTGACCAGGCAAATGATGAGCCCTGTGTTAGCGGACACTTGATCAACTAGAAGTCAGGCTGTTGTGATGGAAGATCCCAACCTTGCATTATACCACCCCAAGAAGAGGACCAACCACACTGAAGCTTCAGCTGCGCTCAGTTGCTGTGCGTGCAGTGAAAACTATGCTGCTTTCCCCTCCAGGGCAGGCTGGCCTCAGTCTGACAGTCCCATGCAGGTACCAGACACATGGCTCCTGACACACAGAGGAGGGATCAGATGCCTGACATGGCCACAGGCAGGGCTGAGCTTGTTCAGGAGCTTTAGCTCACTGTCATTAGAATCATAGAATCAAAGAATTGTTAGGGTTGGAAGGGACCTCAAGGACCATCTAGTTCCAACCCCCCTGCCATGGAATATGAAGAGAGGTGGTGCCCATCTTTCCAGAGAAGGGCAACAATGTTGGGGAGGGGTTTGGAGCACAAGCCCTCTGAAGAGAGGCTGAGGGAGCTGGGGCTGCTTAGCCTGGAGAAGAGGAGGCTCAGGGGAGACCTTATTGCTGTCTGCAACTACCTGAAGAGAGGTTGTAGCCAGGTGGGGGCTGGCGTCTTCTCCCAGGCAACCAGCAGCAGAACAAGAGGACACAGTCTCAGGCTGGGCCATGAGAGGTTTAGGCTGAATGTTAGGAAGAAGTTCATCATAGAAAGACTAATTGACCATTGGAATGTGCTGCCCAGGGAGGTGGTGGAGTCACCATCACAGGAGGTGTTTAGGAAGAGACTGGATGGGGTGCTTGGTGCCATGGTTTAGTTGATTAGATAGTGTTGGATGATGGGTTGGACTTGATGATCTCAGAGGTCTTTTCCAACCTGCTTAATTCTATTCTATTCTAATTCTATTCTAAGAAGCCACCTGCAGTTGTAGATGCAGAGCTGGCACCTTGACCATTGGGGATCGCCACTTTAACACCTCTGTGGCTGCTTTGTTAACAGAAAGAATCACACAGACTCTGAGGCAAATTTAAATCCCAATTCTGCTATTTTGTGTCATTCTACAATATGGTAGGCTGCTGTTTGATTTGGTTTCAAGGAAAGCAGGCTAACAAACTTCCTTCCAAGCCATTAATTCAGAAATGTAATAAGGCTAGCACAACTGCACTGACTCATTAAAGCAATTTGATGTAAGCTGCACTCATTAGAGTGGCCTCCATCTATATTCCTATGACGGCAGCCTTGTTTGCAGACACCATTGGAGATGACCTGCTGTGCTAAATGCCTCTTCTGTCTCAAGAAAGCTTCAGAGAAGTAGCAAAATGGGGGGGAAATAAATAAATAAATAAATAAATAAATAGATAAATCCTGATTTGCTCAGTGCTTAAAATCCATTCACACAGAAGAATATTATAACATTTTGAGTCACCCTCTTCATCCAGAGAAAAGTTTTTTTCCCTAGCTAAGAGAAGAACGTCTGCAACAATACAGGCAGTACTACCAAGATAGTCATACAGGGTGTAAGTTTATAGATCAAATTGATAAGCTACCATCAATGTTTGGTGGAAAAGAGGACTTAAGAGTGTAGGAAAGAAAAACAAAGAAAAGAAACACGATGTGTATAGCAAATTATGCGTGTTGAAATAATAAGAACCAACCTGTGACCTTGGTGCGCAGCCCAAGCAACCTGCTGGTACAAAAAGCATGTGGACAGAGGGGCTGACCCCCAGAGGCAGGGAGAAAAACCTTTTTATGTCTAATAAAATAAAAAGAACACACCAAGAAAGGGTACAATGGCAATAAGGCAGCTTTTAGCCTTTAAGCAGGGACCTTTACAGGTGTTTCAGTCACAAAGTTGGGAATAGAATAGAATAGAATAGAATAGAATAGAATAGAATAGACCAGACCAGACCAGACCAGACCAGACCAGACCAGGTTGGAAGAGACTCTCAAGATCATAATTAAGCCTGGCTCTTGAATTAGCTCAACCCCTTTCAGCAGCTGGAAGTGAAGTACAAAATACTTAAGAAAAACTAATTCTGAGTCCTCAGTCAGAGAAATTTGGGATGTGCTGCCCAGGGAGGTGGTAGAGTCACCATCACTGGAGGTGTTTAGGAAGAGACTGGATGGGGTACTTGGTGCCACGCTTTAGTTGATTAGATGATGTTGGGTGATAGCTTGGACTTTATGATCTCAAAGTTATCTTCCAACCTGGTCTGGTCTATTCTATTCTATTCTATTCTATTCTATTCTATTCTATTCTATTCTATTCTATTCTACTCTACTCTACTCTACTCTACATTAAATAGCTTAACACAAAGCAACTTGCCTTCTATTAACAAAAAAACAACAAACAAATGCTAAGTTATTCACCTAACAAAAGGGGAAGAGAAGTGCAGCAGAATTTTGACCCTCTACTACGCAGTAACATCAACTTCTTAAGGATAAAAAAATTATATAACAGAAGTCTGTGTGTATCTGCTAAATTCATCTTCCCTAAATAAAAACCACTTTGCTGCAACTGAAGTTCATACTCAATAATGTTGCAAATGCACAGATAACACTGTAGGCTTTCAGCAGGCTGCATTACAATAGGATAAACCAGGTTGGAGGAGACCTTTGAGATCATCATGTCCAACCTATCATCCAACACCACCTAATCAACGAAATCATGCAACCAATCACCCCATCAAGTCTCCTCCTAAATACCTCCAATGATGGTGACTCCACCACCTCCCCAGGCAGCCCATTCCAATGGGCAGTCACTCTCTCTGTGTAGAATTTCTTCCTAACCTCCAGCCTGGTGCAGCTTGAGACTGTGTTGTCTTGTTCTGGTGCTCCCTACCTTCCTGTACATTACCTCAGGGTTCACACTGGATGAGGAAGTTTGTTAAATATGTTTTGTTTATTCACTTAGTCATTTTTATTTCAAGCCACTACACCTTATGTAACCGAGCCAACCATGCTGGTGGAAGTGCCTGGCATGCACACAGAAGAATCTGGGACTAGAACCAGAGCCTTTCTGCCCCCAAAACATATGCCTCTGACTTGAAATACAGAAAACTCACTTTAGCTCAAAGTGACAACATATCCTGTGGGCTGGCCAATCTCTGCCTTAGACAGGAAGGCTGTCCCTCAGGCTCATCTTTGCTTCCCTTTGCTACCCAGGATAGGTCCATCCATACATGCACAGCAAGTGGTTGGGTGGTTCAAAGGGACTGCTCAGAGATATCTAAGGCACATTTCACCCACTATCTTTATTTCTCAAAACATTTCTGAAGTTCTTTCTTGGTTCTTATTTAGGTCTCCTGAGTAACCTGATAAATAATTAATCTCTCTTTCTTATTCTGCTACCATAAGGTGAATAGTTAATATGCTCCCTAGCAATTAGTCTATTATAGGAGACTGAAGTGATGCAGTGGGGTTTTAAAGACTATTTACTCACTTCCATGGAGGCACCTGCAGAAGGAAGGCTGAGTGACTCACAACCCTTTTACCATCACCACATCTTTCCAGTTGCATGTTCCCATCACAAAGGTCCAAATGCACAGTCTAGTGCTGTCAGATATTTTGTGAAACCTTCTGGTCTGTTTGTTGTTGTTTTTTTCTGTGCTTGTTGCCATGCATCCTAAAATTGTATCCTGCCAGCCTTGCCTGTCCACGCTGCTGCACACAGAACGGACCATGCCTCCTCCCATGGGCTTTGTCATCAGCCTCTACGCCAAAGCCATGACCCTGTGACAGCAAATGGTGGAAGACTGCTGCATCTTTGCGCTTCCCAACCACATTTGTTATAACACTAGCTTTGTAATCTTGATGCCTATTGTTGCAATAGTACAGGCTTAACAAAATTCAAGTAAATTGTCCCCAGAGAGATGGGAAGATGGCATTTCATGTGAGAATGGTGGCACTGTTTCAGAGCAAGGGTCAGCCCAGCACAATGCTCCAGCACCAGCTGCCTGGGAACAGTTTCACATAAACTTAAGGAAAAACTTCACTTTGAGGGTCACTGAGCACTGGAACAGGCTAGCCAGAGAGGTTGAGGAGTTTCCTTCTCCAGAGACCTTCAAAACCCACATAAACACATTCCTGTTCAATCTGATCCAGGTGAACCTGCTTTAGAAGAGGAGCTGTACTGTATGATGTCTGGAGGTCCCTTCCAATCCCCACCATTCTGTAAGTCTGTGACCAGAAGCCTTGCACAACCCTTCCCTTTAATATATGCCTGCAACCAGCTCTTTTTAACTGGGAGATGTCTGGACATCTCTCCTTATTCATTTAAGATTTCACTCCTTATTCAGTCATGATTTCTGCAGCTTTTCTCTCTCATCAATACTCTGCAGAGTACAAGGCAGTACAAAGGTTTTTCCAACCTAACACACTCTGAACAAGTTTTTCTGATGCTTTGGAGTCTCAAGGTGAACATAAGATAGAACCAAGGTGACGGCAACAGCGGGAAACAGCACAAGGAACTTGCCAACCTTGGCTACTTCTGAGAGCTTTCTATCCTTGAACTCAGAACAGGCAGCACAATAGATCAAAAGGAGCACAGGCCCCAAAGCATCACAAGCATCTCCAGATTATACTCTTCAAATTACTCCTTACAGTTCAACTGCATCATCTGAGAGACTACCAAATGTTTGCTGTAGTAATGCACCAGTGACAAATAGAATAGAACAGAATAAACCAGGTTGGAAGAGATCTTCAAGATCATTGCATCCAATCTATCATCCAACACTATCTAATCAACTAAACCATGGCACCAAGCACCCCATCCAGTCTCCTTGGCGACTGATGGCAACTCCACCACCTCCCTGGGCAGCACATTCCAATGGGCAATCACTCTCTCTGTGTAGAATTTCTTCTTAATATCCAACCTAAACCTCCCCTGGTGCAGCTTGAGACTATGTCCTCTGGTTCTGTCACTGGTTGCCTGGGAGAAGAAACCAGCCCCCACCTAGCTACAACCTCCCTTCAGGTAGTTGTAGAGAGCAATAAGGTCTCCCCTGAACCTCCTCATCTCCAGGCTAAGCAGCCCCAGCTCCTTCAGCCTCTCCTCACAGGACTCCCCAATTTTGTTGCCCTTCTCTGGACACCTTCCAGCAACTCAACATCTTTCCTAAACTGAGGGGCCCAGAACTGGACACAGGACTCAAGGTGTGGCCTAACCAGTGCAGTGCACAGGGGCAGAATGACCTCCCTGCTCCTGCTGGCCACACTGAAGCTCTGGAACATACAGCTTATGCTCTTCTCAAAACCCACCTTCCATTTAATAACTGCTCTGTTATCAAGGTGATTTGTTTTCACTTCAACCTTTTGCTTTTCTTTTTTTAAGTAGCTCCTACTTGCTGCTAAATTTCAGTTTTCACTTTTAAAGGTTTTAGTGTCTATGCCATTTAAAATTGTGGCTCCATTTTCTTTTGACTTTCTCTCTCAGAAAATCTATACAATTTAGGTTAGTTTTCTGCTTTCTTCCTGTGTAGACAATGTTAGTAGGCATTAAAATACCAAAAGAGATAAATCAAAAGGAGAACAGTGAAGAAAAACTATTGTACATTATCTTAACAAACCTTTGGCCTTATTTCAGTGAAACAAATGAACAAATCTCCACAGTTTCTGCGGTAATTTGGAAATGAACAAGCAGAATAAGAGGTATTTTAGTGCTTGAGGCTTTGAAACATCAAAAGGCTGTCCAAGAAAGTGGTGGAGGTCCCATCCCTGGAGGTATTTAAACGATGTGTAGATGTGGCACGAGGGGACAAGGTTTAGTAGTGGACTTAGCAGTGTTGAGATAACAATTGGACTTGATAACCTTAAAGGTCATTTCCAGTCTAAATGATCCCATGTTTCTTTGAATTTCACCATTGAGATACCTCTTAGCCATGTTCACGGAACCCCTAAGAAGTCTGTATTTAACCATGCACCAAGATGATGGATATAACCCATTTGCTCCGCCCTTAATTTTCCAGGTGCACTACTGCAAGAATCAGCCTGTTGGACAGAAGCAGCATTTTCACAGAATCACAGAATCACCAAGGTTGGAAGAGACTGCAAAGGTCATCAAGTCCAACTTGTCACCACAGACCTCATGACTAAACCATGGCACCAAGTGCCACATCCAATCCCCTCTTGAACACCTCCAGGGATGGGGACTCTACCACCTCCCTGGGCAGCACATTCCAATGACTAATGACTCTCTCGGTGAAGAACTTTCTCCTCACCTCTAGCCTAAACTTCCCCTGACACAGCTTGGGACTGTGTCCTCTTGTTCTGGTGCTGCTTGCCTGGGAGAAGAGACCAACCCCCTCCTGGCTACAACCACCCTTCAGGTAGCTGTAGAGAGCAATAACGTCTCCCCTGAGCCTCTTCTTCTCCAGGCTAAACAATCCCAGTTCCCTCAGCCTCTTCTCTTAGGGCTTGTGCTCCATCTGCTATCTTTTATTTCATGCATTTGTGCTATCACATCTACTGAAACAATTCAAAGGGACAACTGCCTCTTCCCAGCTTCCTCTCTTTGTTTTTAACACTCTTAATTTCACATACCCTCATCACTTGCCACAGTGGATAGAAAGTTTCAGCATAATTAAGTATAAGGCTAAAAATTCACCGTGGTGAAGAACTGATAGCTGTTAAGATGCTTTTAGAAAAATAGGTTAGAGAGAAGCCAATCTGTCTCCAGACTACTGCACAGAAAAGCATTCAATTCCTCACTCTTAAGAGAAATTTTCCCTGCCTACGTAATCCCTGAGGGTGAAGGAGACTCCTGGAAAAATGGAACAGAGTGTTCAAAACACCAACAGACCGTGTGCAATACAACCACACCTTTGAAATCATAAGAGGGCCGTGAAAGGTGTGCATTAAAAGCTAGGATCTATTTAAAGTGCAAAGGGGATAGATCTTCATTTCTTCAGAAGGACCTTAAAGCAACACAGCAACGTTATGCTTCTAGCTTTAGGAATGTACTCCCATCTGCCTTACTTTTCAGTGAGACTGAAGAAATTAGCACTGCTCTGAATCACACCTGAGGGACAGAGTGCCATCAGACTCCCAAGAGGTTGATTACAGTGTTAGTTAGCATGCTAAGACAACACAATGTAGTTGAACCAAGGCTTCTCTTCACCAGAGAAGTGCTAATGGCAAAAGAATAAACCTATTTACTGTGTGTTTAAAAAGTGAAAGAGAGTCCTGCAATTATCAGATTTTCAATGGTCTCTGTTTCAAAGCAATAGATCTGCTACAGGACTTACAGAAGGACCTTCTTAATATTATAGCAGATCATTATGGGGAATAAATGAAAGGGCTGAGGGGACCTCTAAGCAAGGATTGGTGCTCACACATTGTTTGTGGTAGTTAGAGACTAACTGAGGTATCAGGAAAAGATGCAGGCAGAGCCCTGCAGGCACAAGCCAAAGGAAAACAGGACCATGAAGGACAAAGCAAACAGTGTGGTCGAGCAACCAAATCACCCTGGTCTCAGGAGTTCAAGTCTCGAGCCTAGAAAGAGGAGAAGAAAAGGCACCGCATCTCCTACCTTGCCCTATGAACTTCCACCTTCTCTCCATTTAATCACTCCTGGGCAGACTTACTCCATGGGAAAAACACATCACCCAAGACCAACTTGCAGTCCAAGCCACATGTCCATCTTGTTTTGACAAAAATGAGTGCTCAAGAATACCTTCAAGCAGCAACTGGAGAAATTCTGGAGTGGGAAAATCCATGAAAAACGCATATGCTTAAGTCAGGCTGGCCATGTTGTCATGCTCTCATGTCCTGCAAATGTCTGAGGGCCAGCATGTGGTACAGGGTGCAGGAGCGCACCCCACAACGGTGCGTGGGAGCTCAGGATCTGCAGATGGGAGAGAAACCTCAGCAGGGTGTGATGGAGAACTGCCCAGGCTGCCTTAGCTCCCTGTGTGAACACAAGGACACAGAAGCATCCCCTGGGAATTAGCATTTACATTTGGTTTGTGGTTTGCTTTTGGTTTGTGTTTTTTGGGGTTTTGTTTGGTTGGTTTTGTTTTTTTCTCTCAGTCTGCTCTAGGCAACATATTTGTGGTTCAGTGGACACAGCCTTCCTAATAATCTTTACTGCTCCTGGTAATTTGTGATGAGTTGATGTAAGGCAATTTCACTTCCTTCCCTCTTGAAAAACAAGCATTTCTGAAAAATAATCTGTACAGGAGGAAAAGCCTCAGAAACAGAGGAGCCACATGCCCATGATTACAATTAAAGGAGCCATCTGTTTCTTTACAGTCATGCACATCTCAGACACAAAGTACACACACGACATATGTCATTACTTCCACTTTCCTAATAGAAAATATTTGTCATGATTCCCTCCCACAGGAGGTGCAGGAAGCTCCACCACCAGCTTACAGCGCTTCAGGAACCCCTCCTACTAAAGCTCTGCAAGCAGAACGTTCAGCTTTTTTTCTTCTCCTCTGCCTCTTGCCTCAGCCAACCCAGCAGTTTTCTCCATGCCTCTGTGAATCCTTTGCAAATACCTTTTCAGCTTCAGCCAGGGATCAGTTTGCTAAGTTCTGCCATCAAGAGGAACTGCACTGTTGAGCCCCATACATATAGTTCTGTCTTACCATTTAAAAGTCTATTTAGGAAATGAAGCTGCTCATCGCATGATATATTTTTATGTCAGTGTATTGTAGCTTGCAATTTTTTTCCCTTCACCTACTTCCAAATTGGACTGACAAAAGCAGGCTGGTGGAAATAAAATAGAAGGATAGGATAGGATAGGATAGGATAGGATAGGATAGGATAGGATAGGATAGGATAGGATAGGATAGGATAGGATAGGATAGGATAGAATAGAAATTACCCACGTTGGAAAAAAACTTTGAGATCATCGCATCCAACCTATCATCCAACACCATCTAATCAACTAAAGCATGGCACCAAGCACCCATCCAGTCTCTTCCTAAACACCTCCAGTGATGGTGACTCCACCACCTCCCTGGGCAGCACATTCCAATGGCCAATTACTCTTACTATGAAGAACTTCTTCCTAACATCCAGCCTAAAGCTCCCCTGGTGCAGCTTGAGACTGTGTCCTCTTGTTCTGGTGCTGGCCACCCAGGAGAAGAGACCACCATATGCTCCCACCATACCTAGATAGGCTTCTCAGCATCAACTTTCAGGCAGTTACAGATGATTACTGCAAAACATTTCCCTCACTTTCCCTCCCATCAGCAGCTGCACCACACTCTCTCTGCTTTGCTCTTCACCACACACATGTAGTCAACTGGAGAGCCAGGAGCTGGAGATCATGCTTCAAGGTAGCACATCTATATGAACAGCACATGGTCATGCTCTTGTGTGTATCAGAGAATGGTGGAGGCTAGAAGGGACCTCCAGAGGTCATCTAGTACAAGCCCCCTGCTTGAGCAGGATCACCTAGAGCAGGTTGCACAGGAACACATCCTAGGTGATGTTTGAAAGTCTCCAGAGAAGGAGATTCCACAACATCTCCGGGCAGCCTGCTCCAGTGCTCCAGCACCCTCATAATAAAGAAGTTTCTCTTTAAAGTTTAAGTGTAATCTGCTTTGTTGTCCCTTGTCCTATCACTGGGCACCACTGAAAAGAGCCCAGCCCAATCCTCTTGACCTCCATCCTTTAGCTATTGATCAGCACTGGGAAGATCCCCTCTCAGTCTGCTCTTCTTCTCCAGCATAAACAGCCCCAGGTCTTTCAGCCTCTCCTCCTCACATAGATGCTCCAGTCCCCTCATCACCCTCATGGCCTCTGTTAGACTCCCTCCAATAGTTATTAATAAAACATGTTGCGTTAAAAAAAAGTGACAGACTAAGATGTCCATTTCTAAAGTGTTCAAAAGCATCACCTGTGCCTGCAGATATCCTCAGAGTGGTCTCCTGGAGCCTTCTGGGGTAAATTTTGTGCAGGAGATTTGGTAGGCATCACAGCTGCAGTTCCACATTCCACTCCTGCAGGAAACACTAACACTGCGCAGCAGCTTTCCTCCCGAGGCTCCCTGTACATCACAGCTTTTGGATACTTCACACCTCAACTTAAACAGCTTGCTCAGTGAAGTGTCCCCCACTGTTCCCAGAAGCTTTGCAGCTTTGTGGTGTGTTCATTTAGTATCTAATCAAAAGACAAGCAGGATCTGTATGACAGCTGAGATAATCAGTGCTTCTTTAATCTGACCACTAAAGCCCTGGCATTTTGCTACTGAAGTTACACAACTACACACATTACCTACCAAAGAAGCTCCTGTCAGAGGCAAAATTTGTGCATCTGTAGAAGTTAAAACTGCCCCAGTGATGCTGCCCTGAAACATGAGTAGGGATGCTTAGAAGAAGCCATCAGGAGTTCACCGTCACACTGAAACACATCTGGCATTAGCTCTGCTGTCTTTTACTGAGCCCTACCAAAGCAACCTACCCCTAAACTATAAAAATCAGACCAATGACAAATGCTCTCAATAAAAACTCCCAGGAAGGTGGAAAATCTTTCCATCTGAAACCTCTCCTCCTCCCCTGCCTTGACACAGTTCAAACACTGAAGAGTTCAAGACTGCCTACTGCGCCACTGAGACATTGTGAAAAACATTTCTTCAGAAAAATCAGAGAGGAGCTTAATTGAAGTTTGTTTGACCTGGGATGTTACCCTTGCTGTCAGTTATGGAAAACCTTTAAATAGGAACAGGAGAAGAAAAAAGAAGGAAAAAAAAAAAAAGAGTTGGAACCATACAATGTATTGGGTTGGAAGGGACATTCAAAGGTCACCTAGTCCAACCCTGCTGCAGTAAGCAGGGACACCCCCATCTACAGCAGGCTATTCAGAGCCCCATCAAGCCTGACCTTAAATGTCTCCAGGGATGGGGCCTCCATCACCACCCCAGGCAACCTGTTCCAATGTTCCACCACCTTCATAGTAAAGAATGTCTTCCTAATGCCCAATGTACACCTACTCTGCCCTCACTGAGAACCACTGTCCCTTGTCCTAGCACTACCTGTCCCTCTCCAGCTTTCTTGGAGGCCCCCTGCAGGTACTGGGTTTTCAGATTTATTTTTTTTCCCCTGCAGGTGTGAATGCTGGAATGGAATGGAATGGAATGGAATGGAATGGAATGGAATGGAATGGAATGGAATGGAATGGAATGGAATGGAATGGAATGGAATGGAATGGAATGGAATGGAATGGAATGGAATGGACCGGACCACACCAGGTAGGAAGAGACCTTCAAGATCATCAAGTCCAACCTATCATCCAACACCACCTAATCAACTAAACCATGGCACCAAGCACCCCATCCAGTCTCCTCCTAAACACCTCCAGTGATGGTGGCTCCACCACCTCCCTGGGCAGCCCATTCCAATGGACAATCACTCTCTGTATGAAGAGCTTCTTCCTAACCTCCAGCCTAAACCTCCCCTGGTGCAGCTTGAGACTGTGTCCTCTTGTTCTGGTGCTGGTTGCCTGGGAGAAGAGACCAGCCCCCACTTGTCTACAGCCTCCCTTCAGATAGTTGTAGAGAGCAATAAGGTCTCTTCTGAGCCTCCTCTTCTCCAGGCCAAAGTAAGTTATTTAGCAGAGGCTACGACACAGCTTGGAAAAGTAAAACAGTGCTGCAGAGAGAACATTTCCTTCATCCATTGTGCTCTGCCATGCAGATAATCATTTCTGTGTACAGCCACTCATTTCATTATTCACAATGCTCTGTGACCCTGAGATGTTTTGCAAATTCTCCATGTCAGTTCAGGATCAAACATTGTCTTCCTCATGTCTGTCCCTATTCAGCTTCTGTGGCACTGTCTTGCATTATTATGCAGGCTTGCCCATCCATGGCAATCATTCTTTGTTTTCCTCATCAATGGAATGCACGGTGCTGAAAGATGTTAAGATGAGAAGATAAAACAAAGCACTTTGTCCTGAATTCAAATATTGAATAAGGTAATGCACAGTCTTAAAAGTCCTGTACAAAAAATACATTTAAAAATAAAAGGCAGTTGTGTTTTTTTCTTTTTTATCTAGCCTTCTGACTGGAAATTTATAAGCCAAGATTTGAAGTAGGGCATAAATCACATTTGTGTTTCAGAGGCATAAAGTTAAGGCATACTCAGAAGGCCAATTGTGTCCTGGGCTGCATCAAAAGCAATGTGACCAGCAGAACGAGGAAGGTGATTCTGCTCTGCTCTTGTGAGATCCCACCTGGAGTACTGCGTCCAGTTCTGGTGCCCCCCACACAAGGAGGACATCAAACTGTTGGAGTGGGTCCAGAGAAGGCCGTGAAGATGATCAGAGGGATGCAGCACTTCCCCTATGGGGACAGGTTGTGAGAACTGGGACTGCACAGCCTGGAAAAGAGAAGGCTTTGGAGAGATCTTACAGAGATCTTCCAGGACCTGAGGGGAGCTACAGGAAAGCTGGTGAGGGAATTTTTACCAGGGCTTGTAGTGACAGGATGAGGGGCAATGGATTTAAGCTGGATTGTGGGTGCCCCCTTGTCAGATGTGCTTAAGGCCAAGTTGGACAGGGCCTTGAGCATTCTGGTCTAGTGGAAGGTGTCCCTACCTATGGCGGGGAAGACTTGGAACTAGATGATCTTCATGGTCCCTTCCAACCCAAACCACTCCAGGATTCCCACCCTCTTCCGTACCACAAAGCTGCAAAACTTCTGGGTACAGTAGGGGACACTTCTCTGAGCAAGCTGTTTAAGCTGAGGTGTGATGTATCCAACAGCTGTGATGTACAGGGAGCCTCGGGAGAAAAGCTGCTGTGCAGTCTCAGTGTTTCCTGCAGGAGTGGAACGTGGAATTGCAGCTGTGGTGTCTACCAAATCCATTCCACATACATACTCCTAAATAGCTACATACACTGACACCTTACTTAAAAAATAACTGAGTTAAGCCCCTGCTGAAAAGGAGAGCAAAGTCTAATCTAGATTTATTGACATTTCAGCTGTTCTTATGCGCTTTCCACACATCGTTCTGCCTTCTAATAATTACAGTCTAATACAGAGAAGGTAGACAAATAGATCCATCCTGAATATCCCTCATCCACACAGGGAAATCTCTCTTCAAAACAGTCATGAAAGTAAAAATCAATTGTAGGCATATTGGGGGAAAAGAGCAAATGAATGAGGCAAGTGTGGCTGGGTGGAAACATGCAACACTTAGACAAGAGAATCAGTGGACTATGTAATAGAAAATATTTACCAGACTTGAAGCATTATCTACTCACACACAGATCATTTCTCCTTAGCTTCCCTTTCACTACTTGTCTGTAATGCAGACGGCATTGTGTGCCAGCATGAAAGCCTCTCTGTGCTGGGAACTGTGCATGCAGCAACGCAGCAGCAGTGCAGTGCTGTGCTCACTGCTCCTCTCCACTGCCAGTCCTCCAGCTGAGGAGCTACACTCTTTGCAGGGTGTTTGCAGACTTATTTACACCAGCATGCTCTCCCATCCACTGCATGTTCCCTGTCTTAGCTCCAGCTGCCATACCCAGCCGGCATACCCCACCTACCCTGCAGACACCCACACCTGTAGCTCTTGCCCCTGACCTTCTGGAGATCTGTGGAGCCTTTCCTGTGTCTAAATCACAGCATCTAAAAATCACAGCACAGAAAGAGTCAAGTCAGATTTCTCTCTGGCTTAGAAACATATTGCCAATTAAGCAATGGAACACATGGCAGTACTAAATCATAGAATCACAGAGTGATAGGGGTTGGAAGGGACCTCTGGAGATCATCTAGTCCAACTTCCCTGCCAGAGCAGGTTCTCCTAAGGCAGGCTGCACAAGAACATGTACAGGTGGGTTTTGAATGACTTCAGAGATAGAGACTCCACCACCTCTCTGGGCAGCCTGCTCCAGTGCTCCACCACTCCCAAAGTAAAGAAGTTCCTCCTCGTATTTAGAGGGAACTATCACAGTATCACAGTATCGCCAAGGTTGGAAGAGACCTCGAGGATCATCAACTCCAACCTGTCACCACAGACCCATGACTAGACCATGGCACCAAGTGCCACGTCCCATCTCCTCTTGAGCACCTCAAGGGATGGTGACTCAACCACCTCCCCGGGCAGCACATTCCAATGACGAATGACTCTCTCGGTGAAGAACTTTCTCCTCACCCCGAGCCTAAACTTCCCCTGGCACAGCTTGGGACTGTGTCCTCTTGTTCTGGTGCTGGTTGCCTGGGAGAAGAGACCAACCCCCTCCTGGCTACAACCTCCCTTCAGGTAGTTGTAGAGGGCAATGAGGTCACCCCTGAGCCTCCTCTTCTCCAGGCTAAGCAACCCCAGCTCCCTCAGCCTCTCCTCACAGGGCTGTGCTCAAGGCCTCTCACCAGCCTTGTTGCCCTTGAACTATGTTAATTTTGGGCTCGCTGCCACTTGTCATAAAGGTTATTTGTTTAAGGGGTTATTTTAAGTGATACTACTGGGAATTACTTGTGATATGGAACTCATTTTCAAGCTGCCTTGGATTTCTGCATGAAGGACATTGTATAAACCTGAGAATGAGCACAAAATAACAGCAGACAAACCTCAGAGGTGGGTGATGCCCTGTCCAATCCTCCTCACAATTTGCCTTTTTCAGGAGAGAAACAGCTTAGCAAACCTCAAGCTAATACCTGTGTCATCAGATGTCCACAGACCCCAGCATCAATGGTGCCTCTGCAGCAGTGTCAGTCCAGAAGCCATTCACCTGGGTGTTCCAGTAAGACAATACAAACTTTGAATCTCTTCAGGTAGGTCTCCCAGAGCAGGGTCAAGAAGACAAGGGGGGAGAGAAACAATTTTTGGTAGAAAACCTGCAGCTGACAAGGCTCCCCAGAGCCAACCTGCTCACTGGCACACACCCAGGCAATAACTAAGTGCTGTGACTGCTCTCATCCAAGCCAGCCAGCAGCATCCAGGGTAGAACCCACTGGGGGCAGTGCAGCCGATGTTCCTCTTGGGTGAACATGAGAAACCTTCTTCACTGCCAACTAGCAGTGTAAAGGTTTCTCCTGGTGATTGATTCTGCTCCATTTTTATGTTCTCCCTGACAAAGCAGTTTTACCAGCCAGAAGCTATCCACATCTTGTGCTAATAAATGCTACGTATTCATTTATTTCTATTTATTAAACCTCTTCTAGCAACAGCAGAGGTTATTTTAAGACTTGGAAGTGAAAAAGCAATCACTCAGACATAGAGGGGAGTGTCAGTAAAGTGAGATCAGCTAAGCAAATCAGCAATATGTCAGCAAGGCTCTTTCTGGATCCTTCCACTGCCTCTTGACTAACAAAGCCTGGCTGAGGTGAAACACAGGCACACGTATGTGGAGGTAACCATCACTTGCTACTTAAACAAGTTTTGAAATGCTCTTTCAATGCTCTCTCTTTAGGACAGGAAGAAATCATCCAACAAACATTGTTTTTCATCATAAACCTGAAGCACCTAAACCATAAAAGCCTACCAGCTTAGACCTGCTAAATCATCCAACCTAGGCAGCTACTGTAAAGGGAAGACGGGATAACAAGCACCACAAACTATTTTATGCAGTGCCCAGATTGTTCTCTATTATGTTACCAGGAGGGCATAACAAATGAGAGAACTGCAACTTGACAGAAAATGTAGACAATTACAACTTAAAACTCCAGAGGGATAGATAGGAGATGCTTGACTAGGAGACATACTTCACTGCTGTGTGCGTGGTGCAGCTCTTGGCTTTGCTTCAGCTTGAGGGAAATGCTTAAGCATGAGCATCTGTTTACTTTAAAGTGGTCAAACCATCATCTAATTTTATAAAACAAAGAAGCATTCTGCACTTTGGAACAACCAGTATGCTACACATTTATTTGTTTTTCTGGTATAATTTAAAGAGTCTTTATAGATGCATCTTCCCTATTTGGCATGGCTGACCTGGTTTCAGCTCTTTACCAAGCCTATTCCAAAGTGGTATTTCCAAGGACAACTAGAGAGAAGCTAAAAGATGCACAAGGAATATTGGCAACAGAAAAAAAAACTTCTAAGCAAAACTGACCTGATTCTGGGAAAAGTGAAATGTGAACACAGCATGATATAATTGCATGAATTTGTTATCACACACTCTTGCTAATGACATCTGCTTCTTTCCTTGCCTCACTGACTTGTGGAGTGTGAAAAAGCAGACCACATCAGATGCTGGTGATTCTGGAAGGACACCAGCTGACCGTGATCTGTATTTCCAACT
Organism: Melanerpes formicivorus; assembly: GCF_026170545.1. Taxonomy (NCBI): domain Eukaryota; kingdom Metazoa; phylum Chordata; class Aves; order Piciformes; family Picidae; genus Melanerpes; species Melanerpes formicivorus. The sequence continues at coordinate 1,719,597 of NW_027142374.1, forward strand.
GGATTATTTTCGGCATATTTGTGACATGCCTGAAATTCAGTGTTACACAGGCAACAACCATCTTCAAAAGGGTGTGAGTAGCAAAGTTGCAATACTTTGAAAATGTGACCAAAAGGATAACTTGAGAGCAGGCATCATGGGAAGGGTTAATTTTGCATCAGAACACTCAGGGATTCTGCACTGGCTTTTCTTTTTCACTGTGATTTATCACTTTGGTTTTACTTGGCATTTCTTCATCTCCTCTTCATGCATCAGTGTATCATACTCATGAAAGAAGTTTGAGTCCACTGGAAGGCTGTTTTAGGGTGCCATGCTCAGAAATCCATGAAAAACAAAGAGAACATGGAAGTATCATAGAGTATCAATAGCACTAGGGTATAATTAGTTTCTCATTAATTTGCTCTTCTAATTAGCTTGATCTTCCAGTCAGGCCAATAGTGGTCCTCCCTAATCAGGAGGTCTGTGCATGAAAAGCAATGGAATTAGCCCAAATGCAACAATAAAAGACTAGAGAAAATGACATTAAATAGGTACAATCATAAGGACTGAAAGGCACAATGGCAAAATTCTCCTCTCTGACCTACGCTGCTGATGGAAGCACAGGGTGTGCCTGTACTGCAATTTCTGAACTGGTGATACAAATGGGCCCTCCAGTGACTTTCATGGATCTCCCCTGTGCAAACAGAGCTCCAGAAAACCTAAACAGTAACCATAGATCTGTAAAGGAAGAGCAACACTTTCACTGCAGCTTGGAGAGAAATGTGATATTAGAGCATAACGAAATAAAATAACAACCTACATGGCATGCACTTGAGAGAAAAACCAAAATCCTCACGCTGATCATCGCCACCAATGACATCCAGGGTCCATGCCTGAATGCTGCAAAAGAAAAGTTGGTGGACCAGATGACTTGACACCATCTAGCAGGACTCAGCTGGTATCTCGCAGCCCAGCCAGGTTTTCACTCTACACGATATACAGAAAGATAGGTCAAAAAACCCAAACTCCTTACAGCAAAGCAGGTAGGATGTCCCATTCTTAAATAGCCCACTCTAGACCTGCCCACTCCTCTAACTACCATTAAGAAATGGAAAATTATTCATATTTCACTATGCAACAAAACACTTCTAATTGAGTCTGAACAGATACAATATGGAAGTGGCAATTACAGTATCTCCAGCTGCTGAGACAGAATGTGAACAGCAGCTGCAGACTCCAAGTCCCAGCCTAATAGTGCCTTCCAAAATTCCTCAGCAAGACTGATAAACCACACAATCCTGCAGTGACACTGAAGCATATTTTCCTACAAAATATCTTATTTTTGCTGTGATTTACTGTTCAGGGGGATTCTTCCCTGTTTATTTTTTGCACTACAGTCACCGAGTGGGAATCACCCTAAGTGTAATGGTGGTATGTGCTCAGCAACAGCAATTATGGGGCTGAGGCTCACACTGCATTTTTAATTCAAATATTTCTCTTGTAATATCTGAAATTATTATATGCATTGAGTTTTAAAATGCAACTTAGGAGTATAGAATAGAATACAATAAACCAGGTTGGAAAAGGCCTTCAAGATCGTCGTGTCCAACCTATCACCCAACACCACCTAATCAACTAAACCATGCAACCAAGCACCCCATCCAGTCTCCTCCTAAACACCTCCAGTGATGGTGATTCCACCACCTCCTTGGGCAGCACGTTCCAATAGGCAATCACTCTCAATATGAAGAATTTCTTCCTAACATCCAGCCTAAACCTCCCCTGACACACCTTGAGACTGTGTCCTCTTGTTCTGGTATTGGTTGCCTGGGAGAAGAGACCAGCACCCACCTAGCTACAACCACCCTTCAGGTAGCTGTAGAGAGCGATAAGATCTCCCCTGAGCCTCCTCTTCTCCAGGCTAAGCAACCCCAGCTCCCTCAGCCTCTCCTTATAGGGCCTGTGCTCCAAACTCCTCACCAACTTTGTTGCCCTTCCCTGGACACATTCCAGCAACTCAACATCTTTCCTAAACTGAGGGGCCCAGAACTGGACACAGGACTCAAGGTGTGGCCTAACCAGTGCTGAGCACAGGGCAGAATGACCTCCCTGCTCCTGCTGAACATGTACTTCGGTCAATTAATTAGTTAATCCATACCTTAATTTAAAATAAGGGCTTTCAATCCTGTCATTACAATCCATGAGCCCTGATGATTGTGAAACATTAGTTCTGAACTGCTCTGGTTAATATTAGGCTGAATCAAATCAAATATAGTCAAACCTAGATTAAATGGCATCAAAAGGCAGCGTGTATCTTTAAAGTGTATGGGCACTGATCTTTGTGTTCAATATTTATTTAAAGACATTTAAAAGCATTAGGTAACAGGAAGTCTTTCCACTGTGAAATGCAGGATATTACTCTACAATAGAGAGTGAAAAAAGCATCTAGTTTTCGCATGCTTCACTGAGAAAGTGCCAGAGGTAATGAAGACCCATTGCACAACTCCACCTGCTGCTGAAAGAGAGCCAGCGCTGAAAGGGATCTATTTTTAGAGGGATGCTAAAGGTCAGCTAGCAAAGGCCTTTAGTCATGCAATGTCATCTGCACATTGAGCTTCAAGATGCTTTTGAGTAAGGTGTTTACTACACAGAAAATGGCAATTTTGTTCTTTTAATTTTTTTTTCAAGACATTACATATTTGCCAGTTCACCTTCATTAAGCAGTGCCAAAAGTGCTCTCAGGAAAAGAGACTTGAGCAGGAATTAGAAATAGAGCCACACGACATAATGAGAGCCTCCGGAACGCTGTCATGACCCTGTTCCTGTGAGAACAGCAAGGATCAGAGGATGGATTTTTAGGAAAAGAAGCAACATTAATTTCTTGAAAAGCCACTAAAACATCATACAGCCTACAGGATGCCACAGAACTGAGGGGGGTGGGAGGGGGAAACACCTTCAAAGAATCTATCACAGAATCACCAAGGTTGGAAGAGACCTCAAAAATCATCAAGTCCAACCTGTCACCACAGACCTCATGACTAAACCATGGCACCAAGTGCCACTTCCAATCCCTTCTTAAACATCTCCAGGGATGGGGACTCCACCACCTCCCTGGGGATCCCATTCCATCAGCTAACAACTCTCTCATTGAAGAACTTTCTCCCCACCTCCAGCCTAAACTTCCCCTGGTGCAGCTAGAGACTGTGTCCTCTTGCTCTGGTGCTGGTTGCCTGGGAGAAGAGACCAACCCCCACCTGGCTACAACCTCCCTTCAGGTAGTTGTAGAGAGCAATAAGATCTCCCCTGAGCCTCCTCTTCCTCATGCTAAACAAACCCATCTCCTTCAACCTCTCCTCGTAGGGCTTGTGCTCAAGGCCTCTCACCAGCCTCGTTGCCCTTCTGTGTGTACACAATGATAAAGCATGACATGACATAGATGCTCAGACAAAATACCCTCCTGGACAAGGGGTGGGTGAGCCTAAAGTGTCACAGCTACCTGCATGTGGTTCAGCCTGGACACATAAGTAACCCTCAGCCTGTGTTTCTCTGCCTCTGAGCAGCAATTTCAATTAAGTGCAGAGAGTCTGGGATGGCTGTGCTGTCTCATCAGAAAAATAGTGGCTGGCACAAGGCTTCACACAAGGCAAAAACACAGTCCACAGAGGAAGACCCACGTAAGGAGCAACGCTTCCTGCTTACTAGAAAGCCAGCTGAGTGTTTGCTGCCATGAGCATTTACTGGTTTATTATTTGTCATTGCCTAGGGCGCACGAGTTTACACTAAATGAAAAAGTAGAGGAACGAGTTACAAGTTGGGTTTTTTTTTTCCTCTCTTCTATGTTCCTACAAGCCACTGACATGCCACATCTTTTGTCCCCATTATTGAGACTGTACCTTCCTGCTCTTTTATTGTGCTCCATTCTGTTTCATCAGAAGTTGAGCAGCAATTTCCTCCGCAGCTCAGATCACAGACGTAAAAATGTTCACTGCCATCAGAATGATTTACAAAAGGTGCTAGTCCTCAGCATCCTCCCTACAGACACTGGCCTCCTTGTCTCCACTTTTATGACAGGTAGAAAATGAAGTAATGAAGTAGAAATGAAGTAATAAAACGAAGACAAGTCATTCATCTCGGGAAGGTCTGCATCAGACCAATTAAAATAATGTCTTAGACACGCTGCGATAACAAATTGTACCTATGGGGAGAGGCTACGAGCATGAGCAAGCCCAGAAATTGCTATTTTCTCCAATTACATTCCCAGACATTTCTAGCTCCAGCATAACAGAAGATGAACAAATTAAAATATATTAAAAAAATTTGTCTTTGTATTTTTTTCCCCTCCCCAGTCAGCTATGAAAGGTGATGATAGTAACAAATGCCTGCCTACAAACGGTCCTCACGCGGGGAGCTGATGCAAGGTGGACACCAGCTACAGTGAGAATAACTGAGGGCAAGAAGGGTTTTGCCCACCTGGGCGCAGGGATGGGTCAAGCAGCTGCAGTCCACGTTATGAGCCCCATCCACTTCCCTGCGAGGCAAGGACTTTCCTGAAGTAGATTAGAAAAAGCTGGATCCTGCACCCCTGCTATCACCAGGGGTGCTTAGTTCTCTCCCATGTTGCATTTGATGTCAGAGGGTCAGGCATCTATCCCCTCCCCACTCAGATCAGGGCTGCACCTATCTGTACCATGTCACATGTACCATGTGCCCAGGGGCACAGGGCTCTACACTTATACGGCAGCGTCCACCATTACGCTATGAAGAGTCAAATAAAGAGGGTGTAAATCCTCAGCACTCCTTGGCAGAAGCCCTCCACATTGCTCCATCCTTTGTCACGTCTTCAGCAGCAGTTTCCTCTAGAGTCAAATCACAGCATAAAAACCCTGGCTGCTGGAGTGATTTAGGGAGCTGTAATACAAACAGCAGCCTCTGTTCCTCCTGCTGCGGCAGGCGGCACACAGGGAGATGCCAGGGAGCAGAGCACCAAGGCACTTGTCAAGAAGGCAAGCTAGGGATGGTCCTAGGCAGGCAAAAACCAGCACAATTTCATTCAGCCCTTCCACTCGAAGCGTCCTACTAGTCCTAGAAGCGTCCTGGCTGCATTTCAGAGCTGTGTCTGCTCCTCAGCTACAGGGATATGGACATTTTCCACAACAGATTTTTCTCTGGACCGTCAGTCCTGTCTCCAAAGAAATCTCATAGGAAGCATTGAATGGGAAATAAGCTTTAAAGGTCATCTAGTCTGACCCCCCTGCAGTAAGCAGGGACATCCCCGTCCAGCTCATGCTCCCTCCTGGACTGTGAATTCTCCAATACTTCTACTAATCAAACCAAAATCTGGTTTAGAGTTCTGCCCTTCTCTCATTTAGCATCCATTCCCTTCACATCTGTTGAGTTTCTAATAATTTGATGACACTGGTAGCCAATTACAGCATGTCACTGCTCATTACAATTACATGCCAGTTTCTGTTTGGATGGCCACTGGAAACACTTTTCGTATTCCAAATACATTCTCCATCAATGCCACACAGGGTTTGTCACAAAGATCTAAGGGAAAGACTTCTTTTAAAGTCCTTTTTTTAAGCTTCCTTCCTCCCCCCCCCCCCTCCCCCCCCCCTTTTTTTTTTAGCTCATCGTTTCTGACCACTTCAAAGGTTTACAACAAAATTTGGTGTCAAAAACAATGAGCAAGAGCTGAACTTTGGGGAGACGGCAAAGCAAAGAAAATCCACTGTGACAGAGTTAACTGAAGCATGATCACACAGGCTATCAGACAAATCTGGATCACTTGAATGGACTGGCACAGCTTAAAGGGGTTTTTCTTTCATTTATAATTAACCACTTGGCTGTCACATCACTGTATCCACGCGCTCGGGTTGTGAATGTTTACACTGAAATCTCTGTAGAAGACACAGAGACCGTGAGCTAGAAAAGGTGAGAAGGGAATTTATGTATGTACATGGCTCAGATGCTAAGTTTAGCACCATGAAAGCAGCCAAAGCAGAAGGAGAACCAGTCTCCAAGCAAAACAGCCACGAGGGAAGCAGCACTGTCCACTTCCCTGGGTGCCTTCAGCCCATATACCTTATTTTGGGTTGATGAAGCAAGGTAAGGCATTGGTACATTCATCCTGACTTCTGATATGGGGTTTAAGCATAGAACCATAGTATCTGGGATTGTTTAGCCCTGAAGGGTGGTGGTCTCTTCTCCCAGGCAACCAGAACAAGAAGACACAGTCTCAAACTGTTCCAGGGGAAGTTTAGGCTGAAGGTGAGGAGAAAATTCTTCACAGAGAGAGTTGTTAGCCATTAGAATGTGCTGCCCAGGGAGGTGGTGGAGTCCCCATCCCTGGAGGTGTTCAAGAGGGGATTGGACGTGGCACTTGGTGCCATGGTTTAGTAGTCATGAGGTCTGTGGTGACAGGTTGGACTTGATGATCTTTGAGGTCTCTTCCAACCTTATTGATTCTATCATTAAGGTTGGAAAAGACCTCAGGTCCAACCTTTAACCCAACACCACCGTGACTGCTAAACCGTGTCCCAAGGTGCCATGTCCACTTTGAACACCTCCAGGGATGGTGATTCCACCACCTCCCTGGGCAGCCTGTTTCAATGCTTGACCATAAACTCCTTTTTCCCCAAAAAAAGAGACAGTGGCCTGTATAACTGGAGATAGGCATCCCATAAAGTACTCAAGGAGAAGAAAAGCTCATCATGCTACTAGCAACCCTCAGAATGGAAACTGCATTAAGAAATACAACAAAGAAATATGTAACTTCAGTTTAAAAAATGAACAAATGAATTGAAGCAAATTAAACTAGCCCATCCTGTTTTTAAAATAGCTGCTTCTGCAGGAAATACACTCAAAGCAATTTTACAGAACACCAGAACAAGTGAAGTCAGAATGGACCTCTGGAGGCCGTCTAGCACAAACCCCACTCATGCAGGACCAGGCAGATCAGGTCACACAGATTTTATACATTCAGCTCCTCAGCTACTCCTCTTAGAGAAAACCATTTCACAGGAGGTAACAGCAAGCTGTTTGTGATTTATTTCTTGAAAATGCTGGAAGTGTGGCTGTGCAGACTGAAACTTCTAATAAAGGCAGTGAAATGTCCAGTGCTTCCCAAACTGAGCCTCCAGCAGTGCAGCGAGCACAGCCAGATCTCAGACAGCTCTTGAAGAGGACATCTGTATCACAGTATCACAGTATAGCCAAGGTTGGAAGAGACCTCGAGGATCATCAAGTCCAACCTGTCACCACAGACCTTATGACTAGACCATGGCACCAAGTGCCACATCCAATCCCCTCTTGAACACCTCCAGGGATGGTGACTCCACCACCTCCCTGGGCAGCCCATTCCAATGACCAATGACTCTCTCGGTGAAGAACTTTCTCCTCACCTCCAGCCTAAACTTCCTCTGGCGCAGCTTGAGACTGTGTCCCCTTGTTCCGGTGCTGGTTGCCTGGGAGAAGAGACCAACCCTCACCTGGCTACAACCATCCTTCAGGTAGTTGTAGAGGGCAATGAGGAACACACCTAGTTTCTCTGAACTTGATGTCACATAGGCATCTTCAGTGACTTATCTATTTGCAGACCTCAACCAGAAATGGGCATACATGACTTTTGGAGACTTCCCAACATCACAGGGAACATGACTGCATCACAGCAAGCAGCAAGTGCTCTCCCAAGTGTAGTGTCAGCCCCCCAGTTGGTAAGAGAGGGCATTGTGTGACAGTGTGTCACCTGCACTCATCAAGGAATGGTCAGAACTCTTGGTTACTTGGACCAGTTGTGTCTCATGTGTTGTCACATACCTGCCATGTCCCTTCCTCCTTTAAGCAGCTGTCTGCTTAGAGTAGTCAAAGAGAATGGGCTTTACACTATTGTAACTCATCCATGGAGTGAAAGTCTGAGTGGATGCTCCACAGTTCAACCACAAGACACAATGCTGTTAGTCCTACGACTGATCTGATGTCTTAGGAGGCATAGCTGAGGGATCTGGGGTTGCGTAGCCAGGAGGAGAGGAGGCAGAGGAGAAACCTCATTGCTCTCCACAGCTCCCTGAAAGGGGATTGGAAGGTGGTGGAAGTTGACCTCTTCTTCCTGGTAAAGAGAGGGCAAGAGAAAATGGCCTCAAATTGTACCAAGGGAGATTTAGGCTGGATATTAGAAGAAACTTCTTCATTGAAAGGGTTCTCAAACAGTGGACCAGGCTCCCTAGAGAGGTGTCAAATCTCCATCCCTGGAGGTGTTTAAAAGAGGCAGAGGTGTGGTGCTGAGGGACATGGTCTAGCACCAACCTCAGTAGAGAATGGTTGAGCCTTGTGATCTTAAAGGTCTTTTCCAACTGAATGATTGCATGGTTCTGTGATGTCTGTTTCTACAGCCCTTTGCAACATGATGCAACATCACTCCAGGAGTAACAAACACCACGGGACTCATTTCACTCTGGGCCCATTGCTTTGTATCCTGGCAGCTCTGAGGGATTACTAATTTTGCAGCAGTTGGCCAGCACCAATCCACCAAGCAGTGGGCTGGATATTTGAGCTGTAATAAATAGGTTTAAAGAAAGCCTTTCTTCAGTGACAACCTGCTTTATTTTTGCTAGCGGCCACAAATCAAAACAGAATCACAGTACCCTAGCCTGACTTCAAAGGATATGAACATTTAATTTTTTAGCAGCTTTTGCTTCACTGTCCATTGTACTGCAAGTACAGCCCCAGGCTCCAGAAATCTCTTTCGTCACTATCTCAACGTTCTTTATTTAAGGATGACAATACGGAGCGGGTGAGATGCGTTTCCAGCACAGGCTGCCCTGCCGTGACCTTGCTTGTTTTCCAGAGCATGCCCAGCCTGTGGGTTTCTCCATGGGCAACTGAGCTGGGCCCAGCAGAGCTAGAGGGTGCAATGCTCTTGTCCTCCCAGTGCCTGGGCTCTGAAGGTTGACGTGCATCAGCAGATGGGAGGCAGCACATGATTTCCCTTCGCTCTGTGGCATAGCAGAGGACTAGAGATCAGATCTGGGATTTAATGCAATGATGCAAGTGAGGCAATTAGTAAATGACTCGGCATCTGCAGACCAGCAGGCCTCCTATTAACCAGCTAAGTGCATTATCTTTGTGGAGATCATAGATTTTCCCCTTAAGCTAATTGTCTCTGTAGAACTTCTGCAACTTCTCATAGATCCTACTGCAGATTCAGCCTGCAGCCCTGCAAGGTACCTATGTCACTCACTCCACTGGCATTCCGGGGAAGCAGCATGCCCCAAGACCCCTGAGAACATCCTCAGGGGCCCAAGTCTCAGTGAAAAATGAAGGAGAAAGGAGACATTACTTTATCAAACCAATAATGCTTCCTATGCTCCCAAATAGCCTTTTATTCATAGCTTCCATTCAAGGAGGAAAGAAAAAAAAAGAAAGGAGAAAAAGGTTTCACTTGTGGCTGACCTGAACAATAGGCTCTAAATTAGGACTGTTTCTCCTGTTCTCTCAAGTCTCAGCTCACCTTTACTCTGTGCCTGTTTCACAACCAGGAGAACATCAATCAGACCAGGCCCTTGCAAACCACTAGTGCTTGTCAAGCAGGAGAACTTCACCAAGCAATACAGCCAAGTTCAGTTGAGCTCAGAACAAGTAAAAGGGAAACAGTGACAAATCTCTTGTCTTCCTGCCCCACTATTATCTATTTAAGAGTTAATATAAGAGAGCAGATGTTTGCATTGAGTTCTCAGAACTTTTATTCCAGTTTAAAAGGTGGAAAATATCTCATCAGTGGAGATTAAAGCATGCACAATGGTCTGGGAACCCAGCCACAACCTCTTTCTGACTTTTAGGCATGGAACAGGCTTCAGCCTGTTTAATATATCCAAAAAAATCAGGCTGGCAATTAACCAGTTCCACAAAGTGACTCACATTTTAGCCAGATGTGATGTCAGCCATAGGGTTACGTATGGTTAAAAGGACAGACATTTTTCAAAGGCTGCTTTCTATACGGAGGGAAGTGAGCTCTGATGAGACCCCACCTGGAGTACTGCCTCCAGTTCTGGAGCCCCTATTATAAGAGGGATGTGGAGGTGCTGGAATGTGTCCAGAGAAGGGCCACAAGGATGAGCAGAGGGCTGGAGCACCTCTCCTATGAGGACAGACTGAAGGAGTTGGGGCTGTTCAGTCTGCAGAAGAGAAGGCTCCCAGGTGACCTAATTGTAGCCTTCCAGTATCTGAAGGGGGCCTACAAGAAGGCTGGGGAGGGACTGCTCAGGATCTCAGGTAGTGATAAGACTAGGGGGAATGGAATGAAGCTGGAGGTGGGGAGATTCAGGCTAGATGTGAGGAGGAAGTTCTTCCCCATGAGAGTGGTGAAGCCCTGGAATGGGTTGTCCAGGGAGGTGCTTGAGGCCCCATCCCTGGGGGTGTTTAAGAGCAGGCTGGCTGAGGCTCTGTCCAGCCTGATCTAGTGTGGGGTGTCCCTGCCCATGGCAGGGGGGTTGGAACTAGATGATCCTTGTGGTCCCTTCCAACCCTGATTGATACTATGACATTATGACATGTGATCCATGGAGAGAGAAGATAAGGATGTGCTCTCCAGTAAAAGAAACCTTTCTCTGTCATCTACCACACAGCCTGGCAACCTCACACCAGGGGAGAAAAGAGGTATAAGTAGCCATTAGACAACCACAGAGCATGCTGCATCAGTGCACCTTTCATCTCAAAGGGCTGGGAGGTATTGGCTGTCCTTCCATGCTCACCAATATCCTGAAACTGCTCATTCCAGTCAACAGCTGTTTCACTATCAGATGCTTCCCAGGGACTGCCTTCCTGAACCCTAGCCAGCTATGCCAGCAATGATGGAGCTAAACTGCAATAAATGTGGCTGGGGGGGGGGGGGTGTGTGTGTGGTGTCAACATTGCAAGAGGAGAAAAGCCCTCCAAAGAGTGCTGGGGGGCTTGTGTTACAGTTGTGCAGAAAATGATACAACTGCTCTGTGAAAATACCTGAGAGCACAGAAGGAATGTTCCCTTCTGTCTTGGGATGAAAAGCTACCATCCCTACAACCATCACCTGTCTGAGAAGTGTAAAACCAAACAGCAGTTCAGGTCAGACAAAAATGACACTTGACTATACCTAGGAAACAAAAGTACCCAACAAAACCCCAGCAAGCAAAAAAATCCTGCAGGGTTGCTTGGTTTGCTTTAAACAGACCTGAAATGCAGAGGAGTCCACATCCATCTCTCTTTCCTTTGCATTTCAGGAACCTTGGTACTTTAATCTCTTTCATGAGAAATGTAGGCCCTTTTCCAGGGCTCTTTACATCCATGCTTTATTTGGTACATCAATCATTTGTGTCCTCAACCAACTCCACCTACTCTCACCTCGAGCTTCCACAGCAGATGACAGGAGTACTGAATATTCTGAAATGTACCATTCTGTGTTCTGGAGATCCCTTCTAGCTTCCCTCATACAGCTTCCACCAGATCCTGGGCTCAACCCTAATCCTTCACCACGCAATGCTGTTCCTTTGCCCGAGGCTCCAGGGGCCCATTGTCCTCTACAAGGCACATGTGAGGTCTGCTGCAGATAGATGCTGTGTGGCTGGGACCAGCTTCTGCGTGTTCACAGGATCACAGGATGTTAGGGATTGGAAGGGACCTCTAGAAATCATCAAGTCCAATCCCTCTGTGCCAGAGCAGGACCATAGAATCTAGGGCAGGTCACAGAGAAACACATCCAGATAGGTCTGGAAAGTCTCCAGAGAGGGAGACTACACTCTGGGGAGTCTGTTCCATGCTCTGTGACACCTACAGTACAGAAATTCTTCTTCATATTCAGGTGGAACTTCCTGTGCTGTAGTTTACATCCATTGGCCTACCACAGGATGCAAATGAGAAGAGGCTGTGCCTTCCTTCTTGACCCCCAGCCCTCAGATATTAATAAACATTTCTTAAATCCCCTCTCAGTCTTCTCTTCTCCATACTACATAACCCCAGGTCTCTCAGCCTTTCCTTATAAGGCACTGCTCCAGTCCCTTAATCATCCCTGTAGCCCTCCATTGGACTCTCTCCAGCAGATCCCTGTCCCTCTTGAACTGGGGAGCCCAGAACTGGATGCAATATACCAGGTGAAGTTGCACTAGGGCAGAGTAAAGGATGTTACTGGATACTAGAAGATGCTACTGGATGTTACACAGTAGAAGATGTTACTGGATTTTACAGAGTAGAGGATGTTACTGGATGCTAGACTGACAGCCTTCCAGAGACCTGACAGATGAGGCTACTGGACTACAGGGTATGTGGCTGGCTGGATGTTTACAAACAAGCATCATTCACCAGTAAAAGACTCCAGTGAGGGTAAAGCAAACCATCTTCTCAGAATGAGTATTGATCATACAACAATGCTCATTTTGAAACAGCCAGGTTCTCTGACTGTTTCTGCTTTTCTATTTCCCCTGTGGATAATCCTGATTTCTCTTTTGAAACCACACTCTGCCCCATTAAGATGTTTAAAGCTGCGTCATAGCACAGGGCTGCTAACTGGTGCAGAATACAAGTATTCAGCTGGAGCATCAGGCAGCACTGTGTTGATATTTCTTTTACAAACACTGCCCATGTAAGGGGGATTTTACAGATGCCTTAAGTTCCTGATCCTACCTTTTCCTTTTGTTATATAGTAAGACAGCCTGTTTCTGAATCACAGAACTGTGGCAGTTGGAACCAGGACCTCCAGAGATGAAAGTTACCTTGAGAGATCATCTAATGCAACCTGCCTGCTAAAGCAGTGTCACCTAGAGCAGGTGGCACAGGAACATGTCCAGGTGAGTTTTGAAAGTCTACAGAGAAGGAGACTCCATAACACTCCTGGGCAGCCTGGTTCAGGGCTGCAGCATACTCAAAACCAAGAAGTTTCTCCTTCAGTTCAAGTGAAACCTCCTGTGTTCTAATTTATTCCTGTTGTCCCTTGTCAAGGGGCACCACCAAAAAGAGTCTGGCCCAACTTCTTGCCCCTCACCCTTTAGCTATTGATCAGCATTATTAATACTTCCTCTCGGTCTCTTCTCCAGGCTAAACAGCCCCAGGTCTCTCAGCCTCTCCTCACAAAAGAGGTCCTCCAGTCCCCTCATCATCATGGCCCTCTGCTGGACTCTCTCCAGTTAATTCCCTGTCTCACTCGAACTGGGGAGCCCAGAACTGGACCAAATAGTTCAGGTGTGGCCTCAGCAGGGCAGAGAAGAGAGGAAGGAGAACCTCCCTCAACCTGCTGGCCACACTGTCCTTCAGGCACCCCAGAACACTGTTGGCCTTCTTGGCCATGAAGGCATATTGCTGGCTCATGAGGAACTTGGCCAGCAGCACTCCCAGGTGCTTCTACACAGAGCTGTTTTCCAGCAGTTCAACTTCTCACCTGTACTGGCTCAAGGGGTTATTCTGACTGCAGAGCCACAAAAATGCTCAAGGGAGTGGAACATCTTTCTTATGAGGAGACACTGATGGAGCTGGGGCTTGCAGAGGAGGAGACTAAGGGGTGAGCTCATTCATCTTTATAAATATGTGAAGGGTGAGTGCCAAGAAGATGACAGCACAAGGAGCAATGGGTGGAAGTTGAGGCATAGGAAGTTCCATGGAAACATGAGGAAAATTTATTTCACTGTGAGGTGACAGAGCATTGGAGCAGGCTGCCCAGAGTGATTGTGGAGTCTCCCTCTCTGGAGATACTCAAAACCCAGATGGATGCATCCCAGTGTGATCTGCTCTAGGTGATCCTGCTCTGGCAGGGGGGTTGGACTGGATGACCTCTCAAGGTCCCTTCCAACCCCTAATATTCTGTGATCCTCTGTGATTTCCTAGGAGGCCTCACCACCTGCACAGCCACTCAGGAGCAGGTAGAACTATAAGTGCCAGCTTCACAGCAGCTGTTGATAAGGCAGATCTCTTGACAGTGACAAAGTGTGCTCTGGCAGCGGGACGGGAACGTGGTGGTAAGAGGCTCTGCTATCTGATGGCCTTGAGCCAGCAGGGATGTACGTGTTAGTGCACTGTCAGGTCTCTGCAGCACACCAGTCTGCTGGGGGGGTTACAGAGCAGGGAAATATTTTGCAGATGTGAGGCAGAGGAGGACTTGAGAGAATGAGATGAATATGCTCAAATTCAGCTTGGGTGTAGAGACTGAATACCTCATCAGAACGTGCTGTTTCAGTAGGTTGCTGTTGTAAGGCTGTGCTTTCAAGGAGGGAGCTTAATAAGTACTATTATTAAACACAGTCAGTGTTTGCTGCTTTACCACACCTTGACATTTCCAGAAGGTCACAGATGAGCACGTCTTTAATCTCAACTATTCTGCACCAATACCACTCTGAACTGTATTTGTACTATTTAAACCTCCACATGATTTCCCTTACGAGATTAACATAAGTTTCAAGTAATTCACCAAATCAAGAGCAACTAATGCTCTGTGGCTGTGCTGAAAATTAAGTTATTGCAAACTGCAGTGCTGACTGCTGTCTGAGACGAGTTTCACACAGTTTAGCATCAGCAAATCATAAACTTATCTAAGAGTTTGTGAACAGCCCCCTTGGAAATAGCAACAACACACTTCCACGTAGCACTGGAAACATGCTAAGGATCACAGACTCTTTCTGAATGTGCTTTAGCAACTACCCTAGCAGTCACAATTGAAGATGGCATGACAGAAATCAAAGGCAGTGTGACAGTCTGACAAAACAATTGCAGCATTTCCCTCTTGCATCTCAGAAGCTACTACCCTTACATTCAGCCCAAGCACCACTGGTGATTTCTATTAACTGAAGATGAAAGCCAAAGACAAACCTACTCTAAGCCTTTTTCTCTTTCAACTTATGCAAAGGACAAATCTAACTTCAACCAGACCAGCACAGGAAAGCTCTGTCCATCAGCTGCCAATGCAGTTCAGCTTGCAACTATCTTTTGAGTTTAGCTTTCACGTTCTATTGATTTGTACCAGCACAAGTCTCTGAGTCTCATCTCTTGTTCTGACTGTCCAGTTTTAATATTTGCCACAGGAAAAACAAACAAACAAAAACCCCAAACAACACCCTCTCCCCAAACACTAGAAGTGGTACAAATAAAGCTTTAGATGTCAGAAGTTGAAGACATGTAACAACAGAAAGCTAAAACTCTCCAAAATTTTTTGTTCAACGACTTAGCTTTAACAGAGACAAACAGAAAGCTACAAAATCAACTCCAAGACAATAATCAGGCAGTTTTGGAACTGAGCAGATGAAGGCAGAAGTACACAGAGAGCCAGCAGCACCCAATCACAGATACCAGTGTAAAGACAAGATCCCTTCTTATGCCACTGATTACATGTGCTGTTCAAGTCTGTTTGGCCATCGCATTCAATCTAACCACACAGATCATCTCATGGCAGTGCCTACAGAAAACAACAAAATCTTTTGCAGGCTTTCCTTCTGCTCCAGTGCTCAGCCATCAGCTAGGGTTTTGTTTTCTTGCATCAAAATTATTTAAGACCATTCCAAGTGTTTCTTCTGTTTAAAAAAAACCTAAGCTCCTCCTGAACTTCAACATATTATCATTATGTTCATTTTCTTTCATCATAACTGAGCACGTGTGAGAGGCCTCGAGCACAAGCCCTGTAAGGAGAGGCTGAGGGAGCTGGGATTGTTTAGCCTGGAGAAGAGGAGGCTCAGGGGAGACCTTCTTGCTGTCTACAACTACCTGAAAGGAGATTGTAGCCAGGAGGGGGTTGGTCTTTTCTCCCAAGCAACCATCTCCAGAACAAGAGGACACAGCCTCAAGATGTGCCAGGTGAAGTTTAGACTTGAGGTGAAGAGAAAGTTCTTCACAGAAAGAGTTGTTGGCCATTGGAATGTGCTGCCCAGGGAGGTGGTGGAGTCACCGACCCTGGAGGTGTTCAGAAAGGGATTGGATGTGGCACTTGAGGCCATGGTTTAGTGGTCATGAGGTCTTGGGTGACTTGATCTTTTCCAGCCTTATTGATTCTATGATTCTATGTACTCTTGAATTACAAAGGCAGTCCCTGCACACAGAGAGCCAAAGTGCTACCAGGCCTTAATAATTCACCTAGCAAGAGTCTTCTGTCCATGTTCAGCAAGTGAAGATACCTTCACTCTATAGATGTGGAAGTGAAGCATAGGACCCCGGGGAGTGAAACAGTCCTCACCTGGCATAAAAATTCAGTTCAGGCACTGCACTGCTTGGACATTGAATATATAAACATTTCTTTGTGTTTCCACATTTCCAGAGAGCAAGATAATGCTGACAAAGGAAAAAACATAACATCTACTTCACTTCTAACACAGAACATTTCAAGATAGACTTTCCTCAATCTAAAACTGTGCTCTCCCAAGCAGTAATGTTCACCCAAGTAATAAAGAATTCATTCAGACTCAGGAGCTGTGGAGTTATACAAGATTGCTTCTAGGCTTTGCTCTCAACTCCCTACATCTAACCTTAGGAAATTCCCACACCAGCTTAACTATAAATTGAGTTCTTTGTCACACTTAATGAACGAACAGCCACAGAGTTAATTCCTGCCTGCTTGGCCCACAGCCAATACAAAGTAAAGAGAAATTGAGGGGCATCAGCATTTATGCTGGATTTCACACGGTTGCACCACTGTGTATTTAAACAGAAGTAACTCAGAGGTTTATTAAAAAGGGATCACCTTGACTGGCTGCACAGTTTCACAGCTTCTGAGTATCTCCAAAACACACAAGGAGACAGTTACCTGAGTGCCTGCCCCAGTCAGTGCTCCAGGAAAATGCAAAGGAGGTAAAAAACCCTCAGACACCTCAAGAAGGCAATATCTAGCCTGCTTATGGAGTGGCAGTATCAACCACTAAACACAAAGTGTCACAAGGCTCCAGGGTACTGAAATACTTCCCCATAAGCTTCAGGCTCTACCAGAGCAAAAGCACTGCCCGTTGCTGCTCTGCTGTCACAATGGCTTGGGAGGTGCAGACAGACTTACAGCCTCCAAATACAAAAGACCAAACACATATAAAAATGTCCCAGGTGATCTCTCTACCACTCCTTGAGAGGAGGTTGTAGTGAAGTGGGTCTCTTCTTCAAAGTAGCAGGCAATAGGACAAGAGGATGTGGCCTCAAGTTGCACCAGGGGAGGTTTAGAGTGGATATTAGGGAAAATTACTGTCTTGCAAGAGTGGCCAGGCATTGGAACAGGCTGCCCAGGGAGGTGGTCGAGCCACCATCCCTGGAGGTGTCCAAAAATACCTGTAGCCATGGCACTTTGGGACAGAGTTCAGCGATCATGGTGGTGTTGGTTTGAGGGTTGGACTTGATGAGCTCGGAAGACTTTTCCAACCTCAAAAATCCTATGACCTAATGAAACTACACAGGCAGATGTTTTTAGAGGTGAAGGCACAAAACTGGTTTGGGGAAAACATGCAGTAGGAAGGTCGCACTTTGAATAAACAAGCAGCAAACTCTGTAAAAACCTTCAATCCGTTTGGCCTGTTTGAAATATTACTCCTGAGATGGTTCATCTCAAAGCACAGGCTTTGTAGTTGATCCCCCTCAAATGACTCCCAGATAAAATTAGTCAGGTGATTTGCAGGATCTATTGATTAGAGAGGATTTAGCTGGGGCAACATAAAAGCCATCCAGCTTTATCTTTCAGTGAAAATGAAAGAGAAGCAAGCAAGCTGGAAAGCTATTATCACTGTATATAAATTATGCTTTACTAATGAATAAATTAACTACATGAAAAACTGCCAGATAAGAGTTAAAATAATGCATTTTCCTTCTTAAAAGCAAAACAAAACAAAAAGCCACCAACAAACAGATCCAAGAAAAAAAAAAAAAAGCAACAGAAATAAAACAAGTCTCCACTGTTTTTTTTTGGTTTAGGGTTTTTTCCTAAATGCCTGTAAGTTGGATGAATTCTCATCCCAACACACATTCCTGAGAAGCTCTGAGAAGGACAAGAAGAAATGGACTAGAATTGCACCAAGGGAGGTGTAGATTAGGAAAAATGTCTCTCCTGCGAGAGTGGTCAAGCGCTGGAACAGGCTGCCCAGGGAAGTGGTGGAGTCACTATCCCTGGAGGTGTTCAAAGAGTGTGGGGACATGGCACTTTGGGACATGGTTTAGTGGTCATGGGGGTGTTGCATTTACAGTTGGACTTGATGATCTGGGAGGTATTTTCCAACCTTAATGATTCTATGATTTTGTAATCCTATGATTCAGTTTTCTCCTCCAGTTCAAAACCTTTTCATCTTAAACATCCTCAGTATCATCTGTTAAATACTATTAAATCCCAGGAAATATGAACCTCATTACTCTCTACAGCTACCTGAAAGGATGCTGTGGAGAGGTTAGTGCTGGTCTATTCTCACAGGTAATTAGCCATAGAACAAGAGGAATTGGGCTCAAACTGCAACAGGGTAGGTTTAGACTGGATGTTTGGAAGAAATTTTTCCACAGCAAGAGTGGTCAGACATTGGAACAGGCTGCCCAGGGAGGTGGTTGAGTCACCACCCCAGATGTGTTTAAAGGTCATCTAGATATGGTGCTTGGAGATACAGTTTAGGGGTAAACTTTGTAGAGTAGGGTCAATGGTTGGGTCCCAGGGATTGTTTCCAACCCGAATGATTCTATGAACTTTCCAACTTTTCTCCACTGAATACTGGTTTCCTCAGGATTAACTTCCAAGTGCTCAGAAGACAAAATATTCTGACTGTGCTCTGCACAGACTGAAAATCAAGGATTCTTCAGACACAGAGTGGGCACCCTCAGCTACCCGTGCTCTCTTGGGGCTCCAGCTTTGCATGAGACCTTCAGAGGGTTGTCCTGGCAGCAGCTCAGAAGCTGATCTCTTTATCTGAAGGCTAATGCGTCCTTCATGTTACAGATTTGTGAGAACATAAGTAAGCTTTTACATACTGTAAACCCCCAAATCTGCCAACCTGGGCATACTGGGTAAAAGCAGCCAAATTCCCTATAAAGGTGCCAAGCTTAAGCCTACACATGTGTGTGTGTGTGACCACACAGTCCTTTATGGAACTGTCCATAACACTTGCATGGGAGCAGAAAGAATTGCTTACTGGAGATGATTTAAAATCATATTCCTTACACTGCCAAATGCTTGTACTCCCTCAAGCAGTGCCACTGATAGCAAGGCATTCATCAAAATCCACGGCAGCTCACGCTCTGTGCCTGGTAGCATTTAAAAGTATAATTTTGTGTGAAATGACTGCTACTCCAGTTTCCTCCACAAGTCCTTGAGTGCTGTTTGTGCTCCACAAACCTCCTCACACTGGACACTGCTGTCTCTGAAAAGCTGCAGAGTACATCCAACTCCTGAGCATGCTGCTGAAGGGGAAGCAAAAGGGAAGTATGCTCTGGAAGGCCAACTAGGAAAGCTCTGTAGTGGAGGTCTTAAAATACATTTACTCACTTGGTAATGACTCCTTTGAGATGGGTTTGCTGCATATGCTGGCCAAGACACACCCTGACAATGACAGAATACACTTGATCATCATAGAATTGTTTCAGTTGGAAAAGACCTCCAAGATCACCAAGTCCAACTGTCAATGCAAAACTACCATGCCCACTAAACCACATCCCAAAGAGACATATCTACATATGTTTTAAACACCTCCAGGGATGGTGGCTCCAGCACCTCCCTGGGCAGCCTGTTCCAATACCTGACCATTCTTTCAGGAAAGACATTTTTCCCTCTATCCAACCTAAACCTCCCTAAACCTGAGGCTATTTTTTCTTGCCCTATCGCTTGTTAACACAGAGAAGAGACCAATGCCCACCTGGCTCCAATCCTCTTTCAGGTAGCTGTAGAAAGCATGAATGTCTCCCCTCAGCTTCCTCTTCTCCACACTAAACAATTCCAGTCACCTCATCTGCTTCTCACCAGACCTGCTCTCCAGACCCCTCACCAGATTCCTTGAGGGTGATTCCAAAGGGTCCTTCTCTGGACCCTCTTCAGCATCGCAATGTCTTTCTTGGAGTAGGGGTCTCAAAACTGAACCCAGTACTCAAGGTGTGGCCTCACCAGTGCTGAGTGCAGGGAGACAATCACTGCCCTGCTCCTGCTAGCCACACTATGGTTAATCCAGGCCAAGAAGCTGTTGGCCTTCCAGGCCACCTGAGCACAGACTGGTTCATGTTCAGTGGGGTGTCAATCAGCACCCCCAGGTACTTTTCTGCCAGGCAGATTTCCAGCCACTTTGTCCCAAGCAAGAAAAGGCAGGGCAAAGAAAAAAGTCTCCTTAACACACTGGTGGCTTAGAAAGCTGATTCGGTCAAGCTGTAATTTAGGTTAAATCTGCCAAGTAGCTTTAGGTAGGGAAAAAAAATAAGAGAGGTTCAGCCTGGCTGCTAGAGAGCAGTGGTGTCAGCATCCCCCTTCTCATCCTCTATCAGCTGGAGCACTCATCTGTAATGCAATATCCTGCCTACACTTGAGCAGACCTGAACTCGCACAGTTTATTGCCCAGGAAGTTGCCACAATTACACTGCACCACGAGGGACACAAGCAGGACAGGTTTCAATCCCTCTTCTCGACATTGCCTTATTTCCTTAAACATTCAGCTGAGCCCAGACTGACTCCACAGGTCAACAGCTAGATATTTTCCAGGGATGCAAGGAAAAGGCATTTAAATTCCCTGAGGCTGAAAAGGGAAATGACTTCAAATCCCCAATCTGAGGTTCATCAGCTCATCCAGGAGCCACTGGGAAAAAGTGGCACATCCCTGATGTGTTCTTGCTTTCTGAATCACGCTTCCCTGGCAATTAACTCCTTGCAAGAAGACAAAGATGCTTCAAAGGTGGTCTTTTTTAGTATTCTTTGTACTTTTTGTTAGAGTTAAAAATGCACATTCTTGTCAGTGAGACACACTGACAAATCTTCTTTTAGATCCAGACTGTATCTATTTTGGGGGTTTTATGCTATTTTAGATCGAGTGCAGAGCTGCAAAAAAAAAAACAAACACCCTAAATAAATCAAATTATTTATTCATCTCTGTGCTGAAGTTTCATTTAAAGTCAAAATGAAAAAGCATTAGCAGACAACAGTGGGGTAAAGCAGTAAAGTGGTGGAGTAAAAGATCCAAGAGCTCTGCTTAGCAGGCACTTTTCTGTGCTTTATTGTTGCCTTTGCAGCCCTTCCTCAAATTCCCATCACGGGCAAGAAAGTTCTGATGAGAGCAAACCAACGACTCAGTTGTCGTCTTGCATTTCTCAGAAGACAAAGGCAGCAGCTTGGTTTCCATGTATTTGAAGGCACACAACAAATAAAACGGGAGGCTGGCAGCACAGCCGCCTCAACCTCACCGTGTGTGACTTCTGTGACCCCACTGCTTCAGCGACGTGCAGGGGAGGGGAAAGCCAAACCCAGGAGTCACCTTTGCAAGAAAATATCTGTGAAAATATGAGATCATCTTTCTGTTTGGAACAGCAGGTGGATTCCAGAGTTGGGGCTTGGGGTTTTGGTTTTATTAGAATAAACCTTTATTAGAATAAACCAAACCAGGTTGGAAGAGACCTTCAAGATCATCGCATCCAACCCATCAACCAATCCAACCCACCCAAACAGCTAACCCATGGCACCAAGCACCCCATCAAGTCTCCTTCTGAACACCTTCAATGACGGCAACTCCACCACCTCCCCGGGCAACCCATTCCATAGCGCAATCACTCTCTCTGTATAGAACTTCTTCCTAACATCCAACCTGAACCTCCCCTGGCACAGCCTGAGACTGTGTCCTCTTGTTCTGGTACTGGGTGCCTGGGAGAAGAGACCATCATCAGCCTGTCTACAACCTCCCTTCAGGTAGTTGTAGAGAGTGATAAGGTCACCCCTAAGTCTCCTCTTCTCCAGGCTAATCAACCCCAGCTACCTCAGCCTCTCCTCATAGGGCTCGTGTTCCAAACCCCTCACCAACTTTGTTGCTCTTCTCTGGACTTGTTCCAGCAAGTCAACATCCTTCCTAAACCGAGGGGCGTTTGTTTAGTTTGGTTGGGGGTGTTTGGTTGGTTGGTTGGGTGGTTTTTTGTGGTTGTTTTTTGTTTGCTTGCTTTGAGGTTTTTGCTGTTGTGGTGGCTTTGGTTTTGGTTGTTGGGGTTTTTTTGTTTTGTGGGTTTGTTTTTACACAATGAAAACTTGTCTTTCCTCCATCCAAATTTAATGATACCTCCAGAAGGAACAAAATCATAGAATCAATAAGGCTGGAAAAAGACCTCAAAGATTACCAACCTGTCACCTAAAACCCCGTGACTACCAAACCATGGCATCAAGTGCCACGTCCAATCCCCTCTTGAACACCTCCAGGGATGGTGACTCCACCACCTCCCTGGGCAGCACATTCCAATGGCTAACAACTCTCTTTCTGTGAAGAACTTTCTCCTCATCTCCAGACTAAACCTCCCACGGTGCAGTTTGAGACTGTGTCCTTTTGTTCTGGTGCTGATTGCCTGGGAGAAGAGACCAACCCCCTCCTGGCTATAACCTCCCTTCAGGTAGTTGTAGACAGCAATAAGGTCTTCCCCTGAGCCTCCTCTTCTCCAGGCTAAGCAACTTCAGCTCCCTCAGCCTCTCCTCGTAGGGCTTGTGCTCAAGGCCTCTCCACAGCCTTGTTGCCCTTCTCTGGACATGTTCAACAGTCTCAATGTCCTTCTTAAATTGAAGGGCCCAGAACTGGACACAGTATTCGAGGTGTGGTCTAACCAGTGATGAGTACAAGAGCACAATGACTTCCCTGCTCCTATTCTTGATGGATGCATGCCAGGATGCTATTGGCCTTCTTGGCCACCTGGGCACACTGCTGGCTTATGTTCAGCCAGCTGTCAACCAGTACCCCCAGGTCCCTTTCTGTTTGGCTGCTCTCCAGCCATTCCGACCCCAGCCTGTAGCACTGCATGGGGTTGTTGTGGCCAAAGTGCAGCACCCAGCACTTGGACTTGTTGAATGCCATCCGGTTGGCCTCTGCCCATCTGTCCAGCCTGTCAAGGTCCCTCTGGAGAGCCCTTCTACCCTCTAACCAATCAACACCTGCTTCCAACAATGGTGTCATTGCAAATTTACTGATGATGGACTCAATCTCCTCATCCAGATCATCAATAAAGATGTTGAATAGGATAGGGCCCAGCACTGATCCATTTTTAAAAAGCAACATGAAAACCCCCAACCAACAACAAACTAAAACCAACAGCCAGACCAAAGAATTTATTCATTGTGTGTTAATCTGTTAAGTCTCTCTTTGTCAACATTTTGTTCATTTAGGCCAGCTGATTGCTTGAAAAATCGTAAAAGCTCACTGCAGACTTTCTGCATATTCAGCAATGCAACTTCTGCTTTGCACCTGGGTCCTTTCCCACCTTGTGCTCATAAACCAGATCTGGTTTTATGGAAGCACAGCATGTGGTGTGTAATTACTTCCGAGAAGTCAAGTAAAGCAGTTGGTCTCTTTTACAGTCCAATAACTTTCAATACTAAAATCACTTTAAAGAAACAATTTAAATGAAGGAACCAATTTCAGCTTTCATGACTTGAATTTTTGACTTCTTTCTTTTCAATTGCTCCAGTTGCTCAGAAGCAACTTGTGCTTCTTCCATTGTGGCATCCCAGAGGAAAAACCACTACCTGATTCCTTTGCAGAGCGTCTCAGTTAACCTCAAAACCCCTACAGCACGGAAACCATAATCCTACAGTTATTGAGGGTAACAGGAAACTTAATTTTAATAGTAACTCAGGATTTTTTCCTCCACTGGGAAGCTGGTCATCTGGATTATGCAGGGACAAAGCTCATGTCCAGAAGGTCTGGAATGAGAAAGTTCTTCCCAGACAGAGTTGTTAGCCATTGGAATGGGCTGCCCAGGGAGGTGGTGGAGTCACCATCCCTGGAGGTGTTCAAGAGGGGATTGGACACGACACTTGGTGCCATGGTTTAGTAATGAGGTCTGTGGTGACAGGTTGGACTTGATGATCTTTGAGATCTCTTCCAACCTTATTGATTCTATGATTCTGTGAAGTATTCTGCTGGACACACCAGATGCATTTGAGGGGGGAGGGGGGACAATATTTCAGACACAGGGCACAAAAAGCACAAGCCTCAGAGTATTCACACATTCCCTTAAAGGTGCCAAGAATTTGAGTGTGCATAATTGCATATATTACTGTCAGTGGGCATAGTTAAAGGCATTTGTAAGGTGTCCTTGGATGTCCCATTAAGAGTGTTGTTCTGAGTCAGTAAGATTGCTATTGGTCACTGAAAGAGTGCATAGAGCACGTCATAACTGCTGGTTACAATGCTCTGACACAGTTTCTCCACACAGCTTTCCTACTCAGGCTAGAAGGCACATCAGGAACAAGAAAACTGGACTGTACAAGCTCCCAGCTAGCACAAGATGTTAACTTCTCTAAATGTAAATCCCCTTACATGGTAATTACAGTCTCATAGGCTGGTTTGGGTTGGAAGGGACCTTTCAAGGTCATTTAGTCCACCCAACCTGCAGTCAGCAGGGACATCTGCAACTAGAGCAGGTTGCTCAGAGCCCCAGATGATCTGACCTGTAATGTTTCCAGGGATGGGGCATCTACTGCCTCTCTGGGCAGCCTGGGCCAGGGTCTCACTGCTCTCAGTGTAAAAACCTTCCTCCTTCTCTCCAGTCTGAATCTTTTAGTTTCAAGCCATTGCCCCTTGTCCTGTCAAAATAGGCCCTAGGAAACATTCATTCTTATCAACCCATCTAAGCACTGGAAGGCCACAATAAGGTCTCCCTGCTCTCTTTGCAGCTGTAGGGATCCTGCTGAAAAGGGACTGAGCTAATACAGCCCATGAGCGTCTGCAGAGCCTCTGTTCCACTTCGTATTCCCTTCCCTCTGTGCCAGAGCTCTTCTAACCACGGCAGGGGGAACATTGCTTCTAACATTGCCTTTTTGCACCCATGTCAGCACTTGCTCACCTAAATGTATGCATACACATGCTCATTTCTTTTTCTCTCTCCTTCCTTCAGCTCCTTGACTCACTCACATGAGCACACTTCTACTCACTCAATGGCTGTCAAATTAAACAAAAATGAATAACAAGGCTAAGTCACTCACTCCTGGAGGCTGCTCAATGTAGTGCTGCAATTCATTCCATCATTAACATGCAAGAAATACATCACCTGCTCTGCATAACCACCTTATCTCACCAGCTCTGTTAGTATCCTCTCCCAGCGCTTTTCTCCATTCTCCTTTCTTTTGTCCATCAAAATCTCTTTGTTCTTTTCTTCCTGTTAGTTCTTTACTGCACCCATGTAAAACAAGCCAAGCCTCATTCTGGGTTCTTTTACCAATCCAGTAAAACAAATTTCCTTCTTTGCTTTTGAGAAGTCAGGACAAGGTAACACACACCCTACAGTCAATCACAGGAAATGGAGTTCAAACCAATACAGTCATCTTAGAATCAGAGAATTATTAAGGTCCAACCATCAACCCAACACAACCATGAACACTAAACCATGTCCCGAAGTGCCATGTCTCCATGTTGGGTTTTGTTTTTAATACCTCCAGGGATGGTGACTCCACCATCTTCCTGGGCAGCCTCTTCCAATGCCTGACCTCTCTTTCATTAAAGAAAATTTTCCTGTTATTTCCTCTCATCCTATTGCTAACTACTTGGGAGCAGAGACCCCCACCTCACTCCAACCTCCTTTCAGGATGTTGTAGAGAACAATGAGGGCTCCCCTCAGCCTCCTTTTCTCCAGTTCCCTCAGCTGCTCCTCACCAGCCCTGTTCTCCAGACCCTTCACCAGTTTTGTTGCCCTTCTCCAGACACACTCCATCATCTTAGCATCCTTCTTGGAGTGAGAGCCCCAAAACTGAACACAGTATTCAAGCAGTGCTGAGTACGGAAGTGTGATTACTTTTGTGGCCCCACTATTGCTGATCCAGGCTGGGATGCTGTTTGCCTTCCTGGCCACATGAGCACACTGCTTGTTATGTCGCAGCTCTTACCTGAATGAGTTTATCTTTAATCCCACAGAGAATTCTACAGAACTGGATAAAATTTTCAATAGACCCAAAACTGAATTCATTATGTGAAGAGCTCAAAAAAAAAACATGTACGACTGAAAACTGTTCAGACAAATCCTCAGACAAATGCTTCAGTGGCACTTCATATGGATGTCATTTATCCAGCATGAGCCCAACCTCATGCACAGGAGAACTCTGCACAGCTCCCTTGGACTCTCTAGAAATGTGGAACAAAGACAGACAACCTTAGAGACTAGGCATCAGTTTTTGCAAGCAGTAGGTGTGCTCAGACACACAGTTTAATGGGTTACCACGCACCAGCAAACCAGCAGTATCAGTGGAGCTTAGCTGCTGGTACTGATTTCTCTTAGTGAAGGACTAAAGGAGGAGTGAGCCCAGTTACATCTCCTTAAAATCACAGGATGGTGTCAGTTGAAAGGGACCCTAAAGATCATCTAGTTCCACCCCCCACCATGGGCAGGGATATCTTAAAATAGATGAGGCTGCTCAAAGCTCTATCCTACCTTTATTATTTCCAGGCTTGGGGGTTCTACCACTTCTCTGAGCAACCTCTTCCAGTGTCTCATCATTCTCACAGTGAAGAATTTCTTCCTAATATCTCTTCTAAATCACCACTCTTTCAGTTTCAAGCCATTACCCCTTGTATTGTCACTCTAAATGACCTAAGTAAAAAATCCCTCCCCCCTCTTTCCTGTAGGCTCCCTTTAAGTACTGGCACGCTGCTACAAGGTCTCCCTGAAGCCTTCTCTTCTCCAGGCCGAACAACCCTAACTCTCTCAAGCCTTTCTTCTTAGAAGGGGTGTTCCAGTTCTCTGATCATTTTTATGGCACTCCTCTTGACCAACTCCAACAGGCTGTTGTCTTTCTCATGCTGAGGATGCCAGAACCAAACAAAGTACTC
The DNA here is from genome assembly GCF_026170545.1 of Melanerpes formicivorus. NCBI lineage: Eukaryota > Metazoa > Chordata > Aves > Piciformes > Picidae > Melanerpes > Melanerpes formicivorus. The sequence goes on from NW_027142374.1 coordinate 1,746,506, forward strand.
TGGGTGGGAGTCTCACCAGAGTGGAATAGAAGGAGACTCACCACTCTCAACCTGGTGGTAACCCTTCTTAATGATGCAGGCAGCCTGTATCTACTGAGTCCCTAGTTCATATATTGACAGCCAGTGTGGATCAATTGATAAAAGATAAATCACAAGCACAAGCAAGTCTAGCCTCCAGATAAAATATGAGCAGCAGTGACATGGTGAGTTAGCTCTGGGTATTATCTGCATTCACTCACTTGCAATATATTAACAGATCTTTTCTTTTCTTCTTTATATATTATGAAGACTTCAATCCATATTATGAATTATGAACCTAATTCTCTTCCCAGCAATGTTAATGGCAGACAAATGTGTCTCTGCACTTAATAGATTCTTTTCAATGTCATCAACTTATTAGTGAATATCAAGTTCTGCTGTCACTACAAAACATATCACATTATTCTCCAAATGATCTAGTAGCTCAGGGAAGGAAGAGGTGGGTACTAAGAGAACAGTCATCTCCCTTCTTAAGAACCTAACACTGGTCACCACTCTGATGTCACTCCTTACACCACTTAATTTAATTTGTGTTCACATTTTGCTCCATTCCAAGGCATGCACATCTTGGCCCAACTAATAAAAAGAGGCAGAGTATTGCAGGGAATCATAGAATCAACCAGGTTGGAAAAGACCTCAGAGATCACCAAGTCCAACCTATTACCTAATACCTAACACCTCCTGACAACTAAACCATGGCTCCAAGTGCCACACCCAAGCCTGTTTTGAACACCTCCAGGGATGGTGACTCCACCACCTCCCAGGGCAGGTGTTCAAGAAAGGATTGCACATGGCACTTGGTGCCATGGTTTAGTCATGAGGTCTGTGGACAGGTTGGACTTGATGATCTTTGAGGTCTCTTCCAAGCTTGGTGATTCTGTGATGCTGTGGTTACTCATTTCATTTTGAAAGGATCCAGCTTTAGTCCTGAGCAAACTTACCATCTAAGGTAAATAAATAAATATATAAATAAATAAACAAAAAATCCAGACAACTCAGTATCATAGATCAAGGCAAGCAATTGTGTCACAGCAAGAAAAACCACAAAGTATCCAGGGATTTGATGAGCGCGAGAAATCAATCGTGCGTCAAGTCGATTGATGCGGTTTATTTTAAGTCCCTCTCTTCTGATTTATAGCCATCATTGGCACCAATTTGCATAGATAATAGAACAAGGCACCCTCTTAAAGCCTTAATCAGGAATTACAAAGTAATACACTGCTACATCTTTCTGCTCATCAGAAAAAGGCGCACGTTAATCTTTAATGTCAGTTTTATTACAGGGACGGTACCAGATTGGGAAGAGGCACTTTCAACTGCTTGGTGACATCACCATCAATTTGTTACTGTAATAGCTGCAAATCAAAAAAAAAAACCAGACCAGTCAACAAATCCTTCAAGCTACAATAGGTTGTAAACACAACTGCTACAAGAACAAGGGCGATCTGTGGTGCTGAGCGTGGTGCAATATTGCCCCGGCACTCAGCACTGGTCAGGCCACACCTTGAGTCCTGTCTCCAGTTCTGGGGCCCTCAGTTTAAGAAGGACATTGAGACTCATGAGTGTGTCCAGAAAAGGGCAATGAGGCTGGGGAGAGGCTTCGAGCACAAGCCCTACAAGGTGAGGCTGAGGGAGCTGGGGTTGTTTAGCCTGGAGAAGAGGAAGCTCAGGGGAAGACCTTATTGCTGTCTACAACTACCTGAAGGGAGGTTGCAGCCGTGAAGGGGTTGGTATCTTCTCCCAGGCAATCAGCACCAGAACAAAAGGACACAGTCTCAAGCTGTGCCAGGGTAAGTTTAAGCTGGAGGTGAGAAGAAAGTTCTTCACAGAGAGAGTCGTCAGCCATTGGAAAGGGCTGGCCAGGGAGGTGGTGGAGTCACTATCCCTGGAGGTGTTCAAGAGGGGATTGGACATGGCACTTGGTGCCATGGTTTAGTCATGAGGTCTGTGGTGACAGGTTGGGCTTGATGATCTTTGAGGTCTCTTCCAACCTTGGTGATTCTGCGTGATTCTTTTCAGCACGACAAGTATTGCCACGACTGCAATATTATTTTGATGCATTCCCAAATTTTACCATTTTTTGTTAGAAGTGAGATGATTTCTTCCTTCTCTGAGTGTGCTGAAGATGAGTGGGTAGTTTGCTGCTAAGTGATTTCTTTGACAGGTATTTGCATCACTCGCAGAACCACTATAAATAGGCACAACTGTTTAAAAACAGTGGAGAAACAATGAAAGCCTTGCCTCAAAGAGCCAGATAAAACTATGTTACCAGAGCAATACTTCAGGCACAAAGCATATGTGTAAAAGGAAAAATGGAGAAGGGAACTTGAAGAGATCAGCACTCAACTGCTATCTCTAAGCAGCAAAAAAAAAATGTGAGCAACCTTGGAAGAAAAAAATGAAAGAGAAGCTCAAATTATACATTGAGTTAGGAAACATGCTGAGAGGCTGTGCTCAAAAAGAACTTGGAAAGGAGAAGCAGGAAAAAAAACTTTCTCTATTTTTCATGGAGTAAAAGAATGTCCAGAGTGTCCATAAGAATGGCAACAAAGCTGGGGAGGGATTTGGAGAACAAGCATTATGAGGAGAAGCAGAGGGAGCTGGGGTTGCTTAGCCTGGAAAAGACGTTGAGATCATCAAGTCCAACCTATCATCCAACACCATCTAATCAACTAAATCATGGAATCATGCACCCCATACAGTCTCTTTCTAAACACCTCTAGGGATGGTGACTCCACCACCTCCCTGGGCAGCACATACCAATGGACAATCTCTCTTTCTGGGAAGAATTTCTGCCTAATATCCAGCCTAAACCTCCCCTGGTACAGCTTGAGAATGTGTCCTCTTGTTCTAGTGCTGGTTGCCTGGGAGAAGAAACCAGCCCCCACCTGGCTACAACCTCCCTTCAGGTAGTTGCAGACAGCAATAAGGTCTCCCCTGAGTCTCCTCTTCTCCAGGCTAAGCAACCCCAGCTCCCTCAGCCTCTCCTCACAGGGCTGTGCTCCAAACCCCTCCCCAGCTTTGTTGCCCTTCTCCGGACTCCTTCTAGCAACTCAACATCTTTCCTAAACTGAGGGGCCCAGAGCTGGACACAGGACTCAAGGTGTGACCTAACCAGTGCTGAGTACAGGGCACAATGACCTCCCTGCTCCTGCTGGCCACACTGTTCCTGATGCAGGCCAGGATGCCATTGGCTTTCTTGGCCACCTGGGCACACTGCTGGCTCATGCTCAGCCTACGCAGGTTTTACAGGTGTTGTTACCTTTAGCTCTGTTTAAATAGGGAAGAATTAAAGTTTCTCCCTCCAAAAGAGCCTATAAATAGATGAAAGGCGAGACCTGCTCCGTGCCTCCGTGTCCAAAATAACTGCAATATTAAAAATTAAAATTCCCTTACAAGAGCAGTCATTATTAACAGTTCTAATGCCAAGTTAAAAATTAGACCAAATCAGCACAGAACAACATTTGGAAACTCATTTAAAAATGAATGAGACAAAGATTAGCTCCTCTAAAGCACAGTATCACGTGTATGAAATGGAAATTATCTGCCCAGCAAAAAAAAAAGCCAGAAAGAAAGAAAGAAAAAAAAACCTAAATTGCTTGTAATTACTGCCACAGAGCTAAAACACTGGAGCTGAAATTAGTCACAGAATCACAGAATCACCAAGGTTGGAAGAGACCTCAAAGATCATCAAGTCCAACCTGTCACCCAACACCTCATGACTACTAAACCATGGCACCAAGTGCCACATCCAATCCCCTCTTGAACACCTCCAGGGATGGTGACTCCACCACCTCCCTGGGCAGCCCTTTCCAATGGCTAACAACTCTCTCAGTGAAGAACTTTCTCCTCACCTCCAGCCTAAACCTTCCCTGGCACAGCTTGAGACTGTGTCCTCTTGTTCTGGTGCTGGTTGGCTGGGAGAAGAGACCAACCCCCTCCTGCCTACAATCTCCCTTCAGGTAGTTGTAGACAGCAGTAAGGTCTCCCCTGAGCCTCCTCTTCTCCAGGCTAAGCAACCCTAGCTCCCTCAGCCTCTCTTCATAGGGCTTGTGCTCCAAACCCCTCCCCAGCTTTGCTGCCCTTTTCTGGACTCCTTCCAGCAACTCAACATCTTTTCTAAACTGAGGGCCCCAGAATTGGACACAGGACTCAAGGTGTGGCCTAACAAGTGCTGAGTACAGGGGCACAATGGCTTCCCTGCTCTTGCTGGCCACACTATTCTTCATGCATGCCAGGATGCCATTGGCCTTCTTGGCCACCTGGGCACACAAATCAGCTTCATGTCTATTCCCAAGAGAAATACTCTATCACTAGAGAAATCAAGGATGCAGGTTTTGCTCAGTGTGGCTGTTGACTGCGGCTGTTAAAACATCACCCTCTAAACATTCCATGAAACTCCCAGACACATACTGATTAAGGGATTAGGCTCCAGCTAGAAAATGGTTCAGGCTTCTTGAATTTCTTACACAAATATTTTTAAAGCTGCTAATCAACAAACTGGACAGTAATATCACCTGAATCCTCTGCTTCAAGAATTAACCCTGCTTGTATGAGGATGCCAGCTGGGCTTAGGCACTTTTTCTGTAATGGACACCAGTTCACCTCACAAGGCACATCTGTTGCTCACACTTCCCAAAAACCTTTTGAGAAAGCAAATCACAGGCTAGGAGAGCATTTCCCTATTGGAGAAAAAAAATAGTCCCACAGGTCACAGGGTGCTAGGGATTTGAAGGGACCTCTGGAGGTCCTTGAGGCTCGAGGTGAGGAGAAAGTTCTTCACAGAGAGAGTTGTTAGCCATTGGAATGGGCTGCCCAGAGAGGTGGTGGAATCACCGTCCCTGAAGGTGTTCAAGAGGGGATTGGACATGGCACTTGGTGCCATGGTTTAGTAGTCATGTCTTGGGTGACAGGTTGGACTTGATGATCTTTGAGGTCTTTTCCAACCTTATAGATTCTATGATTCTATGAGTGCAACCCCCCTGACAGAGCACGACTGTATAATCTAGCACAGTTAATAATTATAGCATGATTTGGGTTGGAAGGGATCTCCAAAGGTCATCTGGTCCAACCCCCTTGCAGTGAGCAGGGACATCTTCCACTAGATCAAGCTGCTCAGAGCCTTGTCGAGCCTGACCTTGAATATCTCCAGGGATGGTGTCTCAACTACCTTATGAAAGGTACACTTGATGTATCATAACTGCTTTTACTGAGCTCCTCATAAGCTGAAATCAATAGCTACTCAAACACCTAAGTGTGTACAATGGTGATGATGGATTTTTGTCTCCCCCCTCTCCTCCTTTTATTCCATCCCTTGTCAGTACAAGCCACTGCAGAGGAAGATGGGTGACACCAGAAGGTCACACACGTGCCAGTGGTTCCTGGCTGCTTTAGAAGCAGCCAGACTAGGTTCTAGTTCTTTATTTCACATACTCTTCCTAATGCCTCACTACAGGGAATTTCCTTCACAATTTTAATAGAAAAAAAATCCCCCCTGAAACTAATTTGACAGAGTGGAATCTAAATTGCACTCTCCTTCAAAATCAAATACTTTTGGTACAATGTACTCCGGGTGCAGGAGAACCGCCACCAATAAATGAAATTGAAGATAAAACCTGCAAATTTTTCAGTGGAGAATGATAACACTTAGCAAAGATAATTGCACACATTCAACATAAAATGAGAACTCGAGGAGAATACTGTAAAGTCACAAAATATTTGGATTTGAAGTACTGAAAATGTCTTGCAGCTGAGGATCTATCAGCTGGGGGGGGGGGGGGAATGGTATTCTCCATTTCCTCCCGTGTAAGTGAAGCTATTTTACACACAAAGCCATGCAATTAGTGTTGGTACACAATGACTTCTTTTTCAGGCTCACTCTTTGTGCAGCACCACAGAACAAACATCAGACTGAAAATAGAACCCAGTGATAAAAAAAGATATCCAGGCCTTTCATTGGTGTAAATGGCCTAAGTCCACAAAATGAAGACAGATGAAATAGCTTGATATCGTCTTCTGGTGCAGAAGAGGGTGGGGGCAGCAAGGCAAGCATCACCTTCCATTTCCCTCATTACCTCAGAGTGACCAAAGTTACTTCAGAAAAGAATTATATTTCTGTGTTGCCTTCATAGTTTTATCATCTTGCTGAGCTCTGCTTAGCAGCAGTGGTGGGATTGTGAGCTCTAGGCAAGCAGTTGGACTTGATGACCTCAAAGTACTCTTCCAAACTCAACAGTTCTATGATTAAATGAAAGCAAAATGTAGTTGAGTAGGTTGAGGGTTTGTTGTTATGATCAGAGGGCTGGAACACCTCTCCTATGAGGACAGACTGAAAGAGTTGGGGCTGTTCAGTATGGAGGAAACAAGGCACCGAGGTGGCTTAATTGTGGCCTTCCAGTATCTGAAAGGGGCTACAAGAAGGCTGGGGAGGGACTTTTGATGGTGTCAGGTAGTGGTAGGACTAGGGGGAATGGAATGAAGCTGGAGGTGGGGAGATTCAGGCTGGACATGAGGAGGAAGTTCTTCCCCATGACAGTGGTGAAGCCCTGGCATGGGTTGTCCAGGAAGGTGCTTGAGGATCCATCCCTGAAGGTGTTTAAGACCAGGCTGGATGAGGCTGTGGCCAGCCTGATCTAGTGTGGGGTGTCCCTGGCCATGGCAGGGGGGTTGGAACTAGATGATCCTCGTGGTCCCTTCCAACCCTGACTGATTCTATGCTTATTCCGATCTTCTCTACGCCCAGTGCACACAAACAGAAGGTACTGCCCTGGTTTGCATTGTCCCTGCTCTCACAAAATAGAAAGCTTTTTGCCTGTCACTGAAAAAATGGAGAGCAGCTTTTGGAGTATCTGTCACATCTTTTACTTCTGCAATAATAATACCATCTTGAGATGCTTTGGGGTTTGCTTTATTATGCCAGGGATATCTAAATTGTATCTCTTCAGTTACACGCTAGATAAAAATTGCCCAGCACAGTTTTCCTTGCCTGTTTTCATGGTGCTTATACTTAAGATATCTTTATCTTCAAAACAGTATAGTTGGTAAAAAAAATATTTGCCCTGTGGAGAGCATGTTATTGCTTCAGTATTGAATTCTGACTTTTGAGTGAAGGCTCTCATGCAACTTCTCCAACAATCTAATAATAAGAAAAAAAAGTCCAAAATAAACCAAACAAAACCCAGAGGAAAGTATTTCCAGCAGAATAAACAGCTCATACTTAGAATAAATCCAAGGATAATATTTATTTTCTATTTACACTTACATCATCATAGAATGGAATCCTAGAATCATCAATAAGGTTGGAAGAGACCTCAAAGATCATCAAGTCCAACCTGTCACCACAGGCCTCATGACTACTAAACCATGGCACCAAGTGCCACGTTCAATCCTCTCTTGAACACCTCCAGGGATAGGGACTCCACCACCTCCCTGGGCAGCACATTCCAATGGCTAACAACTCCCTCTGTGAAGAACTTTCTCCTCACCTCCAGCCTAAACTTCCCCTGGTGCAGCTTGAGACTGTGTCCTTTTGTTCTGGTGCTGGTTGCCTGGGAAAGGAGACCAATCCCCTCCTGGCTACAACCTCCCTTCAGGCAGCTGTAGACAGCTACAGCACCTCTCCATCATGCAATTCCACAAAGACAAACCCTGCACCATCACTATTCTCAGAATAGTTTTAAGGAAGAGAACACCTCCAGGAATCCAGCTCACCTGGACCTTATTCCCACTAGCACGAGGGTGCTCTGATTTTGCAGGTCCTACGTTTGACTTTTTCAACAGGCTTTACCTTTCCTAAGCTGATTTTGAGGGGAGGGGGGAAATCTCATTTTAAGAGAAGACCAAATTAAGCACATGCCCAAGACACTGGCTGCCTCTGCTTGTAAACTTTTGGTTCCTGGCAATCCAAGACCCACAGTGCTCCACACATGCAATGCTTACTGCATTATCATTACCATGCAAGGTCTATTGGGTAACGCTGCCAGACCACCACAGCCCTCTTCAATTGCCAAGGCATTTAAGAGCCTAAAGTGGTTCAGATAAACATTTATTTCACTTTGAGCTCTGGGAGTATTGTTTTGTTTTTAAACCAACAATATTAGAAACAACAAATCAGCTTCAAATTCCAAGCAGCTAACAGGACCATTAATGATTAAAGAAGTTCATGGGGTCATACTAAAAAAGGCAATAAATATGAAGTCTCCACATACTTCCTTGACCTGGTTTAAGCCTGCTCAGCTAGGAGGCTTTGGCAGAAATGTGGTGGAAGGAAGGAGGGCAGTGCTTCCAGGCAGAGACATTTTTCAAGGTGTTAATTAATTTGGCAAGTATAATTATTTTTCATGTGGGTGCCAAGGTGTCTCTCCCATTCCATGGAATCCTGGTGCTGTGACATTACAAAAGGCACACATGAGCCCTCAGCTCTCATTACAGCACCCCATTAGGTCATCCACAAATAACAGTCTCAAATCTGATTAAATGGGTTTTAGCTCAGTAAAAGTGCTAAGGAACAGGGTGTTTATGGACTCTCAGAGACCCATAGCAGCTCAGAACCTCCAAAGACGTCTTCCAACAAGCCAGGGAGGTAAACAACTTCCAGTGCAATGAAAGCCTGCTCACACAGAAAGCTCTTGTCAAGCTGAACTCAACGGGAGGCCCAACAGCTGCCATGGGAAGCAAAGCCAAATGTATGCCAGAGCTGATCCACATCCACATGCTATCACTACTGTCTTTGGGCAATATTAGGAGAAGAAAAACGGACAAGGGAGAAAAATCACTCTGAAATAATCTTTCAGCTGCTTCTTCAGCAGCTACTCCCTTCCCAGCAGCAACAAACGCCACTTGACTGGCTCAGCTGTAGAGCAAGACCCCAGCATGGGGAAAGGATTATACTCCTGGGCACCACAAAAAGCCTGCAAAAAAAACAACCCAGTAAACCAAACACTAAATACAACCACTAGGTTAACCTCTGGTTATGACAGAGAAATAAAACAAGTGGAACGGAAAAGGAAACAGTCACTTACAGCTGCAGTGGCACAGCCTGCTTTCGCTATGCTGCAAGGCAGCTCTGCCTGCCAGGTTACTGCACTGGATTTAGCAGATGCTTCAAGTTCTCAATTTTTGGGCAACCCATGCTGTTCTCCTGCCTTTAGGAGTCCAGAGGCTGCCTAGTCTGCTCATAGCTCTCAAGTCCTGCTGGGTTTGGATCCCAGAAAGGAGCTGTTGTCCTTCAGCGCGCCATAGATCGCAGGCTCCTGGTCTTTTTGGGCACCAATCCAGAGGAGCTTGCATGCAGACAGACACTCCACGGCTGGCTAAAATCTGCTATAGGGTATTGCAGTCTGGCCAGCAGCATTTATTAGAGAGAACTGCTGTAGCAGCAAATACACGTGTATTCAGATGCCGTTCCCGTTTTCCCCTTTCGCTTGCCGGGCACGTCAGCATGGTAATGCTGTAGTACCCACAGGGGGATATCCAGCAACTCAACAGCACAACTGCCAGGAATATTTCAGTCCAGGTTAGAGATTTCCAAGAAGTTAAAAAAAAAAAAATAAATAAAATAAATCCTATTACTTTCCTTCCTGTCAAAAATCTGTAATCACTGGCAAAGGCAAATTTAACACAAGAGCAAACAAATTGGCTACATGAAAAACTCACCAACCCCAAGGGTTTAGTCTCTTGCCATGGCCAATGGTGGCTACTCAGGAAATAGTCTAAGGGTAAGGCCAATATACACTGACAGTATCACAGAATGTTAGGCTTTGGAAGGGACCTTGAAAGATCATCTAATCCAAACCCCTGCCATAGCAGGATCACCTAGAGCAGGTCACACACCAATGCATCTAGGTGGCTTTCAAATGCCTCTAGAGAAGGAGACTGAACAACCTCTCTGGGCAGCCTGTTCCAGTGTTCTGTCACCACCACATAAGGGGGAAAAAAGGGTTTTCCTTATTCAGAATTAAACAGCTTGGAAAAGACCTTTGAGATCATCAAGTCCAACCTACCATCCAACACCATCTAACCAACTAAACCATGGCACTGAGTGCCTCATCCAGGCTCATCACTTCCAGTGATGGTGACACTACCACCTCCCTGGGCAGCACATTCCAGTGGACAATCTCTCTTTCTGGGAAGATTTTCTTCCTAAGATCCAACCTACCTAAACCTCCCCTGGTACAGCTTGAGACTGTGTCCTCTTGTTCTGGTGCTGGTTGCCTGGGAGAAGAAACCAACCCCCACCTGGCTACAACCACCCTTCAGGTAATTGTAGACGGCAATAAGGTCTCCCCTGAGCCTCCTCTTCTCCAGGCTAAGCAACCCCAGCTCCCTCAGCCTCTCCTCATAGGGCTGTGCTCCAAACCCCTCCCCAGCTTTGTTGCTCTTCTCTGGATACGTTCCAGCAACTCAACATCTTTCCTAAACTGAGGGGCCCAGAACTGGACACAGGACTCAAGGTGTGGCCTAACCACTGCTGAGTACAGGGCACAATGACTTCCCTGCTGCTGCTGGCCACACTATTCTTGATGCATACCAGGATGCCATTGGCCTTCTTGGCCACCCGGGCACACTTCTGCAATCCAGATCACAGCCCTTCTTAAAAACAGTTCTGAAGACATATTTCTTGCTTATCATTCCCACAGTTTCAAGCACATGTAGCATAAAATAACTGGATTTGTGTTAAAATCAATGCAGATCTGCCTAACAAGCACCCTGGGTTTGGTTTATATCATCATCTCGGTGCTTATCTGCAACAAAGTGATGCTAATGTTGAGCTTAGGACAAGACTTCAACTTAAATGAAGTCCCCTCTGTCAGCCTATCATTCAGTGATCTTCCCATGCTTTCTGTTTCCTTCCTCTGTATCTACACTGAAGATTCTCTGGAAAACATCTTAGAAATCCTGACCAAATCATGGAATGGTTTGGGTTGGAAGGGACCTCAAAGACCGTTTTGTACCAACCCCCACATCATAGGCAGGGACACCTATGGCTCAGGGGTGACCTCATTGCCCTCTACAACTACCTGAAAGGTGGTTGTAGCCAGGAAGGGGTTGGCCTCTTCTCCCAGGCAACCAGCACCAGAACAAGGGGACACAGTCTCAAGTTGCGCCAGGGGAGGTTTAGACTCGAGGTAAGGAGGAAATTCTTCACCAAGCGAGTCATTCGTCATTGGAACGGGTTGCCCAGGGAGGTGGTTGAGTCATCGTCCCTGGAGGCGTTCAAGAGGAGATTGGACGTGGCACTTGGTGCCATGGTCTAGTCATGGGGTCTGTGTTGATAGGTTGGACTCGATGATCCTCGAGGTCCTTTCCAACCTAAGTTATACTGTGATACCTTCCACTAGACCAGGTTGCTCAAGGCCCTGTCCAATTTGGCCTTGAACACCTCCAGGGAAGGAGCATCCACAACCTCCCTGGGCAACCTGTTCAGCATTTTAGATTATAATACATAATATTACACCATTAGCAGTGGTCAGAAGAAAGCTGGCAGATTATTCAGGTATGGAAGGCTAACAAGGGCCTGTCGTTTAGCTGGAATAGCCAGAATACCTTGAAAGGGGTATTCAGATGCACATAGCAATGAATTTGTACAACTGGCAAAAAGAAGCCATTGACAAACAGCAGCCATTTCCAAAATCTCTGTCAGCTGATGCCACATATATAAAATTTTCCCCACAAATGAGCATCTGTTATACAAAAAAACCCCACCAAAAAAACCACCAAGCCCCCCACACATGTACAAAAAAAAACCCCAACAACACCATGAACAAACAAAATCCCCAGCAACAGAAAAGCTTCAGGGGAAGGAAACTCTCAAAATACATCTTTATAATCTAAGGCTTTTGTGATCATGTTTTGGATTAAAGGTTAGACTTTAATCTAGACATCTGGGGCTGGATTTATCCTATTGGTAGACAAACTGGAAACAACTGTTCCCCATCCCAAAACCAGAAGCAGACAGTCTCTTTCCATTGTTTTGCATAACAATACTGTGGAAATGAGCTTAAAGTGACATTTTCACTCAAGCTTTTGTTACAGAAGAATGCTAATCATTCCCATCCTGCTTCCCAATCACTCACTGCTTCTTAACTTCATTAACAACTTAAGATTCAGCATAGACACAGAAGTCCTACAGAATGAAAAGACAGGCAGCAGAAATAAATTCATCAAAACCATTCTGAAGTCTCTTCTCACTGCCAAATAAAAGCTATGTAGAGATGAGCCATCCTAACACCAGGAGAGGCCACGTGGCAATGGCACTGGATTGTGACTCATAATCCTATACTCATGTGCCAATAAGACTCCTTGGGATGACCTCAGACAAGTCATCCCATATAGCTCTTGAAGCTGCAAGAAGAGATGATATCATGCCTGAAGCACCACTGAGATAGCAAAAAGGTAGATTTGCGTATAGGAGACCCTAAGACACAGTGAAAGGGGGCACAAAGTACTTGAATAGTAATAGTGGTGAGATGGGGCAAACTGCATCAGAATGGGGTGCCCAGCAAGCTGGTGGAGTCACCATCCCTGGAGGTGTTCAAAAGGGGATTGGACATGGCACTTGGTGCCATGGTTTAGTCATGAGGTCTGTGGTGACAGGTTGGACTTGATGATCTCTGAGGTCTCTTCCAACCTTGGTGATTCTGTGATAAACCTGTAATTGGCAAGTCTAACAAAGTTAAGACTGATTTTACCTTGCTTCACTTAAAGCCCCTGAGCACACTCCTCTGATTCACAATTAAGGCTATGCTGGCACTGTCCCATCATTTAAAGCAAGCCTGGTTGTCCCATATGGATGATATTGAGAATCTCATCTTTACACAGGTGAGTCAGCCTGTTTTTAAACCTAACTAGCAGCAGGCAGGATATTGCTCTAAACTTGATTAAACATAATTTCATCTACAGAAAGACAAAGGCTGGGCCTGGCAAAGGAAAGAGTCAGCACAACGAATATACATGTGTAACAGAATGGAGAATATGCAGCAGAGTGCCTGCTGAAGGGCAGATTTTAAACTGACCTTCACAATCTGCAAAGGAAGCAGTGAGTTACAAGCAAGGTTTTACAGAAGGAATATTTACCCATCAAGTTCAACTGAGCTTCTATAAATAATGCAGAAGCAAAACACTAATTGGCCTGTTGCAGAAAAAAAAATTTGCATTTCACAACTCACTGCTCTTCCTGTATATTATCTAGGGGGTTATCCTGACTAATCCAAGAACACAGAGATCTGTCCAAACAGTCAGTGCAAGGCCCCCAGAAGAAGAACCAGCTCTTTCTTTTTTAACCTGGTTTCTTGAGACACTTTCATTGCCCAGCTATCCATCCCTCTATTGCTTTACCCCTCCTTTGAAGCTGCTTGCGCATTTCAGCCATGTCTTAGAATCATAGAATCAACAAGGTTGGAAAAGACCTCAAAGATCATCAAGTCCAACCTGGCACCACAGACCTCATGACTACTAGACCATGGCACCAAGTGCCACGTCCAATCCCCTCTTGAACACCTCCAGGGATGGTGACTCCACCACCTCCCTGGGCAGCACATGCCAATGGCTAACAACTTTCTCTGTGAAGAACTTTCTCCTCACCTCCAGCCTAAACTTCCCCTGGCACATCTTGAGACAACCACCCTTCAGGTAGTTGTAGAGAGCAATAAGGTCTCCCCTGAGCCTCCTCTTCTCCAGGTTAAACGATCTCAGCTCCCTCAGCCTCTCCCTGTAGGGCTTGTGCTCAAGGCCTCTCCCCAGCCTTGTTACCCTTCTCTGGGCACATTCAAGTGTCTCAATATCCTTCTTAAACTGAGGGGCCCAGAACTGGACAAAGGACTCAAGGTGTGGCCTAACCACTGCTGAGTACAGGGGCACAATGACTTCTCTGCTCCTGCTGGCCACACTATTCTTGATGCATGCCAGGATGCCATTGGCCTTCTTGGTCACCTGGGCACACTGCTGGCTCATGTTCAGCCAGATGTCATTCAGTACCCCCAGGTCCCTCTCTGTTTGTCAGCTCTCCAGCCACTCTGACCCCATCCTGTAGCACTGCATGGGGTTACTGTGACCAAAATGCAGCACCTGGCACTTGGACTTGTTGAATGCCATCCTGTTGGACTCTGCCCACCTGTCCAGCCTATCAAGGTCCCTCTGCAGAGCCCTTCTACCTTCTAACAGATCAAAACCTGCTTCCAACTTGGTGTCATCTGCAAATTTACTGATGATGGACTCAATCCCCTCCTCCAGATCATCAATCAAGATATTAAACAGGATGGGGCCCAGCACTGATCCCTGGGGGACACCACTAGTGCCTGGCTGCCAGCTGGATGTGGCACCATTCACCACCACTCTCTTGGCACAGCCCTCCAGCCACTTCCTAACCCAGCACAGAGTGCTGCTGTCCAAGCCACGAGCTTCAGAAATACTGCTTGTAAAAGTTCAACCCAAAACTTCAGCAACAAAAAGTGATCCAAAATAACATCTTGATGATGGAAAGGCAATCATAAGCCACATAAACCATTTCAAGAGCAGACACCCAGCAGTCACCATTTGTGCTGCCTTGATAGCCTGCATTCAGGAGAGACTGAGGCTCCTGCCAGACAAAGAAGGGAGAGATGCAAGGGTGAAGGAGAGCACAAGTTCACTTTAGGACATGGTGGTGTTAGGTCAATGGTTGGACTTGATGACTCAGAAGCCTTTTTCAACTGAAACGATTTTATCATTCAATTCCATAATTCTAAATGAACTGAGTATGAAAGTCTATCAGCAGAGGGTACAAACCTGCCCCTCCCCCCCCTTTTCTATCTGATACAGACTAAGTGTCCTTTTAAGGAGACAGAAATTATCATCAAAGCTTCAGGTTGTGATCATGTTTCCTCTTGCTTAGAGGTTTCTGTGTTCCCTCCCTGCATACAGAACACACGCTTGAGATTGATCTCACTCCTTTAACTCTGCTTTTTTTTGGTAATTATAATTAACTCAAGCAGCTTTCCAAAGGTTAGAAGAATTATTGCACTGTTAGGAAAGGGTCATCCCCATCGAGAGAAGAGACCTAGAAAAAAATCTCTCAGAAGCCAGACACACAGCCGAATCATTATGTGCCACTGAGTTACCACCCACCCCTGGAGCAGTCCCTGGCTAGGCACACTCTCTGTCCTCACCACAAATGCAAAGCAAACCGAGCTTGCTGCAACAGACTTGCCAATATGCTTGGTTAAATCTTCATGAATACTTCAGAGAGGGTATTTAACCTTGTGTCCACCACATGGCTGAGAACAGGCATCCAGCCAGTTACAGTGACTCAGGGGACACACAGTTACCCCATGCCCTGCAGTATCTCTTCTTGAAGTCACACTAGGCTAACAAGGGTCTGCTTTTTGTACTGCTATTCTTGTCTTCATTCTTTATCAAGGAATCTACCAACACTTGCTGAGAATGTTAAGTGGACAAACCTGCAAAATAGCTGAAAGTTGCTCCCAAGAAGTTTAAGCAGTTAAGTCCCTTTCCGTGACTCGGCTGGAAAGGTTTTTTCACTTACAGAGTTACCATCAGCCTAGCAGCTACTTACATTTGCAAATCCACCCACCTTTGAAAGTGTAATACCCCAAACAGAAGACTCCTCTACTTTACTACCTGCCTGGGTGGCACGCATGGAAGAAGTCCATGGCTTGGACGGGAGCACATTGCGATGGGTTAGGAACTGGCTGGAGGGCCGAGCCCAGAGAGTGGTGGTGAATGGTGCCACAGCCAGCTGGCAGCCAGGCACTAGTGGTGTGCCCCAAGGATCAGTGCTGGGCCCTGTGCTTTTTAACATCTTTATTGATGATCTGGATGAGGGCATTGAGTCCATCATCAGTAAATTTGCCAACGACACCAAGCTGGGGGCAAGAGTTGATCTGCTGGAGGGTAGAGAGGCTCTGCAGAGGGACCTCGACAGGCTGGACAGATGGGCAGAGTCCAACAGCATGAGATTTAACACATCCAAGTGCCGGGTTCTGCACATTGGCCACAACAACCCCATACAGTGCTACAGGCTGGGGTCAGAGTGGCTGGAGAGCAGCCAGGCAGAGAGGGACCTGGGGGTGCTGGTTGATGGTAGGCTAAACATGAGCCTGCAGTGTGCCCAGGCAGCCAAGAAGGCCAATGGCATCCTGGCCTGCATCAAGAACAGCGTGGCCAGCAGGAGCAGGGAGGTCATTCTGCCCATGTACACTGCACTGGTTAGGCCACACCTCGAGTACTGTGTCCAGTTCTGGGCCCCTCAGTTTAGGAAGGAGGTTGACTTGCTGGAACGAGTCCAGAGAAGAGCAACAAAGTTGGTGAGGGGTTTGGAACACAAGCCCTATGAGGAGAGGCTGAGGGAGCTGGGGTTGCTCAGCCTGGAGAAGAGGAGACTCAGGGGTGACCTTATCACTCTCTACAACTACCTGAAGGGAGGTTGTAGACAGGCGGATGATGGTCTCTTCTCCCAGGCACCCAGTACCAGAACAAGAGGACACAGTCTCAGGCTGCGCCAGGGGAGGTTCAGGTTGGATGTTAGGAAGAAGTTCTATACAGAAAGAGTGATTGCGCTATGGAATGGGTTGCCCGGGGAGGTGGTGGAGTTGCCGTCATTGAAGGTGTTCAGAAGGAGACTTGATGGGGTGCTTGGTGCCATGGGTTAGCTGTTTGGATGGGTTGGATTGGTTGATGGGTTGGACACGATGATCTTGAAGGTCTCTTCCAACCTGGTTTGGTTTATTCTATTCTATTATTCTGTAAACACCTTCACATCCCTGGAGGTGTTTAAGAAAAGACTGGATGAGTTTCTTAGTGCCATAGCTTAACTGATTAGTTAGGGTTGGGTGATGAGTTGGACTTGATGATCTTGGAGGTCTCTTCCAACCTGGTTGATTCTGTGATTCTGTGAAGAGGGGCAGCACAGATGGGCTGCATTCAACTGCCTGCCGCAAGAACCAGATGCCCATGTAGAAAGTAGCCTGCAAACTTCAACATCTGACTCCTTGGCTAGTTCCACTGATAACAGCTGAGATGACAGTTCAGAAGTTGCCTCTGGGTCTATCACATGGTTATCCCGCTGATGAGCTATCCAGGCTGTCCTAACCTTTGAGGTACAACTTTTATTCAATTTGCCTGTCTTCCAGAGGAAATGATGCATTCTCCTTCACTCGCTGCACAAGTTATTGCACAAGTCCTTCAATAAAAATCTCCCAATGGATTCTTTATGGATAGATAAAAATGAAATGTTTCTGCTTGATAAGTCTGGTTTCTTCTTGGATCTCACTGGTTATTTTAAGGTAACTTTTTTGGAAGAGGTTCTGACTGGACCAATAATATCTTGTAGATATCCAGACAAATGTTATTTTAGAAGGAACTAGAGACAAGTGGCATAAATCAGCACATAATTCACCCCAAATCTCTAATACAGCTCTGTGGAAAAACAGGCATTTATCAAAGATCAGTGGAAAGGCTTTAAGGAACCTAAATGAATTTATTTTACTGATTTCTTTCAGCAGCTCAAGCACACTTGTTCCCAATCTTCAGTTGAGAAGAATTCATATCAAAGCACTGCTTCTGCTTTCCACAGGGAGGAAGAATCACATAGAAAAGCCCTGGAGGGAGCCCAGGGTAAAGTTTATGTTTACAAACATGATCCTGCCTCAGGGGTTTGTTACTGAAGAGTCCCTGTGTGGTGGGAGGCTGCATTCATAAATCCTCAATTCTTCAGAAACATCACAAATGCTGAGCCAGACCCAGACGTTCTGGTAATTTGAGTTGATTTTTTGCATAACACAGGTCATCAACGAACAAAAATAAATTATTCTTAACACGATATTTTGGGTGTACTTGGTCTTCTCCTGAGCATGACCCTGACAATCTCCTGCTTTGTGTTCTGTGAAGCAGATCCAGCTCATGGGCACAATCTTTTTGCCATTGCCCCAGGGAGAGTCTTGCTTAACACCTGGATCTTCTACACTATCTTCTTCAGAAAGAGAAATCACAGAATTGTCAGAGTTGGAAGGGACCTCGAGGATCATCTAGTTCCAAGCCCCCTGCCATGGGCACCTCACACTAGATCAGGTTACCCAGGGCCACATCCAGGGATGAGGCTTCCACCACCTCCCTGGGCAACCTGTGCCAGTGTCTCTCCACCCTCATGGTGAAGAACTTCTTCCTAATGTCTAATCTAAATCTGCCCTCTCCTAGCTTGGATCCATTGCCCCTAGTCCTATCACCACCCAACACCCTAAAAAGGCCCTCACCTGCTTTCTTGTAGGCCCCCTTCAGATATTGGAAGGCCACAATAAAGTCTCCTTGGAGCCTTCTCATCTCCTTTAAGCCCTAACTTCCTCAGCCTGGCTTCATAGGGGAGGAGCTCCAGCCCTCTGATCATCCTTGTGGCACTTCTCTGGACATGCTCCAGCACATCCATCTCTTTCTTGCAATCGGGGCTCCAGAACTGGACAGTGCTCCAGGTGGGTTCTCACAAGAGCAGTGTAGAGGGGGAGAATCACCTCCCCTGACCTGCTGGCCACACTTCTCTTGATGCAACCCAGAATACGGTTGGCTTTCTGGGCTGCAAGTGTACACTGGCAGCTCACATTGAACTTCTCATCTAGCAGCACCCCCAAGTCCTTTTCTTCAGGGCTGAATCTCATCTTAAAGAACAGCTAATGAAGAATCCACTACCATTCCTAGTTAAGGTCTTCCAAAAATAATAATAACAAAGATGTTCAGCTTATTTCTTGCATAAATTGCTCTGCTATTGACATGAATTTCGCTGTCTACCAACCCTGCCTGTTCAAGGATGCTCTGCTTCCCTTGTGACATACTGAAGATCCATTTACTTCTCCAGAGTAAAAGAAGTAATGATATGTGGCCTCTCTTCTCTTTTCCCAGATTCAAGACAGGCAGGAATGAGGCATCCATAACATGCACATGAACCTACCCCAGCATCTGACACAATGACTTATGACTCAGCAGACAGGAGTATCTCTGAATAGACAGATGGCATCTAATTCAGTACATTATTAACAGGGATTTAATGACCAGAATAAGTAATTACGTGCCAGAAGCTAGTTTCAGTCTGGCTAAATAGTAGCAAACCAAGCAAATCATTCTGCTCCTAATGTAAAGGGGCAATGCGATTTACAACGTTCTGTTAAGACTTCACCTTTAAGCAAAGAAGAATTAAACTTCACAGAATGAAAACCAAAAGGAGCAGGTAGGCTGGATGGAGGGGAAGCAGAAAGCAGACAGAGAAAGACCACATGTCCCCAAGGAGGGACAGCATGCATTGGGGAAGAGAGGCCAAGTGCCAAGACTGGCTGATGCATCTATATGTACATCCAAAGCTCTAGTCTTCAGAGCTTGCTTTCAGGATGGTCAGAGTCAGTTTCTCCTCAATATTGCTAGATAAATCTACACCTTGAGTATGGATTATACATCCTTGAAGTGCTAGAGATTGCCCCCAAATAAAATGGTAGAACTACTGTTGTTAGATAGATGTTTCAATCACCCAGAGCAATGCTTCCAGGACAAGATGTAAGCAGGTGAAGACATTTCTTACATTATACAGTAATCTAGTCTATCAGAAGGCACATGTGTCACATCTCAATTGGTCATTTTCTACTGGCATGCGTGTAATTAAGGCACACAGTAGGTCAAAGTAACAAAACATTTTAACCCATCCAACCAAATTCTGCCTAGTTTCTCGCCTTCAGTTTCAAGGTGTTTGCATTACCCTCAGAGTCAAAGACAAAACATAGCTTTCTCTAATTCAAGCAAAGGCAAAGCTTCCCTATAGTCTTCCAAAGCTATCTGAAAACAGCCTCTTCCCACAAACTACAACACAGAAGGGTTAGCAAACTTATCAGGGCACTTTGCCAAGAAAGGTTTACTGTTGGAATGTCCTGGCTCTGCATTCAATGTTTAGTTTGATCAATGATCAGTTTTGAGATTCCTTTCTCAGGAGATAAAACATCCTATCTACTCTGAATTACACAAGCAACACAAGCATGATTTACATCCCTCAAAACACAGTACTTTATGATTCTTCACAGCATGTCTCTATGGCCAAACTTCTGCTCAGCTTGAAAAATCATTAAACTGGACCAGCAATGCTGTGATTACCTCTCTCAGCCTATCCAGCAAAGGAAACTACAAGGAACACTGCTCATGATAAAAACAAAACAAACAAACAAAAAGTCCCTAAGCAATTATGCCAAATGAGAATTAGATTTGCAATTGTATTAATGTAACTCTTTTGCATATATTCTCAATACCTCTGGTCCTATTTTCTAGGCAGACAAAGCTTAAAGACTTTAAACATTATGTTAAAATACTCCCACAACACTGTGACAGAAAAAAACATGTAGCAGTTAAAAATATACATATAATGAAGAAAAAAAAATCAGTTAAAGGCATGACCACTCTGAAAGGACAATTTCATCTGTGGTGATTTTATCAAATCTCCATCCAAAGGTCACTGGTGTTCACTGCACTAACAGTACCTAACTTCTCTATTCCAGTGGTGAATTAGGAATGTGCTTTTCAGCATAAAAATGTAGAGTAGAGTAGAGTAGAGTAGAGTAGAGTAGGTTGGAAGAGACCTTTGAGATCATCAAGTCCAACCTATCACCCAACACTATCTAATCAACTAAAGCATGGCACCAAGTGCCTCATCCAGTCTCTTCCTGAACACCTCCAGGGATGGTGATTCCACCACCTCCCTGGGCAGCACATCCCAATGGCCAATCTCTCTTTCTGGGAAGAACTACTTCCTAACATCCAGCCTAAACCTCACCTGGTGCAGCTTGAGACTGTGTCCTCTTGTTCTGGTGCTGGGTGCCTGGGAGAAGAGACCAGTCCCCACCTAGCTACAACCTCCCTTCAGGTAGTTGTAGACAGCAAGAAGGTCTCCCCTGAGCCTCCTCTTCTCCAGGCTAAGCAACCCCAGCTCCCTCAGTCTCTCCTCACAGGGTTTGTGCTCCAGACCCCTCCCCAGCTTTGTTGCCCTTCTCTGGACACGTTCCAGCAACTCAACATCTTTCCTAAACTGAGGGGCCCAGAACTGGACACAGGACTCAAGGTATTTCAGGTATTTCAAAGATTTAATGCCACCTATGAAAAATAAACATATTCTCAGTTTCACCTTATAGAATCACAGAATCATTTCAGTTGGAAAAGACCCTTAAGACGACAGAGTCCAACCATTATCCAAGTCTATAAATTCTGGTGCCAAACCATTAACCTCAGCACCACATCTCTGCCTTTTTTAAACACCTCCAGGGATGGGGAGCCTGTTCTAGTGCTTGAAAACCTCTTCAGAGAAGAAGCTTCTTCTAATAGCCAATTTAAACCTCTCCTGGTGCAACCTGAGGCCATTTCCTCTTATTCTGTCTCTAGCTACTTTGGAGAAGACACCAACATCCCTATCACTACAATTTCCTTTCAGGGAGTTGATGAGAGCCAGAAGGTTCAGCCTCCTTTTTTCCACACTAAACAACCTCAGGTCCCTCAGCCACTCCTCACCAGCCCTGTTCTCCAGACCCTTCACCAGCTTTGTTGCCCTTCTCTGGACACACTCCACCACCTCAATGTCCTTCTTGGAGTGAGGGCCCAAAATTGAACCCATTACTCAAAGTGTGACCTCACCAGTGCTGAGCACAAGGGGACAATGCCCTTGGTCCTGCTGGCCACACTATCACTGGTCCAGACCAGGATGTTGGTGGCTGCCTTGGCCACCTGGGCACATGGAGGTGTTCAAAAGGGGCTTGGACGTGGCACTTGGTGCCATGGTCTAGTAGTCATGAGGTTTTGGGTGACAGGTTGGACTTGATGATCTTTGAGGTCTCTTCCAACCTTTTTGATTCTATGATGGCTTATGATCAGGTTGCTGTCAGTCAACCAGCACTCCCAGGTGTTTCTCTGCTGGGCAGTTTTCCAGCCACTCTGCCCCAAGCCTGGAGTGTTCATGGATTTGTTGCAACACAAGTGCAGCACCCAGTACTTGGCCCATATGGGCACTCCTCGCACTCTTCAAGCTGCCAGTAACTTCAGTGTCTTTCTAGTGCAAGTGGAAACAGGGTATGACAAACAGGTGAAAGACAAGGAAAAACATGTATCATCTGTTGTCAAGAAAAGATATTGTTTTCACTCACGCACTGCTATTTTTCACATTGCCGAAGCACGAAACACTCTCAGAAAGGTTACTTCTGAAGTACACTGAAAGGTTACTTTTGAAGTATGCTGAAAGGTTACTTCTGAACTATGCAAAGACTCTGTCACATCAGATGGCTCAAGCTGTCAGCTGATTTACTGTGATTGTGCTAATTATCTCTTACTAATTACTGCAGTCTCACATTCAGAGTCATAAGCAATACATGGAACTCACATTTGGCCCAAAAGCAAGAGATCCACTCAAAAAGAAAACCAAATCACCCCAAAACCACAGCCAAGTTTACCCCTATTTCAGTGTCTCCATGTGTCTATCACTTGACACAATTCTGCATCCCAAAAAAGCTCAGGGGAACAGAACCTTCTCCAACGCATACTGGAGGTCAGCAAATTAGTATTTCAAGGGAATGATCTGGAGAATGCTTTGCCCATTGGCTTTGTTCTGCTTACAGTAAGGAGTACTTTGGAAGGTCACAAACAGATCAAGGCCAGTTCACAGAGGCCCCATAGATGGGCAGATCAGTGGCAGAACAGGAGGCACATGTCTACAGCATTACTGGGTCGCACACTGGTTGCTCTTGGTTGGGCTGAAATGGGGTCTCAGGCCAAAGGATCAGGGAGATGAGGATGGAATCTGAGGTAGGTGTCCTTTGAAAGCCACTGTGCAAGGCACTGAAAGGGAGGAGAGCACAGGTATCCAAAGACATCATCTTTCAAAATCACACTCACCACCAGAGCTCTGCAGAGCTGCAAGGTTTTTCTTGATAAATATTTCCTGGGATAATTTTTCCTTGCTCTGGGTAAGCAAGGGAGCCTGTGCCATCATCTTGAGGACAGATCTGAAATGCAAACCTGCCACATTATCTTCCCTTTCAAAATCAGATGATCAGCTGTGGCTTTAGCCCTGCCAAATTTTGCCAAATATAGCACAAAATTACACAGAACCATAGTAACTGCACTCCCACTATTGTTCTGATTTAAAGAGGAGTTTGATTACATTAGGTAAATATTTGTCCTTATGTAATAGCTCCCTCCAACCTTCTAAAAATGTGCTGTCTCCTAGAATTTAACTGAAGAGGGTACTTTTATATGTGACTGCTCTGCTCCAAAATCAAGTATACTCTATTATATCATGAGTATTAAACTGTGAGTAATGTTATTACAAGCAGTAATAGTCATCCAGACAATTATCTAGTTGCAGTTGCAGTTTTCCTATTAAATCTAGAAGCTTGAAGCATGCTCAGAGGCAATAAGAACTGCAACACCATCTCTGATGAGCTAAACAGCAGTTATTTTATTCACAGATTGTTAAATTCCTATGGCCTTGAGACTTCCAGGAAGAAAGTAACAAAGAACTGCCTCTGCATCTAAACACTGGCTCATTCTCTCTGTTGATATAATTATGAAGCTTCAGTCATATGCAAGGCTGTTCACACTGCTTTATCAACGACATGCATTGCAAAATATATGCTAACTGCAGTTTTCCCATTATAAAACTAGCTGGTGAAGTCACTGTTCTATTTCCAGCTCAGCTCTGGCACTGTGCAGATGCTGGCTGCTTAGTAAATAGAACATTATCTTTTTCTTCCCTTTTTTTTTTACCTTCTTTTTTGGTGGGGGGGAGGGGAGAACAGAACATACTGAATAATAACAACACACACAAAAATCTAGAGGCTTTTGATACCCTTTCTTCCAAGTCGTTTTAAATAGGTAATGAAATGAATGACGAGGAGCAAATTGAGGCTTGTGTGATGACTCAACGCACCAGGAGTCATGAGGAAAATGTTGAAGTTTTTGACTCCAGGTTCCATTATAATACACAGGAGCATACACAGAGGAAAGCTTTCACCTTTTAAAATAGGTGCTATCAACAGCCCAGGCAGCATTCATCAACATTCTTATCACTCAGGTAATTACATTGCTCCTGGCACTCATATGCAAAGGGAAGGAATTTAAGATCTTAATGTGAGGCTTGGAAAAGAAGGAACAAAGCAAGCAAGCTCATTTGCCCTATGTCTTTCCTTGACAGCTCCAGCTAGAACCTTCACATCTTCAGCCAGCCTCTGTGATGAAGAAAGTTTTTAGTCCCATGCAGATATATCAGTTCATTTTCCTCTGAATATTTGCTCAAATGAATTATTCCATCTGCTTTGGCTGTGCTCCTATTTATGTTCTGTGAATCTTGGAGGCAACGGGACTGTCACAAACATTTGCTCAAACAAAGGATTTAAACCAAGCCTGCTGACGGTTTTCTTCTGAAACACTGGCTATTTCTATCAGAAATGTGGTTATTACAAGAGTCCAGCTCAAACAATCACAAGACTTGCCAGCTCTTGCTGTATCATAAACAAGCAGCACAGGTCAAATGTGCTCTCCTACAGAAGAGTGCTCTACAGAATTTAGTGTTTTCAACTTCCTAAATCCTGTTGCAAGAAAAAGTCTCAGCACAGACCCCTGCCCAACTTAGAAGTCAAGCTGTCTGTCCAGGTCTTAGTCAGCACTCACAGTGCACCACACATCTCAATGCAGCGGTGGCATCTTGCATGTGTCAAAAGCTGAATGTGAAAGCACAGCAATGCAATCTCATGCAAGAATACAGCCCCCAGATGATGTTTCTACCATACCTAACCTACGGAAGATATGGCTTCCAAGTGCTTCCCTCAGTAACTCTGTCACATAAACACTGCTCTAACAAAACTCCCTCTTGCCTTTGACCAGCATTTGGTCCAAGGAGGTAAATATTGGAGGTCATGTGGGAGATACACACACAGACTTCATGGAGAGACTGTAAGACCAAAAAAAAAATAGGTAAAAATTTAAGAGATCTCTCTGGAAGGTAAGAATAGACTATTGCAGTGCCAAAAATACTGTTCAAAATAGAGCACACTTGTTCTCTCCCTTTCTACTGCCAAGAGGAATGCGCGGCAGCGGACCGGAGGCAGCTGGGACAGGTGTTTCCTCTAAAAGTAGAATTCACTCTTTTGGCCACCTATACAACATGTTTGGCCAATGTGTTCAAATCCAAGCGTGGTATCCTTCCAACAGCAACACTCAGTCGCTGGCAAGCTTCACTGGAAGCTCTGCAGTTGCCTTTCACACGATCAGACGCAAAGCTGCTTTCCGAGCTCCTGTCTGCAGTTCCTTTTTGGTTCTGAAACACGTATGGCTTTAAAATTCCCTGGAAGAGTTACAAATTA
Source organism: Melanerpes formicivorus (assembly GCF_026170545.1). NCBI lineage: Eukaryota > Metazoa > Chordata > Aves > Piciformes > Picidae > Melanerpes > Melanerpes formicivorus. The sequence continues at coordinate 1,771,903 of NW_027142374.1, forward strand.
CTCTAACCAGCTCTTTCAGCATGCAGGAATATGTGACTGGAAGGAGATTATAAATATATTTTCTTACAGCTGAGTAGTTCAAACCCAACATTTAAGTGTTGGTATAAAAATATGTGAAACCAAATTGTATGACAGAGCTTGCTTTGTCAAAACACAAATGTCTCATGAAATATGCTGTCTGGCATCGTAAGTTGTAGGTGATATTCTTTTTTCAGGCACTTTTTCTGTGAGAAATACCTATTAAAATTAACCCAGAAAAAAAAAGCATCAGCATTGCAGATTTTGACTGGTGATTTAAAAAGGCAACAACTCTGAGGTTTATCTAGATTTGGCTTAGAATTAGTTTTCCTCCCTCCCCCCCCCCCCCCCCCCGAAAAATAATTTCAGCTATGTAAAACATCTCATTGAACCTTTCATAACTACTTCAATTCACTGGTTCTTAGCTGGAAACTGCCCCCAAACCACTCCTATCTAGCCAGTTCCCCTATCTGCCTTCTTTCCTTCCAACCTTTTTCATAAGCCCACAAAGCAAAAAAATCAATGCTTGATTTCAGAATCACAGAATCACCAAGGTTGGTGATCTATTTACACAGTTCCTTAGATGGACAAAGTTTTTTATTTACACAGTGCTTTACACTTCAGTTTCTAGCCATTTATCTGATCCAATAAACATTTTTAAACAGATAAAATCAGAAGAGATCAGACATCCTTAGGCAGACAGTTCCAGATGAAAAGCATGTTAGTGACAGATCTTTGTACTGCCATGAGTCAGAAGTGAGGAGCAGTTGTGGATGCTGTGTTTAAAGCTGGCTGTGTTATTAAATGTCCTACTCAAATAAGTCACAATCAAATCTAAGACAGGACCAGTGGCATAACCTGAAAAAGATGATAGCTGACTTAAATGTTACTCATCCTGCAGATAAATGCAAATATTCTCTCCTGATAAAGATGGCAGACTTTTTTTCACAAGGCCAATGGCTATGCAAGCCAAGAGAGCTACGGATCACATACTGTGTTAGTTAGAAGTCAGCAGTCTGCAAAGGTGCTGAACATCCTTGATGCACTGTAAAAGTGTTCAGTACTTCACTCAATCAGGCCTCCCAGCCAGCTTAGAATCACTGGTTACAAGAAGATGGTCTAGAGCACAACTGCCACCATCATACAGCACAATTCCTCCCCTTTCACAATGAGCAGTTTACCATTTACATTTAACACCCACCAGGGTCAGCTGCATTCAGTGTCCACTGCAAAACAGCAGCTTTGCCCATGAGAGCTTCACACTGTGCCACGATAAGCAGGAAGAAGATACACATGACCATGTTGCTGGTCCCTCTTGACTCCTTTCAAAAACAACATAGAAAGCATGTAAGGTCTTATCTTGCCCAGATTCAGCGAGGTCCACAATTGTCCCAGGTGGTAGAAAGCCATCCTAGGACATCCCAGGGTACCAACAGCACAGACCCAACTGCTGCATTCCATCTCTAAAAGATTCATGGTGGCCATGTCTGGGACTAGGGTACCGTGCTGCCCGAGAAAACAATGCAGTCATTCAGTTTTCTCCCTACACCCAGGGGACATCCAGCAACAAAAATCCTGACTACAGGCAAAACAGCAGCAAACAAGCGTTCAAATGAACCTCTACATAGATCATCAAAATGCCTTTCATTTTGGCAAGCCTGTGTCTTCCACAAGACATAACTCTCCCTTGTTAGAAAGCTTCAGCCAGCTGAAGCCTTTAACACACTTTGCCTCTGAAGCAGCAATCGCATCACAGAATCACAGAATGTTTTGGGTTTGAAGGGACCCCTAGAGGTCACCTAGTCCAACCTCCTTGCACTAAGCAAGAACATCCCCAACTAGATCAGCTTGCTCAGAGCCCCATCAAGCCTCACCTTGAATGCTTCCAGGGATGGGGCCTCCACCACCTCCCTGGACAACCTGTTCAAGTGTTTCAGCACCCTCATAGGAAAGAGCTTCTTCCTAATGTACAATCTAAATGTACTCTGCTCTGGTTTAGAGCCATTATCCTACATCCTAGTGCTACAAGCCTTTGTAAACAGTACCTCCCCAGCTTTCTTACAGACCCCCTTCAGGTATTGGAAGGATACTATAAAGGGCTCCCTGGAGCCATCTCTTCTCCAGACTGAAAATTACCAAATCTCTCAGTCTGTCTTTGTAGGAAAGGTGCTCCAGTCCTCTGATCATCCTCGTGGCCCTTCCTCTGGACCCATTCCAGCAGGTCCATGTCCTTGTTAAGGGCCTCAGAGCTGGAGATAGTATTCCAGGTGCAGTCTCACCGGAGTGGAGTAAAGAGGGGCAGATTCACCTCTAGATTTGCTGGCCAGTTGGAGATTTCTTATCAGATGGCAACCTAAACATATTTATAGCCCATCTCTATTGGCTATTCAAGATTCCTCTTCACTCTGACTTGCCTACTCAAGAACTACAGCAGCAGGTTACACACTAGCCACGAGCTCGTCCTGATGTTCAAATCCAGTTAAAATGAATTATTAAACTGCTGAAATAAAATTAAAGTTATACAGCAATATTTCTAGCTGGCCCTACAGGCTTCCCTCTGTCTTACACTACACAAGCCCATAAAATATTTAAAGTGACCATGTCTACACAATTACACATAATTCAGTTGAGAAGAATATACTGCTCAATGAAATCAATCATGCTGGCATTTGTGTCTATGCAGGACTAATATTAAATATAATTAAAATACTTTTGGTCCTAAGATAAATTACTAGGTTTCACAGCCCCCCTCTAAACAGCCAGCAAATCTAAAGGCAAGATTTCCAGCAAGCACTTGGACACTTAGAAGTGTATCTTGCATGAAATTCCAAATAGCTAAGCTGTGCTACAGCCCCGACATGCTGCCGAGCAACATGAGCACATTGGCATGCACCTTCAAAACTGAAGTGGTTTGAAGCCTCTTCCCTGAAGTCCTCTGAGGAGCTCAATCCAGCCAATGTATTCAGAGGCGTGGATAGCTTTGATTGCACTACAGGCCACATCAAACAGATACATTGACTTGACAACACGAGAAGCTGAGAGCGGCATTCCAAAGATTTCCAATGTTTTATGTGACAGCAAAGAGCAGGTGATCAGGTTTCTCTTTCCCAATGCATCCCACTTTCTAGGGCAGTGCCTACTCCATCAAACCAAGGACAAGAACAAAATGTGGCTCATGTGAGATGTGAAACACACAGTTCTTCATGATGAGAGCAAGACATGCACAATTATCATACATCAACTGGTGATCAGAGCAGCTGTCAATGAAAGTAACTTTGTCTGATCTCAGTTTTCCTCTCAAGCCCACAGCCTTTGCAAGATCAAGCCTAGAGGCTATCTTATGCACAACAAGGCTAGTCAGTAAGCCCTTGGATAAGCAGAGTATTATGAAAATTCAGAAAGTTCAGTATCAGTTAGTCCAGCTCCCACTAAGAGGGCATGAACATCCACAGGAGACAATTGCTCCATGAAATCATTTGACCGATTCAGACGACTATCAAATTGCTGGAGCTGAGATTTTTTTCCCACATCCTTTTCATAATGATCTTCCCAACCATTATTCTGGTACCATTATGCTGGTAGCATAACATTCTTATTCCACCCATGGTAGGAAGATTGTCCTCCCTCAAGAGACTTAGAAAGCCACATATATGGTACCAAAACACAAAGTAAATTTTCTACTACTATAAAAACTCAGGCACTGTTTTGTTACTTTCTTATGCCATACTGGCATACACATTCCAAATCCCATGGCTCTCCATTTGCCTTCTCCTTTGGCCCATCTCAAAGCACATCACCTATGCATGAAACTATAAGAAGTGAAACAGTGATTACTCAAGAGGAGGCTGAGGGTAGAGACCTCACTGCCCTCTACAGTAGGTTGGAGTGAGGTGGGGAGTGGTCTACTCACTCAAGTATTGGGTAACAGAACAAGAAGAAATGGCCTCAAGTTGCCCCAGGGGAGGTTTAAATTGGATATTAGAGAAAATTTCTTTCCTGAAAGAGTGGTCAGGCATCAGAATAGGCTGGACAGGGAAATGGTGGAGTCACCACCCCTAGAGGTGTCTGAAAAAACATGTAGACATGGCACTTCAAGGCACTGTTTACTGGGAATGGTGGTATTAGGTCAGTGGTTAGACTTAGACCTTAGAGGTCTTTCCCAACCCAAACAATTCTAGGATTCTATGAAAAGACTCACCCATACATGCACACAACCCCATCACTATCACATGCTCTCTCAACAGTCCTTTTGTCTCTTTAAAACCACAGTGTTAAGTTAAATGCTTAAATTATGAACTGAGAAAGTAAAAGTAGCTTCTTGCTCTCACAAAATTACAACATCTCTGGTCTCCAGCAAACTCTGTGATCTGGAATTCATTTCTTTGGGACAATTTGCTAAGCAGCTCTGGCTGCCAGACCCAAAGAGTCTGAAGTGCCAAGACCAGAGGATGTGAAAGTCAGCGTATGCTGTCGTGCAACCTGGAAAGACAAGCTCCTGGGGCAGGCACGACACAAACCGTTTAGCCCATTGCAGGCGAACGTCAACACTTCAAGTGCCACCTGCAAAATATTTGATAGTTTATAGAGAGAATGGTTCACAGGTGTTACCTGGTCTCTGCATGAAGCAGGGCTTGGCAAGCAAGTACGTACAAGCTGACATCTCCAGATGGCTTCAGAGCAGCCAAAAGCACAGAAGACAAAGCTTCGCTCAGGGAGAAATAGCATCCGGCCTTTCGGCATGTGGAAGAAAGCAACCCTCAGTTTATGGAGCTCCTGAATGCCAGCAAGACATCAGCTTTGCAACTTCCAAAACAGCACAGAAGACTTCAGGAAACATTCTTGCTCCTTTTGGCTGTCCATTCACCTTATAACATCTTATTCATCTCTCAGTTGTATTTCAGTGACCTCCAGACACCCCAAAGCAGGCAGCAGAAGGCTTTTCTAAAGCTGCCTCAAGACCCAGCAGACTCCCCAGGCTCCACATGAGCCAATTAACCAGTCTTCTCAATGTCTCAGTGATACTTTGTGCCCTCCCATCATGGATAAAAAGCACCAAAAGGCACCCAAGGGGTGTCAGCAGCCTCTTTACTAATTTATCTCATAATTCTTTACATAGGTTCAGGAAAGGGCAAGGCAGAAAAACTCCACTGCCCTGTAGGTCAGGGAAGAGCTGCACGCTCTGAATTCTTTTGAGCCTTTGCCCTGCCTTTTGGCTGCAATAACCAAAAGCTGTCTTAAATAACCCCAGGGTTTCTACTGTATTATGTTAAACGCAGTATTTTCCTTTCTGTTCAGATTCTTTTGCATTTTTACAGAGTCACAGAATGCTGGGGCTTGGAAGGGTTACACAGGATCACTATGTCTAGGTGAGTTTTGAAAGGCTCCAGAAAAGGAGGCTCCACAACATCTCTGGGCAGCCTGCTCCATTGCTCCAGCACCCTCAAAGTAAACAATTTTCTCCCTGAGTTCAAGCAAAACCTCCTGTGTTCTAGTTTGTACCCACTGCCCCTTGTCCCATCACTAGGCATCACTGAGTAGAGTCCAGCCCCATTCTCATGACCCCCACCCTTTAGATATTGGTCAGCATTGACAACATATTGATAACAACTCCCTAAAAGGAGGTTGGAATGAGGTGGGGGTTAGTCTCTTCTCCCAGGTAACTAGCACTAGGATGAGAAGAGATGGCCTCAAGTTGCACTAGCAGAGGTTTAGTTTGGATACCGGAAATAAATGTGGTCAGGCATTGAAACAGGCTGCTCAGAGAGGTGGGGGAGTCACCATCCCTGGAGGTGCCAAAAAAAGCATGTTTAGTGGGCATGGTGGTGTTGGGCTGACAGTCTAAATGATCTTAGAGGTCCCTTCCAACAAAAATGATTCTGATTCTATAGATGCTGTGACCCACACCTTTCTTGGTATAGCATCATTAAGACTGTTTCAAACACAACTGCCTCATGCCCCAAACCAGAGGTCTTTTAACACATGATCTTCATGAGAATTTGAGATTTATTCCCAGCAAAACTCCAGATAGGAACACAATATTAAAAATTCCCTGATCTGGAGCATGAAACTGTCTCAGAGAAGTGACACGTTGCAGACTGTGATTGTGAGACAGGAGAAATCATTTCACAGTTCAGCACTACTCCAGCTGTTTAGCAAACAAGCAATAAATAACACAAAGTGGCAACAGCTTCGTAAAGGTAAGGGAGCAGCTGATGATGGATGTGCAGAAGGATGAGGAAAAGAATGCTCTGGATTCTGGAAGGAAACCAGATCCAAGTTGCAAAGACTGAAGGGGACAGGAAATGATGTACCAGGAGGGAACAATTGGGACTGACCAGATCAAAAACCTTTATCAAGGACAAAACCAAAGCCGCAGCCAGCCTGTTCCCCTGCCTGCCGAGCAAGCCCAGAGTGGAAACAGCAAATTAGAATAGCCACATCTGTACCCTTGGTGAAGTCCTCAAGGGCTACATAAGAACAAAGGCAAGTGAAAAACAAGAATGAATTTTAAAACAACCCAACAAATCCTACTCCTGGTAGGGAGCATGGCAAATTTCCACAGGCTGAGCACGACTGTACTTGCATTATCTGAAAAAAAATCACTGACAACAGGCCCCTGACATTTTCCTCTTATGAAAACACAGCTGCTTTGTGTCACAAGGATGAGAAACAAAAAGCAAATAAAGATTCACTTCAGCAGATCTTCACACCCATGAACAATTCACTCTCTCAGTGGAAGATCCCCGAGTCTAGAGGTAACTGTTCATGCCACAGCAGATTTCTGGGTTATAAATAATTCAGAAGGAAAGGAAATACACAGCCCAGGGTAGAAGTGAAGCTCATCACGTGAGTTCTTTTCATCTCACGAAGCTGCCACAGTATCTGTTTTGCAGAGCATGGCCAGTTCATGGGTTGACAGAAGGGTAGGGGACAAGGCCAAACTTTTTGGCACAGCAGCCTGTAAACTCTGTCCTTCATTTCATTAATAACTGGAAAGTTATTTTTAGAACAAGATTTCACTTCAACCCCTGTCAAATACTATATTATTCAGGAAGTGTCAAAAGTCCAACAGCAAAACTGAAATGAATTTAAATCACCTTTGAACCTCCTGATGCCTGGCAAAACAGGCAAGGATGGGATGAACAATGACACCCTTTGGAATCAAAACAAGGAGAAGGGAATTTTAATCCATCTCTTTAGAGTTTATCTTCCATTTTGAGTGTTTTAGGGAAAAGTTGACTAACTGTCTGATTTCAGGCACAGGCAGCTCAGGGAGTGATGGAATTTTTAGCTTACCAAATAAAAACAGTGTTTTGCTTACCACTGTTTTGCATCATCAGACAAGTCACATCTGTGACTCATGCACGAGTACACTCTCTGAGAGTATTTGCAAGTACACTCCTACTCTCACTCTGTCCAAGGAGTTTTTGCATTGCACTTCAACATTGAAACTGATTTTTCTATCATGAGAGAAGATGCAAGAAATTGAGACCAGGAAGCAGCAGAAGGAATAGTTAGTCAATTTTGAGAGAATATCTTTTTAAAACCACCCATACAGGATGGCTTTTATTTCTGTCCAGCAGATGTACTGACAATGAATGATCAGGCAATGTTGAGTAGCCTGATCAGAAGCAATTGTTCATCCCAAGTAACAACACATACATAATATAGCGTGATTGCTGGCACCAGTGTATCTCCAGTATTTCATTCAGAGAGCTACATAAACTAAACTTCAAAGAGTCCTCAAGCTCAGTTAACCCCAATACAAGCAGAACAGGAAAGCAAAAGTGTTTCTTCCCCACCTATTCTCGGGGCTGCTCCAAGTTTAACCACATGCCAGTTACTCAAAGGTAACATGTCCTTTAGGAATCAAAGCAGAAGACAAGACCAGAAGACAATTTCTAGACAAAGAAGAGCAGTTTAAAATATTTCCATACCAGATTCTGCAGGTCTTGTCAGATAAAAGACTGGGGAGAAGGAGAGGAAAAAGGGCTAAGATCCATTATTTTCCTGTTAACCCCTCCCAAGTTTCTAATTTTTCAGCTGGGATAATTTCCTTCTACATCAGAATACGTTTTGACAGCCCTAAGACATTTTGGGTTGAATCAATTCACTTCCTGTCACATCGCTTTCTTACTGCTGTCAATATATTACTGAATGGCATCAAGTTTAAGCCACCATTATTGCCCTCGTTCCAGGCACTTCAGCTGTCACCATGTACATACCTTTTCCTCTGACCAAATCATATGGATTTACCTGACTTCAGAGCATTACAAAAATCAGGTGGAATGGAATGGAATGGAATGGAATGGAATGGAATGGAATGGAATGGAATGGAATGGAATGGAATGGAATGGAATGGAATGGAATGGAATGGAATGGACCGGACCAGGTTGGAAAAGACCTTTGAGATCATCAAGTCCAACCTATCACCCAACACCACCTAATCAACTAAACCATGGCACCAAGCACCCCATCCAGGCTCTTCTTAAACACCTCCTGTGATGGCGACTCCACCACCAACCTGGGCAGCACATTCCAATAGCCAGTCTCCCTTTCTGAGAAGAATTTCTTCCTACCATCCAACCTAAACCTCCCCTGGTGCAGCTTGAGACCTTATAACTCCAATCCCTCCTTTGTGAAGCCTGAATTACAGCAAAGAAATAACTACATCACAAATCATGTTTCCCATTGTAAGACAACTTCTTCTCAACCCAAGCACTGAAACAGAACACTTTAATTCCAGAATTGATGAGGTATCTTAACTTTTGTAAACTATAAAATGGCTAAATTGAATGTGAATTTCAAAATAACCTCTTCATCCCACTTACAGTTGTGTCCCTAGCTTGCCTTTGGGTGATGGGAAGGCTTGAGTATGTTACCAACCCAAGGAGCAAGAGAAAATGATGCTACTTGACCTTTCTGAAGTAGGCATTGCTTGACAGTTGCATCAGCTTAAGACCTCAAGGTCTAGTCTTGTCCTTCCAAACCCTAGATCTTCATTTAGGATGAAAAAAAAGGCAAGCTGAAATGCCCACATTGTCCACCTGATGGAAATCCTAAACCCATTCAGCTCAGCTACCCTCCCCACTTTTTCAGTGCTCCTGGCTCCATGCAGATGATTGCCTTCCCCTTCCTCAAACCAGCCACAATATTAGCACCGGGGTGCTGTGGACTTGTGCCTGACAATCAGCTGTTGTGGAAATCATGAGAAAGTAGATCCCAGCTAAGAGGTTAATCACAGAGTTACTCTTATTTGTAGAGTCACTGGAGTCTTTAGTAGGAGTTACATTGAGAAGGTTTCCTGAATGATGGACCCCAAAATTCATGGAATCATAGAATGTACTGGGTGGGAAGGTACCTCAAGGTCATCTAGTCCAATCCCCCTGAAGGAAGCAAACCTTACCAGTGCACAATTATTTTCTTGAAGACTTTCACAGAAATTCCTTGGACACGTTTGCATTTCTTATGTGCCACCAGAAATGGGAAATTCTACCCAGACCTCTTCCAACCAAAATGGGGTGGGGAGGAACCCTCTATTTTCTTACTTAGTTTTCTTTTTGCTGTAATGCAAAGTTCAAAAAGGAACACAATGTAAAATTCACTCTGCAGAGCAAGTTTTTATCCCCACAGATCCATTGAGGAGAGGAGGAGAGAGAGGGAGAGAAAAAAAAAAAATAGAGGGGGAGGGAGGGGAGAGACAACTTCCCATCACATAAATAATGAAAAAGATGCTCAAAGACTGAAAATTTCACACACAGCTTTTGAAGTTATTTTTCACTTCTTTGTATTTTGTTGCATGCTCTACCTGCTGCGCTGTTCAGGGTTGTTTTTTTACCCTTGGTAGTTTGACATGTTCTTTTTCTTTTTTTTTTTAAAGAAAAGATTGTTAAAAAGCTGAGAAAGAGGAAAATCAAGAAGTTTTCACTGATCTTCTCCAAACAGAAGGAAGATTCTTTTTGTTGAGTATGCAGACCGTAGTCCTTTGAACAAAAGGCACCTGACTCGCATGATGCCAAAGCTTTTCTCAGCTGAGTGCTTACACAATGCAGGCTCCATTCACAGTAACGCAAACGTAATAGGAGAGGCGGGGGTGAAAAAGCCAACCATATTTAAAGTCATTTCCTCCCTTGGCCAGGCTCACCATATAGAAATAACCTTCTTGCCATTTCAGCATGGAAGAAGTGTCATATTTTGCTGTGTTCTTTTTCTGCAAGAGACAACATGCAGCTCCAGGACGAGGTGACAGAGCGGTGCCTGCAGGTAACATGGGCAGGCAGCTCAGCCAGCTAAGGAGGAGAGCAAAGCTCCCAGCATCAGTTTGCAGCGAGCTCATTTCCTCAGAGCTTGCTGCATTATTCACAAAATGGTTACAAAACAAAAGCAAATCTCTTGAAAACCATTCAGCTATAATCTCTGTAGACATTTCCAGCATCAGCCAGCCATAAGAGACTCACCTTTCTCCTTAGCTTTTACTCAGCTTTCCTTTCTACTTGCACTGTTCCCCAAATTACCAAACACAGGAGTCCCTTAACCCCTTACAAACTGCTGTTCTTTCCACAATGTGACCCAAAACACACCATGGCAAGAGAGGTTAAAGTGTCTCTTTCTCCAGAGACTTTCAAGACCCACCTGGATATATTCCTGTGGGACCTGCCCTAGGTGACCCTGCTTTGGCAGGGATCCCTGCTAGGCAGAGATCCCTTCCAACCCCCACCATTCTATGAATACATCAGACAAGTAGCTCCTAAACCCACTCTGTCATCCCTCATGACACATTTTCAGGTACTGAGATCTCTGTGTGAGGAAGGTGCCAAGCAGACCACAAATCCTGATGTGTGCTTCCCGTGTGGCAGATGTGGCAAGAGCAAAGTAATGAAATTTGATTGGCATAAAAGTAAGGAGTGAACCCTGTATACATTCCTTGAATATCAAGTTCAGTTTTGGGGCACTCACTACAAGAAAGACATTGAAGTGCTGAAGTGAGTCCAGAGGAGGGCAGTGAAGGTGGTTGAATCATCACCACTGGAGGTTTTCAAATAACATGCAGATATGGCAGTTGGGTACATGGGTTTAGTGGCTACGTTGATGTTGGACTTGACAATTTTAGAGGTCTTCTCTAACCTTAATCACAGTATCACAGTATCACTTAGGTTGGAAAGGACCTCGAGGATCATCGAGTCCAACCTATCAACACAGACCCCATGACTAGACCATGGCACCAAGTGCCACGTCCAATCTCCCCTTGAACGCCTCCAGGGTCGATGACTCAACCACCTCCCTGGGCAACCCGTTCCAATGACGAATGACTCACTCAGTGAAGAACTTCCTCCTCACCTCGAGCCTAAACCTCCCCTGGCGCAGCTTGAGACTGTGTCCTCTTGTTTAATGACTCTGTGGTTTAATGGTGACCTGGCAGTGCTGGATTAACAGTTGGACCTGATCATCTTAGAGGCTGTGATTCTATAACTGTAGAAAAGGGCTCAGTGAAAATAGTCTGTGCTTCAAACAGCTTGAGCCAAGAAAAGTCACGCTGCAAAGCACTGCTGCTCCTGGTGTTCTAGCCTCCACCCTGTCAGCTTTAGCTAGGTTTTATCTCCTGGGAAGAACCAGACACATTAACCTCTAAATCCCTTGCTATTTTCTCTTTTAAATTAAATACAAATCAATCATGTTACAATAGCCACATGGGTGCTGAGAAGACCTTGATCAGAGCACTCCACATGCCACGCTGTACCCAGAGGTATATCACACTGACAGGGCTCCAAGCACACCCACAGTCTCCAACCCAGAAAAGGGGGTTGAATCAGCAAATCTCACACTCAGACAAATACATTTGTGAAGGAGATGAAATACACAATGGTACCTAGAAATGCTTTCCTTTTCCTCTGCCTCCTTTAGTCAAAAGGGCCTAATTCACCAGTGTGGATCCGCAGTGTATTATCAGTCTGCCTCTGCAGTCTCCCAGTGTAAAGAACATGGAAATTAAAGGTTTGAAAACCGTATCTTTTCTAAGCCAAACGAGTTCCTTTAAGTCACTAATAGCTTTGCAGAAAATTCCCCAGTGAAGATGAAGGGGGGGGTGAAATGTTCAAAATGCTGTTCTGAGCTAATCTGGAGTGCTGCATGTGGCCAGACTGTAGCAACATTTCATAGAATCATAGAATCAATAAGGCTGGAAAAAGACCTCAGAGATCAAGTCCAACCTGTCACCCAAGACCTCACAACTACTAAACCACGGCACCAAGTGCCACGTCCAATCCCCTCTTGAACACCTCCACCACCTCCCTGGGCAGCACATTCCAATGGCTAACAACTCTCTTTCTGTGAAGAACTTTCTTCTCACCTCCAGCTTAAACTTCCCCTGCTGCAGTTTGAGACTGTGTCCTCTTGTTCTGGTGCTGCTTGCCTGGGAGAAGAGACCAACCCCCACCTGGCTACAATCTCCCTTCAGGTAGTTGTAGACAGCAATAAGGTCTCCCCTGAGCCTCCTCTTCTCCAGGATAAGCAACCCCAGCTCCCTCAGCCTCTACTCATAGGGCTGTGCTCATGGCCTCTCCCAAGCCTTGTTGCCCTTCTCTGGACACATTCAAGAGTCTCAATGTCCTTCTTAAATTGAGGGGCCCAGAACTGGACACAGGATTCAAGGTGTGGTCTAACCAGCGCTGGGTACAGGGGCACAATGACTTCCCTGCTCCTGTTGGCCACACTATTTCTGATGCATGCCAGTATGCTATTGGCCCTCCTGGCCACCTGGGCACACTGCTGGCTCATGTTCAGCCAGCTATCAGTCAGTACCCCCAGGTCCCTCTCTGTTTGGCAGCTCTCCAGCCACTCCGACCCCCACCTGTAGCACTGCATGGGGTTGTTGTGGCCAAAGTGCAGCACCTGGCACTTGGACTTGTTGAATGCCATCCTGTTGGCCTCTGCCCATCTGTCCAGCCAGGCAAGGTCCCTCTGCAGAGCCCATCTAACAGATCAACACCTGCTCCCAACTTGGTGTCATCTGCAAATTTACTGATGATGGACTCAATCCCCTCATCCAGATCATCAATAAAGATATTGTACAGGAATTACTGGAAGGCTTATTGTATGCATACATGGATTAACTTTAATTGTAGAGCTGTTACAAAACTTAGTAGGAAACATACCATTGTACCTTCTTGGAAACTCCTCATATCAAGAGAAAATCAGGAGAAAAAAAATATCTAAGTAAAGTAGGCACGTGGGACAGCAAACTCCCCAGCTTGGGCATGTTCCCATCACTTCAGCAGGATCTTTCCCACTTCCTAACACAACATGCTTGTGTCTTCCTCACACAGTAGTAACACAGTGTTATCTCCAAGAAAAAAAATGACACTTAGACAACTCGCCCAGGAGCCTTCATGAAACAGCAGTTTCATGGGTGGTTTCCAAACCAGAACAGAGGCAATGCTGTGCTTGATGATGTGGTGCATGCCACAACTTTCCAGACTATTGACATGAAGCTGCTATTCACACCGAAGCCTCCCTCAAGCGCTCGAGTCCCATGGGTTTTCAGACATGCTGCATAAATCCCAAGCAACGCTTCCCTGAAGCAGTCACAACTGTGAGCACTGCATCTTTTCTGTTTTGTTTCCTAGCCTCTGATTTACACCACAGCATCGCTTTAAAATGCCTTCCACACTTATGGGTTCCATGAGATCGAGTCTGCCTGCTTGTTTGTTTGGGGGGGGGGGCATTTTTGGTGTTTTGCTTTTTAAATAGCAGATAAAACAGCACCAAAACCATGTCACATGCAGATAAGCACAGAATCCATCCCCTCGCCCCGAGAGTCCATAAAAACTGAAACACCCAGATTTGAAGCACGTATTCTACTAGCAGCTAGTTTTCACAAAACAACAGAATCATAGAACTGCTGAAGCTGGAAGAGACCTTTGAGATCTTCAAGCCCAACTGCTTACTCAGAGCTCACAGTCCTACCTCTGCTGCTAAGATACTACCACTACACCGCATCCCTCAGTACCACATCCTTAAAACACCTCCAGGGATGGTGAGTCCACTGCCTCCCTGGGCAGCCTGGCCCAATGCTTGAGAACCCTTTCTGTGAAGAAATACCCAACTCGAACCTCCCCTGGCAGAACTTGAGGCTGTTTGCCTTTTGTCCTGTCACTTGTCGCGTATGAGATGAGGCTGACTCCCACCTCACTCCAACCTGCTTTGAGGCAGTCCCACCAGTAACAAGCAGCAGTACACTAGAAACCGGTCTCTGGCATCACTGTTGTTCATCCTTACCTTTATATGTGTAAGGGACCGAAAATTGTTATATAGATGTGGCTCCACATTGTTCGGAGATACGGGGAGTGTGGCTTTGGCCCCCTAGGGTCGACCGAGGGACTTGAGGACCCTGGAGACTGCACCGGGCATGGTTTCTAGTGCCGAATCGTGGTGGGTGGCTATTTTTAGCAGCAGTGTGAATCTACAGAAGGCGTTACGGTAGGGCGGTGCTGGGGAATCGATTACAGGAGGGGAATCGGCAGGAAGAACTTTGCTAGAAAAACTGCTGGGGGGAACCTGCCGTTCGAATCTGTCAGGAACTGCTGCTGCGGCGGGGTGCTACAACGGCTTGGAGGGGTTGAGCCGAAAAACTGCTAGGAGAGCTTGCTGCGAGCTGTCGCCGCCTCAGACACAGAACAAGAGCTGCCGCCGCCGCGGCGATCTGTGGCCGCGGTGAGTTGCCGATGCCACCGAGAGCTGCCTCCCCGCACGCCGCCCCCGGCTGGCGTCATCCCCGCTCCCGTGATCGTGACGCATGCTCCCCACAAATGGGACAGGAGCGGTGCTCATACCTGTTGCTTGTTAAATAAAGTGGATTGGCGCTTAGTTCTGTGTGAGTCTTAATTCTGCTCCCGAGAATGTTTAGTTAGTCACACTAAAGATCCAGGTGGGCATTGCTCAGGAGTTAAGCTGAGCCGCAGCCAGCCCCTCTAAAATTTCAGGACAAGCTGGAAAGCAAGGGGTTGTAACTTCTGCTCAATTATCCACTGCTGGATCGTGACAATATCTTAGCATCATTATGATGTTGGAAATATTGAGCTCGGTTTATCATTTGAATGGGTGAACAGTCACACAAGGAGGGATTAACACACGTCTGAAATGGAATAGCAAACACAATAGCAGGCCTATGTCTTCCACCTTTCTTTGATTCAACAACACTGCTGAAGATGGTTCAGAAGTGAATTTTTGTTTCAACTTATTCCCACAGCCATATCTCTATCCCTTATGTCACGTGCCCCCTCCAATGGCTAAAGATCAACTCCAGCCATCAAAGCTTGATCACTGAAACACACTTCCTAAACCTTGGATAAGAATACCCAGCACTCAGAAGAACATCAGGATTTGCTGATTCACCCTGACATGCATCACTGGAAACCAGAGAGTGTTTCACTGAACTCTTCTCAGCTTTCCAAATTGCTCTTCACCTGAGCAGGTTGAGTCTCAGAGAGCACCAGACACCGCCTCTGCAGCCATTCACCTTGGAGGCATGTGCCTTCTACAAGCATAATCAACTGAGCTCCTGCTAGAGCCATGCTCCCAATCAAATGCAAAGGAGACAAAGTGCCCTTTGCTGGAAGGGCACATGATGTGCCACAGAGACACTAATTTATCATAAGCATCTGCTGACTAAATTAGGTGAGCTCTAGAACATGGCTATTACAAAGACCCATCAAACTGCTTTAAGGATCATGGAGACACCTGCCCAGCCAAAAAGAAGTGGAAAAGCAAAACAGCTAAATGCAAGACTTCAAGTCAGCAACTGCTCCCCACGTCACAGAGGCACTGATTTATCACAGTGTTAGAACTGTCTTCTTCCTAAGCAGGAAGCTTTTAGATTCTTGGAGAAAATGATGGACCTGGGGTATTAGGGAGGAAAAGAGCTATGTTGTCTTTTCTTCCCCTGAGAGATGGGGAAATGCACAAGACTCCTGCTGACAATTGTGCTGGGGATCAGGTGGACTGGGAAAAGGAGGAGGAGGAAGACAACAGCCACAAACTGTTAGGTTTTTTTCTCCCCAGTGTTGCTAGCTACCAAGTAAACCAGCGTGAATTCCAATTTATTCTCTCAGTCAAGTGATGTTCTGAGATAGGTGTTCGTGAACCTCCCAAATTCATGATGCTTGAATGACCCACAGAGAATTCATTTATGTCAAGTTTAAAGTTCTCTTTGCCTCTGACTGCAGCCTGGGGCATGTGAGCTCCACAAGCTGCTCCTATATGCCACAGGCAGGCAGAGATCACTGGCAGCTGCTTTGTGATACACATAGGTCATACACAGCTCTTCAGCTTGTATAGAGTTGCCAAAAAAATATGAATTATAGGATGGTAGAGGTTGGAAGGGACCTCTGGAAATCATCATCTAGTCCAACCCCCTGTTAGAGCAGATTGCACAGGAACATACCCAGCAGATTTTTTAACATCTCCAGAGAAGGGCACTCCACAACTTCTCTGGTCAGCCTGCTCCAGTGCTCCGGCATCCTCACAGCAAAGAAGCTCTTCCTTAAGTTCAAGTGAAAGTTCCAGTGTTCCAGTTTGTGCCTGTTGTACCTTGTCCTATCACTGGTCACCACTGAAAAGAGCCCAGCACCGTCCTCCTGACCTCCACCTTTTAAATACTTAAATGCATCGATACGATTCTCCCTCAGTCTGCTCTTCTCCAGGCTAAACAGCCCCAGGCGCTCAGCCTCTTCTCTTAAGAGAGATACTCCAGTCCCCTTAGCATTCTTGTGACTTTCCATCGAACTCCCTCCAGTAGATCCCTGTCCCTCTTGAACTGGGGAGCCCAGAACAGGACACAATACTCCAGGTGTGGCCTCACCAGGGCAGAGCAGAGGGGAAGGAGAGAATCCTTTGACCTGCTGGCCACACTCTTCTTAATGCACCCCATTGGCCTTCTTGACCCCAGGGGCACATTGCTGGGTCATGGGGAACTTGTTCTCACCCCTCACCTGTACTAGTACATGGAGTTATTTCTCCTCAGGTGAAGGACTCTGCACTTGCCCTTGACCTCCATGTTGGCAAAATCTTATTGTGCCCTGCAACAGGAATATATCCATCAGGTTCTCTTTCAGCTAAGGAATAAAGGAACCAGATCTATTTTCATAACCTGGGTAAGCAACTCAAGGGTGAAACCCAACCCAAATATTCTGATTGCTGTGGTTAAAAGGCTTTTCACTTTCAGTTCAGGCACTGGACACACCTCTATGGCAGGTTCTCTACCATTTTAATCTAGAAAACTCAGCAGTTAATTCACAGAACTAGACACTGAAGCACCTTGACCCAAGCTTGGTGCATCACCCAGAAGGGTATTTAAAATGCTACCAGTTTCAAACCTGAAACTTTCAAACAAAGACACAGTGCATTCAATCCCTTGATTTTCACCAGAACATGGTGCTGAATTCACTTCAGATTTCAATGGCACAATCAGTTTAATGTCTCTTTTCTAGTTTTAACACCTGAAGTCACAGCTTGTTAATACTCACAGGAGTGGGTACTGCTCTCTACCGGATCTGAACTGCTGCCGAGAGCACGAGCCAACAGAGGAAATTATACCTGGTTCTATGAAAGGCCACACTCCTCAATTCAATTCTGTCTGGTGAATACCGGCTGCAATGCCTTCTGCTTCCCCTTACCAACAACCACTGTACTTAGCAGCCACCTGCATCAAAATCCAATAGTGTAAACCTTGCATGGCAGTGCCAGGCTAGTGGCAAGGTACAAGAAGCTGGAGAGCTCCTTGGCAAAGCTGCAGGGCAGCCTTCCATGCAAGAGGGACAAGGGATGTCAGCAAAGATGCTGCTGTGGGGATAAAGAGAGAATTAAGTCCACTCTGGCAGAGCTGAAGGTACAAGTGCTTGACCACTGTGGCAGAAACTGCTCCTGGAAATACTTGTCCACTAACCCATTTCTTGGCAAGCACAGCAGGCAAAGAGGAAGAAAAGGCAGGAGTTAGCACAGCAGAGTGCTCTGAAGGCAGATGCTTATTCAAGATTGCTTCTGTGTACACAAAACAGGCACAACAGAAAAGGCTTTTGTTTGGTTAATGCACTAAAAAGTGGATGCTTTTATTGTTTGAGATTTTACAATGTTAATCCCAGAAGAATAGCTGGACTGGAGCTATTTATCATCTGGCACTCTATACTTTGTTTCCATAGAAGGAAATGGAAAAGGCCAACAAGGTTCAGCCAATTTGTCTTTTAATACTCTTTATTGGCTCATTAATGATTAATTCTTTTTAACACTCTGCCCTAGATCCTAAATTCACAGTGGCTCGATGTAGATGAAAGATTTCAAATCCTCATCTCTCTCTTCTGCTTCCTAAGCCTATATGGGGGAAAAAAAAATAATCAAAAAAGAATCTCTGCTGCTGCTCAGCACACTGCTGTCAAAGGAAATCATCCACAACAGCAAAATATTTTCAGAAGATTAAGTGGTGCAAAGGATGAAACAAGCAAAGATCACAACCCAACCCAGTCCTGAAGAGCCACAAACAATAAAGGACCCTCTCAATAATAAGAGCTGCCACCACTTAGTCACTAAGTCTACAACCTATTTATGCTTGGCACTGCACTACTGCAGTACTGCAGCATTCAACTGGGGTTAGCTATTGAATTCCCCTTTCTGAGAAAACATAGATCTGTTTCTTCAGCATATTATTAAAAGCAGAAAATATTACTGTGCCACAATCAGCAATCAAAGAGCAGGCTCAGAAATGTCATGTAACAGGAATGTTACTCATTTGAATGTTACCCTTGGATTAAAGAAAGCTACAGCCCTGATCTTTGCAAGTCTCACAGCAATTTAATACCAATGCATTTATCAATACACTGTCCTACAGGCTGTAAAATGCATCCTACATCAAATTTCTTCCAGGATTCCAGTTAATCTAGTCACAGTCTTTCCTGAAACCATAAAAGGTGAGTGGGACTAGAGACTCTGATAGTTTTCCTAGCATAACATACTATTTCTGGCCAATTTGCCCATTTTGAATCTCACTTCTGTTTACAGATAAGGAAGCAAATAAATAACCACCTTCACAGTCTGCTTTGAGGTCTCTGGAGGGACAAGTGCCATTTATGTTCAGGATTAAGATCTTCACAGAGAGAGTTGTTAGCCGTTGGAATGTGCTGCCCAGGGAGGTGGTGGAGCCACCATCCCTGGAGGTGTTCAAGAGGGGATTGGACGTGGCACTTGGTGCCATGGTTTAGTAGTCATAAGGTGTTGGGTGACAGGTTGGACTTGATGATCTTTGAGGTCTTTTCCAACCTTATTGATTCTATAATTCTTACCAATCTGCTTACTTGCTATTGCAGCTCAGAGCAAAGGTGACTGTGCATCAGTGATGCTGCAAGAAAAGCATGATATGAGTCTATTAAATTCATTAAGTAAGCCTACAGAAATCAAGTTATGAAATGAGCTAGGTGAATTAAAAGTAACACATCATTAAATTATGCCTATGTCACACAGAATTGCTTTGGTTGGAAAAGTCCTTTAAGAGCAAGTCCGACCATCAGCCCAATATCACTATGCCCACTAAACCATGTCCCAGTGTGCCATTTCCACACTTTTTTTAACACCTCCACCACCTCCCTGGGCAGGCTGTTCCAACGCCTGACCACTCTTTCAGGACATATGTTTCTCCCAATATCCAACCTAAACCTCCCCTGGTACAATTTGAAGCTATTTCATTCTATCACTTAATACTAGGGAGAAGAAACAGGGGAGGTTTAGACTGGAGGTTAGGAAGTTCTTCATAGAGAGAGTGATTGCCCCTTGGAATGGGCTACCAGGGGAGGTGGTGGAGTTTCCATCACTGGAGATATTTAGGAGGAGACTTGATAGGGTGCTTGGTTGCATGGTTTAGTTGATTAGATGGTGTTGGATGATGGGTTGGACACAATGATCTTGAAGGTCTCTTCCAACCTGGTTTATTCTATTCTATTCCCACTTGGGGAGGAGGGAAGGTCTCCCCTCCACCTCTTCATCTCCACCCTGAACACCCACAGTTCCCTCAGCCACTCCTTAGAAGACCTGTTCTCCAGACCCTACACATGTAACAGTGTTTACCACAGGGAGAAAAATGGAGCACCGCTAGTAAGCTGGTTGAGTAATACCATCTGCAGACACACAGACCTCATTTGCCATATTTTTCTTCATACAGCTACAAAGCAAGAATACAGAATCACCAAGGTTGGAAGAGACCTCAAAGATCATCAAGTCCAACCTGTCACCACAGACCTCATGACTAAACCATGGCACCAAGTGCCATGTCCAATCCCCTCTTGAACACTTCCAGGGATGGTGACTCCATCACCTCCCTGTACAGCCCATTCCAATGGCAAATGAAGGGCCAGCAAACACAGGATTAGTAGTAATGAGAAGGTAAAGGAGGTTCAGCATAAAGGCTAATTTTTAACAGAGGAATACATTAGCTCAGAACTCATTCACTCAGATTGGCTGATATGGCAGTACTTTCAAACTGCTACACAGAGGTTATTATGGCATGGCATGGCGTGGCATGGCAATAGAATAGAATAGAATAGAATAGAATAGACCAGACCAGACCAGACCAGGTTGGAAAAGACCTTTGAGATCATGGAGTCAAACCTATCATCCAACACTATCTAATCAACTAAACCATGGCACCAAGCGCCTCATCCAGTCTCTTCCTAAACACCTAACCATGAAATTATTAGATAGGAATAATAAAAAATATGGAATCATTGAGATTGGAAAAGACCTCTAAGATTAGCAAGTCCAATCATCAACCATGCCTGCTAAACCATGTCCCAAAATGCCATGTCTACATGTTCTTTGAACGTCTCAGGGACAGTGGCTGATGAAGATAATCTGCAACTGAAATCACAGGTGTATAAATGTTTAAACATCTCCTGGATAATGGGACACCAACCCTCTGCCTGCTGGTCACCTGCTCCACTGCAGCTTACACTTGCAGTGCTGCAAGCCTTTGTCCACAATGTCTTCAGTGTGTGACCCAAAGAGAGATAAACATCGCTAGGCTGGAGAAATGAGAAATACGAGCTGCCCAGAACACACTGCTAACAAGGATGTCTACCAGAAACCCAGGAAGGAGGGCACAGACTCTAATGAAAAATGAAACTGGATTATCCTCCCTCCCATACTCTGCTAATAAGGATGTGGGCAGTGGAAGCCTGTGTTGTCCCATCAGTGTCATAGGAGTTTCAAAAGAAACTTTAGTCACTGAGAATGTCAATCCGAGCGCTTCCAAGTCCAATAAACATGATTAAAAAGAGATTTGGAAGAATGAGGCAGTAAAATGTTGCATCTTTATACAGGTGCTAGTACCTGTGCCTCCTGTTAACAGCTGCTTTGTAATGATCATGAATGTTTTGCTGCTAAATCTGCATTTTCAGAGCACAGAGCTAAGCCTGCTAGAAAGATTTCATTCAACAATACACTGTCTTAATCAAAGGTCATTACCATCACTACCTCTAATTACCCATTTTGAAGCTTTGAGTTGTACAAATAAGGCATGGAAGGGAAAAAAAAAAGATTCATGCCTGCAATAGGTTCTTACAGAGATGGCTGGACTTCAGTAGCTTTAGATTTGATGACATTAATATGAAGAAGGGAAAGGGCAATATCACTTCAGTCACATTTTACACAAATCAGGCATTAGCATAAATAATCACATAACATCTCCACTATATGCAGAACCCTTAGTGAATATTTACCTCTAAGTACACTTGACAAGACTGTAGCTTCACCATTAATCCCAAATGAAGATAATCAGGTGTAAACATGCAAGCTTCCACCCAATGCAATTCCCCAAGATGAACGTGCTCGTCTCAGTCACAGCTGCTTTTTTATACAAAACAAACCACAAAACCAGCCATAAAAACAAAATATGGTGGAAAAAACCCACAAAAACCCCAACAACACAAAACCCCAAAGAATTTTATTTCCCAAGCTGGACTAAGGACACTCACCCTACCACTCTACGATTTACACAGCTAAACATTTGAGTATCACAGCTAGGAAGGTTACTCTTAGCTTCAAAGTTAATGGGGGTCTTTGAGAGGATGGAATACTGGAGGAGCTGGTTGGTCTCCAGCCATTGTCTGACTATCATTAACCATAAAAATAATCTGCACAAGAACTTCTTCCTAACATCCAGCCTAAACTTCCCCTGGCACAGCTTGAGACTGTGTCCTCTTGTTCTGGTGCTGCTTGCCTGGGAGAAGAGACCAACCCCCACCTGCCTACAACCTCCCTTCAGGTAGTTGTAGACAGCAATAAGGTTTCCCCTGAGCCTCCTCTTCCCCAGGCTAAGCAACCCCAGCTCCCTCAGCCTCTCCTCACAGGGCTGTGCTCCAAACCCCTCCCCAGCTTTGTTGCCCTTCTCTGGGCACCTTCCAGCAACTCAACATCTTTCCTAAACTGAGGGGCCCAGAACTGGACACAGGACTCAAGGTGTGGCCTGACCAGTGCTGAGCACAGGGCAGAATGACCTCCCTGCTCCTGCTGGCCACACTGTTCCTGATACAGGCCAGGATGCCATTGGCCCTCTTGGCTGCCTGGGCACACTGCTGGCTCATGTTCAGCCTACTATCAACCAATACCCCAAGGTCCCCCTAGGTCCCTTTCTGCCTGGTTGCTTGTTCTTATTTTGTTATAACTTTTTTTAATAACAGTTCTAGGTATTATTTTTTCCCTGTATAAAAAGTACTTTCAAGATCATCCATTTCTCTTTTATTAAGCATTTTGAGAGCATGAAAATTCAGCATTTTCCTGCAAGCTGCTTCACTGGAATCTTGGTATTTAACAATGCAGAGACTGAGGGCTTGAAAATCCTGAAGGAGAGATCCTGAGAGCATCACTATGTCAGGTTAACTGCTGAGTGATCACTGTGGATGCTGTGAATTCCAGAAGTTCCCTGTGGACTTCACAACCATTGTAATCTGCTCCTCAGCCACTGCACACAAGATAAAGCACGAACAACTATCCTGTAGCTCCTGCTTACATTCAACTTTTCATCAAACTTTCCTCAAAATTCCTGCACCATCAGCCCCAGGTATGGCCAGCTCCAGGAGCTGTCAGATATGTTTTGGCAATTACCAGCACAAAGCACCCAGGTGCCCTGGGAAGGCAATGAAAGGAGCAGTTCCTGGTTGCAGGCAAAGCTTCGCATTGCTCTGAAGTACTTTGAGTCCCACAACTGCAGTCCTGACTGCTCTGCTCCTGACTACACACACAGAAGTCCCAAAGGCCCTGTTCCACACCACAAAAAAAGGAAAAGAAAAAAAAAAAGAAAGAAAGAAAGTCTGCCCTCTGTGCTATTTTTAGCTAGTGCACAGTCCAACTGACTTCAGAGGCCCTACTCAGTGCTGAGCTGGACATATGCTTAAATAGTTCCCTGAATTAATGCCAGATACTACCTCATCCACACCAAACCCTCTGCTCTCATCCCATGCCCTCCCACACTCCATCTCATCCTGAGGTGCTCAGAGCCTGCTCTGACAGGGTGCTCCTGCAGCACAGGGACAAAAGTGTCCACACAGATTATGCTCAAGAACACTGTGAGATCCTGGTGCAGATGTGCACACATACAGAGCTTGTCTGAGACTGATCTTATAGCCACGACCTCTTCACATTTCCATGCTAGAAACAAAGATCAGAACCTTTACTTGTGTTTGCCAAACGTAGCATTTCTTCCCATAGCATCATCTCCTCTAAAAGCCAACACCTGAATTTCAGTCTGGCACAAACCAACCTACAAAATCCATTTCATGTGTGTCAGCTCAAGAAGCACTCTCTCAGTTAGCTCGCACATGGCCGGAGCAGCATCAACTTGTGTAACATGTTGGAACAGATCCTGGTCTCATTCCATAGGAATTCAGGAGTAAGAGCACAGAAAGAATCAGGTCCGTGGAGATGGTGGGAGAATTCATAACTATGATTCTGCATTTATACCAGCTGCAGATAAAGCTACACCCCTTTCCCCCCTTGGTTTTTCTTATTTTTACAGAAGTCAGTAAACCATAAGCTATCTGCCCTCTGAAGTGCACAGAGAAACCTGTGCCTGCCTGCCTTTGTTTGGATCCACTATCCACTTTCCTTATATACTCTGAGGAGCTGAGAAGGCACCCAAGATAAATAGCTTGTAATCATCTGATATCTTCATGTGACCTCCTCGCTGCAATTTGCATTGGCTTTGAGTTTCCAGATGAAGACGTCGGACGAAATAGTGCTAGGATTAATTTTAGCCTCCTCCTCGAGATGACTCGCTGATACCAGAATAAGACTGCAATACTTGACAGAGCAGAATGTTTTCCTTGCCAACAGAATCTGTTTCAGGCTTCTCAGGACTGAAATATAGTGTGCAAAAAAACAAATCCCGAGCAAAGCAGCGCTGGGAGCTTGGGAAGCAGAGAAAGCATTTAAAACAGCCTCGTTCTTCCCAGTTTGCAAATCAGAGGACACAGCATGCACCTGCAGCATAGCCTGCACAGGACACAGCTGAGCACACAGCACCTCCTGGAAAGGAGACATTCACTTATGTTGGTAGAATAAATTTCTCTAGTTTTTAACATCCAAGTACCTGCAGCAATAAACTAACTGTGGGAAGCTTTAATAGTGGGAGGAATAAGAGCACTTTTATCATGATAGCCTGATGTAGTTTAGGGTAAGCCAGCAGCTAAGCACCACGAGGCCTCTCACACATCCCTCTTGATCAGCTCTCCCAGTTATATACTGAACATAGAATCACAGACAGGTAAGGAATAGAAGGGACTTCTGGAGATCACTTAGTCCAACCCCCCTGCTAAAGCAGGGTCACCCAGAGCAGGTTGCAAAGGAATGCTTCCAGGTGGGCTTTGAAAATCTCCAGCAAAGGAGACTCCACAACTTCTCTGTACAGCCTGCTCCAGTGCTCCAATACCCTCAAACTCAAGACTTTTCTCCTTCAGTTCAAGTGAAACCTCCTGTGTTCTAGTTTGTACCTGCTGCTCCATATCCGACCACTGCGTAGCGCCCAGCCCCATCCTCATGACATCCACCCTTTCGATATTGATCAGCACTGACAAGATCTCCCCTCAGTCTGCTCTTCTCCAGGCTAAACACCTCCAAGTCTCTCAGCCTCTCCTCTTGAGAGAGATCTCTCCTCCAGTCTCCTCTGCATCCTCTTGGTCCTCTGTTGGACTCTCCCCAGTAGTTCCCTCTCCCTCTGGGCAGAGTAAAGGGGGAGAAGAATCTCCCTTGACCTGCTGGCATGATGTCACATGGCATTGAATAGCTCCTTGGGTACCTGGGTCAGCTTCTCCCAGCTTCTTGTGAAAATTGACTGTCCTGGCTGAGCCCAGGACACAGCTTTGCATCTTGCAGCCCCAAGCACTACAAATGGGTCAGTTTTAATATGTACTCCACAGGAGAATTCATCCTCCTTCAGGGCTATATTACCTTGATTTTTTTTGGAGCTGTTTGATGAGAACAGCTCTAAAGGAAGTAATCAAGCCCTTCTGAATCTCCACTATACAGAAAAAAGACCCCAATGCTGCCCTCTCTTAGACACTATCAGCCTGCCTGCAGCCCCTGAATATGTTCATTTTGAGATGCAGTCATGCAGCTTACAAAAATGAGCTCATATTTCAATGCCTTTCAGTGCCCTTTTTGGCTAAAATACTACCAGGTATGTTTGAAAGGAGGGCTTTTGATGTTGGGTTGGTTTTTATTCAGAGCTAAACAAGACCTCCAGTGGTAGCACGGTCAGGCTGTTCTGGCAACTTAATGAAAAACTGAAGGAGTGAAAAGTACTAAGGTTGCTGAGACAAGTGATGAGCTGGGGATAAGGATGTTTTTGAGAGCATCCAAACTGTACTGAGGAGAAGACTGAAAACCAAATGCTGTGACTGCTACAGTGCTGAGGCCAAGCAGTTTGGTGCGTGTCAAAATCACAATCTCATCTCAGGAGGAAGCAAGTGCCTGCTGTGGTAGCAGAAGTTATGACTGTTCAGTGACATTTGCCTGACTGCTCCTTCAAGTAAAGAAATCTTTCCTTATCTGACTAGGACTCCTCTGGTGCAACTTGAGACCATGTCCTATCATTTGTTACCTGGGAGAAAAGACCAGTCCCCACCTCACTGCAGCCTCCTTTCAGGGACTTGTAGAGAGCAATGTGGTCTATCCTCAGCCTCCTTCTCCAGGCTAAACAAAGCCAGTTCCTTCAGCTGCTCTTCACAAGCCCTGTTTATCAGGCCTTTCACCAGCTCTGTTGCCCTTCTCTGGACATACTACAGACAGGACAACTCAATGTCCTTGTAGTGAGGGTCCCAAAATTGAACCTACTATTTGAGGTGCACCCTCACCAGTGCCAAGTACAGACACAGTGTCACAGTATCACCAAGGTTGGAAGAGACCTCAAAGATCATCAAGTCCAACCTGTCACCACAGACCTCACGACTAGACCATGGCACCAAGTGCCACATCCAATCCCCTCTTGAACATCTCCAAGGATGGTGACTCCACCACCTCCCTGAGCAGCCCATTCCAATGGCGAACGACTCTCTCAGTGAAGAACATTCTCCTCACCTCGAGCCTAAATCAACCTCGAGACAATCAACCTGCTAGGAACACTTGCAACTATTCCTCTCTGCCACAGAAATACCAATTAACTTAACTTGTGTCCAAGGTGCACACAAGAAACGGCAGCACTGTCTCCATTTGCCCAGGCAGATTGTCTTGGAAGTTCTGTGTGGGAAGAAATTTTATAGACTTTTGGGGAACTTCTAAATATTGGAGTGCCAAGGAAGAGTTATTGACTTTCAGGCTGTGTGGAAAAAATCATGACATATTCATTGTGCATATCACAACACATATTTAGAAGCAAGTAAAAGTCAAGGGTGTGTGCATATTTCTCCCCAGAAAATCCCAGCAGGAAAAAAAAAAAGTATAACCAGAATAAGTACTGCCTGAAAAAAAAATGATTGTGTTCTAATACTCAGATTAATAAACTCAATTGATCCATTTTGCATGAACTACACCATAAATGAATTACAGTGGAAGCCAATGCAGGACATTGTTGTATTTGTTACATGAACTTCCTCTTGCTTGGCTCTATCAGGACTGGTGACTTGTCAGTGGACTTCAGGGCATTATGTTTTTGAACTACTATGCACCACTATTAGGGTGCCAGGCAATGATAGGACTGGGGGGAATGGAATAAAACTTGAAATGGGTAGATACAGATTGGATGTTATGAAGATGTTCTTCACCATGAGGGTGGGGAGACACTGGAACAGGTTGCCCAGGGAGGTGGTAGAAGCACCATCCCTGGAAGTTTTTAAGGCCAGGCTGGATGTGGCTCTGAAAAACCTGATGTAGTGTGAGACATCCCAGCCCATGGCAGGGGGGCTGGAACTAGATGATCCTTGAGGTCCCTTCCAACCCTAAAAATGAGGCTTCCCAACAGAGTCTACACTTTCATCACTTAGAATGAAGAGCTATGCATTGGGGAGCAAAAAACATACAGGATCAGAAAAACATCCCAGCTTAACACAAGCAGAACAAAGTGCTGTCTTAATAGCAACGTGAACAAAGAAGGAAAAGTAGCCGATGAAATCAGCAGAAGAATTCAACAAACAAATATGTCAATGGCTTGGGAAGCTTGGCACAATGACACCTGTCGTGGAAGGCTGTGGAAGGGATGTGAAAATGAAGCAACGAAGGACAGAGAGAATGTGAGTCAGCCTCCTGGGCACAGATGAATAAGACTGCTGGGGAGCATGAAAGCCGCCAGGGTGAGGAGATGAAAATACTGTCACAACCAAAACCATCAGAACTCAGCAACATGAGCAAATGCTAAAAGCAAAAGCAGACAAATAGCATTGCCCTAAAAATGTCATGTTTAGATTGGCAAGGACCCCGAGGAAGAGGGGGGAGCTTTCTTGGGGGTAGTTCTGCCACAAGCTCATTGCAGCTGGTGCTGTCTGGTGCCACGGCTCCTCCAGCAGCCCCAAAGGTGCCGCAGTGGTATCTCACACCTTTGCTGGTGCCAGCACCGTGACATTTTACATCACTCTGCTTCACCAGCCCTGGGACCACTTGTTGGATGCCCAGCTATGAGAGGGGACAAGGAGCAGCTGCTCCTGGTGGGGGTTACACAAGCACATCTGTAATCACAAGCACATCTGTAATCACAAGCAGTCTCACCAGCAGCTTCTCCTCTTCCCGCAGAGCCCAGGAAGCTGCACACTGTAAGGGACAGCCGTGTCATTTTAGGCCAGACCAAAGAAAAGACCTTGACTGTAATTCTAGACTTTTACAGTCAACAGCACTTGTCTGCAGAAGTGTCAGGATTTCATCCATGACATTCAGACAGCACTAGTGCCTGCAGCCCACCTCCTAGGAACAGCCACCTCTGCAGCAGGAACGGCACCAGTGGGTCTTCAGGGGAAGTGCCCCAAAGTCCAAACACTCCTGATCAAGAGGAGCACATGCCTACTTGAAAAGCTGCTGCAGATACAGTTTGGGCTTTTGTATTTGTTTTGTTGTTGTTGTTCTGGGTTATTTGGTTTTGTTATGGGGATTTGGTTGTTATTAAAAACCCCCACACATTTTATTGTAAGTATCTTCAAGTGTTGAAAACAAAGCCAGACAGCAGCAGGCTGATCTTTGGAAAGCTTCAAGGAGCTACAATGTACACCAGTTTGTCATTCTTGTGAAGTAAAGGATTTGGTGTGTTTGTGGACTGACTACAAAAAAATAAAGTGGCTTTTGAGCACCTGTAATCTGTCTCAACACAAACAATTTGTGAAAGGATGAAAAGAAATAAGAGGGAAGTCTGGAATCTCCTTGTTTTATAAACACAGCAAACGAAGTTCTGGAGTAGGGGGAATAGTGGTCCAGTTGCTACGTGAAAGCACTTTTGCTTGTGTTGCAGCAAGTTAAAGAGACACATCTTTGCTTTGTCAACTGGACACAGTTTGTCTCAAGAACCTCAAAAAGAAAGGATTTAAGAGAAGCCAACGAGAATTTAATCTAGAGTATGATAAGAGGTGAATACTGGCATATCAATATCGATTGCTTAGTTTGTTTCAGTGCATCAAACTAAAACAACTATAAGCCCCAAGCTAATACTCCCTCATATTTTTGCTTCATATTTGGGGGAAAAAAAATGAAGTCATGAAGGTTAAAGAATTTACCAAATAAAAAGGGGAAAGTAGGCTGTAGGTCTCCAATGGGGAAAAAAAAATGTCAAGCCATTATTTCTCTAACCAATTAATCACATCAGGAGAACACCATATGAGCTTGTAAGAGACTTCAGTAGTAGGAACGGAATATCAAATTCAATAAACTCTCCCTAGTTTCCGGTAGTAGGGCAGGAGGTAGGATTTTGCACAGCACAGTGTAATTCTCTCTTATTAATATATATATATATATATGCAGAATCCAACAGCCAAGTAAATATCAGTTTCCACGACATCTACTTCTCTTCAAAGTATTTCATCGCTTCTAAAGTTAGTTTTGCATGGAAGAATTTAAATTAAGAGAAACTGGCAGACCTATAAATCATACCTTGCTTGACATACCCCCTCATCAAGGAGTTAACAAGTCTACTGCTTAACTTCCAATCGACTAATTACTGGTGAAATCCGTTAAAACAAAGGTGTGCACAGAAGAAATGTGAAAACTGAAATCTGAGTGAAATCTCACTTGAGCAAGGTCTGTCAAAGCAGGATTTGGCTGAGCTTTCATTCAGATTTTTTACAAAGGCTGTAATTTAAGCTTTAGTTTTAAAAGCCACATTTTTTTTTCCATCAAACTGAGAATGTTCAGCTGACTTTTCTTATTATTATGCTCAGCAGTTCCACAGTTCTGAAAACAAAAAACCCACAAACCTCTATTTCCATAGCCAGAAAACAAAGCCATGCAAAGCAGATAATTCACCGAATAACTTCACCTTGAGTCCTGTGTCCAGTTCTGGGCCCCTCGGTTTAGGGAAGATGTTGACTTGCTGGAAGGTGTCCAGAGAAGGGCAACAAAGTTGGTGAGGGGGTTGGAACACAAGTACCATGAGGAGAGGCTGAGGGAGCTGGGGTTACTTAGCCTGGAGAAGAGGAGACCAGGGGAGACCTTATCACTCTCTACAACTACCTGAAGGGAGGTTGTAGACAGGGGGGGTTTGGTCTCTTCTCCCAGGCAACTAGCAACAGAACAAGAGGACACAGTCTCAAGCTGTGCCAGGGGAGGTTTAGACTGGATGTTAGGAAGAAATTCTTCATAGAGAGAGTGATTTCCTATTGGAATTGGCTGCCCAGGGAGGTGGTGGAGTCACCATCTTTGGAGGCGTTTAGGAAGAGACTGGATGGGGTGTTTGGTGTAATGGTTTAAGTTGATTAGATGGTGTTGGGTGATAGGTTGGACTTGATGATCTTGAAGGTCTCTTCCAACCTGGTTTATTCTATTCCATTCTATTCTAAGCAAAAATTCCAAGAGTCCTCTAATGTTTAAGTGTCCTGACTTGTCAAATCATCTGTGGGGAAACACGTGCAGAATTCCACCACATCCAAATATTAGAGAGAAAAAAAAAAAAAATATATATATATAATTGTATATAATTGACAGAATATATGCACAGACACCTCTCTAACACAACTACTCTGATTCAGTTTTAGAATAAAACCTTATTGGGGGGAAAAAAAAGGGCAATTTGCTTCAAATTTTATTTACTCAGTGTTTGAAAATCCAGTACCTGAAGGGGGCCTACAAGAAGGCTGGGGAGGGACTTCTCAGGATATCAGGTCGTGATAGGACTAGGGGGAATGGAATGAAGCTGGAGGTGGGGAGATTCAGGCTGGAGGTGAGGAGCAAGTTCTTCACCGTGAGAGTGGTGAAGCCCTGGAATGGGTTGTCCAGGGAGGTGGTTGAGGCCCCGTCCCTGGAGGTGTTTAAGCCCAGGCTGGATGAGGCTCTGGCCAGCCTGATCTAGCGTGAGGTGTCCCTGCCCATGGCAGGGGGGTTGGAACTAGATGATCCTTGTGGTCCCTTCCGACCCTGACTGATACTGTGATTCTATCATTCTATGAAAATGTGTTGTTACAAGCAATACACAGAATAAAAATGCACCATGCAAATGTAGCTAATAACTTGGGATGTACAACATTTTCCCCTCCAGCAGTTTATTTTCTCTGTGGATAAACGAAACCTACTTTTACCAAACATGCAATTATTTGTCCAGTTCTTAGCTCATCTCTGAATAAATGCACAGAAGGAAGGGAGAGAAGATTCACTGTAAAGCCAACCTGTTACTGGTGCCAACCCAAGAACAACTTTTCAGAACCTCAAAGCACTTTATATGTCACTTAATCACACCTACAAACAGCTGGTTATCAATTTTAATTGGATCACTCCCAGCATCTCTCTGAAACCATTTCTTCATCTTTGTTTACCTGCTTCCAGACAAGTGAAAAATAGGATGTGTGTGTTTATTATCAGGTAATTAAATTAAGCCTTCAAATAAAAACACAAACAAGTCTGTGATGAAGCATTCTGTAATTAGCATACATTTACAGATATAGTGTCATCAAAATTAGCTACATTCTAATCTCAATAGCTGTGAATTTGGATCTTTCTATTAACTAATCTATTAAACACATTCTCCAGGCTCTTGACAAAAGGTCGCTTCATTAGCGGTGAACTCTGGCTGTAAGAGCACTTGACACCATGTTGAACTGCTCCAGTTACTTGCCAAATACCTTAGAAGAAATTTTAAATGACTTAAAAAAGCAAAGGGGGAAAAAAAAAAAGGCAAAGGCAGCCCTATTTGTCTATATAGTTTTACTCTTCCTTCTCCAACAGCTTTTTACCTTTTTCTGTCCTGTGCAAACTACCTGTCACAAACATGCCCAAAGTTTGGGTCAAAGTGACAACTATTGACAAACAGCAGAGTGGAACAGGGACATTGCAGGGCTAGCAACTGAACTGTGCCACCTCATTTAACCTTAAGTATTGCAAGAGTAAAGCTTACACCATCCCAGAATCACAAAAGTCTCAGGATCTCAAAATCACACAATGGTGGAGGTTGGAAGAGACCTCCGGAGACCATCTAGTCCAACCCTTCTGCTAAAGCAGGTTTGCCTGGATGGTAATACCATCTCTGAAGGCCACTTTGGGGAGCACTGCAGCATGACACAGCCGCATCCCAGTTTTTCCCAGACTGACAAAAAGACCACCAACCACAGCAAGGCAACCATGGTGTCTTTTACAGAAACACAGACAAGGCAGCAGCAAGGACACAGCCTGGACCATGAGGGTTCCCTTCTCCTCAGATGCAGGAGTCATTTCTAGGCAATGTCTAGTGGAGTAACCATCCCTGGGTGTATTTAAGAGACACGTGGACGTGGTGCTTTGAGACATGGTTTAGTTGTAGTGGCTTAGAAGTAGACATGGGATTGCAAGCCCTAGGCAAGCAGTTGGACGTGATGATCTCAAAGGTCTTTTCCAGCCTTGACAGTTCTGTTTCTATGATTCTATGTAAGGCATTTACAGGAATCTTGGCTGCACTACTAATAACGTTTCAAGATGTGCTTCAAAGCATACTTTTCCCACTTGGTTAATTTGCACAGGCAACACCCTTATTTACCAACCAATGGGTCTCCAACTCATAGATTTGCAGCCATGGGGCTAAGCTGTAACATCTTCACTGGACATGTGCCTTGAGGAGAAGGCAGCCATGCATTTCATGTGAGCAACTGTGCTCATGCCATACCCACTCTGTGCTGCTTCTGTCATCCACAGACAAAGAGATGGCAGTTCCTAAACTGTCTCTGCCTCTTGTAAAAGAGCATAAACTGTCTCTGCTTCTTGTTAAAAGAACAAGTTACAGAACCAGCCTGCCAGGCTGTACAGTCTCTGTTCTGTACTCATTTAACTTTTTCAGTCACAGTCGGCAGAAGCAGGACTAATGGGAGCCCTATCTACAAAAGGGCTGAATCCAGAGGGGTCTTCAAGATACACTATTTTTAAAAAGCAGATCATTATATACTACCAGTTTAAGAGAGAGATAGACAGATTTGTGGCTGCCATTAGCTTTAGGATAAGGAGCCCAGGAACAAAGACTTATCTCTGTACAAGCTAGAGACAAAGAGAGGAGGTGACGTGATGCCTTCTGAATACTTTCCAGTACAGAAAATTTCTGTCCAAGTATGGCATTCCCAGTCAAATCTCCCCTGAGATCCCCTCCATGTCTTTGTCCACAAATCTTTGAAGAGTAGCAAGGCTTTCCAAAAACCCAAACTGTGGAATGTGACAACCTACTTCAAATGAGACCAGGTGCTGAGGTGTCTTCAGGAAAAACAGGTAGTAAAGACTTTGAAAATGAAACAGCTACATTTGGCCAACAGACAGGAGTAATACAGAGGGCTGGAGGGAACTAAGCAAGACAAGGAACCCTTCTACTGAAAGGGTACTTGAAAAACAAAATATGCCAAAAAAAAACAGACAGACAGAGAAAAGTAAGTTTCACATTAAATACCACCAGTCACAATCACTAAGTGAAAGCTTCCCTAGGTCTTCCCCCTACTTTCCCAGCCAAAGCTGATACAAGAATAAGACCCGTCCCTCTCCTTCTGCAGTCTCTTGCCTTCCTAAAAAAATACACATTTTAATTTAGCTTTCAATGTCAAATAACTGATTTCAAGTGCATTTCCCACAGCAATCCATATGTTCTGTGGCTTTCTATTTTTAAATGTGTGAGAGCTCTTTCAGGCTGCAGTATACATTATACTGCAAAATTACCACGTCAACAAATAACTTTTCTTCACTTGTAAACAGTGCCTCTTTGTGCACTGGCAGATGTCTGCCAAATGACACTTTTACTCATCGAGATGTTCACTGGGAAAGATCTTGGGAAGATACAACCCCCTCATGCAGCAAGCAGCGACAAAAGACTTGATGGGAAGTGACTATCCCAAAAAACTCATCTTTCAGCAGTAAAGCACAGAACTGGTGTGCAAGCATAGGATCTCAAGCCCTTGAGGACAGCAGTTGTCTGATAAGCTCAGAGGGGACGTGTAATCCAAAACAAATCAATAAGCAGGTGCCAAATGCTCCAAAAAAGACTCCAGCAGCACACACAAAGTGTGTTGATAATGATGCTACACTTGCAGATGCACGGAGGCTGCAAACACAAACTGCACTGGAATTCAGTTTGTGGGTGTGTAGAGCTTAAAAGGTGCCACACTGCCAGGTTGCTTGCCTCAGCTGCATGCACAGATCAGCTCTTGCCTATCAACTGACCCCAGAGGGAACATGACACTCAGCTGACCTTCCAGAGAAGGCAGAGTGCAAATCCTATGCCCCACTGGCCCTTCATGCTATGTATCTAACCTATCTCAAGGGACCTCAGGAGCTCAGCCACCTCATCCAAGCTGGGGCACTAAGAGGTGCCACACCAAGAGACCCCATTTGGGGATGCTCCAGGACCACCACCATATCTGTCCTTGCATCACACTTACCTAATATGAATGCAGCTCTGCCTCCCTGCAACATGTCAAATGGGGACAACTCAAGTGCTTCCCCCAGCTAAAAATCAATCGGACAGTAACTTATTTATTAGTAGGGTAATTCAAATCTCCACTTGAGAAGCCACTGTTTGAAGTGGCTGTCAGTGGGCTGGTTTTCATTTTATGTTTTTAAAGCTGTGCCTCACAAAATGCACAAACAGATTTAAATATTAAAAAAGTAAAGACTATGTGGGTGCATGCACCCAACTGTATGCCTCAGCACCTGAGGAATGGATCAAAACTGCAAGCTTCCCAAATAAAAGGAAGGCATCCTATTATTCCTGAAGTGGAAATGAATGTAGCCAGGAAAATTTAATCCTCTGGTGGGGAACATGTTGTGGACAGGGGTAAGGCACTGGTGTTCATGGGCATAATTTCAGTTTCTAGAGATAAAGTCAGAGTGGGCAGCACAGAGTGTGGTGCTGGAAGCACCTAGGCTCCTGTAGACAGCATATCCAGATCTCTGTGGGGCTCCACACACCAAGAATTAAAATCCATGCAGGATGTCATGAAAGAGTCTTCTAATGAAGACTGATTTCTGCCTTGTCCTCCAGGGACAAAGGAGCTGGGAGGGAGAGTGTGAGTTTCGCCACAACCACAAATAGACAACCCTGATAGCTATGGAACACCCTCATGATCCCCCAACCTCACAGTGCTGTACATGTACATAACATGCTACTCATTTGTAATGTTTTTTTGTCCAAAAGGGTTGCAGGGCCATACAAAGTAAGCAAGGAAGCATTTAATCCCTACAAGTGCTTGATTGTGCTATGTCCCTCAAAGGGAGACCATTCAAAAAGGAAGGTTTCGCCGATTTGGAGCGGCAACAGCTATGAGGAAGTAAATGTGCAAGGAATTTCTCCTAGTCAACACAGGAGAGAGAATAACCCCAAATCTTCAAAAATACTATTATGAAATGTCACAAACAGCCATGGGAACAAGGGTGGGCATATGAAGGGCAGGTCAGAACACATCTAGTCTCAACACCACAAAGCAAGATGGCAGGAGGAGGATGTTTGCTGTAAATGGAAGGAAAGGGGTCAGCGAGGCCATGTGGATGAAGAAGGAAAAGCTGTAGTTACTGCTGGCAGTGCCAAAAGGACCACAAGTAACTAGAATTGTATGACCTTCTTATTTTTAACCACACACATTGCAGTGTAAGACTAATTAAAAGGATCCATTTTCATCATAAGCAGGATCTGTTTACTGCTGCATTATCATGGCCACATAGAGCACGTATTCAGGATATGGAAAAGAGATCAACTGCGTACAAAAATGAGCCACAAAGGAGTAAATGTGAACCAAATATGTAACTTGCATAGCTTTGAGGGCGTGACTGAAAAGCCAAAGCAGACAGGTGGCCATGAAGACCAGCCTAGAAAAGAAACTAGTCTTACCCTGAAAAACAAATCAGCTCCTCTGTGGTCACTAAACGTCTTCCTGGACACAACAGCAGCTGTGTAAATGCAGTACTAAAATGACAGAGCATGGAGAGAAATCCAGAAACAGCACAAGCAAGGCACTGATCCATCTCCATGCAGAAACTCTCATAAAACTGGAAACCATGAAATGGAAGCTGAAGAAGTTTGTTCATGTCACAGGAATCTAAATCTTGCAACAAACAGGAAAATTTAATATCCTTCTACTGATCTCCTTCTGTGAAACCTCAGTCTTGCAACAATCAGCCCAATTCAATACCCTTTTATTGAAGCACCAAATGAGATCCTCATGTACCAAAGAAGACAAAGCAGCTTTCTGCACTGAACAATAGTTATCCTTGATTTGCATTTTAAATTCACTAATCTAAGTATGATCTGAGTGTTAGTCCTGAAGCAATCAGATCTCGTGTATTTTGATATTCTTTCCTAAATGAAGAGGAAAAATGCACACAAACACACAGGAGCCACCTTCAACCAACAAATAAGGAGCTGACTTGAAAACAGGGACAATGATGAGGTCCTACCGATGGGAATGAAGTGCCTGATTCAATCACAGAGCTGGCTAATAACATTTTGAAAGGGGGAAACCCCCTTAGGGACCTGAAGGTAAAAGGTAAATCATGTTACAGTTAACAGAAATGGGGACAGCCTATATAAAACTTCAGCAGGTTATGAAGCGTACTTTATTTAGCTGTCTTCAACGTAAATGCAACAACCACCTCGGCAAAGTGCACAGATAAGAAGTTCCTTGCAGAAAGGAGACAGCAGGCCTCACTTGGTGACTGCAAGCAGCTGTGTTGTATTGGCATGGACTTTTCTACAAGTGGTTTTTTGTTGTTTGGGATATTTTTGATATTTTTAATTGTCAAATGTGAGATCTAGAACTTCTCAGGAATGATTACAGGCATTATATGGCCTTGAGTGTAACACACAGGCTATGGTGCTGGCTTGAAACAGAATGAACTATGAAACCTGCAAATGAGCAGATCTTTCATTCAGTGATTCTTGTCTCTATTTTCAGCTGTCATCCACCCAGTTAAGCCTTGGATAATATTTCACTAATATTTTGTGGGTGCCCAATATGATACCTGCACAGTCCTCAAGGGGTATAGGGCCTGACCCAAACCCCACTGGCCAAGGTGCATTCATCTCACACAGCAACTCAAGGGAGGTAGATTCCAATGAGCAAGGAGAGCATTAGCACTGTTTCTCAAGGGAAATACTCCACTGACTTATGCTTACAAACAAAACCAGTCACACTCAAGAATTCTTGAGTTTCATTTAGAACAATGGCCTCAGGTTGCACCATAGGAGGTTTAAGTTGGATATCAGGAAAAATGTCTTTCCTAAAAGAGTGGTGAGGCTGGTACAGGCTGCCCAGGGAGGTGCTGGAGTCACCATCCCTGGAAGTGTTCAAAAACATGTGTAGCCATGGCACTCCAGGAGATGGTTTAGTGGACATGGTGGAGCTGGGATGATGGTTGGACTCCATCTTAAAGTGTTTTTTTTTCCAAATGAAATTATTCTATGTTCACCACAACTATTTCTTCACCACAGATGTGAAGGAAATAAGCGACCCTCTAGGCATTTCCTTGCCAAAATTACATCCACTTGATTTGAGCCAGCCATGTATCATCTTCTGCACAAATAATGGACTGAACTTTTCTACACCAGCAGAAGCTGCCTTTATCTGCAGTGCAGCTCCTTGACATGGAAAAATAATGATGACACCAAGAAGAAGTGACAGGGTCTGGTTCTAGTTCACAACTAGAAGTACTTTTGTCCAAAATGTCTTTTAAAGAACTTGGAGGGAAACCCAAAACTCAGCTTGAACCTCGGGATTTTGTCACTGGTGGCAAAGAGCTGCAAAAAGCAAATGACTTGTTATAAACCACATGCTCAGTCAGTGACTTTTTTGACTAGTCACACCCTCTCATTCTTTTTCAAACCAAGGTTTCTCAAAGTTGCCAATAGCTGTTTCAAACACCTTTCTTTGCTGAATAGGCCTCCCAGTTTCTATATTCAGAGCACAACTGATGCAGAAGTCTCTTAACACCCACTAGACTTGAATAATTTATACTCTTACAGTCTTGTATGGCAAGATACAAAGTGACTTAATCATGAGGTATTCATAGCATTCTCCTCCACAGAAGTATGAAACTCTGTGAAGAAAATACCATTCCAATACAAGTCCTGGGGCTGTGTGTTCCACAGAGGAGACTGACTTGAATTTGCATTAAAAATTCAGAGCCACAGACAAATCAAATACTTTTGTTTTTGTAGGACTGCTTGCCTGGGCAGTTGGACAATTCATTATTAAGCACACTCCATTTGCAGATCAAGCTGAGAAAACAGGGTAGGTTGCTTTAATATTAATTTGTGTGTCAGCACAGTGCCGACTGTGGCTCATAAAAGTTTTTAAGCACCAGAGTTAAAATTGTCTTTTGCTGCTTCAGTGTTTAGAGTGAGCAAACCCACAGCATGGCTACACTTCACTGCATGGATAGAATCACAGAATCAGTAAGGATGGAAAAGATCATAGAATCATAGAATCACCAAGGTTGGAAAAGACCTCAAAGAGCAAGTCCAACCTGTCACCACAGACCTCATGACTACTAGACCATAATACCAAGTGCCACATCCAATCGCCTCTTAAACACCTCACTAAGATCATCAAGTCCAACCTTCTACCTAACACTTCCTTGACCACCAGACCATGTCCCAGAGTGCCACATTTACTCATTTTTTTAACACATCCAGGGACAGTGACTCCACCACCTTCCTGGGCAGCCTATTCCAATGCCTGACCACTCCTTCAGGGAAGAAATTCACAGCATCACAGAATCACCAAGGTTGGAAGAGACCTCAAAGATCATCAAGTCCAACCTGTCACCACAGGCCTCACGACTAAACCGTGGCACCAAGTGCCACATCCAATCCCCTCTTGAACACCTCCAGGGACGGTGACTCCACCACCTCCCTGGGCAGCACATTCCAACAACGAACGACTCTCTCAGTGAAGAACTTTCTCCTCACCTCCAGCCTAAACTTCCCCTAGCACAGCTTGAGACTGTGTCCTCTTGTTCTGGTGCTGATTGCCTGGGAGTAGAGACCAATCCCCACCTGGCTACAACCACCCTGCAGGTAGTTAACACATAGAATTACATAGAATAAACCAGGTTGGAAGAGACCTTCAAGATCATCGTGTCCAACCCATCAACCAATCCAACCCACCCAAACAGCTAACCCATGGCACCAAGCACCCCATCAAGTCTCCTCCTGGAAACCTCCAATGCAATAAGGTCTCCTCTGTGCCTCCTCTTCTCCAGGCTAAACAACCCCAGCTCCCTCAGCCTCTCCTTGTAGGGCTTGTGCTCGAGGCCTCTCACCAGCTTCCGAATATCCAACTGAAACCTCCTCTAGTGAAGCTTGAGGCCATTATTCCTTGTCCTATTGTTAGTTACTTGGGAGGAAGCGGCCAACACCAGCCTCATCCCAGCCTCCATTCAGGTAGCTGTGGAGACCAATAAGGTTTCCTCTGAGCATGCTCTTCTTCAGGCTACTACTTTCCCAAATGAAAACCCTGGGACAATAGCAGGGCTCATATATATTTCTTTGATTAATTTTTGTCCTGCTTGGTTTTTTTTCCAAATAGATAAACAAAGCGAGCAAAGGTCTCCCTAATGTCCTGAGACACAAGCTACTCTAACAGTATAGAGAATCATACAATCAATAAGGTTGGAAAAGACCTCAGAGATCATCAAGTCCAACCTGTCACCC
This sequence comes from Melanerpes formicivorus, assembly GCF_026170545.1. Classification (NCBI taxonomy): domain Eukaryota; kingdom Metazoa; phylum Chordata; class Aves; order Piciformes; family Picidae; genus Melanerpes; species Melanerpes formicivorus. Next base: position 1,811,717 of record NW_027142374.1, read on the forward strand.
AGTACTTCATGACTACTAAAGCATGGCTTCAAGTGCTACATCCAATCCCATTGCGAACACCTCCAGGGAGGGTGACTCCACCACCTCCCTGGGCAGCACATTCCAATGAGAGGTACAGAAGACATCCTATCTTTGGGCTCTCTCTTCACTTTTGGGTTTGCATAGAGAATTTCCAAGTGACAAGTAAGTGCAAGTACCCAACCACCGCTGATTTTCTGTGGAGGTTGGATGCCAAAGTTGTCTTTGAGAAAAAAAAAAATCCTTAGAGAGATGTTTTGCTCCTGCAAACATTCCAAAGGTTTATGAAAATGAAAGGAGATTAAAAACATATATATGCTTGCCTGTTACATAAGTAGGTTTTGAACGCATGCTGAGTTTAATGATATCTCAGTGGAACAAACTGAAGCAAATCACTAATTACAGTTACTAAAAAAATTCTTATGTCAAAATATTTTCTCATGAGTTTCTTGGGGCTTTGCAAGTTAAAAGTGGTTTCACCTGCCTTATAAGTATGCATGTTTAATCCACCCCTTTCAAAAATAATGTTGATATCAGTGTGCCACAAACAAACAACAGAGATGTCCTGTGTCAGGGCATAGGTTCACTTTATTTTGCAGCAGCAGCCACAAGTGTCAGGGAAGTAATACGAGTACTGAGTGTGCATGAACTGATACCCTCCCAGTGCCCAGCAATCAGCAGCTAATCATCTCCCTCAGCAGCTCTGTATCATCTCTCAACAGCCACCAACAGTTCTGCTACCTACCACCAAGTGCTGTGATCAGCTACAACTAGCTTGGCCTTTTTTCTCCTCCCCTTCCCACCCTCTACCTTCTTCTGTCCCATCTATTTAATCTTACCTTTTCAAGGCAAGGACCATCCCTTAGATTATCACATTCACACAATACCTAGTTCAATGCAGCCTTGATATCAACTAAGGCCTGCAAGAGTTGTCTCTAGTGAAGAGTATGCATTAAATGACTCAAGTAAGAGGCTGGATGCATATGCTATCACAAGGCAGCAATTTTATGGCAACCAGCAAGTACTTGAGGTTTGCTATTTAAGTCACCAGGCTGGCCTAGACCAGGAAGTAAAGCTCTCTTTTTTTATTACCCTCCTTCAAGTCCATCTGTATTTCAGTTTCCAGCTAATATCATGACTTTGTGGTTTCCCACAGCATGTTTTGGCATTTTGCTTTTGCTGTGACATCTGGCAGCATATCTTCAATATTCCCTTACTGCTTGCCCGTGTACACTTCAATATCTGGATTGCCATCACGTCGGCTAGCTCTTCGGTCTGCAAGTGGTTCCATCACTTACCCTGAAACTATTCTCACAAAAGAAGGTGAGAGCAACAGAATCTGACTTCAAACACACGAGGCCTTGTTGGGTAGAGATTTTAAGAACTGACACCTAACTGAATAAAATTATTCACTTGACAATATCCCACTGCAAGCAATGTCAGCTAGGTTTTATAAATGGAAAAGCTTTTAAGAAATCATCCCTAATTGGCTGAACTCAGTTATGCTACCCGCTATTATGGACTCAAGTAAATCTCAGTGTCTTATTTTTAGCACCTGCTGCACTACAGAGTGGTGTCTTTGACAAAAAGCTACTCTGCTCAGCATCCAGAAGGCCTTTCTCCTACCTCGTTGTTAAAGCCATTAGCAACTAGCTGTTATCCTACACTGAGTCAATACCACACCACACAGGTCGTATCACAGACTCAACACCAAAAGGCAAACAGAATCCTACTCTTCCAAAGTTAATAACAGAAGGGTGAAATGTGGCACCTCTAGGGTTGGAAGAAGACGAGGCTACAAGGGGAATGGACCGGCTTCACTTTTCCAGAAGATAAAATGAGGGCAAAAATTAGTGCTGGAGCCTCCTGGGGATTATTAACCACCTGTCCTCAGAGCAGCAGCACTTCTGTGGGATCCAGTTGCAGACATGCCAGCAGTGGATTTACTAATTAAGCAGCAATACATGTACAATAATTATAGCTATCACATCATCAGACATTCTCCTCTAATTATTTCTAATCATAATTTTCACACCTTAGCATGCAAAGGACTTTCTTTCAGTTCTTACCAATTTTCCCCACGTGAATTTTCACTGTTCTGTGGAGAGCGGCAGTCGGTGTGACTGCAAGCAAGGGCTGAACATTGTTACATAAATGTGACCTTGAAGGCACTGAGCTAAAAGGAAGCTGTTTCATTTATTGAGCTTTACTGGGAGGTGTGTTTGTTTGAGAACATGAATTTCATACGTGTACACCCTGACTATTGACATAACTAGCAACAAGCTGTCAAATGGCATCTATATGAGATTTCACTTGTATTTCACCTGGGGCTTCTAATTGCCTTCCATGCAGCCCCTCTGAGGATCTAAGACTTCACTCAGAACCCCAGAGAGTCTCACTACTGTTTTTTTTTTGGCAAGGTTTCCTCGTACAGGTACTTTTGTAATAGTGAAAAAACACAGTTCAAACTTTCAAGCCACCTAAAGATGAACTGAATAACTCAACTTTTGTCCCTTTAGGAGCAGCTCCTTTCACTGCAGCTTCTCTGCTTCTAGGAGACAGCTTCATTCTGGTTCTGCAAGTCCTGCACAGGAAATATCAGTCCTGTGGGACTGAGGATGAAGTTCCCTAGTGTAGCAGCAGAGAGCTATGCAGACCATACTCACCCTCCTGATTAGGACTCTCAGGAGCTCAGCACCAGCTAAATCCCTACAATCATCACAGACTGAGCTCCTCGTGTGTCTACAATAGCTCTCCAGGGGGATAAAGAATGAATTCCTCCTGTCTCAAACTTACTACAAGACAGTCAGCATGTGCTAGGATAACCCTTTCCTCTGTGAAGGAAGCGCTCAGACCTGAGGGTCTTGCCAGGGGATTTCATTCAGACTACCACAAGAGAGGGCTGGCATTTAACCACCACTTGCTAAGCTATTACAACCCACCTCCCACAACACAAAGCTGTGACTTCTTCAGCTGCCTGAGAAAATGATCTGGGCGCAATCATTTGAAGGCAGCTCCAAGCAAACACATCAGTCCTGCACCATCCCTTGACAAAACAGCTGTGTGCCCAGAGAATGCCACTGTACCCTGCATGGTTCTGTTTCTAAGTAGCTTCATGTCCCAAAGCCCTGACCCCAATTCCATAGAATCACAGAATCAGAATGGCTTGAATTGGAAAGGACCTTAATCACCCTTTAGTTTCACCCCCACTGCCAAGGACAGGGACACCTCCTAACAGGTCACGTTGCTCAAAGTCCCATTCAAGCTGGCTTAAACACTTCCAGGGATAAGGCATCCACAGCTTCTCTGGGCAACCTGTTTCAGTGTCTCAGCACCCTCACTGTAAAGAATTTCTTACTAATATCCAGTCTAAATCTGCCTTGCCTTAGTTTAAAACTATTGCCCCTTGTCCTATCACCACATGCCCCAGCTTTCTTGTAGGTTCCCCTTCAGGTACTAGAAGGCTGTTATAAAGTCTCCCCAGAGCCTTCCCCTCTTCAGACTGAACAGATCCAATTCCCTCAGACTGTCCCCAAAGGAGAAGTGCTCCAGTCCTCCCATCACCTTCATGACCCTCCTCTAGACACATTCCAACAGATCCATGTTCTTCTTGTGTTGGGGGCTCCAATATAGCCTCTACAGGCATGACTTGTGAGTCTCTGATAAAACCTCACCAGCCACTGTTTTCTCAGCCTATGAGAGACAGAAAATGAAGACATGAAGCAAATCCATCTGAGATGCTGTGGGCTCCTGTGCTGAAGATCCCTCCAAGTGCTGCTGGCTCAGGCACCTTTTGAAATGCAGCTGGGCTTGCTCCAGGTGTATAAAGCTTTCTGATTCCTTTCAGAGGAGGGATCAGAAAGAGTAAGGGGGAAAGAAAAACTAAGTAAGGATGAGATCCAAACACTGACAAAATCAATAGGAGGCTCTCTATTAACTTCAGTGGGGTTATGATGTAGTGGAGAAGTCAAACAGACTGAATGGTAAGCAAATTGATTTGTTAGATGCTCAGATACTATGGTGAATGATGCCTTGAGCAGAGACTAGAGATTACTGATCTCCACTCATTATGGTTTTCATATATTATACATCACATCCACACACAGAGATTTCCTGAACAGTACTGAAAAGAGAAAACACCAGAATAAAGGCATCCTGTGTTACCTCATTAGGCAAGTCAAAAACACACTCAAGAGGAAATATCACCCTTCATCTCTACTTGAGCCTCCAATATTAGATGGCTCCATTATTTTTTTAAATAGTAGCAGGCTGGCAAAAATATAGAATGATTGAGACCTTTGTACTGAAAATCTGTGAGCAACAATTACTTCTTGTCAAGCTGCAAAAACATCAGGAAATTGAGCCTAATTTGGAATGCACAGAGAACCCAAGTAAGTCTGACTATTTTTCTATTTCTAATTCATTTATCATAGCAAACACATATTCCTGTTGGGTTCTGGGCCCCTCAGTGGAGCAAAGATGTTGACTTGCTGGAACATGTCCAGAGAAGGGCAACAAAGCTGGGGAGGGGTTTGGAACACAGCCCCATGAGGAGAGGCTGAGGGAGCTGGGGAAGAAGAGGCTCAGGGGAGACCTCATTGCTGTCTACAACTATCTGAAGGGAGGTTGTAGCAGGGTGGGGGTTGGTCTCTTCTCCCAGGCAACCAGCACCAGAACAAGAGGACACAGTCTCAAGCTGTGCCAGGGGAAATTTAGTCTGGAGGTGAGGAGAAAGTTCTTCACTGAGAGAGTTGTTAGCCACTGGAATGCGCTGCCCAGGGAGGTGGTGGAGTCACCATCACTGGAGGTGTTTAGGAAGAGATTGGATGGGGTGCTTGATGCCATGGTTTAGTTGATTAGATGGTGTTGGATGATAGGTTGGACTTGATGATCTTTGAGGTCTCTTCCAACCTGGTTAATTCTGTTATATTCTATTTTAAAAGACTGGGGTTCCCCACCCCACCCCCCAGATGTTAAGGGAAAACAGGGCTACAGTAAAAGAACAATTTCTGCAGCCCTGAAAGGGAAACTTTCAACTACAGTACAGTGATAATAGGAGAAAGAAATAATCCGGTCATTACAGAGCTTGGTCAAGAAATCCAGGCAGAAATGGTGGCACATCATTATTATTACCAACTGTACTTCATCTTTATGGTTTGTTGCCTTGTATGCTGTCATTGATTTCACTACGCTCACAGCAACTGTCCCTTAAATTTCTCTCTCTCAGAATAAACAGAAAATGGAAAAGTTCAAAGCTAAGAAAATTTTGGCTTCAACCAAAAGGACTTCTCCTACAGCTATGATTTTGCCACCAGCAATAGCCTGATCTTCATGACAGAGCTTCTTGTGCTGACGGCCAGATCCAAGCGTGGTGCTGGTGCTGTACCAAAGAGGAGCAGCACTATTTGTCAGATAATGTTCCAGCCTAAGCCAATAAACTACTCCATCACATCATGGCCTTGTGCTTTTTAAAGCACACTGAGTAAGACAGATGGTCCTGCTGCCACTTGGGCTACTCCAAATGCCAATTGTTTTGCCCTTCCTGACTCAAGAAGTGAGCCTGAACTGCCTAAATTGTCCTACAGAGGCTGACTAACTCTTTTGCTCCTCAAAGACTGATTAATACATGAAAAACAATACTTTCCCCATCAGAACTTTGTTCTTCTGAATCATTTTTGTCCCATTCATTGAGTTTCACACCCTAACAACACCCACAGCAGTGCTGCCTGCACAGTGCCTGATTCACTGGCTTTCCTTGGCTCGTGAATCACTTCCATCTTCAAGGGCTACAGCAGCCATGCACTCCCAACACAAATTTTCACATTGCATTTGTAAGCAACCCCATCACTGCCTACAATCTCTCCACAACACACGGGGAAGCTGTTCCTCCATCACCAGCCTTGCTGGCAGCTCAGCACTGGCTGCTGTACACCACGTATCGGCAGCTCCCCAGTCTGTCCCACCAGTTCCCCTCTTTGCAATTACCATCCTAAGTTACCTCTCCTATGAGGACAGACTGAAAGAACCTCTCCTGTGAGGACAGACTGAAAGAATTGGGGCTGTTCAGTCTGGAGAAAAGGAAGGCTCCCAGGTGACCTTCCAGTATCTGAAGGGGGCCTACAAGAAGGGACTGCTCAGGATCTCAGGTAGTGATAGGACTAAGGGGAATGGAATGAAGCTGGAGGTGGGGAGATTCAGACTGGATGTGAGGAAGAAGTTCTTCACCATGAGAGCAGTGAAGCCCTGGAATGGGTTGTCCAGGGAGGCGGTTGAGGCCCCATCCCTGGCGGTGTTTATGACCAGGCTGGATGAGGCTCTGGCCAGTCTGATCTAGTGTGAGGGCAGAGGGGTTGGAACTAGATGATCCTTGTGGACCCCATGGCAGGGGGGTTGGAACTAGATGATCCTTGTGGTCCCTTCCAACCCTGACTGATTCTATAAGTTATTCCATAATTAGCAGATCCCTGGACCTGCTCCCCCCTTGCCACTGCTATTCCAATTGTGCACACACACACAGAGATCTAGATATAACAGTGCTGTAATTGCCCACATTAGACCAACTTTAGGGGTTACAGTCTTGGAAATGAAGAGTCCTGGAAATCTAGTGTATTGGGTTGGACAAGATGATCTCCAGAGGTGCCTTCCAACCCCTACCACTCTATGATTCTATGGTTATTGTTCAGTGTCAGCACATCCTGCTTGTGCAAAACAGATCTGAGACCATAAATCCACTCAACACACAGAACTGCAGGCTTGACCAGTAAAGCCAGAGCAGGAGAGATGACATATGCCTGTGCTGTTCTAACAGTCTGTGCAGGAATGGCAGGGTTTGTACCTTGTGTATTTGAATTACACAGTCTCAGAGATGCAGCTGAAGTGACTGCTTGCGTTTAAACACTTTGAGTCTTTGGTTTCAGGGGCTTGGTGGGTAGGGAGAGATTTGAGGCAGTGGGGACTGCAGGTGGTGGGTGTCAGGAGGTTGTTTGGGGTTTGGTTTGGGGATTGTATTTTTGGTTAGTTTTGGTGGTTGGGGTTTTTTGTTGGCTTTAATTTTTTTGCTTGGTTGGTTTGGTTCTTTGGGGGGTTTTGGGTCTTTTTTTTTGGTTTGGGTGGTAGGGTTTTTTTTTGTGGGGGGTTTGTTGTTGATTTTGGTTTGTTTTTCTTGTTGTTGGGTTTGGGGGTGGTTTTGTTATCTTTTTATATCTATATCTATGTATATAAAATCCTCTCCATGGCAGGTTCCAAGCACGCAAAAGCCCTCCCAGAATTTTCGGAAGTCTAATAAGCAAAAACTATTCTGAAGTGCAAAAGCTGCATTGCAGTCCCCCAGGTGCTCCTCAAGGTGGAACTGACCCAGTAAATGAACGTTGTGGTTTCTTGCCATCTTTAAGTCATGGCAGCACTTCACACTGAGGCACAGCCTGCTCTAAAGCAGGCCACACTTGCTCAGCTGCACTTGTCCTGTAATTGCAACAGCCCTCCAGAAAGGCAAATCACACCACTTGTTTAGCTCATCAGCCCACCAACAGCCACAGGCTATACAGTCTACTTTCTTTTTTTGGTCTTTTTAATTACAATACTTTGGACATGAGTAGCTCTTCCTGCAGAGGAAATCAATTACGAAACAAATCTAATACTCAGATCAGACTATATCAGAAGCGACTGCTCATCCTATAGAAGATATATCCAGATTACATCTGAGCATGGCTCACTGAATCATCACTTCAGCATTCTCACTAAATCAGAAATTAAACAAAGCAAATCAGTCAATTAAGGTGGCTGTTTCTTGCTCTGCACACATAAAAATGTTTCAAAGTCCAAGCCTCAGCTTAATTTGGAGCAGGGAGTGTTCAGCATCTAGGAAGCAGCACTGACCTTGCAGAACTGGCCCCACTGCTACACGACAAGATGTCTTCTACAAGCTCAGTGTTTGAAATCACTGCTACACAAAAGTACCCTCAGCCAGTCAAAGGTCAAGCCTGAAAACCATTAATTTTCATCAGTGAGACTACTGAATAGTCACTACTAACCACTAAAATTCACTGTTCTGCTTTACTCCTTCAAGACACTGAAGATATTTTCTCACAGAATCACAAAATCTGGGAGCTGGAAGGAAACTTTGGAGATCATCTAGTCCAACCCACCTGCTAAAGTAGGGTCACCCAGAGCAGATTGCCCAGGATTGCAATGTGCAGGCAGGTTTTGAAAATCTCCAGAGAGATTTCTGGGCAGCCTTTGCCCTTTTTCCTATCACTGGGCACCACCAAAAAGAGCCCAGCCCCATCCTCTTGACCCTGACCCTGTAGATATTTATATACATTAATGACATCCTCCTTTAATCTGCTCTTCTCCAGGCTAAGCAGCCCCAGGTCTCTCCATTTTTCCTTGTAAGGGAGAAGCTCAAGTACCCTCGGCATCTCCACGGCCCTCTGTTGGACTCACACCAGTTGTTCCCAGTCCCTCTTGAACTGGGGAGCCCAGAACCAGACACAGTACTCCAAGTGTAGCCTCAGCCTCATCAGAGCAAAGAGGAAGGAGAACCTCCATCCATCAAACTGCTGGCCACACTCTTCTTAACGTACCCCATAACACCATAGACCTTCTTGTTCACAAGGGCCCATTGCTGTCTCATGGGGAACTTGTCCACCAGCACTCCCAGGTCCTTCTCCAAAGATTTACTCTCCAGCAGGCCAGCCCCTCAAATGTACTGGTACAATCTGCCTCGAACTCTTGCCAAGCTTGGAAGACACACAGGGAGTCTACTCATCCATCTATTTGGCAAACTGGCCACACTCACTGCCACAACAGAAGGGAGATGCACATTGCTGTGATCCTCAGCAGACACAGAACTATGTAACTCACTGATTAGAGATGTATCATACAGTTTTCAGCAGGTATAATCACAGAGTCATAGAATCACAAGGTTGCAAAAGACCTCAAAGATCATCAAGTCCAACCTGTCACCACAGACCTCATGACTAACTAAACCATGGCACCAAGTGCCACGTCCAATCCCCTCCTGAACACCTCCAGGGACAGTGACTCCACCACCTGCCTGGGCAGCACATTCCAACAGCTAACAACTCTCTCTGGGAAGAACATTCTTCCTCACCTCCAGCCTAAACTTCCCCTGGCACAGCTTGAGACTGTGTCCTCTCATTCTGGTGTTGGCTGCCTGGCAGAAGAGACCAACCCCCTCCTGGCTACAACCTCCCTTCAGGTAGTTGTAGACAGCATTAAGGTCTCCCCTGAGCCTCCTCTTCTCCAGGCTAAACAACCCCAGCTCCCTCAGCCTCTCCTCGTAGGGCCTGTGCTCGAGGCCCTTCTCTGGCCACGTTCAAGAATCTCAATGTCCTTCTTAAATTGAGGGGCCCAGAATTGGACACAGTAGTCAAGGTGTGGCAAAACCAGTGCTGAGTACAGGGGCATAATGACTTCCCTGCTCCTCCTGGTGAAGGGAAAGGAAAGGGAAGGATGCATTAAGTGCACAAGGAAATATTTTCTTCTTGAGAAACACTTTCTAAGTCTTCACTGGAATGCCTTTCTTTATCATTACAGAGATAGACCTAATTCCATCAAATGCAATGATTTATGCAGTCTCCAGTTACAGAAGGCTTAGGGGTTTGTTTTGTTTTACAGAGAGGAAAAAAAAAAAAAAAGAAAGAAAAAGAAAATAAAAGCAAAAAGAAAAGAAACAAAAGCTCCTAGAAGCTCATTTTAGCACAAACCTGAAACTCCTAAGCCGCTGTCCAACTCTCCCCATTTTGGGTGCCCATGCCAGTGCTTATAAGAGAGAAATAATCTCTAGCACAGCTAACACTAAAATATTGTTTTCAGTGTAACAGCCACACGGGGTCAAACCAAAGCTGCATGGAGTACCCAGTTCCTGTAGTACCCAGAAAACAGCCAAGCTCATTTTTTTTCCTCAGCTGAGGTACAGATAAAGCCTAAAAGGTGCAGGCAAAGGAAATGGGTAAATATTCCTGCTGCTCAATAGCAAAGATAAGAATGTTTCTGATTCTTACAGAAAAGTTGTTACACATTTGCCTCCCAATTCAAAACATAGTCTCCTTTACCTCCCCATTCCCTCCTCACATGCTCCAAGAATAAACATTCTGAACCAGTGATGAAGCAGCCTCTAGTCTCATTGAAGTCAGCACAGGAGCTTTGCAATGGATTTAAATGGGATTAGAGCGTTTATCTAGATTAACAAAGCCTAATAGCACAGCTACTAAACAAATTCCTCTCTATACAGGAATGATGACTGTATTTTTGTCACTATCTTCCCCCAACACCCCTCTCCTACAAGCACCTGCAGTGTCTGTGCACTTTCTACCCCACAGTGTTTTCCCAGTTTCTCCCAGTTTCCTGGGCTGGCTGGCTGGCTACGTGGTGCTGACTCAGGGATGCAATTGCATCAGCTCTCTGAAAGGAAAAAAATGAGGCGCTTCTTAGAATCCCTTTCCTTTACACAACGACCCTTGCCACAAAATGTGCAGAAACTGTGTGGTTTAGAGCCCCACCGGCTTTGCCCAGTTCAAGCTTTACACGGGTGAAAACGTTTGACAGGCCACGTCACCACGCACGACACTGTCTTTAAGAAACCAAACTAGGATGTCATAGAAACGTAGAGGTTGACTCTGATTTGTTCTAACTACAAAACTAAAAGCCTAAGGACTTACACTTCACCTTGCATTTGCTAAGCACTGCTGCTGTGGTGAATGTTTAGCAGCGTGAGCCAACGAGGGAGACAATCTCTGCTGTAAAGGCAGAGCGCTACTTGGATCTGTCTGCTTCATTTTCTTCTCTTTCTTATTGATCAGATAAATCCAAAGTCTTAAACCTCATGGATATTTTTTGCACCTTGAAAAGCTAATTGCAAATATTCTTCAGCAACCACAGACTGTGTGTTTTGGACCAAGTGTTGTAAAAGGCAGTGTTCTCCTCGCAAAAGCTACTGTTCAGCCCTTTCCACTGGTCAGCATCTGCCAGTGGGTTTGTTCCTGCCTGTCCTTTTATTGTGCCAAATATGCTTCTTGGAATTTTTGTTTTCCCCATGTCTATCCACCAACTTAAAAGTCACTGCCACTGCTTTGTAACAAGCTACTGATCACATCAAAAGTATTTCCCCTTTTAATGGATGTCTTTCAGCACCTCGTCTTAAAGCCCACTATCTACAGCCCTGTCAAAACAGCTTCTGAAGAACTGTCTGCTAAGCTTCATAATTATGCTAAGTACCAGAATCTAATAATCCATGGGCATATATGAAAACCAATCTGAACTATTAACCTTACACATTTCTCAGTGCAAGGCAGATGTCTCTGTATACTACTCCTTGGAAGTTCTATTACTTGTACATAACAAGATAATAGCAACCAAGTCACTTAGTCACTCAATTATAAACAGAACCTGTATTTTAACTATGTGAACTTAACCAAAAGATTTCTCTTTCTTTCAATCTGAAGCCATTAAGGAACCAGAGGTACACAAACCATTTTGTGGCTAAACTGTTCACCTCAGGTGTTTCTACTTATGCTTTAGAGAGTTCTTTTGCCAAACTGTGCTTCCACATAGGAGGGTTCAGAAAGCTCTTTAGATACCTTTTGCACTCTCTCACACACTGGCTGTTTTTCACTCTTGTGTGAGATTTACTGGCCATGCTGGTAGATAGACTCTCAGTCTCTTATCACCATGAGATTGGACTGCTGCAACTGCTCTGCTGCAATGGTGGCATGAGTATGGAGCCAACATCGCCAGCAGACTGCAGCCATGCTCATCAGAAAGGCTTCAGACTGCTTGAGAGGGGCAGGAAAGCTACTCCCACCTGTTCTGCCCTACATAAATCCTGTGCTGTCCAAGAGAACCTGCTTGTGCAGGTACCACACCACAGGAATCTACATCAGCTATGGAGCCACCGACCTGAAACCAACCACAGCAGACTGCTCAGATAAAACCCAAACCCCTGCCCATTCAAAGGTAAGATGGGACCTCCAGCAAACTGCTGGAGCAATGAACAGTGGAAGGATAACAAGCAACAGAGCTATAACAGATTTACAAATATCCTCAGCTTTTTTATACATAGAAGATTTTTCTTCTGATGTGCCTTACATTGACCTTATGTTATTAGCTATTGCACTACAATCCCAAGTGGTTTTCCTTTCCCCCCTCCCCTCCATCTCTTTGCAAGTCATTTTCTTTCTGGCAAACATTTCTGAGAGTCTTCACCTGGTTTTGAACATTAATATAATAATGCAATGAATCAGTTTTTGTTTGTTACCTTTAAGACATGTTCTGCCTCCTATTACTTCTCCCTTAGGCATATTCACATGCAATCTAGAACACACAGGACATGCAGAGTAATAATTACCATTTAAATGTGTGCTGTTTACATTTAAAACCCTGCTCATTTTTTTCTTAACATTTCACATTAAAACTGATTAAAATGATATACTCATTCTGCCTTGTAATTGCAAGAGTAAAACTCAGTATTTAGTCCAAAGTTAATGAAGATCTATAGCTTGCATTAACAGGGAACCTGTAAGTTACAGTAAAATGTGATTTGCTGCGCTAAAAAACCTGTTCCAGCATATCAAGTAGTTCCAGCTCTCAGATTTAAAAGTTAGTGCCATGGGTAACAATGCATCAGTAGCCATCAGCTCAGGCACAGAGCTGGCTCTAGCCAGCCTTTTAATCTCTCTGATGCAAAGAAGCACCATCTGAACACCACTGGGTTTGAGATCTTCAACATCCACAAGCAGGGCATAAGAAATGCAGGGGGTGTTCTTAAATCAAGGCATGAAATGCAAAGCCCACCATGAAACATACTGTCTTCTTCACAAGGGCTAGTACACTCTCTGTGAGAAACACACTCTGGGTGCAGGTCTCACCACCATGGTTTAGCTCAACATTTGAGTAGAGAAAGCTAGAAAAGGGCAACATTGCAGGCTGCTGCTCCATCAGCCAGGTCTCTTCTGTTCTCCCTGAAGTCAGATAGTCACACAACCCCACCTGAGCTTTCATGTTTACCTTTGTAGTCACTGTGGAATACAAATGGCTAATATTTTGAAGGATCCATTATGAAAGAGGCACCCTTTTAATCCTCTCTGAAGCAAAAACAGAGCAAGAGCACATGTGACTCCAGTTTCCCCTGGCTTGTGCAGTTGCCTGACAGCCGCTGGCCACAGTCACATCTGTGCACAGATTAACACAAGGCTCAGATGCCAAACAAGCCTGCTCAAGTGAACCATGAGTGGTAACACAACAGCAGAGAACAGAAAATGTATGATGAGAGCCTGAAGACAGCAAGGCAGTGACAAGAAAGAGCTCTGAAATACCAACCCCATTTGGAACACACGTGGCAGCATCAGTGGAGAGAGAATGAGCCTTCATAAGGCTTTGTTTCAGAAGATACACACCTGTGTTTCTAAAGAAATGTGGCTTCTTTATTCTACACAGATGCAATTAGCATCTACAGAGTGGATAATATCCTTCATATCTGCTTCTGCTCACTAATTTAGCCCATCTTTAGAAACTGGGAAGCCAGGCTCATTACAGCAAAGACCACCAGTTGATTCCCACCAGGACTTGGCCTTATTAACCTTAGTTTTAAATTACTAAGTCACAGATGTATTTATCTGTTGCTTGATGAAGATTCATTTGCCAACCTCATCTCACAAAAGGAATAATTAGCATGCAGACGTTACAGGCTGATGATTGAAGCTATTATAACGCAGGACTACGGACAAAGAGTGAGGCACCTGCGATTCTGTAACAGCTAAAAGCTCTCGAAAGTTCCAATTAACCAACATAATTGTAAGAAATTAAGTAAAAAGCACTGAATTGCATCAGTCATGGATCTGTTCTGTGCACAGCCAGACAAATAAATTAATTCCTAGAAGTGCAACACTCTTACAGCCATGGTGGTGTAAGGACAGAAGAAAAGAACTATGTCATGTATTCAACTAATAATATTAAGAGAGACTGGACAAGCCTTTGGCACACAGTCCCTGCATCAGGTCTGACAAAGCAGAAGCAAAATCCAAGCTAAATACAGGTTAGAGACAATTGCTGATGATTAACCTAATTGTGTTATTCAATTAGGCAACTTTAGGGAAAGGAGTGTTATCACCTGTGAAGGAAAGAAGGGCACTGAGTGGGTGAGATGAAAGGTTGGCAGCTGTGGAGGAAGGAGGTAGGATCCGAGGAAGACAAGAGGGTCAGCATGGAGTGAGATGAGAATATAATAGATCACAAAAGCACATAAACACCAAGGGCAGGAGTGTTTCCAGCCACACTGGCTCCAGGAGTCGAGGCTCTCCAATAAATCCAGGGGGAAAGGCTGGGTTCAGTCAGCTTGCAGCTCTAGAGCTTTCCTGTGTACTGAGGACAAGCACACCCAGGACAGCCTCTCAACGGGAGGTGTGAAGACAAATGGTGTGAAAATCCCTGAGAAATTCCAGAGAAACATCCTGGGATAAGTTGGGGTGTGCAAATCCACCTGAAAGCTGGTGTTGATGCACCATGCAGTAGCCTGCCTGCAAAGCCAGCTTCAAATTAACTTCCAGGCACTGCTGCTATGGGACCCATAAAGCAGTGAACAGCTGGAGACACTCCTTCCCAAGGCACCACTTCCCTTCTTGTGCCTGATGCCTCTCCCAGTCTGTAAAAGCTCCTTGCCCAAAAGCCTCTTTTTGGTCTGTTTTCTTGGGCTTTTGAATGCCTGGAGAGAGCGCGTTACACAGGACAAGAAACCCATTGGTGCCTGTATCAAGTGATATCACAGCCACACAGAAACCTTGCTGAGCAGCAGGTTTCATGCACTGCTAAAAGCTTGATATGTCCATGGATGAGGGTTTGCTTGGGTAGAAATGTTGAGATCAACAGTACCTCTGTGGTTTTGTTTTCCCGGCACCTTTAAGGGTAATATCTGCACTGCACCATGCATCACACTGCAGAACGCTGCAGGCAAGTGCCACCTCCTCTCAAACTGGAAGCCCTATATTCCAGTTAGAGGAAGGGCTCAGTAAAAGCATACAGCAGCCAGCTGCCAGACACACAGCCTCCAAGTCCTGAGGCAGTGACTCTGTGCAGAGCTGTGTTTGGCCATGCAGATGTGCCAGGCCATTCACAGCTGGAGTCAGAAACACGGAGGATGCTGGTGCGTACTGCAGATGCTCCCTCTCTCTTCTACAGAGGGTACTTCAGCACCCCATGGGCTGGGTAGGTCCTGTACTTTTGCAGACCTTTCCCAGCATGATCATTCTTCAAAATCCAAATTTACTGGTATAGAGTGACAGGGGAAGGGAAAAAGGAAATGAAAAAAAAAAAAAAAAGTGATTTTGCAGTAAGAGCAAAACAGCAAAAGTACTTAAGGGAAAAAAAAAGCAAGCAAGCAAGCTGTGTGTGATGGGAGGCTCTCCTGTCAAAGATGACAGTTTATACATCTCTAGGTCTTTAGTGTTTCTTCGTTTTCTGTCTTACCACTGTCATTTAACAACTCAAGGGCATAAGCTGAGGAGCAGTTCATCTCCAGACACTCTCCTTCCCCTCTGTTTGTTTTCCTTGCAGCTACCTAACATTCAAAAGCACTACAAATGTGCAAGAAACTTCTGATAGCCAGGTAAGCACTGTGTATTTACAAAGCAACTCCACTGCCTTACTGGAGGCTTCAGTGAGGACTTGTAGATTAAGCCTGAGCATATTCAGTGAAACAGAAAAAGAAAAGCTCAGACAAGCAAAGCACACTAGATCACTCAAGCCCAAGGACAAAAGAAAACCTCACAACCATTCTTCAAACTTCACAGAGAGACTGATTTCCCAGAAAAGGATATAATGACTGTGTGAGAGCACTGGAAAAGAAACTAAATGCCCTTTGTAAGTCATACTAAACTAATCTCTCCCTTCCAATCAGTAGCGCTAAGATTCCACGCCAAGGTTCTTCAGCACCCAAGCTATCTAAATACATTCAGGGACAGGAGATGTTATGTTGAAAGATGCCCAGAAGTGTTTTCAGAAGACAAAGGAAGGGAAATATTAAAGAAAAGGGGGGAAAAAAGAGTGAATGATGAGCAGTAAGGGTACAATCCTGAGTCAGTATTGTCCATCAATGTCAGCAGGGAAAAGCATAATTCTGACGTTTTGCTTTCAAGATTCCATGCTTGCTCAGTGCTCAAGCTACACATTCTGTTTCAGCTTCCCCTGCTCTGTTTAGAAGTTTTATCAATCCCTCACTATCTAAATAGCAACACTGTTACGTGGAAACACAAACGAGAAATGAACAGTTGGAGTGCTATGTAGAGAGATTTCCTTGCATAACACCAATATGAGGAATAAAGACAGTTTGAGGACACCTATGGCCATTGAGAATTCTTTCCACTGAAATGAGAAGCACCACGTTGTGGAGACCTTGTTAAGAATGAGAAGAACTGACTTATCTAGAAGCCTGAAAAATCTAGTTTTCATAGATCTGCTCTCAGTGTGAAAACACTGCAGTGGAGCCTGCACACTGAAGCAAAGGAGCAACCCCTGAAACGTTAAACAGATGCTGTTCACAGAATCACCAAGGTTGGAAGAGACTTCAAAGATCATCAAGTCCAACCTGTCACCACAGACCTCATGACTAAACCATGGCACCAAGTGCCACGTCCAATCTCCTCCTGAACTCCTCTAGGGATGGTGACTCCACCACCTCCCTGGCCAACACATTCCAATGGCAAACGACTCTCTCAGTGAAGCACTTTCTCCTCACCTCCAGCTTAAACTTCCCCTGGCACAGCTTGAGACTGTGTCCTCTTGTTCTAGTGCTGGTTGCCTGGGAGAAGAGACCAACCCCCACCTGGCTACAACCTCCCTTCAGGGAGTTGTAGAGAGCAAGAAGGTCTCCCCTGAGCCTCCTCTTCTCCAGGCTAAACAACTCCAGCTCCCTCAGCCTCTCCTCATAGGGCTTGTGCTCAAGGCCTCTCCCCAGCCTCGTTGCCCTTCTCTGGGCACATTCAAGTATCTCAATGTCCTTCTTAAGCTGAGGGGCCCAGAACTGAACACAGTACTCAAGGTGTGGCCTAACCAGTTAAGGAAGGGCTTCACACTTTACATTTATGTCACTGAAAAAGGGCTTAATGGTTTTGAAAACAACTATCAGTATCTAGTGGCTCTGTAAGTGCAGGTATACACTCCACCATCCCTCTTGCTCCCAGGCAGAGCACAGACTATTTGACCATTCCAGATATGGATGTAACAACTTAGGGAGTATCCTGACCAGAGAAATGTGTGTATCCCCAGATTAAAACCAAACCAAAATAAAACAAAACCAAGCAAACAAAAAAATCCAAAAGCACAGAACTCTTCAGAAGTACATTTTGGTAGCCATTTACAAGCTAGGAACTTAGAAGTTAGGATGACAATAAATTACAATAAACCTATTCTGGTCAGCTCCTCACCTTTATGAAGATAAAATGTTGAAAAGAAATTTGATCAGAAGGGTTTCATTTCACAGAATCAACAAGGTGGAACAGACCTCAGAGATCATCAAGTCCAACCTGTCACACAACACCTCATGACTACTAAACCAGGGCACCAAGTGCCACATCCAATCCTTTTTGAACACCTCCAGGGACGGTGACTCCACCACCTCCCTGGGCAGCACATTCCAAAGGCCAACAACTCTTTCTGGGAAGAACTTTCTCCTCACTCCAGCCTAAACCTCCCCTGGTGCAGCTTGAGACTGTGTCCTCTTGTTCTGGTGCTGATTGCCTGGGAGAAGAGACCAACCCCCACCGGGCTACAACCTCCTTTCAGGTAGTTTTACATCATAACTGTTGTTCTGAGGCAGAGGCCACAATGTGCAATAATCTTTTGGGCTTTGGTTAAGTGCTCTTTAAAATGTTATTTCTCAGAGGTTATGTAGAGTTTCATAAGGTTTTTTATTTTACTACTTCAGATCAGAGAGGTCTAACAAATCACTTCACCACGCCCCCTGTATATTACTGCCTCTTTCCCCAGTTCTTCCTTGAAGAAGCCCATTAACCTGGATTAAGGACAATCCAGAGAAGACTGGAGATGAAACTTGCCACACCAAACCAACTGAACAGCACCCAAGCATGGCACTCCTTCCCCAGAAGGGAAGACTTCTGTCATACACATTGGCCACACCACCTCTGATGTGGGATGGCAGAGCCAGCACAAATCTGGACCAAGCTGTAGCCACAGAGGGCCACTCACTATCACCCTTTGTCCTTCCTCTGACAGTAACCAAACCCCTGGTGATTAAGAATCACAGAATCTCCTAGCTGGGCAAGACCTTAAGATCATTAAGCTCAGCCATAACTTAACATCTCCCTGTACACAACTGTTAGATTATGTCCCTAAGATCTTCATCCAAATGCCTTTTAAACACCTCCAGGGATGGGTTAGGCCACACCTTGAGTACTGTGTCCAGTTCTGGGCTCCTCAGTTTAGAAAAGATGTTGACTTGCTGGAAGGTGTCCAGAGAAGGGCAACAAAGCTGATGAGGGGTTTGGAGCACAGCCCTGCGAGAGGCTGAGGGAGCTGGGGTTGTTTAGCTTGGAGAGGAATCTCAGGGGAGACCTTCTTGCTCTCTACAACTACCTGAAGGGAGGTTGTAGCCAGGCGGGGGCTGGTCTCTTCTCCCAGACAACCAGCACCAGAACAAGAGGACACAGTCTCAAGCTGTGCCAGGGGAGGCTTAAGGCTGGATATTAGGCAGAAATTCTTCCCAGAAAGAGAGATTGGCAATTGGAATGGGCTGTCTTGGGAGGTGGTGGAGTCACCATCACTGGAGGCGTTTAGGAGGAGACTTGATATGGTCCTTGGTGCCATGGTTTAGTTGATTAGATGGTGTTGGATGATGGGTTGGATGTGATGATCCCGAAGGTCTTTTCCAGCCTGGTCTGGTCTATTCTATTCCACCACTTCCCTGGGCAGCCTGTTGCAGTGCCTGATGACCCTTTCGGTGAACAATTTCTTCTTAATCTAAACCTCCCCCGATGCAATTTGATGTGAATAACATTACCCAGAATACCCAATACCCTCAGCAGTACCCCAGGAAAACATTCAGTGTACGACAGTGGCAGTTATGAGCTACCTTGAACATCATATTCATACCCCAATGTTATTCTCACCCACACCTCCCATAAATACCCAGCACCCTTAAACTGGGTCGCTGCTGCCTGGAGCATGGCAGGGGAAGATTCATAAATATTGATGCAGGCAAAAGAAATAAACTTTGAGTGGAGGAGTGGGTCCTGCCTGTGATGTCCCAGAAGCCTCAGTGCTGCCAGCACTTTGTGGTGTCAAATCATACTTTAAAAGCTGGATTTTATACCAGCTCTCAGGGACTCCCATTCTCCCTTTCAGTCCATTGGAAGCAGATGCTGATCTGTTAGAGGGTAGCAGGGCTCTGCAGAGGGACCTCAACCAACTGGACAGATGGGCAGAGTCCAACAAGATGACATTTAACAAATCCAAGTGCCAGGTGCTGCACTTTGGCCACAACAACCCCATGCAGTGCTACAGGCTGGGGTCGGAGTGGCTGCAGAGCTGCCACACAGAAAGGGACCTGGGAGTACTGATTGACAGCTGGCTGAACATGAGCCAGCAGTGTGCCCAGGTGGCCAAGAAAGCCAATGGCATCCTGGCATGCATCAAGAATAGTGTGGCCAGCAAGAGCAGGGAAATCATTGTGCCTGTGTGCTCAACACCTTGAGTCCTGTGTCGAGTTCTGATCCCCTGAGTTTAAGAAGGACATTGAGACTCTTGAACATGTCCAGAGAAGGGCAACGAGGCTTGGGAGAGGCCTTGAACACAGCCCTGTGAGGAGAGGCTGAGGGAGCTGGGATTGTTTAGCCAGCAGAAGAGGAGGCTCAGGGGAGACCTTATTGCTCTCTACAACTACCTGAAGGGAGGTTGTAGCCAGGTGGGGGTTGGTCTCTTCTCCCAGGCAAGCAACACCACAACAAGAGGACACAGTCACAAGCTGCAAAAGGGGAAGTTTAAGCTGGAGGTGAGGAGAAAGTTCTTCACTGAGAGAATCATTTGCCATTGGAATGTGCTGCCCAGGGAGGTGGTGGAGTCACCATCCCTAGAGGTGTTCAAGAGGGGACTGGACATGGCACTTGGTGCCATGGTCTAGTCATGAGGTCTGTGGTGACAGGTTGGACTTGATGATCTTTGAAGTCTCATCCAACCTTGGTGATTCTGTGAGCCTTCTTTGGCTTTATCACCACTGCTGGAAGGGACTCATAGTCACTCCACAAGCTGCTCCCCCTGAGGAGGCTGTGAGAGATGGTGCTCTTCACATGCCAGGAAAGTGGAAGCTCCCCCGCCTCTAAAATCCCAAGTCCTGCACCTGTCAGGAGGATCCATGTTTAGAAGTGACAAATTTTGAAAAGAAGCATTATTTTCTGACTCAGAAGAGCTTGCTAATAATGGACTGAATGGATCACAGCTATGACCATTTTGTGGGTTTAAAATAGCACAAAAACATTACTCGACAAATTACGGGGTTTAAATAACTTGGGGGGAGGAGGGGAGGGAGGAAATCACAACCAATTCTTCTCTTTGAAAGGAAAAGCCTCCTAGAAAGCACCTCCTTCACAAAGGAGAGAAACTACCCAAATGCTCTGCACTGCCCAATAAAATTCAAGTTTTGCCACAGAGGCAAAGAGCAGACAGCAAAAGCGGAGCTCAGTAAGTCACCCACTGATGATCTCCCCTAAAGAATAACACAGCTTTCATGTCAGGAACACATGGTTACAGGGCTCTGCAAGAAATGATTCAGAAATACAATTAGCAGGTAATGTAACTGAACAAATAGATCTCATGGAAACGAAGGACATAAAACTTCAAATTAACCAGTGCCTGAATTGCCTTTGTAGTTGATCACATATCACACCAGCTTACACCCCCTCAGCTCAACAAACTCAACCGAGAGCTACAGGTACACATTTAAGCCATCAAACATGAGGCAGCCACAGCTGGCACCCAACAGGACCTCAGTGCCGAAAAGATAACATCTGATTGCATGTTTTTAATTCAAAAATCTACCAATCAAGGTACTGGAACATGTCCAGAGAATGGCAACAAAGCTGGGGAGGGGTGTGGAGCACAGCCCTGTGAAGGGAGGCTGAGGGAGCTGGAAAAGAGGCGACTCAGGGGAGACCTTCTTGCTTTCTACAACTACCTGAAGGGAGGTTGTAGCCAGGCGGGGGCTGGTCTCTTCTCCCAGGCAACCAGCACCAGAACAAGAGGACACAGTCTCAAGCTGCACCAGGAGAGGTTTAGGCTGGATGTTAGGAAGAAATTCTTCATAGAGAGAGTGATTGGAATGTGCTACCCAGGGAGGTGGTGCAGTCACCATCACTGGACGTGTTTAGGAGGAATCTGGATGTGGTGCTTGGTGCCATGGTTTAGTTGATTAGGTAGTGTTGGATGTGATGATCTTGAAGGTCTCTTCCAACCTGGTTTATTCTATTCTAGTCTACTCTACTGGTGTTGTACTGAATAGCAGGGAGAGTTGAGTATCAAGTTATCTACAGTTCGTGGTATCAGCCCAACTGAAAGAACAGTGAGCTGCAGCTGGGGTGGCAGGAGGTGGTAACAGACTGAGGAAAGTCTCTATGGACCCTTGGAGTCTTTTCACTCTATAAATGTGTGTGTGTGAGGAGTTTAGGCTCTGCAATCTGCGTGCCTGAAGGTACACCCTGTGAAAATGCCTGCGGGCACCAAACCTGTATGCATGCATAATTTATTTTCTGCATGAGTGAGTAGCTTCAACACCTCTGGTGGCTGCCAAAGAATCAAGGCAATAAAAATTGAAGCAAACTGACTGCTCTTGTCCCACAGCAAAACAGCACAAACATGTGTCAACACTGATCTTTGTGGCTAGGGGTGCTGAATAACCCTCCATTGGTTCTGAAAGCAAGGACCAGCAGTCCAAGGAGAAAAATGTCACAGGGAGTATAACTGAAACAAAAGTAAAAAACCCATGGTATTCAAATGCCTCCAATCTCATATGAAAAACAGACCTCGGGTGCTGATTGACAGCTGGCTGAACATGAGCCAGCAGTGTGCCCAGGTGGCTAAGAAGGCCAATGGCATCCTGGCATGCATCAAGAATAGTGTGGCCAGCAGGAGTAGGGAAGTCATTCTGGGCCTCTCAGTTTAAGAAGGACATTGAGACACTTGAAGGTGTCCAGAGAAGGGCAACGAGGCTGGGGAGAGGCCTCGAGCACAGCCCTGTGAGAAGAGGCTGAGGGAGCTGGGGTTGTTTAGCCTGGAGAAGAGGAGGCTCAGGGGAGACCTTCTTGCTGTCGACAATACCTGGAGGGAGGTTGTGGCCAGGAGGGGGTTGGTCTCTTCTCCCAGGCAAGCAGCACCAGAACAAGAGGACACAGTCTCAAGCTGTGCCAGGGGAGGCTTAAGACTGGATGTTAGGATGAAATTCTTCATAGAGAGAGAGATTGGCAATTGGAATGTGCTGCCCAGGGAGGTGGTGGAGTCACCATCCCTGGAGGTGCTCAAGAGGGGATTAGACGTGGCAGTTGGTGCCATGGTTTAGTAGTCATGAGGTGTTGGGTGACAGGTTGGACTTGATGATCTCTGAGGTCTCCTCCAACCTTGGTGATTGTGTCACGTGTCTTAAACTGCCAACATTCTGCATGACCAAACAGGAGTATTGTTGCCCACTAGAAACCAAAACCCACCTGTGCACTGGCACTTTGGGGTAAGCCTGCCCCTGAAACATTTCCCTCTTCACTCTGAAAGCCTTAGAGGTTTGTAAACCCACAGACAGATTAATAGCATTGACCAAGGATGCAGGAGGATTGAAATGGCTCGTTTCTTCCCTAAGCCAAATGGCAGAAATCAAACCAATTAAAATCATGATCCAAGTCAGGTTTTGTCAATTGTTAGCACCTCAGGCAAAACACTGCTGGAGCAGAGTTGCAGTTGGTTTCTAATTTAGCTGTCATTATGACAACAGAAAGGGCTGGAAGGGATGGATGGAGGCATTAATAGCAACAGGAGTAAAGACAAGACAACTTGGTCCACACTGAAGGTACGGGATCTGCATAAACTTCCCACACCTGTGCACAGATGCAAACTCAATAAAGAATTGTCACAAAAAGCAGGTTAAGCCAAACCTTTTTCAGAAGAAATGTTGTTTTTTTTCAGTGGGCACATGACAAAAGCCCCTTGCACAGCAGACTACAGGTGTTTCATGTAAAGCAAGTGCAGGTGTGCTGGGAACATCAACACCAAACTGAAATATCCCACTGGGCTGGTAAGTGCCACACCAAGCTATGGGAGGAGTACCAAAGACACCCTACGTATCTAAGTGCTATCTGCACTGGGGGGCTGTAGTGGGTCCAGAGAAGAGCAGCAAAGCTGGGGAAGGGTTTGGAGAACAGGGCTGGTGAAGAGCAGCTGAGGAAACTGGGGTTACTTAGCCTGAAGAAGAGGAGGCTGAATGGAGACCTTAGTGCTCTCTAGAACTCCCTGAAAGGAGACTGGAGCCAGGTAGGTGTTGGTCTCTCTCTGCCTAGTAATAAGCAATAGGGCAAGAGGAAACAGACTGAAGTTGCACCAAGTGAGGTTTATGTTGGACATTAAAGATAACACCTTCACTGAAAGGGTTCTCAAATGCTGGAAAAGGGGTCACCAGGGAGGTGGTTGAATCCCCATCCCTGGAGGTGTTTAAAAGATATGGAGATGTGGTGCTGTGGGACATGGTTCTGTACCAGACTCGGTATAACTAGAGAATGGTTGGAGTCAGTGATCTTAAAGGTCTTTTCCAAACAAAATGATCTTATGGTTCTACATTACAGAGTCTCATCAGCTGGCTTCATCCATGACAATAAAATGTAACTAGTGTGGCAACAGCAATATTTACAAGGGGCTGGAGGAGGGACTGCAATAGCTACATCGATATCAAGAAATTAATTTTGCCCAAGGCAGTGTGCTTCTTTTACAGGATACCTTGCAATGAGAGTAGTGTGTCAGTCACATCAACAGCACTGATACATCAAGCCACAGGGCACTGAGACAACTAGCCTGGACCACCAATTAATCTGGACACACATAAAATAAGCATACAGCGTGATGCTATTTTGAACATCCTTGAATGGAGAAGTCCAAATCTAAAAGAAATCCCAAACTGACAGACAACAACGAGGCAAGAGCCAAACAACAAACGGGGAGCTTCACCACCACCACCCTGCATCAAAAGCAAGCTCATGAAGTTTCAGTTTTCTGCTTTAAAAATCCATCCCATGCCTTTCTCACACGCCTGCACATCCGGATCAATTAGCCTACGTCAAAGCCTTGTTACACGCACTCAGAGTTTTAATTGATTTACTCAAGTCAGTGAGCAAGGAATAATTACATCTTGGAAAATAAAGCTGGGCAGACTAGGGCATCCTGCTTCATTGCTGTGCGACTTAGAAGTTTGAAACAAAGGCAGATCTGGTTTCATCCCACAGTTCAGTCGTAAGCTTCAAACTGCCTGGTGCTCTGAGGCGCTGTGTTAGCTGGCCCTGATCAACAGCCAACCCACTGGCTTTTCCTATCAGTGCAGCCGGGGCATTAAGCCTACAAGTACAGTCATGTACTCTATAGAGATATTGTTTATCTGGCAATAAACTTACTCAAATCAAAGCAGCGTTAGCATGGATTTCTAAAGCAGCAGCCATTCTCTCTGCATGGGAAAACAGAGACACATCCTGTGGCATATTGCAAACCTGAATACTGATTAGAAAATGCACATAGAATCATAGAATCAGTAAGGTTGGAAAAGACCTCAGAGATCATCAAGTCCAACCTGTCACCCAACACCTCATGATTAGCTAAACCATGGCTTCAAGTGTCACGTCCAATCCCTTGTTGAACACCTCCAGGGACGGTGACTCCACCACCTCCCTGGGCAGCACATTCACATGAAACTAACATTTCCACACTTTGTGGTGGTATCATGCAGGCAGGGTCAAAAAATGATGCCACCACTTTTTAAAGACCCTCCATTCCTACCACATGTATCGAGGTATTTATCATCCTTCAAGGAAAAACCCTAGAATTGTTTCAGTTGAAACAAACCTCTAAGATCATTCAGTCCAATCGAACACCGCTGTGGCTATTAAACCACATCCCCAGCTGTCTTGTCCACACATTTCTTGAACACTCCAGGGATGGTGACTTTACCACTTCCCTGGACAGCCTGTTCCAATTCCTGACCATTCTTTCAGGAAAGAAATTCTTCCTAACATCCAATCTAAACCTCCCTGGCACAATTTCAGGCCAGTTTTCAGGACTTCTATTGTGAAGGAGAAAAAGATTCAGTAATCTTCGTGCTTGCGAGTCAAGGTAAAACACAAGGAAGAGCTAAAGATGAGGAGGATGGAAGAGACTGAATTATGCACTTTTGATACCACGACTCCCAAAGCCAAATTTTGAAGCACAAACTAGCATAACACAGTGGAACTGGGGAAGCAGCAGCTGCCTCCAAGGCCATCCAGCATAGTGCACGGTAGAATTTCACGCCGTACTGTTCCACTTGCAGCATCTTCTAGGCGATCTTTGAAGATGAAAAACTCAACATGATTCTGTAACCACTTAGTCACCAACAGGTTTTTCTGCTGATTTGTAGGATCAGATTTCAGGAGCCAAATCTATTTGTCTTATATACTTCAGTCTCTACTGAAATTGCTGGAACTATCATGGCAATTCATCCTACACACACAAATCCCAGACTGCAGAACCAAGGCTCAGTGCAAAATTTACATTATATTTTTTTTCCCCCCCTAGGCATCTTCAGGCTTATTTTAAAACACTACATTGATTCAACAGAAAAATTCCATTTATTTTTTTTTTCCCTAAAGAAAAGGATGACAAAGAGACCAAACATTTAAAATACTCATCACAACAGCGGTCAGAACTAAAGCGCATCACACTCCCATGGAGGGTATTACTCAGCGAGACTGATATTGAGCAGCACAAACTCTATTTCAATCTAAGCTGACAAGAGAGTCCTGAATTCACAGAATCACACAGAATAACCAAGGTTGGAAGAGACCTCAAAGATCATCAAGTCCAACCTGTCACCACAGACCTCACGACTAAACCATGGCACCAAATGCCACATCCAGTCCCCTCTTGAACACCTCCAGGGATGCTGATTCCACCACCTCCCTGGGCAGCACATTCCAATGGCTAATGACTCCCTCAGTGAGGAACTTTCTCCTCACCTTGAGCATAAACTTCCCCTGGTGCAGCTCAAGACTGTCAAGTTCTGTTGTCTATAAGGTGTTACCCGAACAACTACAGATGAGCTATCAAAGTCTCTTACCTGTAGAGGTATTCAAACCCATGTCCCCTGCACAGTGGGATGGTGTTTAAAGCATTAATAAAGACTCTAAGTAGCCATCCTACTGAGGAGGCCAAAATGTATTAAGAAAGGACACACAAAAGAACAGGGCAAATGTGTCCAACAGAGGCCGTGAAGATGCTGAGGGCACTGAAGCCTCTCTCTGTGATGAGAAGAGGCTGAGAAGCCTGAGGCTGTTGAGCCTAGAGAAGAACAGATTGAGAGAGGATCTTCTCAATGCTGATCAATAGCTAAAGGATGGAGGTCTTGAGGATGTGGCTGAGCTCTTTTCAGTGGTGCCCAGAGATAGGACAAGGGGCAATGGGCACAAACTAGAACACATCACGTTTCACTTAAATTTAAGGAGACAAATCTTTGCTGTGAGGGTGCCAGAGCCCTGGAGCAGGCTGCCCAGAGAGGTGGTGGAGTCTCTCTGGATACTTTCAAAACTCGCCTGGACACGTTCCTGCGCAACCTGCTCTAGGTGATCCTGCTTCAGCAAAGGGGTTGGACTAGATGATCTCCAGAGGTCCCTTCCAACCCCCACCACTCTGTGATTCTGTGTTGTGACTCTGTTCCACAGTGAGTGTAATGATTTGCTGGTAAATTAACAACAATTTTAACAAGTTTATGGAAAAACAGTGACGTGTTATCTTCTCCTCTTAGTGATGGAAGGCACTGCCTTGACAAACAGCTCACACAAACACATCTGAATGAGGGATGAAATTGTGCTGTGTTTTGTTGATCTCTTTCATAAGCCTTTTGTCACTCACTCAGTCTTTCCCATACACACTCAATTGCTCCCTCCAAAATACATTTAATGTAAGAATTTGTGATAGTGGGAACATGACATGACAGGAAGATGTGACATTCACTGATAGAAAGCCCAAACCAGAGCACTGAGTGTTTTCAGGTAAATGAGAAGTAGGGCTGCTGAGCTCCTCACAGGACAGGTTGTCAAGGTTTTTCTGCAGGGTTTTAGGCTGTCAAATCTGTGAGGTTTCACTACAGCCTGCTGTAACTGCTCAGAGTCTCAAGGCCATGGCTGTTGAGGATTCTTTGCTTTCAGTACTACCGCTGAAGTTAACCCCTTTTACACCGCTGGGAAACACAAGTGCCTAAAATTTTCTTTCCAGGTGCCCTATCAGTTTGGCCTCCAAACCCCAAACCATTGTACCTGTTAATTATTCAGATAGAAATGCACACTGTGGATTCCATGGGAGTTTGCATGCACCCACACATTACTTTCCATAGACTAGTGAAGGTATTCATCCTCTCTGTGACAGAATTCTCCCAACTTTAAACAAAAACAAACAAAAATGGGGATCAAGAGGAAGATAATTTGAAAGGTTAATTTCAAGAGTTTCAGTCCTGGACATTTGGACCAATACACATAGGGCACATTTTGACAAAGAGCAGAGAGAATTCCAGTTTAGTAGCCTGAAGAGGTGAAAAATCAGATGTCAGAGGTTTTCTTGGATCCTTCAGCTGTGACTGACCAGACCACTACACACTACACTGACACCACTGTGTCTCCCTTCTTCTATTTTCAATGCTGCTATTAAACATTTTATTATTATTATTTATTTTTAACCCTGTAAGCCCAGTTCTGTCTCTCTTGATCAGAATTTCAGCCTCCCTTGCCACTTTATAATCTGGGTGCTTTTCTGACAATCTGTAGAACATCCAACTGATGGAAAACCTGCTTAGGCAGTCAGCTCAGCAAGTTAACCTGATATGCAAAGGTATTTTTCTTTATATGCTCAGTATTTGCAACAGCTTCACTGGTTCAGATTCCAATGGTCTTGCCAGCTCCTGCCAACAGTGATGATAAGCCCATAACTTTGGTCTTCATGAAAAGTCCTGCAGTTGCAGCAAAATCATAAGATCCTTCCTTTTCTTCCTTGTGCCTCTTCATCTCAATCTCAGTATCACTGCTAACTTCATCTCTCCCTTGACCCTGCTTCACAGTATCACAGTATAACTTAGGTTGGAAAGGACCTCGAGGATCATCGAGTCCAACCTATCAACACAGACCCCATGACTAGACCATGGCACCAAGTGCCACGTCCAATCTCCCCTTGAACGCCTCCAGGGTCGATGACTCAACCACCTCCCTGGGCAACCCGTTCCAATGACGAATGACTCGCTCAGTGAAGAATTTCCTCCTCACCTGGAGTCTAAACCTCCCCTGGTGCAGCTTGAGACTGTGTCCCCTTGTTCTGGTGCTGGTTGCCTGGGAGAAGAGGCCAACCCCTTCCTGGCTACAACCACCTTTCAGGTAGTTGTAGAGGGCAATAAGGTCATCCCTGAGCCTCCTCTTCTCCAGGCTAAACAACCCCAGCTCCCTCAGCCTCTCCTCATAGGGCTTGTGTTCAAGGCCTCTCCCCAGTCTTGTTGCCCTTCTCTGGACACGTTCAAGTGTTTCGATGTCCTTCTTAAACTGAGGGGCCCAGAACTGGACACAGGACTCAAGGTGCGGCCTAACCAAAGCAGAGTACAGGGGCACAATGACCTCCCTGCTCCTGCTGGCCACACTATTCCTAATGCAGGCCAGGATCCCATTGGCCCTCCTGGCCACCTGGGCACACTGCTGGCTCATATTTAGGTGGCTGTTGATCAGCACCCCCAGGTCCCTCTCTGTTTGGGAGCTCTCCAGCCACTCCTGCTTCCACTGGAACCCTTTACCCTGATCACTTTCTGCCTCACCTACCCCAAATGCTTCTTTCCTGGTCTTCACAAACCCACACACTGCAGCGAGAATAGCCAGGCTATCACTGCCATCTCCGAAACAGTGACAAATTTTGCCTGTAATGTCCCCTCTTCCATTATATATTTCAGCCTCCCTGTGCTCTCCAGAGCCTTTTCAAAGCTAATTTTCGTTGTTCAAATTTTCATGGGTTTTACTTCCTCCTGCCATTCCATCACACTCTCTCCCCCTTGCATTCTCATCCCAAAATCTTTTATTCCTTCCACAAGTCACAAAGCAATCAGAACTTCATCCTTCACAATACAATGTGCAGTGAAATAAAAAAACCCCACACCCCGCACTTCCAGTCCAAAAGGCACATATATCAAACCTCTCTGCCTCACTGTAAAGCTCCCTGCCATCCTCCACATCACTGGCTTGAATTTGTATTATTTTCACTCTTAAAAGAAACTCCTATACTCCACAATCTACTCCTAATGTCGCTCAGAAGTGCCTAACCAATTTTTCGGATCATATTCAGTCTTGCAAAAACATCCCAGTTTTGACTGGAGGGCTTCTCAGATCAAGGGTGGAACAAGGACACAGATGGAACACCTGACAGGTCTCTTTCCTTAAATAATTCTAGCCTGCCTTTTTTTTTTTCCCTGAGTAGCTTCAAAGAAGTTTTGCTTATGTCCCAGTGGGGGGGGGGGGGGGGGAAATACAAATGTTTAAACCCTGAAAGTTGCCATGAAAGACAACTGACAATTTTCACATAATTCTGCATAATTTTGCTCTCCTCTATGTTCATTGATACCACTTAAGTGTCCTAAACAAAAACATCTGCTGCTCTTAAATGCAGTTACTTTCCTCCTGGTTTTGGTGCTGTTTTCTCCTTCTGTTTGAGTAACTACATGAATAGTCTCACTCTCTTTCAGCACCTACTACTTGGATACTCTATATGAAAAGGCTGTTATTTATTCCAGCTCGTTTCTCACAACATCCCTGAAATCACATGACAGAAACTAATCCCAAAGTCACAATTACACAAACAACATTTGAAAACTGGTTTCTGCACTGATAGTATTTGGGGGGGGGGGGGGGGGGGGGGGAATAACAACAACCAGACAAATAACAAAAAAATCACAAGAAAGAAACCCAACACAACAAACCAAACACACAACAAAACCCCAATCCCAAACCTACCAACTGAAAAAAACCCAACCCCAAAGAACCTCAAATCCCTGTTCCAGCCAAAGAGCCTAAAGACACAGCTTCCCAATGGCCAAGTAACAGAAGCCTGTAAATTCAACAGGCCAGATACCACCACAACTCCAACATTAAAACAGATTTACTGCTTTATTTGGCTCCCTGGCCAGGAGGTATCTTGACACTGGAGAGGAACAGAAACAGGTCTCACTTCATCCCAGAAATCTTTTCTCAGCTTCTGGGATTGGCATCACAGTCTTTCTGGCCCTGAAGCCTTCCTAGAAGAGATTTGTTATTGATCCCTTTGGACCTCACTTTTACTACCTCTTATTGACCTTCTCCTAAATAAATTAAACTCCTAAATAAATTAAAAACCCAAACCACAAACAAACATCCTTTCTTCAGAAAGCAAGGAGGGAGAGGGAAGAGGAGGAAAGAAAGGGAGCAGCAAATGAAAGTTGTTCCAGTTCTCCTTGCCCAATCACTTGAAAACAGTTGGCTATTTTTGGCAGGCTCTGAATGTTCAGCCACTCGTGTGCAAGATGAGAAGCAAACGTAAAGCAGAGCACATGACAAACCTGCACTGATTGTACATCAGTATGGCTGCAGAGACCTTTCTCTTGTTTACAGTCAGAAGAAACTCGACTTCAGCATCTGCAGGAAGGAGCACCTGCACTGTATGATGGTCTCCAGCAACCACAGATCCTGATTGCCCTAGGAAGTGGACACACCTGCAATTCCCACTGACCCTACAACTCCCCAAAATGCCACCACATCTTTGTCTCACTAGAAAAGACTTTCACGGTTCAGGTAGTGCAGCTCTGCACCCCATAAGAAGTGACAATGGCTTGCAGTGGCAATTGGCTCCATCATAGTTCCTTACTCTCTCGCAGCACTCAAAGGAACAAAGTCTAAGTGACAGCAGTTGGGAACGCTGTGTATAATTACAATTAAAATATTCAACATTCACAGGGCAGCAGAGTAGCACAGCTTGGCCAGGCTGAGATACAACAGCAACACAAGAAATCTGTCTGTTGAACAGAAAAGTGAGCTGCACAGAAATCCACAGCAGATGTAAGATCCAAAGCGGGGGGGGTGGGGGAATAATGTTACTACGTAAGCAATTTGAGAGCACGCTGACAACGTGTGGAAGAAAATCTAGCCTAAGCTACTTGAGCACACATTGTGGCCAAGTATGAAGCAGTGAAGTATGCAGAGATGAAAGGGGGGAGAAAAAATACAAACACCAAAAAACAATAATAATAAAAAGAGGTGCCTGCCACCTTCAAAGATTTTGATAACTCCTGAAAAAGTGGCAGGAAAAAAACCAAAGCAACCAAGCAAAACAGTAACAAAAAACCACAAACAAACAAACAAAAAGAAGAAAGCTCTGTCTCCAGTTCACAGGATGTCAGGGGCTGGAAGGGACCCAAGGAGATCATTGAATCCAACCCCCTGCCAGAGCAGGAGCATACAATCTAGCTCAGGTCACAGAGGAATGCATCCAGACAGGCCTTGAAAGTCTCCAGAGAAGGAGACTCCACAACCTCTCTGGGCAGCCTGTTCCAGTGCTCTGGGACCCTTACAGTACAGAAGTTCCCCTTGTGTTGAGGTGGAACCTCCCATGCTGTGGCTGACATCCATTGCTCCTTGTCCTATCACAGGGAGCAAGTGAGCAGAGCCTGTCCCCTCCCCCCTGACACCCAGCCCTCAGGTATTTATAAACATTTATTAAATCCCCTCTAAGTCTTCTCTTCTCCAGACTAAAAAGCTCCAGGTCCCTCAGCCTCTCCTCACAAGGCAGTGCTCCAGTCCCCTAATCATCCTCGAGTTGTGTGTCTGCTGGGCAGCTAAGAGAGTGTCACTTGGAGCTCAGTCTTCAATTCTCCTTCCTGCTACCAGCTGTCTTCCCACTCCCTCTTCTGTCACACTTTTCATTCCAGTTCTTTCATACTTTCTTTCATTGGTATCTTTCTTGTGAAAGCACATCCTGCACTTTCCCCCTTCATTTAGCAACAATCAGAAATGTTCCTAGCATTTGAGGGGAAAAAAAGACGTCACCTCCAACAGAAGAGGCAAAACTCCGAGGATTCGATGCGCAAAAAAGAACAGGGAAAAAAGGTAAATAAAAGTCAAAGCAATCCCAGATCACTGCTAACTGCCCCTGGATTTGCAAACACAGACTATGGGAGGCAGGGGAAAACTGTTCACAACTCCTAAACTTCTGTAATTAAACCAAGAGTGGGATAAAACTGCCATGAACCTCCCAGAAGCAGAAAGCCTGTGGCTGTCACAGAATCCCAACATGGTGAGGGTCAGAATAGACCTCTAGAGATCAGCTAGTCCAATGTCTCTGCTAAAAGCAGAGCAGATTGTGCAGGATCTCAGCCAGGTGGGTTTGAAAGTCTGCAGAGGAGACTACACAGCCTCTCTGGACATCACCTCCTCCTCCTCCTGCTTGAGTTGCTAAGGTCAGAGGTGAAACCACTGGCACACCAGGAACACCTTCTTCCACAAGGAAGAAAGAATTTCTTGTTCAATCTCTTTCACTTGGCCCAGCCTAATGAAAATACAATTAGCAGGTCACCTTCATCATCAGAAGCTGAAGCCAAGCCATAAAGCCCCTTCTGCCACAATGTGTTTGTGTCCAGGTGTCTTCAGTAGGAGCCTCTACGAGGCAATGCTGAGGCTGCCTGGAACTGGACACAGCCAGTTCCAACCAGTTCCACGATAGCCCCACAGCCCCATTGCATCAGCAGGAGCTTCTGCAGGTGAGTTCAGAGCTGCCCCGAGCTGGACACAACCAGTTCCAACAAGGTCTGCAATGACCCCATTGCATCAGCAAAGGCTTTGCAAGTTGAATTCAGAGCTGCCCAAAGCGGGACACAGCCAGTTCCAAGCAGTTCCACAACAGCCCCACAGCCCTACCACATCAGCAGGGGCTTTGCAGGTGAGTTCAGAGCTGCCCCAAGCTGGGCACAGCTGGTTCCGGCCAGTTCCACAATGTCCTGACTGCATCAGCTGGGGCTTTGCGAGGTGAGTTCAGAGATGCCCCAAACTGGACACAGCTAGTTCCAGCCAGCTCTGGCCAGTTCCAGCCAGTTCCCAAACAGCACAAATGGAGGTTACAACGAAGCCCAGCAGTGACAACCTCCATTCCCTATCCCTGCTGTGGCATGGAGAGGAGGTACAGGAGCTGGGAATGAAGCAGTGAAGTTGAGCCTGGAGTAAAGGGAGAGTGGTGGGAAAAGTATTTTAATTTTTGCCTTTACTTCTCACCATTCAGCTCTACTTTAATTGGCAATAATGTAACTTTTCCCAAGTCAAGGTTGTTTTGCCCATGTCTGTGATTAGTAAGTGATCAGCCTGTCTCTGTCAGCTCAAACCAGGAACTTTTCCATCATATTTTCTCCCCCTGTCCTACTCAGAAGGGTGAGAGAGAGAGAGGAGCCTGGTGGGCGTCTGGCAGCTGGCCACGGTCAACCCACCCACATGAGTATTTTCCCTCTTGGCACAGGATGTTTTACAGGGATGGAGGAGGAAGATTAGAAAAATAATCACATGGGTGCTAACATGACTGCTGATGAAATCCCAGATCTGTGTTGCCAGTCCCAGTCCTTAAAGCTTACATGAACAGGGAGACAGAAACCCACCAGAACGTGCATCTTCAAAAACCAACAACTCTGAAACAATTATAATAAATCAAGCTTGTTCCAAAGAACAATAATCAGGCAACAGAGAGCCTGAAGAGAGATGAAGCCATCATTTTAAGAAAGCCAGCAAAACGTCTGAGGACCGCTCCTAGAATCATTAAGGTTGGTAAAGATCTCTAAGAACATTAAGTCCAACCATCAACCCAACACCACCATGCCCACTAAACCGTGTGCCAAAGTGCCATCTCTACACAGTTTTTTAACACCTCCAGGGATGGTGACTTTACCACCTCCCTGGCCAGCCAGTTCCAATGCCTGACCGCTCTTTCAGGAAAGAAAATTTTCCTACTATCCAAGCTAAATTTCCCCTGGCACAACTTGAGGCCATTTCCTCTCATGCTGTCACTTGGGAGAAGAGTCACTCAGGTCAGATGAGCGTTACACAATGTGCAAGTTTGAGCTGATCCCACTAAGACAAAAGAAATTTGTCCTAAATGGGGTGGTAACTGAAAGCAGACATATCAAAAAATATCAAACACTGATTAAACAACTTATTCTTAAAGCAACTAACAGAGCCTTGTATCAATTATGTCGAGCCTCAGCCGAAAAGCATCTAGAGATTGCTGGGGCCACAGAAGAGAGTAATCTGTATAAATACATCTTCATTTCAGCTACAATCACAGCCACAGCATCAAAGGTAATGAACCACTGCTAGTGTGGGTTCAGTCAGTTCTGGATGGCGTACACATGATGCAACCCAGGCCAGTGGCAACCCCACTGCTATTTCAGGAATATTTCTTCTTCTTACTTCATTTCAGTCCTTCTGCTCCCTCCCACCTCGGAGTGATGCTCTAATTATTCAAATAACGTAAGCAGCGTTCAATCCATGCCAGCTCTTTCTTCCCTTAGCTCTGACCTTGCCTTATACATTGCTCTCACAAAACTAATTAAGTGGAGAACAGTATCAGAACTCCCTTCATGGAAAGGACTGAATTTGTTACCTGCCTGAGGGTGCAACAAATTATTTTCATCTTCATGTCTTTCAGCAAAATAAGACAAATATTGAGCAGGAAACTAGACCACACCATTTAAGGAAACCCTTTACCCAAGTTACTCCACAACAAAACTAAAGTATCCCCTAAAAAGCATAGTCCTCTGGTTGTTTCGTTTTTTTAATACATGTCTTTTTATGTAAGCTTAGCCAAGATATCCTCTAGGGAAAGTAAGGAATTTTGTTGGGCTAGGAGATACAGTTGAGGAAAGAAAAACAATGTTTGGGGCATGCAGACTCTAAAGCCAGACTCAGCTAAGAGTGGCTTAGAAAGCTGCAGTCCCACAAAAGAGACCTGAAGGCACCAATCTGTAAAAGCATCCAGTAATCAAAGCAATTCCTTCCCAGTATACAATAAGTGACAAACCCAAACAGCCAGGTCCAAAAACACCTGACTTCTGGGATGTGAAGCTTGTCCTCCTACCTTTACAAGTATTTTGTGTTCATGCAGGACTGGCCACACCTGAATTCACAGAGGGGTTTATAAAAGCATGGATTCGCTGCTTGCAGTGAAAGAGAAACAGGATTTGCCAGGTCCATGCTCCAGGGGAAGCAATTCCTCTAGCTCTGGAGCTGTCTGTTTTCCAAAGCACGCTGTCGACAATCACACACAATGAGCAATGGAGGAAGAAAAATTAACATTAATTTGACCCAAGACTGCATGGCAACACAAAATTGCCAAAGTGTAGAGAGACCAGTGCCTTGCAAGAACTCCCAGTAAATGAGACAAATCCACGCAATGACCAGGCTCTAGCATACTGTGGATGGCCACAGACCAGAGATGCCAGAAGCCTGAGCCATACGGATTCTTATGCTCTGCTGTGGATGCTGGTACTCATCTCTTTGCAGAGCCCAGCAATGCTTTGTGGGGCTACCCATCCTCCAGGCTTCGTCTGTCTGGGGCTTACTCCTTTGAAGTTGAGATTTAGTGTCTGCCAAAAAGCAACGATTCGTAAGTTTTCTTCCAGAAGCAAAGGGGAAATAAATGCTATTTTTTACTACCTTCCATACAGCACAAGTTCTTTGGCATGGACAGCAGTCATACAAGGACCAAAAGCATCACAAAGCCCAGAGTTTGGAGCTTGTCCCTGGATGTACTATCTTGGGATTTCTCCAGCTAGCACTGAAAGCCATTTCAGAGCAGGGGCAGAAACATGCTGGCATCTGGATCTCAAAGACAACTTCAGGTTACTTAGTTGCTGATGTTTTACCAACAGATGCCAGAGGCCACCAGCTGGGGGGTTAGAAGGAAGGATGTTTGTTTCTTTTGTAAATGTATCTTTTGTAAAGCGTTACTGTAGTTTGTGGAACCAAAACCAGTCACAGATAATGAGTCATAACAGGAGGTAGTTACTGTAAATATTCCAAGCATGGGCACATTAACAACCACCCACTAATCAGAGGCAATGCCATGGGCAGACACAGAGAACTCCCACTGGTGTCAATGGGGAATTTTGAATGGATCAGGACCTCAGCCAAGAGCTGAGTATCTATTGTAACCTGCAACATTAATATCCAGGATGGGGTGGGTCGTGCCTCAGATTTTGGCTGTCACTTTCCAGTGGGCGATGCAGGCATCTACTCAAAGTGGATCTGCAATCTCAAATTTCAGACAGGAGGCACAGAGATTTCTAGTGTAAAGTGAAGAAAAGACAAGCATTGAGTTTAACTACGCCTTTAGCGTCATTAAACATTTAGGAAACAAACACAGGTTCTGATGCCTAAGTGAATTGCATCAAATGACCACAGTAAGACTCAGTCTGCTGCCAGCAAACACTTGTCTGAACAGAAACTACAGTTCATAAGTCCAGCCGTGGCTGCTGGTGAAGTGTGGTGGGACTTTTTGTCTGGGATGCAAAAGAACTGGCATCCAAACTCCTGACAAAAAGACAAAGAAATGCCTTGTCTCCCCCAGGAACTGTCCAAGCAGCAGATAAGGGAACCTGCACCATGCTCCCTTCCCCCTTCTCTCATGGGTCTGCGCTTGCTGCTAATTTTGATTCCGTGGACTCAGACCAAGACATGGTCAGCTTACATGTTGCCTCTGCACAGTTCTTCTTCAGTCCTTGAAGTAAGTTGCTTTCTCATGATTCAGTACTATGGAAATATAACTGTTGAGATCAGCTGCTTTATTTTTGTCAGCTTTTCTACAGACCTTTCAATCACAAGCTGCATTATATTATATTCCCATAAAGCCAGGGAAAGCAGTAATAGATACCTCAAAATTCTGACTTCTATTTCTCCTGCCAAGTGCTTTCTTAAAAGTGCTTTGCTTTCTGCTGTAACTAAATTAGAACAGTACCTACACTTCCGAAGCCTTCACCCTTACTGTCACTATTTCAACATGCTCTTCTCAGATTAGAAGCTATCAGCTTCAAAAATACTCCTCCTAATTTGCTTTCTGTGGAAGGAAATACACTCCGCGTTTTCTCACTGCTTACAGACTTCTGGGCAAAGCTATCGAAGTTTCCTGTGGTGAGAGCACAGTGACAGGAAGAGACCCTTCATGCATCTGTTTCAAGGGGAAGGCAGCAGTACATAATCCAACTGGTAAAAAGAAGAATAAATGCTGATGAATCCACTGCCTGGATTTAGGTTCAGATTCTCTACTTGGTCTCTTGACTTTCCGTGGAGAAGCCACAGAAACTGCAAAGCAGCCTCTGGGAAGAGTCTGCCTGTAACAGCACACAGCACAAGCTCCTTAAGGCCCACATCCAAAGAATAAGGACTTCAGCAGGTCTCGCTTGCTTCCTAATGCCCTATATTCTGCTGCCCCATGCCTCTCCCTCAAAAAAAAGGTTAACAAATATTTTATTCAAAATAAGTTGTGCTGATACAGCCCCAAGGCCCACCGAGGACACTGGCTATACTGCTCTCACAATGCAAAGCAAAAGCTTTTTGAGGGAGAGTTGGGGAAAGGCACCTGTCCTGCCACACAAGTAGCTCTCCACACACCAGCTGTGTGGCAGAAGACCACCTGACTAGTCAGAGCAGTGCTGTTGCCAGTGGGAACATAGCCATTTCTTGAGTACAAAACCAACTTTCACTGAAGAAAACCTCTTACCAGCCATCAGACTACCACTGCACCATGCCAAGCTCTTATTGCCCAGATTCTCATACTCCTGCTAATCCCAGAGAGACTGCAGACTGAGAAGAGACACAGGAACCTGCCCCATGGTTGAAGCCACCACTAGACTGCAGAGTGAGAAGAGACACAAGAACCTGTCCCATGGTTGAAGCCACCACCACCAGCTGGGACAAGGCTGCTCTCTGAAACAAGCTGCTTGCTACTACAAACAGCTCCTACTCCGGAGCAACGAAACTGCCCAATCTACCTTCACAAGGCAGCTTGGAGGCTACCTGGGCTTGCATCATCCTGCAGCTCTCTGACACTCACAGAGTTAAACAAAAGAAACAAACAAAAAGGACCCAGAGCAAAGTATTTAAATAAATAAAAATCACTGCCATAATCTTATGCTTCTACATTGTTTAATGTAGCTAATGTAGCATTTTGCAGAAAGCAAAGGTGCACATCTCTGACTTCATTAGGCTAATTCATAAGATTTACTTAGGCTGTGTCAGTTAACTCTCAAACATCCACAGCCAGTTTTAAAAGCAGCCAAATTTTGAGGGAAAGAGTCATCACTGTTTTTTCTAGTCAGGACAACAAACTCTGAAGAGAGCAGTTACTCTCACCTTTAGCTTAAGAAAAGCTATGGGGGGAAAAAAAAACCCCAACCAACCAATATTTCTTTAAAAATAGGGTTTGGTACTTGTTTTACACCTGCTCAGCTCCACTGAGACCACCACAGGCTTTGCAAGAGAGGGTAATTCAACTGAAAACACCTGCTCCAAGACAGTAACTACTTGTGCTGATCCTGCCAAAATCCATGGCTTTTCAAGGTGCTCTATAAATCAGGTTTTCCCACAAAGACCCACCTAAAAGCTGGTTGTGGAAAGTGCCACTCAACAACTTAGACCAAGGAGCTCTTTACATTAGGGCTGAACACAGCCCTCCCCAAGTTCTGCAGAAAGATACAGTGAAATCCCTTCTCATGCACCACCCTGTAAGACATCAGGAGTCAGAAAGGCTGACACTATTCTCACTAACAGTGTGTTTCACATCTATTATGCAAATGTAGCCCCAGGACACCTGCATTTACAGCAGGTATTAAAGTGACATCATACAGCTTACAGAGCGTGGGCACATGGGTATATCACTGCAACAAGCTAGTCTCATATGGAACCTGATTACATTCTTATTTGAAGGAGTGGTTAACTAACTCTGGAACATGCAGTCAGTCTTCTGTCAGGACTGAAGTATACCTAGTGTCACAGTATGGCTGCAGAAATAGGCAATAAATGGTATATATATATATAAAAAGAAGTTCCATTATATTAAATAAAAAACAATACCAAAAAAAAGAACCAAACCTCAGAATGCTTTTCCTATGCCTAGATCAAAATTAAACATTCCCTTTAAGGGCAGTGAATACTCACAATCACCAAAAGAAAATTCAGGTAGATGGGAGGTGAAAAATAACAAAACCAAAACCAAACCACAAACATTTCCTCTTTTAGTCTCTGACATGAGGCTAAAGAAGGCCATGCAGCCTATACATTAACTGCTAAGTGCCACACTATGCATTGTCTGGTAAATGCCACCTCCTTGCCACTGTACCTGGACCCTTTTTGAAAGTGTATTTTCACAGACCACAGCCATCACTCACTTTTCTGCAGCAGCGCCAAACCACCTCACACACGTACCAGCTCCTCCTGCTTTATCTAAAACTGCCTCTTTGCTTTGTGATAAGGCAGAAAGTTTTTGTACAGGAGCTCGAGGAGCGTCCCAGCGTCTCCTGGTAGCAGAGTACCAGCATGAGCTGTCTCTCTTGGGATCCTCAGAACATACACCTTCTGGTACATTGTCACCACAGGAATCCATGCCTTGCACTTCAAGCCATTACTGACTCATTACC
Organism: Melanerpes formicivorus; assembly: GCF_026170545.1. Classification (NCBI taxonomy): domain Eukaryota; kingdom Metazoa; phylum Chordata; class Aves; order Piciformes; family Picidae; genus Melanerpes; species Melanerpes formicivorus. The sequence goes on from NW_027142374.1 coordinate 1,851,687, forward strand.
AGAAGATACAAATGCCTTTGCCCCCTGTGTTCTGAAATACACATATATCCCCAAACCTCTGCACAGGCGGTTTCAAACGGGAGTTAATGTAACACTGAAACTTGTAATCATAGCACAAAATGGACTGAGTTTGATGTGGGGGAAAAAGAAGAAAGAAAGAAAGAAAGAAAGAAAGGAAGGAAGAACACAAGCTTTCAAGGAACTACAGCACCAACAGGGCAAACTCTTTTTGTGCAGGATTATAACACAGTTGTAGATTGTGCAAAATAATTCCTCAGAAAGGGTGGGAATCTTTTGTTCTGTGTTGCTTCATAAATTATTTAAAGAGCATTTTTATCCATAAAGCCACCATAAATATATATATATATTCAACATCAAAGAAAACAATGTAAAGAAAAAAAGAACCAAAAAAAGCCTTTTTTGTTTGTTTGTTTAAGAAAAGGTAAGGTTTTGCAGTGCCTCTGAATGGTAAACTTCAGTGTGGTGCTGTGAGAAATAAAAATCTGATGAAAATGCTAAGGCTGTGACTGTAACACACAGCGAGAACTGTAAAGAGAGGGAAGGGGGAAAAAAAGGAAACATGGAAGGAAAACAAAACAAAACAGTTCTCTGAAACCCAGTGTTAAACACAAACTTTCAACATCAAGAAACCAAGAAGTTCTTAAATATATATATATATATATATACAGAAGGGAAGAATTGGTTTGGTCTGGCCTCGTAGGCTGCTCAAAAAAGTAAAGTGCCCGCTATGATTTATAGAACTAGTGAATAAGGAGCAGGTTGTGCCTCTTCCAGGGAGGCCCAGAGCATCCCCTTCCTCTGGGTATCACTCCCGCAGCGCCAGCCCTACCGCACAGGTGTAGGATGAGGAGATGCACAGCTTTACCTACACACACAACTAGTGCTGGAGAGCCACCAGCCACCTCTCGCATGTGCTCCTACAGCCCCGGGGGCCTAACTCCGCAGAGGAGCTTCGCGGGGGTGTGGACCCCCTCAGAGCAGTGCATGCACCCGCACCCCCCGGGGCATGCACCCCCGGGAAAGAATACCCCACATGCGTATCCCCTCGCCCCATTCATGCGCCTCTTCGTCTGCATGCCCCCAGCTGTCCTGCCGGCCCCGGAGGGACAGCCGGGTTGGGGCAGCACCCCCTCCACCGAGTCCAGTCCCAGCTGGGGGGTGGAGAAGGGGGCACATGTAGCCCCCCGCCCCTCGGCACTGGCGGTGCCCCGGCTCCGCGTCTCCATGGCGATGGCTCCCCCCGCTCCACCGCCCCGGCACACAGGGGCCGCCTGCAGCGCCGAGCCCCGGCTCGGTCCGCGGTGCGGGGAGCAGGCTTCCCACGGTGTGGGGGGCAATAGTTTTGCCGGTGCCGCATTGAGCACCCCCACACTCCCCGTGCCGGGATGCCGGTGCAGTGCCCTGTGTACAAGGCACAGCCGGGCACCGCTTCCCCCCACCCATGCCTAGGGGTAGGGGTCCCCCGAGCTATGGACTCTCGGCGGAGCGGTGCCCCCCCATTCCCCGCCCCGGTAAGGTCGGGCTGCCCGCGGTCGGGCCGGGGACCATGCTGTTTATCGGAGCGATTGCGCCTGCCTTACCCTTGGAAGCATCTTTCTCTTCTTTGGGCTTGATCACCTTCCCGCTCATAGACCCCAGCTTGGGTGGGAAAATCCCCGGCAGCGGCGCGGATTCCGGCTGGACCCAAAGAACCCTCAGGCAGGGGGGGCAGCGTGCGTGCGTGTGGGGGGATCCTCTACGCCGAAAAGGCAGAAATAACACCAACAGAAGGGGAGGGAAGGAAGAAAGAAAGAAAAATTCAGAAGCCTGAGAGCTACCCGCTCCCCGGCGCGGAGCCGCGGAGCCTGCAGGAGGGGAGCGGAGCGGGCGGGTGAGCGGGGGGCTCCGGCAGCCGCAGCACCGAGCCCCTGCGCCGCTCGCCGTGCCGGAGACAAAAGCGATTTTCCCTGTGTCTGCCTGGCCCTGGCCCCCTCCTTCCCCCCGCCTCCCCAGCTCTGCTTCCCCTCCCCAGGGCCAGAGAAGCGCAGCCGGTCCTGGAAGTCACACCGACCGGGGGTGGGAGGAAAGGGGGGGTACCGTGAGTTGGGGCGGAGGGGGTGGGCTTTGGTTGTTTGCTTGGGTGTGTTGGGTTTTGTTTATTTCTTTTTGATTCCTCCCCGAATAATGGGATAGAGCAGCAGAGCTGCAGCCGCGGATGGGAGGAGGAGGACGCGAGTCCGCGGCACTGCAGAAGAGGCGGCAGGTTTACGCTCGCCGGTAGCAAAGAGCCAGAGCTGCCCCCACCAGCACCCCCCGGATCCGCGCATCCCCTTCCCCATTCCTCAGCCGGGCCTCCATGAAATGATACCGAGGGGGACAACGCGAATCCTTGCGGCCCTCCAGCCCTGGGACTGTGCCCAAGCGCCGGGCTGGGGATGGCATAGCCCCAGTCTGCCCTCCCCTTGGGAATCATCTCCCACTCCCTCATCCTGCCTAAGAGGAGGCTCCGGTCCCGGGACTGTGCCCGGCACTGCCCGGTCCCGAGCCCAGCAGCCTGTTGCTGGCGTCGCGGGAGTGCGAAGAGCAGAGGGACACGGGGTGTCAGGGGTGGGGGAGCGGGATGGGGGCACGACGACACGGGAATGGCGTGGGGGGGACACCTGGGGGCAAGAGTCACATCAGACTGCCTTTGACCAGGGGACACGCAGAGCCTATGCCGTCTTGTTCCCAGCCCTGCTGCTCTGCCCCGGGGTGTGGAACGGGACTGACTCCCCTCTCCCTGCCCTCCCCGCCCCTCGAGGAGGAGGAAGGAACTCCCCAAGAGCAGCCCAAACTCCTGTCACCTGTACGACAAAACCCCTCCCCCCCATACCCCGTCCTTCTCGGCGGGGGCAAAACTTCCTACCAGCGGGGCCGCCGTCAGGGGAGGGAGCGTGGTTGGAGGGCACCCATCCTCTGACCCGCCCCGGGCCACGGAGGGAGAGAGGACGGGAGGGGGAAACCCGATGCAGCTGGTGCTTCTTGGATACCGGCCCTGCTCGGGAGCCGGGAATAAAACGTTGGGAAGGGCGAGCCGCGAAGTGCCTGGGGGAGCCCTTCGGTACGGCAGCAGGACTCCCACAACCCGCTCCCCCGAGTGGCCTGCTTGAAGAGGGAACAAGCATGAACTTCTAGAGCATCGACAAACAGGCAGGGCTGGGTACCCCCAGGGGAGTGCGATATGCTCAGGGCACAGCCCTCCCTGTGGTCTCTGGGCACTTCTCCGCTTCTTCTGCCCCACGACCGGGCAGGCAAAGGAGGCTCAGTGAAGCCCCAGAGTCGGTCCCCGAGAGAGGCGGCAGCGGCCAGGGCTGCGCGGCCGCTATTTTTAGCGGAGCCGAATTCCTCCTGCCTTCCCCCTCCCTTTGCTCCAGCCCAGCGCCGGGGACAGCTGAAGGCAGATCAGCTTACCGTGGCCAGCGGGCTCCCAGCCGTGCTCCTGCCCCCGCGAAAGGTGGTCGTGCTGCCAGGAGGCAGGACAGCACCTCTGCTGGCCCACAGCCTGGCGGAAAGTCCCATCCCACCTCACACAAGTGGGTGGATTTCGGGTGTGATTAGGAAAATCAGGTGTTTAAGCTAAGAATGAAGAGCCAGGATCAACGCTGCTGCTTGGAAGACCTCTATGCTTACACTTCTGGAATTACTTTCCCCTGAGTAATGGACAAAGCAGAAAATTGAACCCCAAGTCTCTGAACAGAGCTCCTCCAGACTGCCACGCATCTATCTGCATCACGAACAACCTCTATTCTGTTTCTGGAGCCAAAGAATTGCCCTGACAGGGTCACATTTGTTTCAGGGAGATTCAGGCTGCCCAAGGAAGTGGTTGAGTTACCACCTCAGGAAGTGTTTGAAGGAGACATAGATGTACTCAGGGGTGTGGTTTAGTGGTGAAGTTGGCAAGGTTAGGTTAATGGTTAGACCTGATCATCCTGAGGATCTTTTCCAACCTCAATTATTCCATAATTCAGTAAGCCCTTTGATGGTAGTGGACTATAAGGTTGTTTTACCTGAGCCTTTAATACTTCAGAGACCTGCAGGAAGATCAAAACCCTGGACTTTCTCTTGGCTCTCTCCAGTAGAACTTGCATCACTGAAACCAGAGTTGGAAGTGAAGGAGTGGAGGAGGGATTCTAGGGTTCAGCTGACCTGGTGATGTTAGAAGTAACCAGTGACCCCCAACATGTCCAGTACAACCTAGACCCAGAATTTCAAAGGGACTTGCAGTGCCTTTGTGTTACATTTACAATTTGCACTTCTGCTCTGAGCAATTTGCAGTACTGCTCTGAGGTCTCTCCAGCACCAGAGGCCACCGATAAAAGCTGTGCTTAGTGCTGACCATGAGCTTGCCTTATGTTAGCCATCCTCACCTTTGCCAGGAGATCTGTTAAATTTTACAGAAGCAGTAATTTCATTGACCAAATGAGGCCCATACACTCAAACTAAAGATGGAAAGGAGGCAGCAGCTCAGCAGGTAGGAGAGAAACTGTACCTACTGGTGAGCAGAGAAAGCTTACCCTGCTGTTTTGAAATGAGTTCATTTTTCCCCTTACTAGTTTACAAGGCTTAGAAGTGTCAGTTAAAACAGTAATGAAATACAGTTTTGTACATGCAGATACAAGGGGATTTGCATGAAGGGGTTTTGCAGCCTGTGTATGATTTGCATGACTTTCACCTTTAAAGCTGCCTTGATGGCTCATGTGTTCTAGTGAAGATGGTATCTGGGGTTGGGGTCTTCAGATGCCCTCATCAGTTACTTGTTTTGATGTGAGCATCTCTGGATTTGGGGTGTATCACACAAGGTCTGGCTTTGCAACAAAATTTTAACTAGCTCAACAAATATTTAAACAGGAATCTGAGCCCTAGTAGCTCTATACATCACTTTCCCAATTGTAGTAGGGCAAAGTGTCACCTTGTTGCTTTACAGCTCTAACATTGGAAGCTGGGAAGCATCAGGATACCATAGCCCTGATACAGAGCTTGTACCTCTTGCTGACAGTGTTCACTGAGTTTCTGAATTAGAAACGATTTCTGCACATCCAAATAATTCAAGATATCCAGAAGGAGAAGGTTTAGTGATGTTTAATACCAAGAAATCTGCTGTGTCCTGTGCAAATGATGTTTAGGTGTCCCCTGTCCACCCGAGTGGTTAGGGAAGGTTTATATTCAAGGCTCTTTGGTGAGGAGAATGCAATTTCGAGTCAAATGTATTAAATTGTTCTAATTACAGACCTTTCATGCTCCTCCTCCCAAGATACTGTGTTGGAGTCATCTAAACAAAGTAGCAACAAACCAGCAAGGCAGCACAAAGAGCTAGAGCATCATCTGTAACCTTGAACCCCTCTGCTCAGAGGGACGAAGGTAATCGCCCCAAGCACAGCAAGGTCTCACAAGCTACAAGCATGAAGTGAAACACGAGGGTTTTGCAATAGAGAGAGACAGGCAGCAGGTCATACTTGGGCTCTCTGAATAATTGCAGCTCAGGGTCGCTCTCTGGAAACAGACACAGCAGGACTGACGTGCTGCACAGAGCTGTGCCTCTGCTGAGAGTATTTATTCCCCTCAAAACATCTCCCAGAAGGTTCTGACTTGGCACAGACTTGGATAAGGCGGGTATCATTTACAACCTGAAATTGTAAACTCTAAGTGCCTTTATACAGCACAACTACTGCTGCTTAATGTCCAATAGAAGTATGGTTTGTCCATAAAGCACATACTCAAGTCATGAACATCTTTCTTCCTACCCTTGTAAAATATCTGTAGAGACATAGATCCCCTGAGGAATCCTGGAGCTCGCACAGATATGGTAGCAGCACTGCTCCTCAGTGCATTTCTTTTTTTTCTTTTTGCTAGGTTCTTTGGCTGATTCTCAAGTTGAAATTTTCTCTTTTCTGCAGGCAGTGGTTTGTAAAAGGTCCAAACTCTGCTCTTTTATATATCAGGAGTTTTACATTACGCCTTTAAAGCAGTCCAGCCAGTTTAAATTAGCGTTGTCGTGATGGTTCCTGGTATGCTCCCAGTTACATCTGAAGGAAAACTCCCTGCATTAGGCCTTCAATTTATGATTCCAGACATGATAAAGTCTCACTAATACAAGTACTTGCTCTTCATCTCAAAATATATTTTTACATTCATAGTGGCATCTAGAGGTGTCTATGGCACTATGATAAAAGAGTACAGTATGATAAGATAAGTAAATAACTACGTGGCTATGTCTGAAGTATTGTTGTTGCATTTTTATCATGTGCCTAGAAAATCAGTCCAAACAAATCCACCACACCTCTCCCTACTGCCACTGTTTTTAATGGAATGCTAGGACAAAGTTCCCTGCTACCAGTCATGTGTTTTAACAAAACCCACAACGACTTACAGCTGGGATTAACACCAAACACCAGGCCAAAGCACAGCTGTTATGTAGCAGGCTCGTCTTTGTTCTAATGGATGTTTAATTTGGTCCCCATCTTATTTTTACCTTTCCTATTCCTGCACAGTCCTAAGTGCTACACAGAGGATCTTTTCTTTATTATTTGTTTTTGGCAGACACCTCACTGTGCAGAATCTTCCTGGTTTTGATTGCCAAAACCCAGCTGCTATATGCAAATAGAGTTCCAGCTAATGGATAGCATGGAGATTGCAGTTTAATTTCTTTAAATAATTCAACCTGATCAACAGAGAAGCCCTAAGCAGATGCTAGTGATAAGGGATAATGATCACACTGACATGGTGAATCTCTCACCTATTTACTATGAATCACAGCAATTAAAATTAATGGACATCAAGCATTCTGTGCTGTGACCCTGGCACTCTGGATTGCTTCTTCGGGCTGGAGAATGTGCTCAGCACCTGAGAAGTGGAGCATCCATCTCACATTGCTATGTAATGATCCCTCTGGCTGATAAAGCTTTGTGAAATGCAAACCAAACCCTAATCAAGGCTGCCAGATCGAGCACCACACTGATGTGAGCAAGGCTTTTAGCACTGGGAGATCAAAGTCTTCCAGATTACTGAAAGTCTAAAATAGACCAGTCTTGAAGGCCTTTTCTCTCTGTATTTCAGTACATTTGCACAGCTTATGAAGGCATGCATTTCTGTAACAGAGGCTGGCATTGGGTTTGGTGTCTAAGGTAAAATAATAATTAAAAAATACTGTTCTTACAACTCTAGAAAAGCCTGCAAAGTAGTGGTTTAATGCACAAAGACTACCCCACATGCAGTCTGAGAGCTTCACTCCCAGCTAGCAAAGCTCACAGCTGGCTCTAAGTCCTAGATGTACTGAAACAAAAACATTCTGGAAAAATTCTGAGGGACGTGGACAGGCTGGAGAGGTGGGCACAAGCCAACCTCATGAGGTTCAACAAGAGCAAGTGCAGGGTCCTGCATCTGGGTCGAGGCAATCCCAGGCAAAAATACAGGCTGGGCAGGGACTGGCTGGAAAGCATCCCTGAGGAGAGAGACTTGGGGGTACTGGTAGAGGAGAAGCTCAACAGGAGCTCTCAATGTGCACTTGCAGCCCAGAAAGCCAATCAGAGCCTGGGCTGCATCAGGAGAAGTGTGGCCAGCAGGGCAAGGGAGGTGATCCTCCCCCTCTACTCAGCCCTGGTGAGACCCCACCTGGAGTATTGTGTCCAGTTCTGGAGCCCCTATTACAAGAGGGATATGGATGTGTTGGAAGGTGTCCAGAGAAGGGCCACAAGGATGATCAGAGGGCTGGAGCACCTCTCCTATGAGGACAGACTGAAAGAGTTGGGGCTGTTCAGTCTGGAGAAGAGAAGGCTCTGAGGTGACCTAATTGTGGCCTTCCAGTATCTGAGGGGGGCCTAAAAGAAGGCTGGGAAGGGACTTCTTAGGATATCAGGTAGTGATAGGACTAGGGGGAATGGAATGAAGGTGGAGGTGGGGAGATTCAGGCTGGACATGAGGAAGAAGTTCACCATGAGAGTGGTGAAGCCCTGGAATGGGTTGTCCAGGGAGGTGGCTCTGAAATAAGTGACTTTTGGCAAAATGTTTTTTGGGGGATGCTGGTGGTTACACGAACAGCACATGGTGAGTGGAATATGTTTATGGGAATCACTGCAGCATTTAACAATCTATGAAATATCACTTGAAATCTTCATTTAGCGGAAATGTTTACACAGATTTGCCGTGAAGGTGCTGGAGCACTGGACCAGGATGCTCAGAGAGTTGTGGAATCTCCTTCTCTGGAGCCTTTCAAAATCTGTCTGGACTTTGTGCTCCTGTGTGGCTTGCCCTAGGTGTTCCTTCTTTGGGCAGAGAGATTGGACTTTAATGACCTCCAGAGGTCCCTTACAATGCCTATCAATCTATTATTCTATGATTCCTATTAAGCCTGGGGAGCCTAAGCAGCCCTACTGCTCAAAACCCTACCCAGATTAGCTCTAGTAGATGATTGCTTGGCAGCCTGCATTTCAATATTGGTGTGGGGTGGTTTTTTTTGAGGTTACCCTTGAGGTATCCTCAAGTTTGGTGAGATGCAACTGTCTCAGAAACCTCATCTCCTTTGCACCAGCCAGCATCTATCTGACACCGCAGCCCCTGTACATCCAATAACTGTTTATGGCCAGTACACTAAAACTGAGTAACACTGCAAACATGAAGGGCATGGGTTTGCAGGTATATGAGGTGGCAGTGTCACGATGCAGTAAAGGACCCCTGAGTGCTTTCCAGCACTTTCATGTGAAGCCAGCCCTGGCAGCAGAGCCTGAAGCACCGCATGGTGGAAACCATATTGTAGGAGCACTACCTGTGATAGCCTTGAAAAGCAGGTGCCCCTGAACTGATTCCTTAGTTCTCATTTACGCTTCCACAGGTAAATCAAAAGCTGGGAGGTTCTGTGTGAAGTCTTTTCATATTACTGCTGCCAGAAGGTAGTGAGGAAAGCTGCAAGCCAAAGATGTCAGCTGAGCTATTAGAGCTGGAGCTGCACTCTTTACCTTCACCTCATCCACCTCTTCCAGAGTTTGCACAAATGTGTACACAGGCACAAGTAGGGTCTTGCAAAAATGACAGGCAGCTCATTTTCTTTTCAGGGAAGGCAGTGGGGAGCATAATCAACTGAAACAAATATTTTACTCAGAAGCTTTTGTTAGATACCTGCAGACTGAACTTTTGCAGGTGGAATGGAAAACAAAGAGGGGGAGCATTTGGAACCCTAACTGAAACCATGTACCTTGATGTCAAAACAGATTTTTGCCCATTTCCAAAAGTTTGTAATAGAGAGCATAAATATGAAAGACCAGGGAGTGATTCTTCTGCTTTTCATGGCACAAATCAAAGGGCAAATATGATCCCACACCCCTCATGAACATACTAACAAGAAGCACAAACCAAGCTGTAGCGATCACTCCCTACTTTTTAAAGAGGAATATGCACTACTTCACAGAGCCTGTCATCGTGTGCATTACAGCTTTCCCTTTACAACTCTTCCTGCTACTTGGTCAAGTCTTAAAACTTGAAAAGTTTTGAAGTTGAGCTGGAACAGGAGCTTTGATGTTTGACTCTGTCAAGCTGCAGACTGGCAGTGGTGGCTGATCTCACTCCAGCCTTTATGGAGCTACAAGCATTTGAAGAGGAGGTTGGGGAGGCAAAGTGTGTACTTCCAGTATCTGAAGGGGGCCTACAGGAAGGCTGGGGAAGGACTTCTCAGGATCTCAGGTAGTGATAGGACTAGGGGGAATGGAATGAAGCTGGAGGTGGGGAGATTCAGGCTAGATGTGAGGAGGAGGTTCTTCACCATGAGAGTGGTGAAGCCCTGGAATGGGTTGTCCAGGGAGGTGGTCGAGGCCCCATGCCTGGAGGTGTTTAAGCCCAGGCTGGATGAGGCTCTGTCCAGCGTGATCTAGTGTGGGGTGTCCCTGCCCATGTCAGGGGGGTTGGAACTAGATGATCCTTGTGGTCCCTTCCAACCCTGAATGATACTATGATACTATGATACCAAACTTGGGTTTCAAATGCAGAGGTAAACTCCAGTGGACACAAAGTCCCACTGCAAAGGGAGACCTGACATTAGAAACCTTGGACCACTTCTTTAATAGGCAGGCGAGGACTGTGATGAGCATTACATGATCGATATGAACCTTCCCTGGAATTACACCAGAGTTTCAGACACAGCAAGCTAATAGAGCAACAACAGGAAAAAAAGAACATACAGCAATATTTGAATGGAAACTTGCCAAGTAGAGCTCTAACATTATTGCAGGCTTACATATGCAGTGGCATCACAGGATAACATTTTTTCATGTCTGACTTTCCTTAAGCGTGGTAAAAATTAATCAGTGTTTGATTTTTACAAGCTTGAAAGACAGAGAGGGATGTAATGAACAGTTTTTTCAGACCTATTTTGGGGCTCAAAGAAATCTAAAAACACAGTTATGCCTAAAAGTTCAGAGTGGATCCTTAGAGGGAAAATGGAGACAGCAAATTAGTCCAAGAAACTCATCTTAAGAGAAAGTTCTAAGCGTTGCTAGAAGCCTGCAGTGCATAAAGCAAGATATTTTCTGATCATTTGAACACACTCCTATGCATCAAGCAGTGCTGGAATTCTACAGCCACAGAATACTTTCTGCTTTCTGTCTGTCATGAACATATTACTCCTCTATACTTTCTGTTCCTTTCCTTCGTGAAGCTGCCTTCCCCTTAGAGCTCTACGCAGTTCATCCCAAGTGCTTCAGTTCTCTTTAACTTCATCATTTTGAAGCTGCATCTGATGGAGTTTTTCTAGCATTTCCTTCACTGAGACATGATTCAGTGCTTGCCCTGGCTCAGAAAATGAAGCTCACTTATATTGCACTGAGCACTTCTGCACCATTTCTCCTGTTTCCTGTGGTCACGGCACCATGCAGCTCTAAGACTTCCCCTTCATTTCCAACTGAGATGAACTTGTAGCTACCTTATGAACCTCTCACATGTCTTAATCAGATGGCAGCTGGTATTTCTCATGTGTCAGCCAAGTTTTGATCTGAATGACATGCACAGTGCCCTGGGTGAGCAGAAGCAAAGAATAGAGAAAGACTTTTCCCTTTTGTTTTTATATTTGCTTGAGTCCTCATGACCCATTAAATTCCCATTCCATGAGGTGGCTGATTGTGACAGTAGCCAGCTTGATCTTCAAGGAGAAGCAAAGCTTCAGCTCTGAAAGTCAGGCACTGCACAACCTGGAGACATTTCTACAAAGCAGACTTCAGGTAAGTTTGGGGATTTGGATTTGTTCAAGGAAGAGTATGTAACTACAGCCTTTCTCCTTCAAACTGCCATCAAGTGCAGGTTCTTGCCATGCCAGCCCAAGAGGATTCTGCCTGCTCATCCTTTATAGAAAACCACAAATGCTTTAGGAGATGTTCTCTGTTCAAAGAACTGCATTGGGAGGTCATGGCTCTGAAAGGGCAAGAAGTTTAAACTGGTTTGTGTGTATTTAAAACCTCTTTCTAATGGTCCGTATGAACTGTGTTGACATAATGGAGTTTTAGGGTTTTGTTACTTTTTTCCTCTTGCCTCATTTCAAAGCAGCAGCTAAATGGGGCATTCAGATCAGGCATGCTGTATGCAGCACTGGGACACACCAACCCGTGGCATTCGGGTTGAGGCAGGACTGCACCCAGACTTGGTGCTGGCAACAGCTATCCAATGTAGCTACAACTTGATCTTTTCTTCTCATGCCAGCTTTCCTGAGCTGTTGTTAGGTACTGCCTCGGAGCAGCACTAAGAAGCAGTGTTTCAAGCTCACTTCCCTATTCCCCATTTCTCCCCTCCAAAATTATTCCTAGGTGGATACCCTTCCTACTTTCTGGTGGCACTATGATATCTACAGATACATTATTTATAGCCACAAGATCTGGCTTTCTGTGCCTCCAATCTGGATGCTCCCTAAGCATCTTTTAATAGCTATGGCTGTTTTGTAGCCCTCCTTGGTATGTTTTGTTTTGGTTTGTTTTTTTCTCTAAGGAATATGCCAGCAGGGATGGGGCTGAAATCCTTCTGGATCAGGAGCAGAGACAAATGCTTCTCTGTTTGTATACACTCCAAGGCTAAAATTACCAGAAGTCAGATGAAGAATCATTTAGAAACTTCAGGCTCCCCAAGCCATCTTGAGGAACGTCATGGGCATAATAACACATCTGCTGCTGATTTAAATAGCAACCAGCATTACCTTCCCTGCCAGTGCCCAGCAGGGAGTGGTGCCCCCAGTGCCTACCCCCCTAGATGACTTCTCTGCATGCCACAGCTCTGCTCCTCGGCCTAACAACACCACCACAAATGATCCAGCACATTTTCAGCTAGAGGAGCTATCCAGATACTCCTTAGCACCTTGCAGAAACAGAAAGAAAAATCTTGGTAAGCTGGAATATTGTCCCAACAAAAGGGGTAGGTTTCAGGGTCTGATTAAACATTGGAAGACCAGGAAGCCCCTCATGGTGGTGCTTCAGGAGGCTTGGGCTGTGCAGTTTCAAGATTGAAGTAGAACTAAACCATACTTGATACAGCAGACAACAGTAACTAGCACAGGTAAGCTCTACACATCTCCCTTGTCCATGTCTGAAGGAAAACACAGCAACAGAGAAGCAGTGGTTTGCTCAAACAGTGCATTCAATAAAATCTATGCTCCTCAGAGCAGGCTGCCAACCAAATGCCAAATGGTCTGAATACATCATGTCAAGAGCTAAATTAAAGTCTCTGTAGACCTTAAAGGAGCAACTTGGCCTTTGTTTTGTTTTGCAAAGCACACAAATACTTACAAGTAGACACCTAAAGCTTTTTCAAAAGGCATAGCAAACCCAGGCATCTTCCTTTTGGGCCAGCTATTGACTTACAGAATCACAGAATCATTGCTGTTGCAAGAGACCTCTAGGGTCATTAAGTCCAACCATCAGCCCGATACCACCATGCCCACTAAACCAGGTCCTGAAGTGCCATGACTACATGTTTTCTGAACACCTGCAGGGATGGAGACTCTACCACTTCATAGAATCAACAAGGTTGGAAAAGACCTCAAAGATCATCAAGTCCAACCTGTCACCCAACACTTCATGACTACTAAACCTTAGTACCAAGTGCCACATCCAGTCCCCTCTTGAACACTTCCAGGGACTCCACCACCTCCCTGGGAAGCACATTCCAATGGCTAACAACTCTCTCTGGGATGAACTTTCTCCTCACCTCCAGCCTAAACCTCCCCTGGCACAGCTTGAGACTGTGTCCTCTCATTCTGGTGCTGGTTGCCTGGGAGAAGAGACCAACCCCCACCTGGCTACAACCTCCCTTCAGGGAGTTGGAGAGAGCAAGGTCTCCCCTGAGCCTCCTCTTCTCCAGGCTAAACAACCCCAGCTCCCTCAGCCTCTCCTCATAGGGCTTGTGCTCAAAGCCTCTCCCCAGCCTTGTTGCCCTTCTCTGGACACGTTCAAGAGTCTCAACGTCCTTAAACTGAGGGGTCCAGAACTGGACACAGGACTCAAGGTGTGGCCTAACCAGTGATGAGTACAGGGCACAATGACTTCCCTGCTGCTGCTGGCCACAATATTCTTGATGCATGCCAGGATACCATTGGCCTTCTTGGCCTTCTTCCCACTTTATAAAACTTTCTTTGAGGAAAAAAAGGGAAATATGAAGCTAGATGTTTGCGATGAGCAATTAGGATATTCTGGCCATCAGGGGCTTCCCACCCCCGCTCTGTGCTTTGCTCTTCAAGTCATCCCTGAGTGCAGGGGAGCTGCTCCAAGGGAGCCAGCCTCACACAGTCCTGTGTATAAGGATCTGTGTAGAAAGCATTGGCTCCAACACTTCTGACTGCTGTGCACCCCTCTTTTACAGCACTTTCTCTGCAGCAAAGCCCAGAGAGGCCATCAGTAAGAGGCGTCATTAGCAGCAGGCACCCCTCCTGGGATACCTGCCAGGTTGCTGCTCTCACTATCCACAGCTGCTCTGCACAGCCTCATGCTGTTGGATGCTCTCATTTTAAAAGTGGTATGTTTTTTCCCTCATTCTTCTCTGATCACAAAATGCTAGGGTCTGGAAGAGAGCTCTGGAGATCATCTAATCCAACTGCTCTGCTAAAACAGGCTTACCCAAAGCAGGTTGCACAGGAGCATGTACAGGTAGGTTTTGCCTGATTCCAGAGAAAGAGACTCCACAACTTCCCCAGGCAGCCTGTTACAGTGCTCCAGAACCCTCAAAGTAAAGAAGCTCCTCCTAATGTTTAGATGGAACTTCCTGAGTTCGAACTGAGTTCGAACTTCTTGTCCTGTCACTGGGCACCATTGAAAAAAAGACTGTCTCCATCCTCCTGAGACTCACCCTTTAAGTATTGATAAGCATTGATAAGATCCCACTTCAGTCGTCTCCAAACTAAAGAGCCCCAAGTTCCTCAGCCTTTCTTCACAAGAGAGTTATTCCAGTCTCCTAGTCATCTTTGTAGCCCTTTGGCGTACCCTCTCATTCCAGTGTCAACCAATTGTAATCATTGGGCATCCCCTCCCCTGATTTGAAGCACAAAGGACTGGGGTGTGCTGTGCTTCAGCTCCCTCCTGCAGGAAGCATGGTAGGAAAAAACATCTCCATGGTGTAAGAAAAGATGCATGGGAAGGCAGCCAGTGGCAGAAGGCATCCCTCTTGCAAGGCCACCACTGTGTAATTGGCACTGAACTGCCTGTGGTATAGTCCCTGAGGGACACATAGCCCTAACCCTGCTGGCCTTTTCAGTAATGGATATGGGGACAGCTGAGTTGGTGACAAAGCACACTGCTGTCCCTTGGGCAGGCGCGCGTCAGGCAGTGGGACACGGAGAGGCTGATATGCTCAAGACTGCCCCAGGCTTAACGTGGCAACAGCCTAGCACCCACCAGCCCACCCAGAGCCACAGATCCTGTCAGACCGACACAGGGACCCGAAACTACTATATTTGGAAAGCAGCAGCAGCTCCTTAAAAGAAGCAATAAGCATCAAAGGACGTGACTGGAGGCACTTTCAAAAGAGCCACATCCTTTCCATTTAAAGCGTGGCGCTTGTCGATGTTTCCATTTCTCTGCCCTTGGCAGAGCACGCGCACGTACAATGTCATGTCCACAAAATGCTTGGCTGCCATTTATATCCCCCAAAAATCCTTCCCATATGCAAAATATCCCAGCCATTTAAATAGGAGGATTATAGGAGTAGGAGGAAGCTTAGCACAAACAATAGCTGTGATCAGATCCAGCACGCCCGAGTGATTTGTGGGAAGTGCAAGACACAGCAAAGATGGCAGGTGCTGCTTTCGCTGGCGAGCTATTTATACTCCTCCGAGTCACTCTCTGAACACTTCTTACTTTAGTACACTCGTAGGATTCCTTTTCCAAGGGAGAGGAGAGGTGTGGAGTGTGACTGCACGGGCCAAGCCTGTCATTTGAAAGATAACCAAGTGAAGTATTGCGTGAAAGTGTCGCTGCAAATACACAAAGAGGAGTAGCCTGCTAGAACTAGCTTCGAAGTAGGGAATCACAACGAGCCAGGAGATTTGTGAAAGTGTGGGGGGGGAAAGGCATGAAAGGAGTGGAGGGGGGAGCAACAAACCAGCAGATTTGTAAAAGGGGAGGAAAAGGCATGAAAAGAGCGGAGGGGGGAGTAAAAGTGGTTTCCTCTTAGAACAAGCTCATATGAAAACTGTGTCAGGGGAGGTTTAGGTTGGGTATTAGGAAAAATGTCTTTACTGAAAGAGTGGACAGGTATTGGAACAGGCTGCCCAGGCAGGTGGTGGAGGTGAACACCACCATTCCTGGAGGTGCACAAAAAATGCGTAGACATGGCAGTCAGCCATGTTTTAATGGCCCTGGCAGTGTTAGGTCATCTGTTGGATTCATAGTTTCATAGTTTCATTCAGGGTTGGAAGGGACCACAAGGATCATCTAGTTCCAACCCCCCTGCCATGGGCAGGGACACCCCACACTACATCAGGCTGGACAGAGCCTCATCCAGCCTGCTCTTAAACACCCCCAGGGACGGGGCCTCAACCACCTCCCTGGACAACCCATTCCAGGGTTTCACCACTCTCATGGTGAAGAACCTCCTCCTCACATCTAGCCTGAGTCTCCCCACCTCCAGCTTCATTCCATTCCCTCTAGTCCTATCACTACCTGAGATCCTGAGAAGTCCTTCCCCAGCCTTCCTGTAGGCCCCCTTCAGGTACTGGAAGGCCACAATTAGGTCACCTCGGAGCCTTCTCTTCTGCAGACTGAACAGCCCCAACTCCTTCAGTCTGCCCTCATAGGAGAGGTGCTCCAGCCCTCTGATCATCCTTGTGGCCCTTCTCTGGACAATGATCTTAGAGGCTTTTTCCAACCTAATCAATTCTATGATTCTATGATTTTAGAGAACCAGGCTCTGACAGGATTTTGTCTTTCATTATTTTAACAAAGGAATCTCTGTCTCACACAGATGTAAATGGATTTGGTAAACAGGACCTGGCTGCTCACTTCTAAGGTTTGAGAGAGTGATGAACAGAACTTCTCACCCACGAGATGCATTTGGGAGGTTTTGGCCCTGAGGAATAACCCCTTGGGGTTCAGCAGGTGCAGGGCTAAGGAGGGAGCTGGGGTGATCCTTGGGGCATGTCTTGTCCATGGGGCATGGTCTCGGGCTGCAGTAACAACTGTCCTTCATGGGAAGCTGCTCCTGCACCTTCCCCCAAACCACAGCAGGATCCAGGTGCAGGATGAGAGCTCTTGAATTCAGCTGAAAATAGAAGCTGAAACCATAGACCATGGACCATCCAGGGACATCATCAGAATCGGTCACAGCATTTCACAATTGG
The DNA here is from genome assembly GCF_026170545.1 of Melanerpes formicivorus. Taxonomy (NCBI): domain Eukaryota; kingdom Metazoa; phylum Chordata; class Aves; order Piciformes; family Picidae; genus Melanerpes; species Melanerpes formicivorus. The sequence goes on from NW_027142374.1 coordinate 1,868,515, forward strand.
CATGAGATGTTGTGAGACCCAGGATTAATTCCTTACACATTCTCCTTGGGCTCGGGGAGGAGAAAAGATGTCACCATGCTCTGACCCCTGCATCCACACTCCAGCATCTGTGCTGTGAAAACCCAGGGAGCTGCGATTGTGATGCCCTTTCACAGTGATAACATCCCCAGCGCTGTCATGCTCACTTGTGTGTGTCTGGAAATAATTGTTTGAGAAACTGCTATTTCTGGCTCATGATTCCAGTTGTGAGCCCATGTACGATGGCAAGGTTAGTGCCTGTGTTATTTACATGTCAGTGCAGCTCAGAGGCGCTCACAAAGGTTAAAGCAAGCAAGTCAAGATGAATGTGACTTATCCTTTGCAGTCTTGATCTTAAGCTTTTTAGCCTGGCAGATCTCCATTAAAATGAACAAGAGTTTCAATGCTAAAGCTGAAAAACTCACCAACCATCATTCTCCCTGTCTTTTGTTATTACAGCCATGTGGCTTTCAATTGCTCCTCAGACACAGCTCTTGTAGGCACCAATTGCATCATTACCAATTATTTCTCCTGAGGTACCAAGTACCGCTGTCGCTGTGGCATAACTAAGGCAGTAATACAAAGCCTCAGCAGTGACTGGGGGGTGGGGGGAGGAGGAAACCCCACAAACCAACGACCCAAACCTGATTAGCAAGCATCTTCTTTAAAGCAAACTACCACGAGTCATTAATCATAAAAGTTTCCAACTTCAGAAGTGAGTTAAGTGAACTTTAATGAGACAAACAGCTTTTAAAAGCTGCCACCACAAGACTGTGTGTGCATCAAACTGGAGAGGGCTGCAAAATGACTGATTTCATTGGGGATGCCAGGAAGTGCTCCACCACCAAAAGTAGCTTGAGGAATCCAGGAGATTTCCAAACCTCTTTCAAAAAAATTCTACTTATTGGTGGCACTTGATACTTCCAGGACATCCATGGTATGCTTGCACATAGAGCTGAGGTCACCACGGTAGTGCAACAGAAGATGCTTTCATAATTAGCCAAGCAGATTCCATGCCACCTCCCAAATGGTTTCAGCTGGTGGGAGCTGTCACCCTCCCTGTGGAGTGTAGTGATACAGAGACCTCCCTCCCCCAGCAAGAAGGCTTTTAGAGGTAGAGGAACACCCTGAACACCCATCTCATACATGATGCTGCTATATTCCCACCTACCATTTCCTCCAGCTTCTCAAACCCATCAGAAGGAAGTCAGGAGGGAGAGGAGGGAACCAGTGGAGAGCATAGCATATCCACCCAGCGTCTGGGGTCCTAAGGTCTCCCTCCAGACCAATGTTTCTGTGACTAATGACCTCAGGACATCAACATGGATGCATGCATTTAAACCCTATGCAAAAGGGAGAGAAACAGATAATTCCTGCTGGGGGACTGCTCCTTCCTGAGTGTAACATCAGAGTAGAGTCATTGCAAAGCTGATGTGGGAAAACTCAGACAGCGATAACTGAAGAATCACAGAATTGCTTTGGTTGGAAAAGACCTTTCAGATCATTGAGCCCAACCATTCTCTAACTCTGCCAAGGCTGGTGCTAAACCATGTCCCTCAGCACCACACCTCTGCCTCATTTCAAGGCCTCCAGGGGTAGGGATTCAGCCACCTCCCTAGGGAGTCTGTTTCAGTATTTGAGAGCCCTTCCAGTGCAGAAATTCTTCCTAGTATCCAACCTAAACCTCCCCTGATGACACTTGTGGCCATTTAGTTTCTTCCTATCACTTTTACTGGAGAGGAGACTGTCCCCCCCCGGCTACAACTTCCTTTCAGGGAGTTGTAGAGAGCCAGAAGGTCTCCCCTCAGCCTCCTCCAGACTGAAAAACCACAGCTGCCTCAGCTGCTCCTCACCAGCCCTGTTCTCCAGACCCTTCACCATCTTCCTTGCCCTTCTGTGGACACACTCCAGCACCTCAACGTCCTTCTTGGAGTGAAGACACTCACAAAAATCAAGAATTTGTTAGTGACTGTGGGGGGCAAAAAAAATAAATCAAAGGGGAAGTTGGATGTCATTGCTGCATTTGCCCTAAACAAAAGGTTGCTTTGAATGGGAAGAGAGGGTTCCTGAGAAGTATTCAGCTACCACATCGCTGCAAATTAAACACACAGTCCTGAAATAACCTGTGTTCCAAAACTACACTCCACTGACCTTCATGCAAACAGATGTTCCTAGGCAAGCAACTTAACTGTTGTCTTCTCAAGACAAAAGCTAACCAGATTGTTGTTGGAGGCACAGACTGAATGCTGCTATTAGCAAATGACAGCAACGTCCTGTCGAGGCAGGAGTGCCAGCAGGCAGAGAGCTGCCAAAGTGGTGCTGACATGCAGCAATACACACTTTGGAGGCATCTAACTCCCTTATCTACAGCACGGAGAAGGTGCTGCTTGAGTTCCTCAGACCACTTCCTTCTCCTGAGAAGCATTTTCAAGCCTGGTTCCCCAGCACCAGGAGTTTTTTCAGGCATCTGCTGTGCACCTGCCATCAGCCAACCTTAGCAAAATTTCCTCCACAGCCACAGGTCACAGTGTTGTCTTTATAGGGAAAGGTCAGGGAGCCACAAGTCCTGAACCAGTTGGTACAGAGGCTTGTTTTGTGCCTGAGGATCCCTTTGCTTTTGGACAGGGAGACGAGAATTTGCCACCTCCCATCTCACCCAACCAGCAGCAGATTTTTGGCCCTGTTTTTTTTTTCCCTGCCTGACTCTAGATCAGTGGCAGAGCCAGGGGCACAGAATACCTCTTCATACCTACCTCCTTCTGTAGAGAGCTCTCAGGCTCAACCTCACCATCCTGTCCCCAGGAAATAGCTCTGTCCCCTAATAGCAAGGGTCTGATGGATGTGGATTCTCTGAGCAGCCTGCCCGGGTTGGGGAGCAGTTCTGTAGGCTGCTGTGTGCCTGCAGCTAGCATTGCCACCTAGTGACTAGCACCAACACCCAGCAGCCGGCCAGCTTGGGGCAATAGTTTTGCTCCCAATAGAATAAAATCACCCCAGCAACCACCCAGACAGGTGCTGGCTCACTGCTCACCTAAAGCAAGCGGGCACTCTGCTACCTGCCCTTGTGTCTCCTGCCCAGGCACCACGAAGCCACAGGGTTTTAAATGAAAACCTTGAGTGGTTAATGGCCCAATTACTAATCACAGCAGTTACTGTTACAGCAAGAAGCCAAACACATCAGTAATGTGCACAGGAGGGACAGATGCTTTGTTCTTGCAAGTGAAGTTGCTTCACTTGCAAAACTGGCTGAGATCAACACTACAAGTGATTTCATCCCCCTAAATTTAAACCCATTTGACTATTAGGACTTTAAGGACCTTTTTACTGTGTTAATCAGTACAGCACATTGTCATATTCGGTTTTCCATTAAAAGATAATTAAAACTGACAGCAGCAGCCAATAAGTTGGGAGGGGGGAAAGGAAGGGAATTGAATCAAGTACAAACTCCCTTCTCTGAGCAGAGTTACGTACACCTGTACCTACAAATGTCTCGTGTGGCAAGATAATACTTCTTGAGAAACAACCCAGTTTCTATTGCTGACACTGAAGCAATGTTATAAGAATAATTTCCATTAAGGATACCTAGAAGAGCTGCTTCTTCCTGAAGAAGGGATGAACTGAGAGCTCTTCACTAATGACTTCCGATTCAGTTCCTCAGTGCCTACCGTAATGAAGCGCTGATCTGTTCACTTCCACAGGTGAAGCACCTACTCCTTCATCTTCTGAGCTATGCCCAGCACACACTTTTGGGTTTTTCCTTTTCCTGACCTAGCCAGAACTTTGAAATGCCAATATGGTATCTGGGTAGCTTTATTCCCCAGGAAAACCAGGTTATTTCTAGCAGAAATATTTGTTCTCCAAGCTCGCTGCTTTAACTGCACTGCTAGGAATTTGTGAAGGTCAGCAATGACATCAAGCCAGCACCCACCAGCAAGAAACTAAAGTTGGAAAGTGCTGAAAATGCACATGGACAAATACAAGATGATCTCAGAGGTCTTTTCCAACCGAAACAATTCTATGATTCTAAGAAAGGGTTGTGCAACTCAATCATTCTCCTCGGAGTGATTCAGGAAGCAACATAAAACATCACTGTGTGAAGAAAGCATTTTATGACTTTTTCTACGGTTCCTTGTTATCCCAAAGTAGTGAAATAGCTTCCTGTGGTCAATAACACTCTCAGCTGATTGAGTCCAGAGAAGAGCAACAAAGTTGGTGAGGGGTTTGGAACACAAGCCCTATGAGGAGAGGCTGAGGGAGCTGGGGTTGCTCAGCCTGGAGAGGAGGAGACTCAGGGGTGACCTTATCACTCTCTACAACTACCTGAAGGGAGGTTGTAGACAGGCGGATGATGGTCTCTTCTCCCAGGCACCCAGTACCAGAACAAGAGGACACAGTCTCAGGCTGCACCAGGGGAGGTTCAGGTTGGATGTTAGGAAGAAGTTCTATACAGAAAGAGTGATTGCGCTATGGAATGGGCTGCCCGGGGAGGTGGTGGAGTCACCGTCATTGAAGGTGTTCAGAAGGAGGCTTGACAGGGTGCTTGGTGCCATGGGTTAGCTGTTTGGGTGGGTTGGATTGGTTGATGGGTTGGACACGATGATCTTGAAGGTCTCTTCCAACCTGGTTTGGTTTATTCTAATTCTAATTCTAATAAAGCTAGTTCCCACTTAAACAGGCAATGTGCTTCCCACACTCCAGAAAGAGCTCCCAGACTAATTTCATTGATAACTGTGAAGCATCATGTGGCACAAATTCCAAGAACTAAGAGCCCTAGGGGGCTGTGGTATGATTACCTGTAGAGGAGGGGCTAGTGCCTGTTCCTCAAGCCCACACCTTGAGTCCTGTGTCCAGTCCTGGGCCCCTTAGTTTAGGAAAGATGTTGACTTGCTGGAACATGTCCAGAGATGGGCAACAAAGTTGGGGAGGGGTTTGGAACACAAGCCCTCTGAGGAGAGGCTGAGGGAGCCGGGGTTGCTTAGTCTGGAGAAGAGGAGGCTCAGGGGAGACATTATTGCTGTCCACAACTACCTGAAGAGAGGTTGTAGCCAGGAGGGGGTTGGTCTCTTCTCCCAGGCAACCACCAGAACGAGAGGACACAGTCTCAAGCTGTGCCAGGGGAGGCTTAGACTGGATGTTAGGAAGAAATTCTTCATAGAGTGATTGCCCATTAGAATGTGCTGCCCAGGGAGGTGGTGGAGTTGCCATCACTGGAGGTGTTTAGGAGACTGGACGGGGTGCTTGGTGCCATGGTTTAGTTGATTAGATGGTGTTGGATGATGGGTTGAACTTGATCTTGAAGGTCTCTTCCACCCTGGTTTATTCTCTATTCTATTCTATTCTATTCCCCTTTGAACTATCTTTGTTTCCAAATACTGCCAGTACATCTCTACTTGGTCATACAGTCAAGGAAAACCATGTCAATTCTCTTGCTTCACTACATGTACTGAACCCAGCTTGCTACAGTGTGTGGCCTTTGCTCAGACTTGGTGCATCCATAATTAATGTGCAATGCTTTAAATGGATGCTTTTTAAAGAATCCACCTTCCCTGCCTGACCATGCTGCTTTATTTCACATGGTGTAGATACTGAGCTTGGACTCACCTTAAGCAGGATTCAAGAAATGGGTTTCCCAGCTTTATAGGAAAAGAAGATATCCTTTTAAATCACGTGAAATATGCCCTAGAAAATTACTTCATAGCATTCACAATTGCAGGACTCCAGTACCTGCAATTGTACCTGGGGGTTGGTCTCTTCTCCCAGGCAACCAGCACCAGAACAAGAGGACACAGTCTCAAGCTGCACCAGGGGAGGTTTAGGCTGGAGGTTAGGAAGACGTTCTCCACAGAGAGAGTGATTGCCCATTGGAGTGGGCTGCCCAGGGAGGTGGTGGAGTCACCATCGCTGGAGGTGTTCAGGAGGAGACTTGATGGGGTGCTTGGTGCCATGGTTTAATTGATTAGGTGGTGTTGGATAATGGGTTGGACATGATGATCTTGAAGGTCTCTTCCAACCTGGTTCTATTCCATTCCATTCCATTCCATTCCATTCCATTCCATTCCATTCCATTCCATTCCATTCCATTCCATTCCATTCCATTCCATTCCATTCCATTCCACCACTGCTTAATATTTAAGTGGAATCTGGTAATGACACTCCAGAATATTAATTACAGCTAATTACAGGATTGTTACTTCTGCTGGATGGTGCAGTTTAGCCTTCAGCATCAACTGGGGAGCAGGTGAGTGCCCAGGTGGGTGTCCAAGCATCAGAGCCTCTCCATCCATCTGTTTTTCATCCATGCTTCCATCCATCCATCCAAAGGGGCCAGGCTGTTTTCAGTAGTGCCCAGTGACAGGACAAGGGGCAGCAGGTACAAATTGGAACACAGGAGGTTTCACTTGAACTTAAGGAGAAACTTCTTGATTTTGAGGGTGCTTAAGCCGTGGAGCAGGCTGCCCAGAGAGGTTGTGGAGTCACCTTCTCTGCAGACTTTCAACACCCACCTGGATGCATTCCTCTGCCACCCGTTGTGGGTGACCCTGCTTTAACAGGGGGGTGAACTGGATATCTCCAGAGGTTCCTTCCAACCACTGCCATTCTGTGATTTTGCAATTAGTATTTCATTACTTCCTGACAAATGCTGCCATATCCCAAAGGGCTACAATCCTGCAGCACAGAGAAACTGCTTCCTCCACCAGGAAAGCTGGGATGAAGCTCTCCTGCCCCCTAAGCCTCCATGGCCATGCCAAATTAATGAAAGTAACTCTTCATATTCCATCACGTGGCTCAATCAATATTTTGCTGGCTGCCCAACCTCTGTGGGAGCATTTCTGGGCCAGTTCATCCTTGTGTTGTGGTTTCTGGAAAGAGGTGCAACTCCATTTACAATATAAATGGCTGGCTCTCTGCTTGGGACTGGAATATTCTGGCTTGCTCTAACCAAGTGGAGACCATAAATGCCTTCATCAGGGCTGGGATTCATTTTAATTACACGACAGCCTCTGATGCTGTACATCAGCTTCTGGAGAGGTGTTTTGGTTGCATCTCATTTGTCATGCAGGACCAAAACCCTGCAGCACTTGCACAGCTGTTCCCATTGCTCGCTTACCTGTGCGTGAAGCAGCCTCACTGGTTCATCTCCCACCAACTCTAATTGCAGGTCCATTCCTCCTGATGGAGGGGAGGGCCACATTACGGTGGTTAACACTGCTTATGGACTGCTTTCATGGTTCTTCACCCAAACTAGATATCTTCATTCCAGACTACTGCCCTGTTATGTGCTGTTGTACATAAACACAAAGAAAAGAAGCTTCCATCCAAGAACGTTGGTATTTTACAAGTTGCAGATATTCATTTCTTTTCTCACAGAGTCACAGAATGGTGGGAGTTGGAAGAGACCTTTGGAGATCATCCAGTCCAATGCCCCTGCTAATGGAGGTTCACCTAGATCAGGCTGCATAGAAACATGTCCAGGTGGATTTTGAAAGTCTCCAGAGCAGAAGACTCCACGACTGCTCTGGGCAGCCTGGGCTAGTGTTCCAACAGCCACAAAGGAAGTAAGTTTGTCCTTATGTTCAAGAGAAACCTGTGCTCCAGTTTGTACCCATTGCCCCTTGTCCTATCACTGGGCATCAATGAAAAGAGTTCATCCCCATCCTCATGACCTCCACCCTTTAGCTATTGATCAGTATTGAGAAAATCCCCTCTCAGCTTGCTCTTCTCCAGCCTGAAGAGCCCAAAGTCTCTCAGCCTCTCCTTCTAAGAGAGGTGCTCCAGTCCCCTCTGTTTCGTTTCTCCTATGCTGTTAACTAGGTGCTAGGAAAAGCAGGGTTGGACCTGTGCTTTGTCTACATCATATTAGGCTTTCAATTAAAAAATTCAGCCATGTCACCCAATGCTGTGCAAGAAGATGCTCCAGAAGCACAGTGCTGGTGCTCATGAAATGCTGAACAGATCAGAAGAGCACTGTCTGTGTTCCCAGACATCACAAGCACTCAGGCCTGAGGTCTGGCCCATCTCATCATCCTCCCCATGTTCTATTAACAATGCTATTGTCACTGTAGATTAAATAGCAACAGATCAACTTGCATAAAAGCCTCTTGTTCTATTCCCTTTGCCCCTTCCCATCCTTCACCAGTAGTGCATTAGCCAGTTGCAGATGCCGACTCCTGTTTGCTGGGCAGCAGAGCCTGGGCCCTGAGGATGCTATCTGGAGACAGGGAGAGACTCGTGCCTGTGGAGCACAAAAGTCCCTGGGCAGCATTTGGCAGCTGCACAGCACTGAGTGCTCTTTGTTAGCTGCTTTTCAAGGGTTGGGTTGTATGAAATATTAATTATGATTCTGCAAGTTCCCAAATGTCCTTTCAACCACAAATCAAGCTGAAGATATAAGATCTGTTGCAGAATGATGCAGCAAAGCTGTCAGCCAGTGACAAAGGGAGCAAAGGTTTTATTCTGTCCCGTGCAAGGCTCTGCTTCCTTTGGTTAACCACAATTTGTTGGGCTGCAAGGAGACAAACCCCTCTTTTGTCTGATGTGGGTTGGTATTCGTGGGAGAGACCACACTCCTCCCTCTCAGCACAGGACACGCTGGGTCTGCACAACAGCAAGGATTTGAGGACTTCTCTAGTTTGAGTTGCTCACAGCATTACATCCACTGATTCTTGATGTCAGCTGGAAAATCCCAGTTATACCCCTGAGAAGAACATTCCCACAGAGAGGAAAAGGCAATGGGGTGAGTGCTCCTGAGCTAGCTGTAGGAGAAGAGGAAGGAGTCGTTGGTGCTCCCTCCTTCACCTACCCTCCACCTAACACACTTGAGCTCAGCAGCCACAGTTAGCTGGGGATTTTTAATGGGCTAACTATCTGTCACGCAGGCTGGACCTGGCTTTCAGGTGCCCTAATCACAGAGATGAAAGAATTTTTCTGTCCATCTGTGTCTGAGGGAGTTTTGCATCCATTAGCAATTATGATAATGGATCTATTTCCAGAGAATTAATTGCTCCTTTGCCCAAGTCCTAGACAAGTTTGCTGTAAAAATTAATTACTTGGCATATACAATACGCTTAACAGTCAAGTAATAAGCTAATTTCCAGAGAATCCACAGAGGGCCCCCAGTCTCCCAGCTTCTCAAAGGAGTTTCCAAATGCACAGCAAAACGTCAGTTGTCTTCGCACAATTCCTTTCCACATGGTATTTGACAGCCTCAAAACACCTGACCTAGCATTTGACAGCTCAGGACCCAGCAAACAGTCCTGGAAAGCACAGGGGTATTGAAATAAACCACCTTTGCAGAACAGCCCTCCCAGGCAAGCAATTCCCTCTTCCCAACCAAGCAATTCCCTCCTCCCAACCAAGCAATTCCCTCCTCCCCAAACTCTTGACGCTTTCCCAAGTGGTAGCATGCACAATGTCTGAAAATAGATGAGGGTAACTCCAACAATCAGTGGGAAATCAGAGCAGACAAACCATGCTGCTCTCCTTTCTCAATTCACATTGTCCTCCTGGGAGGGTTTCACCAGGAGGATGTACCAATCGTGAAGAAGAATGGAATGGAATGGAATGGAATGGAATGGAATGGAACGGAATGGAATGGAATAGAATAGAATAGAATAGAATAGAATAGACCAGGTTGGAAGAGACTTTCGAGATCATCAAGTCCAACCCATCATCCAACACCACCCAACCAACTAAACCATGGCACCAAGCACCCCATCAAGTCTCCTCCTGAACACCTCCAGTGATGGTGACTCCACCACCTCCTCGGGCAGCCCATTCCAACGGGCAATCACTCTGTGTAAAACTTCCTCCTAACCTCCAGCCTAAGACATCAGAAGGTCACCCAATGCTGAAACCTTCCAGATTTATGTCCCTTTCTAGTTCAGAGACTTGAAGTTGCATCACCCCACCCCCAAGGTGAGAAACCTGTCCACTGTAGAGGTGACTGATCCAAGATGACAGGTGTGGTTGTCTCTGTACTTAGCTGTCTAAGATGACTTGAGCTCCCATTGCCATCTCTCCTGCAGGAACCTCTGCCTTCTGCCAAGCTATCTGTTTTTGTGAACCAGGAGAAAGCCAACATTTTGCAACCTCTGCTCTTTTCTCCAGTTTTGTTGCAGCTGACCAAAGAGTTCAGCAAAGAAGGATAGCAGGATCACAACAAGACTTTTTTTTCCTTAGGAAAGCAGCCTGAAGTTTTGCATAGCATGTCTGCAGGCAACCTAATTACCTCTCCCAAACAAGCTACCACCCATTGGGTAGCCCAAAGTAATTGATGCCATGAGCTCCTCTTGCCTGCCCCGAAAGCAGACAGCCATAATTTTACTTATATTAGCACAGAGATGTTGGTTTTCACAGAATTACAGAATACATCTGATTGGAAGAGACTTCAATGATCACCCAGTCCAACCCTTGACCCAGCACTGAAGGCTTGACGCTGAACCACTTCATTGAGTGTCCGGTTCACATGCTGCTTGGACCCCCCTCCCCGCCCCGGGATAGGGACTCCACCTCTATCCTGAGTAGACCATTCCAATGTTTGAGAGCCCTTTCACTGAAGACATATTTCCTAACATCCAGCCTGAACCTCCTCTGGTGCAGCTTGTAACCATTTCCTCTGGTGCTGTCATTTGTCATCAAGGAGAAGAAGCTGCCCCCTCTCGGCTCCTACTTCCCTTCAGATAGTTGCAGAGAGCAATGATGTCTCCTCTCAGCCTCCTCTTCTCCAGACTGAACAACCCCAGGTCCCTCATACTCTTCTTCTGGGGATTGTGCCCTTCTCTGGATATGCTCCAGCACCTCAACATCCTTTCTGTAGTGAGGAGCCCAGAACTGAACACAACACTCAAGGTGTGGCCTCCCTGATGCTGAGCACAGGGGGATGATCACCTCCCTGTCCCTGCTGGCCACATCTCTAATCCAAGCCAGAATGTCATTGGCCTTCTTGCCCACCTGGGCGCACTGCTGACTCATGTTCTGTCAACTGTCAACCAATCCCTCTCCAAAATGCAGCTTTCCAACCACACATCCCCAGGTCTGTAGCTTACCGTGGAGAAAGCTTACCAAGATCAGATGCTTTATGCCCCCAATAAACAAAGTTAAATGCTTTCTGTGCATGCATGAACACTTGATGGTTAATCTCCTTGGTTTTCTGAACTGATCAGCCCCACATTTTCACAGACCAGGGATGGTTGCCCATTTTATTTGCAGTTTATTGCAGCTAGTTGCAGTTCCTGTTTCTTTCAGTAGCTTAAATATTAGGTGTTTAGGGCTTTTTTTAGGCTTGGTGGTTTTTTTTCTATCGCTCTCATGACCATATGTAATACTTTGCTCAATAAACACACAAACAAATGCAAAGAGATTTGTACTTAAATAGCAGATGACCCAATGTGTGGATGGAAATGAAAGGAGACAAGCTTGCAGAGGGCAGAGAGGCTGAGTGCTGAAGCGGGAGAGAGCATGGTTAGCAAGGACAGCAGCCTCCTGGGGCAGCTGGCCCCAGCAGACCTCTCAGAGGTAGTCCAGGGGTTTGGATGTTGTGTTCCTATTCAGTTAATGAGACCTGAGCATCCAAATGCCAGCACTGGCAATCTCAGCCTGCTCACTACACCCATATAGAAAATGCTTTTAAAAGTCCAGTCCAAAGCACAGAAGTTCTTCCAGCTCAGGAAGAAGTGAGCAGTCAGCTCCCATGGGGCTCGATGGGAATAGCATTAAAATAGCATTGAGTATGTTTGGGGGAAAACAAAACAAAACAAAGCAAAAAAACCCACAACAACAAGAAACTCACCAAACCAGTCACACAGCACCCTCCTGACAGTAAAGACCATGATTTTGAACAGCAAAGTCTTTCCTTATTCTACTGTGTTTCATGACAGGTGTCAGAACAAGAGGAAATGGCCTGAAATTGTGCCAGGGGATGTTTAGATTGGATATTAGGAAGAATTTCTTCACTGCAAGAATGGTCAGGAGGCACTGAAACAGGCTGCCCAGTGTGGTGGTAGAGCCACCATCCCTGGAGGTGTTCAAGAGACATGTGGAGATGGCACTTTGGGACATGGTTTAACGGCCATGGTGGTGTTAGGTTGGCAGTTGGACTCAATGATCTTAGAGATCTCTCCCAATCAAACCAATTCTCTGATTCTCTGACTGCTTTGGCTGATACAGGTGTTTTTAGCCATAAAAACCATCCTCAACAAATCAGCAACCAATCTAAATGTTAATATAACTTCACTGTAGGGAAATTAATTACTCTTAAAACCACAGAAGAGTTATTTTCTTAACCTTCTCTGTGCCCTTGGAGCATGCACAGTTCATACAAGCAAACAGCACTTTAATTTCTCGTGGACATATGTTATACAACCTTGCAGAAGAATGCTGGAAATGATCATCTCTGAAGAGCATGGGGCTTCCATCTGGCACTGGTTTGATTTGAGACTGACAAAAATACCTAGCAGAACTGCATGGAAAATGCTGAGATGGCTGATGGCCCAAATGGTATCTTCTAGGGGAGAAAGGGGGAAGAAAGATAATAAAAGTCAAGCCATCTGCAAAGAGACATTTCCAGTAGGGAAAGGCAGATTTGTGGTGGTTTTTCTGTGGTGCTGCAAAAGCACTGATTCCTGCTGCAAGCAGCCACACAAATCTTTTCTTCAAGTTCTATTCCTGGGAGGTGGGGAAATCACAATTGCCAAAGGAAGACAGGGCAGGATTAAAAGCAAGAAATATGTTGGTTTGGTCCCAGAAAATTCAGTAGCAAAAAAAAAAAAACAACCTACCACATCAGAAATCTTTGGTTCTGCCTTGGCTCATGCTAAATGCAAGCTGAAAATTTGCATCCATTTGATACCAAATTATAAGCAGTGTCAGCTTATTAGAGAATAATAATAAGAAAAAAAAATTTAAAGCTAGGGAAATGGATATGCCATGGAAAATTACCACATGGTCCTCATACCCAGAGATAACTGCTTCAACTCAATCCTGAGTCTGACACAACTGAAAGCAAACGAAAAGAGCCAGATGCATTCTAAATCTCTCAGGTGGAGGCTCCACACCTCTGTGATTCCACACTGCTTCAGCCTCTTGCTCCCCTCCAGCATTTTCATGTGCTGGGATTTTGACACCATGGGTTAAATTTCTCACCTAACCGGTGAGAAAACACTTGGCAAGGAATAACTTCTCACAGTGAAAGCCAGTGTGTGGGCTGCCCCAACAAACTCTTACAGACTTGCAAACATCTGACAGACTGGCAAGACCTTTTAATCTAACCCAGGATACTTATTTCTGAGGAAACTCTCAGATATGTTTCACAGTGGGACTTTACAAGGGAAAAATACCCTGCTTTTCTGGGTCTCCGTTCTGCACCTGCCTGGAGGGTGGTCAGAACTTTCTGGATCGTTTGAAGGGGTTTTATTGAGTTACCAGAACTTTCTGGATCGTTTGAAGGGGCTTTATTGAGTTACCAGAACTTTCTGGATCGTTTGAAGGGGCTTTATTGAGTTACCAGAACTTTCTGGATTGTTTGAAGGGGCTTTATTGACTTACCAGAACTTTCTGGATTGTTTGAAGGGGCTTTATTGACTTACCAGAACTTTCTGGATCATTTGAAGGGGCTTTATTGAGTTACCAGAACTTTCTGGATCGTTTGAAGGGGCTTTATTGAGTTATCAGAACTTTCTGGATCGTTTGAAGGGGCTTTATTGAGTTATCAGAATTTTCTGGATCGTTTGAAGGGGCTTTATTGAGTTACCAGAACTTTCTGAATCGTTTGAAGGGGTTTAAGACCACAGGTAGCATTTGGAGATCGTGCACAAGTTATGACTAACAGGGAAATAAGAGAGAAGACTCTCTCCAGACTAAAAATACAATAGGCAAATCAAGCCTATAGCATGACCTGGTGATAGCAAGGGCTGTGCCTCTCCTCACTGGTGGTAAGATGAGGAGTGTGCCATCCTTTCATCTCCCTAATGTGTCTGGCAGCCTGCACTATGAGGTGATCTGAAGGAGATCTTCAGAGGCACTTCAGCACATGGCTTATTTAGCATGGTGGTGTTGAGTGCTGGATTCAAGGGTCTTGAAGGTCTTTTCCAGCTGAAATGATTTTGTGATTCACCTTCTCTTGCTCTTTGCTGCTGAAATGCTATATGGTCCCACCTCTAATTCATGGATGACTCTTGCATCTGCCTCTTGAAGACCATTGACCCCATGCTCTTCTCAAGTGGGAGCACTTCCATAGTTACATTGATCATAGAATCATGGAATCACTAAGGTTGGAAAAAAACTCTAAGATCAGGGAGTCTAACCATTAACCTAGCACCCCAAAACCTACTAAAACATGCTCCAAGGTGCCATGCCTACATAGTTTTTTAACACCTCCAGGTATGATGACTCCACCACCTCCCTGCTAAAAGCATTCTACTTTCTTCTTTAGCTGTGTGTTTTATCTGTACTATCTGTCCTGATCTTCTCCCAGAGGCATTTGTCCTCCCCTGTCCTTTGCACATGCTTCATCTCCCATTCAGGGGCTCAGCTACAGGAAGTGGCAATGACCTCCCAGCAGCTGGACTCAACCTGAAAACAAGAAAGCTAGCAGTAAACCTGGGGAGGTACTGCCCAGGCTCCCTGCTCTGCCATCCTGGCCTGGTTGGGGGGCATTAACTGACATTTGTCACTCTTTTGCAGGTCACTGTATTTGGACCAGAAACCACCAGAGTATGCACCCCACAGTTGTTGGAAGCTTTTTGTCCCTCTGCTCTCCAAAGCATACAAGCAATCTGGGGAGAAAACACTAACCAACCCACCTCCTTTGTCCTTGTTTCCCTATTGTGGCTGCCCATCCTAGCCTAGTCCTCTCCATACAGCCACATCCTCTCCTTAGTCACCATTCCTGGAGATGTCAAGAAAAAACAAACCAAACATGCAGACATGGAATTTTGGGTGTATTGTTTAACAGCCATAGTGGTGCTGGGTTGATGGTTGGACTCAATGATCTTCAAGGTCTTTCCCAACTGAAACAACTCTATTCTATATTGCTGGATAAACCTGCCTGCACCCTTAACATGCACATATTTCTGTGTTTGGGGAACATGAAACACACTTTACAAGCCCAATTTCTGCCAGAACAAATCCCTTTAAGCATCCTTTCCTTCAGCACTATTTCCAGGAAGGCCACAGAAAAGTGTTTAGAGGGCTCTTGCTTGATGCCTTTTCCATCACAAATCCTCTCAGGGCCATTGGCCACGTAGCTATCTTATCACAGCTAGGAAGTGGGTCAGTATCTCACCAGCACAGAGGGTAGAACACATCAAGAGCATTGAATGGAAAACAGTTTTAGAACTACCCAGCACTGTTCTTAGAGACTTAGCTGCTCTGCCTTGGCCAAGGGATTTCCTAGCCTGCAGGTTTTGCTTCAGAACATCCAGAGAAAAATCAGACCAGTTTTAAACAAAATGTTCAAAGGAAATATTCTGCTGTTGAATACCTTGGTTGTCCACCTCTCTGCAGAGAAGGATGTAAATTCTGAGTCTAGGCAGTTGCCAAAAAGCCCCAGATTTCTGCTGAGTGGTAAGAAAGGTTTCTTTTTCTCTGAGCCACAGTAAACTCAATGCAGAGGGACTTTTTATCTCAAAATAAACATATTTGGCTCTCAATTTGACAAACAGGCTCTCCTACCTTTCAGCCAGCTGGAAGCTCTCATTTGCAGACATACCCCTGGTCACAGAAATATGGGCAAAATGATGTAAATCAGCTGTGGCATTCAAGGTGATGGAGCCTCACTTGCCATAACACTGCAAGAAATCTCCAGCCCAGCAGAACAACACTGGAGATGTATTGGTATAACCACCACGCTGCTGGTGGGGAAAGGGAAAGACACAAAAGATAGAATTATAGAATCAATAAGGTTGGAAAAGACCTCAGAGATCATCCAGTCCAACCTATCACCCAACACCTCCTGGCTACTAAACCATGGCTTCAAGTGCCACATCCAATCCCTTTTTGAACACCTCCAGGGATGGTGACTCCACCACCTCCCTGGACAGCACATTGCAATGGCAAATTACTCCGTTAACAACTTTCTCCTCACCTTGAGCCTAAAATTCCCCTGATGCAGCTTGAGACTGTGTCAAGACAGCTTGACTGGATCAAGATGCTGATTAGGGGATTAGAACATCACTCTTAAAAAGAAAGGCTGAGGGATATGGGGTGGTTTTAGTCGAGAGAAGAGAAGGCTGAGCGGGGGATCTTATCAAAACTTATCGATTCTTAAAGGGTGGGTGTCAGGAGGATGGGGCCAGGCTTTTTTCAGTGGTGCCCAGTGACAGGACAAGAGATAGTGGGCACAAACTTGAACATAAGAAGTCCCATCTAAATATGAGGGTGGCAGAGAACTCAAACTGGCTGCCTAGAGAGATGGTGGAGTTTCCATCTCTGGAGACATTCCAAACCCATCTGCATGCCATTCTGTGCAGCCTGCTCTGGGTGACCCTGCTTTAACAGGAGGGTTGAATCAGATGGTCTCCAGAGGTCCCTGCCAACGCCTACCATTCTGAGATTCTGAAAAAGCAAGGCACAAAGTGTTGTTTTTTTGGCATCAGAGCAGCCATAGCTTGACTGCCCAGCACAGTCTGTGCTGCCTTTCTTTCTCTGTACAGTCATGGCAATAAAGGCAGGCAATTTTTATTTCAGGGTGTGCAGCTCCTGATTTTATAGAGCTATACATTAGATTTAGATAGGCTAAATGTTGATAGATCTAATATATCTTCTGATTGCTCCTCAAGGAGAAGAAATGCCTTTGAGACCTTTGCATAAATATGCTTTAGGACCAAAGGTAGGAGCTGCAAAGTGCACTGTTCTGTACATAGCATACTACCCAGGTAAGAGCTTAAAAGGCAGGGGAAAAAATCCTCCAAATTGTGTGAAAACAAACTTCTTAATTGGTGAAAAACACAGTTGGGAAATATCCCAGGCAGCTGTTCCTCAGCTACCTGGAGGCTGGCCAAGTCTTCTATATCAGCTTTGAGCTGAGAACAAGTGTGATAAATTCCCTCCAAGAGGGTAATGTTTTTGAGTTATAAGCACCTAAAAATAGGCATATGTAATGAAATTGCCTCCTCAGCCATAACTGGAGTTTTGCTGGTATAATGGAACACGTCTGCCCAAAAGCTGATGGAGTCCTGCAGCCCTCTGAGTCAGGGAAAGGCTCCTGTTGCTGTTGGCAGGCACAGAGCATTATCAGCCCAGGGGCTCCTCCAAACATCCACACACCAGGCTGTCACACAAGCTGAACATCATCACCAGGAACAGGTCCTCCCACTGCATGTGCCCACTTCATCCATGACTCAGGCAGAGGAACCCACTCCAACTCCAGCCAGGGCAGCAATATTTGCAGCACCGTTATTCGTGTTTCCACCGGGATAATGCAGGATGCTCATTTGTAAACATTACCCTTTGAGCGCACACACAGACAGCTCAGTGTTAATCTCATAACATTTGCAAGGAAATCTTTTTAATCAGTAATGAAAGCCAAACATTATCTAGCCTTTATTGACCTGCAACAACAGAACACTGCTCCATCTCCCCCGTGCCTTTTGCACAGGTTCATTTGACTCGATCTGTGCTTGCTGTTTATTCTTAGCTCACAAAGCTCAAAGAGTTTATATTATTGATTTGCTGTATTTCAAGTTCAATCCCTTGGTGCCTCTCAACCTGAGTGAATTAAGTCAGAAATAGTTAACACCTTTACTTCCGAGACACAAATGTGATGGTGGCTTTATAATCCACCCATCAATTCTTTCTCTGCCAGTGCTCAGCACATTAGCTGGAAAGCACCAAGTGCTGCAGCAATACTGATATTTGCCACAGAAAAAGTGCTCACAAAGAAGAACCTGCTCCCAGCAGAGGGGAAAAAGCAACCTATTCCAGAAGGGAGAGGGAAGAGGGACAGCAGAGTAATCCCTACCATGTGGAAGCAGCCTCCTTCCCTCACTGACAGCTACACAGCTGGCTTGTAGCCTCTGCAGCATTATGCTGAGGTCATGGTTTCCAAATCCTTTTTCCCACATCTTATTTCATGTGCCTCTTACAGCTGGTCTACAAGATGGATGGTAGGCACATAGGGGCAAGGGCTGTCACTTGATCTGGTAGCTGTATGACACTTCCTCGCTATCTCTCAGTGCAAGAATCACGGAGCATCAACTGAAACTAGTGGACAGAAAGTTCAGATCCAAGAAGAAGAGAGGTCATTGCCAGCAGCAAGCAGTGGAGCTGTGCAACACCTTGCTCTGCAGATTTGTGGATGCTCATAGCTTACAGGGATTTAAGAAGTGATTGGAGAAATCTGTGGAGGCAAATTCCATTAAAAACAAAAGCCTTCCCCTCAGGAAACCCTTGAGCGACTGCTAGGCAGGAGCTAGGTACATACCATCACACCTCTGTCTCACTCAAATAGTCTTCCTCAGAATTGCTTTTGGTCTCTGTTGGGGACAGGACACAGAGCAGATGACTCTCTGATCTGACATGGGACACCTGTTCTTCAGTCACATTTACAAACCTGTGGCACCAGAGGACACAAAATGTGTGTGCCTTGCCAAAACCAGTAATTTATTTCTTCCCTCATATATACCAACAGAACCAAATAGTTCTTCATTAAATGGAACAAAAACCTCCCAGGGGAGCAGAGCAGGTGGCTTGTGTCTGGGTGGGGAAATATGCAAAGAATTTGGGTTTCCTTCAAAAAGCTGCTAATGGAGTTTTATCACTTCATGCTCCCCCTCAAGACCAGCCATGAGAGCACCTTGGTCCTTTCTGAGATTGCTTTTTGCTTATTTTTAGCTCTGGTTCAATCTCTTGGCCTTTGGGATGGCCATCATCCAAAACACACTCTTCCACCTGTTTTGTCCTCTCCCTAGAAAAGATCTTTTTGTTTTCCAGCAGGAAAAAAAAAAAAAAAAAGCTCCCTTCCAAATATTTCTGTGTGGCAAGAAGCCACAACATTCCCAGTTGCACCACATGCTCTGGTTTGGTATCTAAATATACAGCTCCTCTCATACAGCTTCTCGTGGTACATTTGGGCTCTGCTTAAGACAGAACTGACTGTTGAGGCATGCTATCAACACATGACCTAGTAGGTTTAACTCCTTCTGATCCTCAGGGCGTCTATAACCTCAAAATGAACAGTGCAACTCGCTGCATAACTTGCCTCCTATATGATGCGTGGGTCTCCAAAGCTGGGAGCATCTTGTTGGTCCTGGTCTGGCAGCAGTAAATGTCTGTATGGCATCTCTTTCCTAAGAGCTTTTTGGTGCACAGCCTGGTTCCTTGGGCTTCGTGCAATGGATGAGCTGCTTCAAGTGCACTTCCTTTCCAGAAGTGGCTTACCCAGTGTTTCCATTCAGCTTAGAGGAACCCAAAAACCACACTCAGTGTTATACAACTTTCACAATATCTTTCTCTCAATATGTTGCATCCCTGAGGGCATGGCAAGAGTAGCTTCAAGAAAATTTAGTAGAATAGAACAGAATAGAACAGAATTAGCCAAGTTAGAAGAGACCTTTGAGATCATCGAGTCCAACTTATCACCCAACACCATCCAATCAACTAAACCATGGCACCAAGTGCCTCATCCAGTCTCCTCCAATGATGGCGACTCCACCACCTCCCTGGGCAGCACATCCCAATGGGCAATCACTCTCTCTGTGTAGGATTTCTTCCTAACCTCCAGCCTAAACCTCCCCTGGCACAGCTTGAGACTGTGTCCTCTTGTTCTGGTGCTGGTTGCTTGCGAGAAGTGACCAACCCCCACCTGGCTACAACCTCCCTTCAGGTAGTCGTAGACAGCAATAAGGTCTCCCCTGAGCCTCCTCTTCTCCAGGCTAAGCAACCCCAGCTCCCTCAGCCTCTCCTCACAGGGCTGTGCTCCAAACCCCTACCCAACTTTGTTGCCCTTCTCTGGATTCGTTCCAGCAAGTCAACCTCCTTCCTAAACTGAGGGGCCCAGAACTGGACACAGGACTCAAGCTGTGGTCTAACCAGTGCAGTGTACAGGGGCAGAATGAATTCCCTGCTCCTTCTGGTCACACTTTTCTTGATACAGGCCAGGATGCCTTGGCCACCTGGGCACACTGCTGGCTCATGTTCAGCCTACTATCAACCAGTACTCCCAGGTCCCTCTCTGCCTAGCCACTCTCCATCCACTCTGACCCCAGCCTGTAGCACTGTATGGGGTTGTTGTAGCCAATGTGTAGCACAGAGAGGCTCGGAACAGATAGGACCATGTCCTGCTCTGCAGTAGCTATGCACAAGTTCTCCCAGCTGCATGAAAATGTTCTTTCAGTTTTCAGAGTACCGTCTTAGGGAGGTGCTGCCTGGGTGCAACCACAGGAGCACCCAGAGCCAACTGAAAACTGCTCTGTTCACAGGGAGGTAGGAGACTGGACAGAGAGATGCCCTAACTGCTTTATTTACCCTTCCTTGGGAACTTACTGAATGAATCTGAACCCCAGTAGTACAGGAGCAGGAACAGCCACTGCTATGCACCTTAAGAGGCAAGAAGCTTCCTACCTGCTGTTCCCACTGCCACAGCTGCATGCCAAAGCCATCTTTGCAGTTAGAGAAGCTGTAGGACAGAAAGCATTTCAAGCCTTGGCATTTTCCTGTAAGAATACACCTTAAGAAGGAAAAGTGACTGAAAAAGAAAAGTAAACTATTACACTAAAATATGGAGCCCTGGAGTAAAAGAAGCTGTGGCTAGGGCACAGACAAGGAGAACCTGCAGTGCTTTAATCACCATGGCTTCAGGGGCATGGATCTTGAAACAGCTGCTACCAGAGCTTCTCAATGCTGATCAATAGCTAAAGGGTGGAGGTCATGAGGATGGGGCTGGGTTCCCAGGACAAGGGGCAACAGGCACAAACCAGAAGACAGAAGGTTTCAACTAAACTTAAGGAGAAACTTCTTTACTTTGAGGTCACTGGACCATGCTGCTCAGAGAGGCTGTGAAGGCTCTTTCTCTGGAGACTTTCAAAGCCTGCCTGGATATGTTTCTTTGCAACCTGTTCTAGGTATCACAGTATAACTTAGGTTGGAAAGGACCTCGAGGATCATCGAGTCCAACCTATCAACACAGACCCCATGACTAGACCATGGCACCAAGTGCCACGTCCAATCTCTTCTTGAACGCCTCCAGGGACGATGACTCCAGGGACGATGACTCAACTCAAGGTGATCCTGCTTTATCTGGGGGGGTGGACTAGAAGCTCTCTGCAGGTCCCTTCCAACCACCATCATTCTGTGACTGTATGTACCATTAATGTGTTAACCATTACCTCTTTTCCCCCACACAGGGAAACCTTAAGACAAGTGCTCCAGCAGCTGTGAGTTCCGTAAGCACAATTTCACCCAGCTCCTGGCGCTGTGAAGTGGTTCACTGGTTCAGCTAAGCCCTTTTCCACTCCTTGCAGAGTGGGTCAAGAGAAGGTGCGTGCAAGCACGAGTGGCCAGCCTCTGCATTAATGCAGGTGCTTAAGTAAGTGTTTTTCAAAGAGATTTGTGCTGGGGCTGCATGCCCAGCCACAGCAAATATATAGTGACCACAGGGTGACAGAGTACTAAAATATTAAAGTCTTTGTGTGGGGATTGTATTTGGGAATTCTCAGCTGGCTCTGAAAAGTAGTTACGGCTTTATAAATAGTAAGTACTTTATCATTTCTTGCCTGCTTTAAACACACAGCTATATTTCAATCATGATTCAGAGTAAATCACATTCAGTGTGAGGTATGGTAGAAACGTTGTGTGCACCAGAGGTGCACCCTAAGCTCATATAAATCAGGACAGCTCCATTTATGCCTGGGGAAAGGATGCCAATTTATGCCAGCTGAAGATCTGCAGGGTAGCGTTAGCATCATCCTATTAAGACTGAGATACAAGTAAGTAAACATTGAACATCAAATTATTCACTATGGCCCTCACTGCCCTCCTGAGACCTGCTGAAAAGAAAGGCACTGCAGAGGTACTTATCCTCTCCTCCATCGTTCATTCTTGTACAAGTATTAAAGGTGTTGTTTAGACCAAGTTATGGCTTGCCATAAATCTTGGTAGTATGTAATGGTACATTCTGTTGAGGAATATTACCTGGAAATTAGAAACCCAGTGAGCCATTGATTTTTAAAATGCCATGGATCCAAAACTTCTTCACAATGGGATGCAAATAAACTCAAAAACAAATTAGTGCTTACCAGAGGGGAAAAGGGAACAGGATCTATATCCTAGGTAACGCTGCAAACCAAAAGATTAATGAAGCCCTCACTTGAAAATTCTAACAGCCTAAGAACCAAAAAATGTACCTGTAAAGGGTATTAATTGAAGGTCTACAGGGAAATGTGCAGCTGTTACAGCACAAACATATTTTCCTCCTCTCTGCAGCTCTCCAGCTTGCTGTGCTCACTGTGTTCTTCTTCTGGGCTGGGATTATAACTGCCTTTCAAATGTACAATGTCTCAGGTCAGAGGGAATCACTGAAATCACCCAGCCTGGCTTTCCACTAAACACAAGTGTATGCATATCACCCTTTTACCTTTACATTGAAGCCAGCAACTCGAAGGTAGGCAGCATTTGTTTGTCTCGGCCTCAGAAAAAGAGTTCTTGGGCTCAGACAAAGTGTTGCTATCTTTTTTTTTCCCTAGAATGGCTTCACTTGGTGTCTCGGAACAAGTGGAAACACTCCTGTGTAACTGCTTTCAAAAGACTGTAAGACACCCAAAAGGCAGCAGCCAAGACTCCTCTCATGTCACGTTCCCGACCCCTGGTTTTCAAACACGCTCTGCCGATGGCATCAAAGAAACAGATTCCTCTTCCGCTCCCGCGGGGCAGCGCAACAGGCACAGCTACCCCCGCAGCAACAGATCCACAAAAGAGTTAAAGCAGCACCACAGAAAGAAAAAAAAAAAGCAGGCAGCAGGGCTAAAAATAGACAACAGTTCAAAAAAAAAAAAAAGAAAAAAAAAAAGGAGAGAGAGAAAAAAAGAGGAGGAAAAAAAAAAAGGGAGGAAAAAAAAGGCAAACCCCCCTCCAACACATCTTAAATAAATCCATTTATTCCAGGGTTTCATAGAAACCATATAGCTGAAATTGCTACAGGATAATTCCTTATAAGCCTTATAAGAAATGTTGCTGTCCCAGAGCCCCAGTACAAATCCTGGCAAGAATATTGGAGATAACAGATTGGATGCCATGGAAACCGAGACAGACCTAATTTGAGTAGTAACCAGTGCTGTTATTTATTTAATTCTGATAAGCCATCTAAATGTGGAATGACTAAAGGTTGCTCCGCGCTAAAAATAGCAGGCTTGTAATATTTTAAAGCGCAAATCTCTTCTGTTTGACAATATTTTGGGCATCTGACATTAACGTTTTTGCATGCACTCCTGAAATCTCTGCATTAACCCCGTTCGGCTTCATGCTGGAAGGAGGGGAAGAGCGCCTTATCCCTTCCTTACGTTAAGGTCAGACATCAAGGATGGTTTCCATCAGCCCATGCTTCTTAGGAAGGAGTAGGAGCTTGAGTGGCCCTGCTGCCCTCTCATCCTCCCTCAAGCTTAAGGCAAATGTTTGAAAGAAGGCAGAACTGGGACACAGGAATCAAATTCCCCTTCTCCTATTGATATTAAGGATCTTCTGTGATTGTTTGATCTGAACATCTCCATAAATAAAACACCTCCTGAGGCATCTCATTTCTGAGCTGGCTGACAGCTCCCATCTGTTTTTGCACCCCTGACTCCCTTTCCTGAACTGGAGAAGCAAAAACCCACAGGTATAATTTTGCAGTTTCTGGGGCCTGGGGATTTTACAACACTGCCAACATGCCTGGAAACAGGGGAGAGTGAGGTTGCTCTTGGGATGTCATTACCACCTGAAGGACCAAACTGAATTTCTTCATGTCTCTGCTGTGTTCTTCCCCCTTGTAACCTTCACTGTTTTCACATCAGGAATAACACCTCCATTTCTCCACTGTTTTGGATTTTAAGCTTAAAGTGTAAATGCAGTTGTATTCCCTGGGGAGCTGTGCACACCATGTATGACACAGAAAAAACAATTATCTTAGATGTGTCTTTCCTTCCCCTTGAAGCTTCTTGCACTCCTGGCTCTGAAAAGATCATTATCAGCCTTACTTTCATCCTTGTCCACCCAGTTCCTCCCAGCAGTGTTAGTATTTGACTTCTTGATAAGGAAAGATCACTCAGGCACCTACCATGTCTTTCACACCTTCCCCTCAGAAACTTCCCTCTCCTCCTACACCTGCCTCAGTTTTCCATTTTGCTGTCTTTTGAGCTGGGAATTCATGGTGAGGATGGCAGAGATCACCAGACCACAGAATGATAGGGGTTGGAAGGGACTTCAGGAGATCATCAAGTCCAATCCTTCTACCAAAGCACAGTCACTCAAAGCAGGTTGCTCATGTCCAGGAAGGTTTTGAATGACTCCAGATATGGAGTCTACACAAACTCCTCTGGGCAGCCTGGCCCAGTACACCAACCACAATCAAAGTAAAGAGGTTCTTCCTCCTTTTTAGATGGAACTTCCTATGTTCAATTTTGTGCCCATTTCCTCTTGTCCTGTCACTGGACACCACTGAAAAAAGCCTGGCCCCATTCTCCTGGCACTCACCCTTTAACTACTGATAAGCATTTACGAGCTCCCCTTCAGTCTTCTCTTCTTCAGGCTAAAAAGCCCCAAGTCCCTCAGCCTTTCTTCATTAAAGAGATGTTCTAGACCACTATTCATCTTTGTAGCCCTTTGCTGTACCTTCTCGCCAGCAGTTCGCTGTCCCTCTTGAACTGGGGAGCCCAGAACTGGGCACAGCACTGCAGGATGAAGCCTAAGCAGGGCAGAGCGGAGTGGGAGAATAACACAGCTTCAGACACCATTGTGCTATTCAGAGAAGCCCAAAAGCATCAGCTGGGCTAATGAAGCTACAAGGCTGAACCCTCTTGCCAGTTAACACCAAACAGACCTGATGACATCGATGTCCAAGTGCCAGCCTCTGTCAGCTAAGGATCCTGGCCATGGCATTTAATGACAGGCCAGGTTCTGTACAGAAAGGAGGAAAATCACCAATCTTCCATCTCACATTGCAATTAGCTGAGCTCTGCAGCACAGGGCTGAGATGTCAGTGTTGTTTTCTTCAACGATTCAGAAGTAGGACTTCAAGGAAGATATTCTAGGCAAGAATGAAAATGAATCAGAATCGCTTTCAGGATCTGTCACAATAGGCTCAGCAATATATTTAGCTTCCCTTGCTCTCGTTTACAAACAGGGAGCAACACTGGGCTATTTATAGCCTTCAAAGACCTTGTTCAATGGATTACAGCTTCAAGGACCCATGCTGGGCTGGATGAGCAGTGCTACAGCGTGTTAGAGTACCGTGGTAGACCAGTCAATCTATATATGGCACAGTAAGACAGGAATGATTCTGAAAAAGCACAGGTTGCAATTACAGCTCTTTCCCATTTCAATGGGCTGCGTGCTACAGGACTGTTGCCAGTTTAAGGCTTTAATGGTTAGAAATTACATTGAGAAGTGAAAGGTTCATTCATCAGCTAGGGTTTAATCTCGAGCATGATACGACTGCACAGCGAATATTCCACACCACGCTGCTCGTGTTATCTGGGCAAATGAAATCCTGTTGGGCAGGCTCTGGATGAAAGCACAAAGCTTCTAAGGAGCGGGTTTTAGCTGTTACAGAAAGAGAAAACAGTTTCCAGTCCAACTTCCCCAAAAAGAAAAAGTTGTAGAGGGGTAGAGGGCATGTGAGATCTCACATCCTGGCTCCCTCTCTTTCTCATTAGAGTCTGCAAACGTGTTCATCTCCTGAAGAGCATCTGACAGCTGTTTTTCATACAGGAAATCTCTCCTGAGTTATCCAGCTAACAGCAAAGAAGTCCTTCCTGAAAGGAGTTTTGTTCAGACGGTTTCACAGTGTGATAAACCGCTGATTATTCAAATAGAACAGAAAAATGTTGAATAATTTCAAACTGAGATTTCACATAATAGGTATCAGACTGCCTATATTTAGCCCCCTGAATCTGTGCTTGAAACTCCTAAGGAAAAAAAATGGCCAAACAGAAGTTGGTTGTTACAGCTCATGTCATTATCAGTATCAGCTTGTTTGTGCCACTTCTTTTTTCCTTTCTCTTTCTAATCCTCCTCCTCTCTAAGCTTCTTCCCCCACTGTCTTTCTCTGCCTTTTAATAAGGACACATGAAAATTACACTTGGCTTGGAAGGTGCTTGGACAGCAGCACCTTTTAAAGTTTGGCCAAGACTTTGAATGATACCCAAAAGTTTCAGTGACCCTGAAGAGATTATATCGTTAAACCACTATATGCCCAGCTCCTTCCATGTTCTCTGGAGACCTCATCCACCACCCACCCATCTGAACTGATACCTAGAGAAGAACATGGGTGGCTTATTTAAGACCAGGCTGGATCAGGCTTTGAGCAACCTGGTGTAGTAGAAGGTGTCCCTGCCCATGGCAGGGTGCTGTAACTAGATGGTTTTTCAAGGTCCCTTCCAACTCAGGCAATTCTATGATTCTATGACTGATTCCTGGAATTACACATAATATTATATCCTAAATTCAAGCAGACAAATCCATGACTCTCTAGAGGCCAAAGGACATGTCTCCACACACACCAGCATGTACAAGATGAGAATCTGGCTACCACACATACAACAACACACTGCTGTTCAATACCACAACCTTCTACCACCCACTGACTGCTTCAGAGCTGAGGCAATTTCATTACAGTGGAAGACATGGGAAGAACTTATTAACTCTGTTTAATTCTTGAGCTACCCTTGACATTCATCAGAAAGACATGAGTGTACTGAAACACCTGTAAATAAGGTTAACACATCAAGAGAATTGCTCTTAAAGTTGAAAAATGCAGTCATCTGCTGATAACAACCTGTGGTCTCCTCACAGAGCCAGAGCAGGGCCACTCTAACTACAGCTACGGTTGAGTCAAGCACAAGCCCTGTGAAGAGAGGCTGAGGGAGCTGGGGTTGTTTAGCCTGGAGAAGAGGAGGCTCAGGAGAGGTTGTAGTCAGGTGGGGGTTGGTCTCTTCTCCCAGGCAACCAGCACCAGAACAAGAGGACAAAATCTCAAGCTGTGCCAGGGGAAGTTTAGGCTGGAAGTGAGGAGAAAGTTCTTCACAGAAAGAGTAATTGGCCATTGGAATGTGTTGCCCAGGGAGGTGGTGAAGTCCCTGTCCCTGGAGGTGTTCCAAAAGGGCTTGGACGTGGCACTTGAAGCCATGGTTTAGTTAGTCATGAGGTGTTGGGTGATAGGTTGGACTTGATCTCTGAGGTCTTTTCCAACTTGGTTTATTCTATGATTCTATGAGTCAGCATTTCCATTATCAACTGCCATTGGCAAGGATTTATATATCTTGGCCATTTAAAATGGGGAGGGGAAAAAATAATAAACAGAGTTCTTGGCTGAAATATCCATACAGGCTCCTTGGGCCTGATCACACCTCTGCTCTCCACCTAGTACTGTCAGCTGTCCCTGAACAGCACGACCACAAGCATCTCCAGCACTGAATTGCCAAAAGCCAAAGGGGCGAGATATCAGTGAATCCACCCCTGCAAAAATGCTGCCTTTGCTGAACATGAATCACAGAATGGTAGGGGTTGGAAAGAACCTATGGAGATAGTCCAGTCCAACCCCCCTGCTAGAGCAGGGTTGCCTAGAGCAGGTTGCACAGGAGAACATCCATGTGGGTTTGGAAAGTCTCCAGAGAAAGACTCTACAACCGCTCTGGGTGCCTGATCCAGTGCTCTGGCACCATCACAGCAAAGAACTTTCTCCTTAAGTTCAAGTGAAACCTTCTGTGTTCTACTTCATATCCACTGCCCCTTGTCCTATCACTGGGCACCACCAAAAATCAGCCCAGCCCCACCCTCATGACCTCCACCCTTTAGCTATTGATTGAGAAGATCCCCTCTCAGTCTGCTCTTCTCCAGACTAAACAGCCCCATATCTCTCAGCCTCTCCTTCTAAGAGAGATGCTCCAGTCTCCTCAGCATCTTTCTAGCCCTCTGTTGGACTTTCTCCTTTAGTTCCCTATCCCTCTTGAACTGGGGAGCCCAGAAGTGGACACAATTCTCCAGATGTGGCCTCACCAGGGCAGAGAAGAGGGGGAGGAGAGACTCCCTAGACCTGCTGGCCACACTCACCTTAATGCACCAGAGAATACCAGTGGTCTTGCTGGCCCTGAGGCTCAATTGCTGCCTCAGGGCAAACTTGTTAACCTGCACTCCCCAGGATATCAGATGACTGACAGAGGTGGGAAGTCTGGCAAATGACTCCCCTACTAGGCTGGGTGCCACCATCACAGAAAGGCATGAATTTCACCTGAAATCCCAACTGTTGGGTTTGCAGTCAAAGTATTTTCCCTTAAAGATCTCTCTGAGGGGGGTAGGGTGTGTTTGGCTCCTGCTTGCAGCAGACAGCCAGCCTGACAGCTCCCTGGTGAGGCAGCATTCACAAAGCTGCTACCAGGTTTTACAAACTGTTTGTAACAAATCATACAGCCACACAGGATGGATCTTTGCAAGGAAGAGATTATTGTGTGATTACCAACCTAGCCCTAGGAAGAGGCCCTTTTTATCATGAGAGGGAGTGAAAGGCTAGTTGTGAGCGCATCACGTCCACCCTGCAGAAGCAGAGGGAGGTTTAGATCAAGGTTTATGTCAAGGTTCTCCATCTGGTGCCTGGTCAGACCAGAGACTCACTGAGCTGCATCAGCTGGGTGAATTGTGAGAGCCTCCAAATTATACACTGGAAGCTACACCAAGACTTCACATTAGCCACAGCTTTGTGTTGCCAGCCTGGCTACTAAAGGCAGCCTCTACTCATAGAGATGCTCACAGGGACTGTGAGTTATTTTGGTAAGTTGGTTTTAAACTACCAATTCACATCCTACAAGCTGGTCGTGTGTAGTAGTAGTAGTAGCCTGTAATAAATACAACTTAGAGCAGCCTAAATGGCACTGTTCTCACCAGTGCCAGTTCACTGTGAATGGGTTATTTTGGTCCTCCTTGATGTTACAAGACTTTTAGAACGTGACCTACTTGTGACCAAGCAGGCAGACACACGTAGAGGCTAAGCTAAGATGGAGAGAGCGTTCTCCACAGCTCTCTTCTTGCACACATCAGCTAACCAGGGGCATGGGGCTGCAGGATGTTACTCTACCTGTTCTTCTGGGCATCTCCCCACTGGAGGACTTCTGAGATGGGTTACTCAGCACATACTTTAACAAGAGCTACTTTGTTGGGCGTTGGTTACACAAAGCCTTAGCAAGCTTTGTGTTTTCACTCTGTTTTCCTTGGGGTTTTTTTTTCCCCTTGAAGGAGGTTTTATCACACCAGTTCTCACGCAGTAGCCTAGAGTTACTACATTTTGTTCTCCTCTTTCTTATGTCCTTTCCTGCTTTATGAAGCCTTCAGAACCACGTCCAGTCCTCCATGCCGAGTGTTTCTTTTCCTCCTATGATCCCTTGCAGCTGCCACTTACCTTCTGATGACATTCAAATGGAGGTGCCATGCTGTCAGGCTAATCAATGCTAATAATAACATTTATATGATTGACTAGTCTTCAGAGACCATGTTTAGTTGTTTCATGCAGCAAAGATATTGAAGAGAAACAAAGCTAAAAGCTGGAGACCTCAGAATGTGTTTAAGTAAATTGGGCACAAGTAATTTGGGCTAGAAAATGCCTCACAGCAACTATTTATGTAAATATTGAGGAGTGTAATTCATCTTTTCTCTGGCTTTTCCTAGCTAGAACTAAATATTGCCATTGGGATATTTTTAAGTTACACGGAAGAATGAATTTAAGTCTCAATGAGAGACTTCAGCATGGTGAAGTACTTAAGCCCTTGTGTGACTCTAAAGGGACACAAATAGTCCCACTGAAGTCAATGGGATTTAATACACATACTTCAGAGCCAAGCTGAATCCCAGCCTGAACAAATGTTGGTTTCATCTTACACAATTGTGTGACCTGATACCCTACTTCCAGCCCGTAGCCCAGCTCTGCTGACTGCTCTCCACAGTACACAGCCCAAACACTCAGCCCAAATCCTGTCTCACTTGCAGCTTAATAGGACTCAATCTTTTAGAAGTGGTGTTCCCCAGCCAACTTCTTAGCTCCTCTACTAGAAGGAACACTAACTCTGGTTATTATAAAATGAGAAAACTATTTGCCAGGCCAGTTACTTTATGTACTTGTTGATCATTGATACATCATCAGTGTCATGATAGGGTGAGTCCTGGTATTTGTACCTGACAGTGCTCTGGGACAGGTTTTTCTGTCACCAGTGTGTCCCTGCACAG
Organism: Melanerpes formicivorus; assembly: GCF_026170545.1. Lineage (NCBI taxonomy): Eukaryota > Metazoa > Chordata > Aves > Piciformes > Picidae > Melanerpes > Melanerpes formicivorus. The sequence continues at coordinate 1,898,926 of NW_027142374.1, forward strand.
CAGCAGGAGGCACAGAAAAGAACTGGAAACACGCTGCTGTAAGGACATGAAACTTGCAGATACTCTCAGAATAGAAGTTGCAGTCACATCTGCAATTCATTTACACCTCCTGGGGTGGACATGCTGCTCATCTAACTGGAAGCAGTGTCACTGGTCATGCTGGGGGCCTGTACACCATCCTGGATGGTGCTAAGGGGAGGAGGACTAAAGACAGGGCATCATGCCACCTGCATGGCAGGCAGAGTCCCAGCCACCACAACCTCCCTCCAGCTTAGTGTCCCTCCTTCTATCTTGGCCCAGGAAACGTCAGGCAGGGCCAAGTGTTGGGGACAGGAGAAAGGCTGCAGCACCCCCCTGCACCTCTTGTAGACCCCTCTGGCATCCTTCCTTTAACTATATGGATGTGGAGAAGGAGCACGAGGAAGGACACACCCACCATGCAACCCGTGCATGGGAGTCCAGCATAATCCAAATGGTTGTCATCCAAATCATACTATACCCTTCCTTTCTAACAGGGTTTGGGTCTGTGGGCTATAAACACCTTTAAAAATGGGGAGGAGGAGCTGAACTATCTCCCAGGCAGAAGTGATTTAAATATTAAACTCCTCTTGTTTTTTGAAGGGGTTAGATGTACCTACGACAGGATTTTTTTCTGTACCCTTCAAGTCAGCAGCATCAGAGAGAGATTTAAGCATGGACAACAGAATCTCACAGCTGTGTCAGAAGAAAAAAAAAAAGGAGAAAAAGCTTCATCCTTACCCTGTATAGAAGGGTTTCCAAGCTTTTGTTACCAAAAAGGGAACAGGCAAGCTGAGAAAACCTGTTTGCTTGCCAATTTAAGGATTACAATTCAACTGAATGCTGTGGCTCTGTACACCAAAGCAACTAAAATATTGACAAGGCTACTTTCAGGGCTGATAGCATTGCTAAAAAAGGACCACAGTAAATAGGGCAATTGACTGGAAGCTAAACTGGTGCATGCTTTCTGGGCTAAAAATTCCTTCACGGATAGTTATTAATTCATTGTTCAATGATGACGTGCTCGGCGCTGTGCACACTTAAGCACGAGGCCCTGCTGGAACTGCTTCTTGAAATTCTGATTTGCTTAAAATATTTAGTCCATTTTCATGCTAATTAGGGAGCAGGCAAGAAGGGAAGACATAGATCTGCGAGAGGGAAAAACAGATCTCCTCACTGAAATGGAGACTTGCCCCTTTCACCTTTCCCCGCCGCCAAGGTCCTACATGACCTTACAAACACTCTGTTATATTTTAGCCATTTGAGGAAATCACAGCCACAGGACAGATCAAAGACAGTGCAGGTCAGAAGGTGAAGTATGTCAGCCATGGTCAAGCATTAGAGGTAAAGATATAAAATGCAATGCAACAGCTGTCAAAAGCAAGTCAAGCTACTTGGAGCCTGCCGTGTTCCCAAGCCAGGCTCTTTTGCTGCTTCAGGAGCAATAATTGTACATCTGGCAGCAAGGATTTGAGCACAGGAGCAGCTCTCCAGTCATTTCTCAATTGCAGTTGTGACCAGAGGATGCCAGAACTGGCTGACCAGCTGGGAAACAGCAGCTTTTGCCAACAGGATCAAAAGACTAATCTTTTTGAATACTGTGATATTATTACTCTTGAGTTCCAGGTTTCAGGGGCTCAGGATTTGCAGCTCTCTGCTGCATTTCTCCATCTGTTTGCCATCCCAGCCACCCTCTTCCTCAGGCAATAAATAAAGCCATCAGCAAAGGGGCAGGCAGGGGAGTGTGAGGGGCTGGCAGCTGCAACCCAAACCCCAAATTTTGGACTCAATTCAATAATTAAAGTGGCATCTATTTAGTGCATTTTTTAGGGTTTTCAAGGCTGTTCCAGACAAATGTCTCTCTTTGGCCAGCAGAAGGAGGCTGACCATAGCACTGCTGCAGCTCTCACTGGTAGCTGCCAATCGTAGTACAACATGGAAACTGAATGATAAAGAGCTGCGTGGGACCATGTTAAAGGGGAGGCAGAGTTCCCATTTCATTTTGCTTCTCAGGTTGAAAGAGAGTTTTAAAACAATGCCCAGGAAATGTTGCCTAGAGTAACTAGTAAAATGGGCAAACCAAAAGAAAAGAGTGTTTGGAAAAGCTGGTATTGTCTCAGAGAGAACATTGCCCTAGGAAACTCACTCTTTGCAAATACACATCCCAGCATTTCACAGTTCAAGTGAGAGTGCAAGAAGATGTCTCTCAAGAGATTTTGCTGCAGTGAACTACTACAAAGAGGCTCCAGAGGAGAGACAGGCAGTTGCATCTTCCTAGATTCCTAGAGCAATTTGCAGAGTATGAAGTAGATCACAAGATCTCAGGATGTTTGGGGTTGGAAGGGACTTCTGGAGATCCTTGAGTTCAACCCCTGTGCCAGAGCAGGACCATGGAATCTAATGCACAAGAGCACATCCAGATGGGCCTTGAAAATCTCCAGAGGAGACTGGGGAGCCTGTTTCCGGTGCTCTGTGATGCTCACAGTAAAGAAGTTCTTCCTCATGTTGAGGTGGAACCTCCTGTGCTGTATTTTACATCCATTGCCCCTCATCCTATCCCAGGGCACAAGTGAGAAGAGGCTGTCCCTTCCTTCCTGACACCCTCAGATATTTGTATACATTGATTAGATCCCCTCTCAGTCTTCTCCTTTTCAGACTAAACAGCCCCAGGTCTCTCAGCCTTTCCTCATCAGGCAGTGGTCCAGTCCCTTCAGCAGCCTTGTAGCCCTCCGCTGTACTCTTTCAAATACATCTTTGTCCATCAAATAGATCCCTGTCCCTCTTGAACTGGGGAGCCCGTCTGGGTGACTCTTCCCACCTGTTCAAGTGGGAGCAAGTTCATTACTTCTTCCTGCTTTACTCTTCTGTTGTCATTGAGAAGTACCAGCAACACTTTGGTGATACCTAGTCCTCCACACACTCACAAAAAGGCAGAAAGCAGTTCTTCTTGAACAAGCCCTGACTCATCCTGGTGAGTCAGGCTATCATTCATTTAAGTTTGTCTGATAACTTTGAATCTCCAACTTTGGCTGGGTGCACAGATTCATTTTTTTTCCCATTGGAAAATGCCAGAACTTAACCCTCTGCTCATTAAAACCCACACCCAACTCCTGAAAACACCATGAAACAGGAACTCTCACCGCCTTTAGGGGCTATAACTAAGTCTTATCTTCATGATGTTCACAGAATCACAGAATGGTGGGGGCTGGAAGGGACCCCATTGGTTAAGCAGGGTCACCTAGAGCAAGTTGCACAGGAACAAGTCTGGGTGGGTTTGGAAAGTCTCCAGGGAAGGAGACTCCACCTCTCTGGGTGCCTGCTCCAGCGCTCTGGCACCATCACAGTGAAGAACTTTCTCCTTGAGTTCAAATGAAACCTCCTGTGTTCTAGCTTGCATCCACTGCCCCTTGTCCTGTCACTGGGCACCACTGAAAAGAGCCCAGCCCCATCCTCTTGACCTTTACCCTTTAGCTATTAATCAGCACTGAGAAGAACCCCTCTCAGCTTTCTCCTCTCCAGGCTAAACAGCCCCAGGTCCCTCAGCCTCTTCCCATAAGGGAGTGCATCTTTGTGGCACTCCATTGGACTCTCCAGTAGTTCCCTGTCTCTCTTGAACTGGGGAGCCCAGAACTGGACACAATACTCCAGCTGCAGCCTCTGTAGGCCACTTCAAGCTCTGAAAGCACATAGGAGCTGAAAACTACTTAACATCTGCAACTCAACATTTTCACTCTGGTTCTTCTCTCAGATCTCCAAATAAATATCATATGATCCACCCAAAAGCTGCCTGACTGCCACCCACCAAAACTGGCCCCACTCTGAACCCGAGGGATTTCATTTTGCTAGTGCTGTTCTGCCAACTGACTTTTTTTCTTTCCACTCCCAATTGTGTTCAAGAAGATGTGCAAATATTTTAGGTGCACAATCGATACGCTGCAGATGACAAATTACAAAGTAGGGAAGGACTAGCTGGCCGTAAAGCATGGCTTCAATGCTGAATTAAGAAGACTAATAAGGTGACAGCTTCCATCATGCCACACAGACATCAGATTCCCTCTGCCAGAGAGTGCATTATTTCAAAGAAACATTTCTATGGCACTTATCTTAGCCTATTCATCAGCTCCCATCAAATCAAGAGTCTCCCCTACGCTACAGATTCCCCATCCTTAAAGCTGTGACAATTGAAGGGCTGAAGACATGAAGGTTACATTAGGGAGAATGCAAAAGTAGGTGCTAATAATCTGTGTGTGGAGAACTTCCACTGCAGTTTTGAAAGCAGTGGTCTGCATATGCCAAGCAGGGAATGACACCAGGTATGACGCAAGAGAATGAGTGAGGAAAGCACTTTACAGTGGTCTAATAAATATTTTCCTGTTGAAGTATGATCCTGATTTTTAAACCAGTCACAGAATGGTAGGGGATGGAGGGGATCTCTGGAGATCATCTGGAATAGGCTGCCCAGAGAGGTTGGGGAGTCTCCTCTGGAAACATTCAAGACCCATCTGGATGTGTCCCTGTGCAATCTGTGCTGGATTCTGTGGTCCTGCTCTGGCAGGGGGGTTGGACTTGATGGTCTTCAAAGGTCTCTTCCAAGCCCTAACATCCTGTGATCATGTGTGATCCTGTGATCTAGTCTAATCCCCATGCCAAGTCAGGTTTGCCTGTAGAAGGTCACACAGAAACATGTCCAGGTAGGGTTTGAATGAGTCTAGAGATGGAGACTTCATAACCTCTCTGGGCAGTTTGGTCCAGCCCTCCACCACCCTCAACGCAAAACAATTCCTCCTTAAGTTTAGATGGAACTTCTTATGTTCAAGTTGATGCTATTCACCCCTTGTCCTGTCACTGGATACCCCCACCTGGACATTACAATCCTGGGAACCAGCTCTAGGTGAACTTGCTTCAGCAGGGGTGTTGGACAAGATGATGCTTCACTATCTCTGTAAATAGGGAAAGGAGAAGGGTGGGGGAAAGCTGAAGGAATCCAAGATACACACAGGGACCAGTCTGAGCTTGGCAGAAGATCCTAAAAGTGGTTTAGGAGCCTAATTAACAGCACTCCCATTTCACATACACACACACACACAAGTGAAACCAGTAAAGGAGTCCTCAGTTTAGGGCACCTGAAGAGCTGTGGAGAGACCAGAGCCACCCAGCAGAAGGCTCCAGCTATTTACACTACCTGCAATCACAGCCCTTTGGGAAGTCTTCTCCTTGCAGCTTAATATTTTTACCACTCCAGGGAGAAGTGTAGGAAAAATTGGAGATTTTTGCCTTGATGATTTTTTCCCCCCAACATCAGCCCTTCTGTAGTAGCTGACCCCTAAGTTTATTAGCCTCCTCCTCAGCCTTGGTTTTGGAAGCCCCACCACATCTGCTGTCTTAGAGGACTTTCCATGCTTTTTTTCTGGGAGACACTAAATGAGCCTTGCATTTCCTTCTATTCACAGTGGCTGGAGGAGGTGAGGGCTTACTTTGTGCCTCTCACTACATGATTTTTTACTTCTAGAAGTATTGAGGTGAGCAACTAGATTCAGAGATGTTGAAATGAGATGCAGGGAGACATTTGCCTGGAGAATTTGCTGGGACAAGACATTAGTCCCTTTCAAATATGAGAAAAGCAGATGAGTTTGGAAGCCTGCTCCTCTGCTGGAGGAAAAGGTGCTGGAACCTGGCTGGTTTGAATCAGAGACAATAAAACAGGCAGTAAAACTGAGTGTGGATGAATGATTTGCCTGTCTCTCTCCTACATAAAAACACCATTAGCTCATTTTGTGTGCCACACATTATGTACTGACTAGGTCTCTGAGAAGCCTGTGTTCTCCACCTCAAATGCTGCTGCTGAATGCACAAATGACTTCTTTTTTTCTTTCTTGTTTTTTTTTTTTTTCTCCCAGAGGGTAGATTGAGGCAGGAGTGGCTCTCCCCAACAGTACCTAACACTGTTATAGAGGACAAACATCTATTTAATCTGCAGTGGCAGGTGGAAAAGAGCTGATACCAGCACCTGAAAGTCTTCCCATAACAGCCTTGAACAGAGTCACAGAATGGTAGGGGTTGGAAGGGACCTCTGGAGATCATTTTCTCCAACACCCCTGCTAAAGAAGGTTCATCTAGAGCTGCTTCCCAGGATTGCATGTCCAGGTGGGTTTGGAATCTCTCCAGCAATAGAGGTTCCACAGCTTCTGTTGTCAGCCTGTTGAGGGCTCCAGGACTTGCACAGGAAAGAAGTTTTTCCTCATGGTCAGATGGAGCCTTCTGTGCTCCAGTCTGTGCCCATTGCCCCTTGTTGTGTTGCTGGACACCACTGAAAAGAGCCCAGCCCCATCCTCTTGACCTCCACCCTTTAAATATTCATAAGCCTGATTAAGATCTCCTTTCAGCCTTCTCTTCTCCAGAGCAAAACACTGCAGTGGTGTTAATAGCTCTGAGCTAAACCCTATTTGTGTAGGAGTAGCTGTCCCACCAGCCCTAGGTAGTTTTTCCTCAGTCTAGGTATGAACTTGGGCAAACCTGCAAATCTCAAAACTTTGCCCTCAGCAGACCCTAAATTAACATCAGGAGCCAGGAAAACAAGGAGCCTGATACACAGGAGGACAGTTACACAACTGCTCTTGAAGGTCCAAGAGCAAGACCAAGAGCTGCCATGTTCACATGAGTCATTCCCAGCAGGTAAGCTGTGAACAAAACCCCAGGATGGGGTCTCAGATTTACCTGCTACTCTTCTGGGTAGGCTGGGAGGGAAGGGCAGAGAGGAATCCTGCTCAGGCCATCTGCCTGAGTCTCCTTGGGGTTTTGAAAGGACAATGTTGAGAATAAAGACATAGAAAAGCAGCAACTGAGCTCCCCAAGAAACCTCATCTCTCTCTGATACAACAAATATTCAGTATTCAGTATTCTTAAGATTGGAAGGGACCTTAAAGATCATCAAGTCCAACCTGTCACCCCAGACCTCATGACTAGAGTAGGGAGGACACTACTGCCCACTGCAGGCTTTGAACTCACAATCCTTCCCATGAAGGGTCTGATGCACTACCAACTGAGCCACTTGAAGGTAGAGAAAAAGAGATTGTTCTGAACATCCCAGTAGACCTGAGTCTCACTCAGCAAAACTGGTCTCTAGTTAATACCATGTCAACCATCCCTGGGTATTTTTATCGATCCAACAGGCACAAGATCATGCTCTTCTCTACCCAAGGCATGGCAGAGACCATTCCTTAACAGCCATACATACAGCAGTTGCCATTTTGTTAGATGTGACAGGGCTGAAGGCCTCAAGCCGTACCCTTTGGAGCTGAAGGGGCTTTCCCAGGGTGAGATGGATGGACCTCCCAGGTAACCAGCACCAGAACAAGAGGACACAGTCTCAAGCTGTGCCAGGGGAGGTTTAGGCTGGATGTTAGGAAGAAATCCTTCATAGAGGGAGTGATTGCCCATTGCGATGTGCTGCCCAGGGAGGTGGTGGAGTCACCATCACTGGAGGTGTTTAGGAGGAGACTGGATGTGGTGCTTGGTTGCATGGTTTAGTTGATTAGGTGGTGTTGGATGATGGGTTGGACTTGATGATCTCGAAGGTCTCTTCCAACATGGTCTATTCAATTCTATCCCAGGACAAGAGGGAACAACACACCTCCTCAGTATGTGGCAATGAGACTCTGCATAAGACACCAAACAGAATGGAGTCTAAAACTTTCTCTTCCATTACAGACACAAGAGAGAAAAAACAAAAAAAAAGGAAATGGAAAATAATACTCAGCAAATGAAGAAGCATCTGGGATTCAGTGTAAATTTCAAGATAGACTGATGCTGGCTGAGAAGGAGTGTATTTAATTATTGAGAAACCAAGGCAAGGCTAATCCTGTTGCAGTCCAGTCCAGCTGTCTTCCCACAGAATCACACAGAATGGTAGGAGGTGCAAGGAACCCATGGAAACCTTGTACTCCAAGATCTCCTTGTAACAGATGATCTTCAGAGGTGCCTTCCAAACTCTACCATTCTATGATTCATGTTAAGAGCAATGGAGGCACTGTCCAGTCTGATGGTCAACCTTGTAATTCAGAATCAGAGGCATCTTCCTGGAGAAGATAATCTGCTTCCCCCATAGAATCAAGCAGGTTGGAAAAGACCTTGAAGATCATCAAGTCCAACCTGTTACCCCACCCCTCATGACTGCTAGACCATGGCATCAAGTGCCATGTCCAATCCTCTCTTGAACACCTCCAGGGATGGTGATTCCACCACCTCCCTGGGTAGCACATTCCAATGGCTAACAACTCTCTCAGTGAAGAACTTTCTCCTCACCTCCAGCCTAAACTTCCCCTGGTGCAGCTTGAGACTGTGTCCTCTCATTCTGGCACTGCTTGACTGGGAGAAGAGACCAACCCTCTCCTGGCCACAACCACCTTTCAGGTAGTCGTAGACAGTAATAAGCTCTCCCCTGAGGCTCCTCTTCTCATGACCAACCAAGATGTGTGGAGAGATGCAGAAAGGGAAGCAAATCTCATTGCCTACCAGAATTTGCAATGTGGAGAGAAAAAAGAAAGCCAAGCCTAATTCCAATATTCACCCACGTTAAGACAGAATGGAGGTCAACCAGCAATCCAGCTGCAAGCAAAGCAAGGTCTCTCAAAACCCAAGCTCCTGGCTCCAGCAGTACAGATACATATTTATAGAAATAGAAACTTTTAGGCTTTCCAAACCATTTCTCAGCAAACAGGGCCTTGGGTTCTACTGCGTGATAAGGAAACACAAGGAATAAAAATAGGTAGAGAGCCCTTGGGGGAAGAAAGAAAAGTGAACATTAAATCTGTTCATGAAAATGCTTTTCCTGTAAAATAATCTCTTTCGAGCACCTTGGCAGCAGCTTGCTTGGCAAAACCTCAGCTATCTCTCAGGAATGGACAATTTGGGGGAAGATAATTAAACAAGAGGTCAAAACACGTCGGGGCAATTTCCCTCTGTGCTTAGCAGCAGCCAAGAGACGAATTTATACAGCACCCTTCAGGGCAGTTTGGGCTTCCATTTTCCTATTCCAGTGGTTTAACCTCTTCCAAACTACCTAATACCTACCCTACAATGGAACAGCCTTTTCCCCTTGTAGCTAGACTGAAAAAAAGACAACTCAAAAAGCTTTCCAAACTGCAGGGCATTGACACTGGGCTCCCCAGTTCAAGAGGGACAGGGATCTGCTGGAGAGGGTCCAGCAGAGGGCTCTGAGGATGATTAGGGGACTGGAGTACTGCCTGGTGAGCAGAAGCTGAGGGACCTGGGGCTTTTTATTCTGGAAAAGAGAAGATTGAGAGGGGATTTAATAAATGTTTATAAATAGCTGAGGGCTGGGGGTCAGGAGGGAGGGGACAGGCTCTGCTCACTTGCTCCCTGTGATAGGACAAGGAGCAATGGACGTCAGCTGCAGCACTGGAGGTTCTACCTCAACACAAGGGGAACTTCTGTACTGTAAGGGTCCCAGAGCACTGGAACAGGCTGCCCAGAGAGGTTGTGGAATCTCCTTCTCTGGAGACTTCCAAGATCTATCTGAATGTGTTCCTGTGTGACCCAAGCTAGATTTTACAGTCCTGCTCTGGCAGGAGGGTTGGACTCAATGATCTCTTTGGGTCCCTTCCAGCCCCTGACATCCTGTGATCCTGTGACATGCCATACCTGCCCAAGCCTTTGGCGTCTCCCCCTTCCAATCCAGGATGACTTTGGGTCAAATTGTTTCTCCTGAGAAGCCAGATGCAGCCCATCTTGATGCTGTGATGGGTTATGCCTATCCTGAAAGCAGGGGGGGTAGGGGTTGTGAGAGCCCTGCTCTCCCTAGAGGTGGGTTTATCCCCCTGGGAAACTGAGTTTGCTCCACTCCTCCTCCCTGTCCAGTAAGCCTATAAAAAGGAAGACACTGCAGCCATTTGCTCTCTTTTTTTGCTTCTACCTTGCTGGGACGAAAGGACTAAAAGGGCCACTGCTGGCTCCCTGACTCTCTGCCACGTGGTTGGGCCTGGTCTTTCTCCCTGCTGCATCTTCAAAGGACTGTTGGTTTTGCATACTCTCCCTATCCATCCTTGTTCCTTGCCCTTGTGAACCCTTCCTGTTATATATGTGTGTGTGTATATATATATATACTGTTTAAAGAAAATTTTACCTCTCTACTTCCAAATCCACTCCAAATTATTTCTCAGTAGATTTACCTCCCTCTTTTTTTCCTTATCCCCCTTTCTTTCCTTTTTTTTCTTCCCTTATCTCTCCCTGTTCTTTCCCTTTTTCTCTTGACTGGGAAAGGCAGGGGGGGAAGTGGGGAAGGGATTCTCAGTCTTTCCCCGCCTCCCATCTGAGCTCTTAAATCCCATTTAAGGCTTAAAACAGCACAGATGCCCATCAGAATCTCCATCAGCACTGGGGGAAGCCAGCTAGGTATGCTGGCAATGGCTTTTGCCATGGAAAAGAGATCTAAATCACTGAAATAGTAATGTGTCCACCTGGGACCCTCTTTGGAGGCCTCAGGGCTGATTTTGGTGGCTCTTTATGGAGGTGTAATAATACAACAGCTTTTCATATTGCATGAAGAAACCTACTTTGAATCACTCCAAACTATCAAGCCAGAATTGAGCCTTCCCATTTGCCTTAATCCCAAGAAACATCCAGCTTCCTTCCCCTACAAGTTAAATACATCACAGCTTTGATCTCAAGGGGAATGAGTACAAGACAGATGCTTTCCCTGATGGTTAATAATGAAGGCTTAGGTGGGTGCACTGGGCACCAGGTAGTGCTAGCTGCTAACTGGGCTGCCTGCTGTAGAGGCAGTAGACCAAAATACTTGACCTTATCTTCCCCAAAGCACCTGCCATTAGTCCTGGATGCACAGCTTGCCTTGTGTTGCCAGTCAAGAAGATAAACCTGCGAACACCAGCCTCTGCAGAGCAGCAAAGTGAAGTGGTGTTATGCCAAGAAAGGCAGGCAGGATGATTCAGAGTTGCTTTTAAATTACAGGTTTCCTTCAAAGTGGCAGCCATCTGCAGTCACATAAGCTGCAAGACAAGTGCCTAGGGGAGACAACTCGGTTTCTTTACTAAATGAAGTGGAATAGGCACCTTCCTTACTTTCACCTGCTCTAATTGCTCCTGTTTCCATCAGTTTTTAGGCCTGAATATTGAATAAGAAATGGAGTTCCTATTTTAAAACCACACTTGGTTCTTCAATCTGTGCAAAGTCAATGGGAAATAGAAAAGAAATAAGTAAATGAAGTAAATCTTAAGCTTTGATCCTGCAGATTCCTGGAGATGCTCACTGCCTTTTGCAGAGATCCATGGGGTAGAATGGGGTTCTGTCTCCGTGATGCTGCTGAAGCCACAGAATTTCCCCCATGCTGCTAGATTTCAGGTGTTCATAAAGAAGCGAGTTAAACTCTGGGACTGAATTCTTAGGGCTCTTGGGACTCCTCTTCAGGTACAGGGTGAAAAAATTGCTTTGACTCTCCAGCCTAAACTCTGTATCTGAGGCCACAGCTCTTCCCAATACATAATTTTTTTAAGTCCACATCAGTGCAAACGCACCTAGAATTCTCCAGCAACGGTGCTTGACCATGACCTCTGTTATTGTTCCTGTTACAGTTTCTTCTGTGAAGATGCCTCACCAGGATCTCAGTAGAGCTTTATTTGCTGCATTGAAAGGTTTCCTCTTACAACCTTTTGTTCCAGGTGTGGAAAGTTAAGGCTTGCCTTGGTTAGCCTGCAACTGTTACTCTGACAGCTAAGCAAATTGCTCGGGTTTCTCACCATAAGAAATGTTCATCCATGGTTACTCTACCAGCTAAGCAAATTGCTCGGGTTTCTCACCATAAGAAATGTTCATCCATGGTTACTCTACCAGCTAAGCAAATTGCTCAGGTTTCTCACCATGAGAAATGTTCATCCATGGTTACTCTACCAGCTAAGCAAATTGCTCGGGTTTCTCACCATAAGAAATGTTCATCCATGGTTACTCTACCAGCTAAGCAAATTGCTCGGGTTTCTCACCATAAGAAACGTTCATCCATGGTTACTCTACCAGCTAAGCAAATTGCTCAGGTTTCTCACCATAAGAAATGTTCATCCATGGTTACTCTACCAGCTAAGCAAATTGCTCAGGTTTCTCACCATAAGAAATGTTCATCCATGATTCTGGCAAGTTTTAGAGGGGACCCTGATTAACCCCAACCCTTTTTCAACTGCTGACCTAGACAGTCTCTTCATTTTGCAGTTGCATTAACACAGAGGCAAAATCCCCTTCCCAGACTAGATGTGCTCAAAAAGCTGCACTAACATTTTAGCTATAGGTGAACTCATAGTCAACATATCTTTTTTTTTTGTCCACTGACTATCCTTTACCACCTCTCCTTGTGGCCCTGTCCCAACTTGTGAGCTGACATCTCATTGCCATTTCCAGTCAGCTGGTAAGCACCATGGCAGTGGAATAACAAAAAATGAGTGCTGGAGCTCACCCACAGTGCCAGCAGCTGACAGTGATCATTTTGAGGATCATTAGTTAGGCAGTTCTGAAACGACTTAATATACACAACATTCATTTTTCCACTCTTTAATTCCTTAACATAAAGAGCTCTGTGGTACCAAACCACTTGTCTTGGAGAGGTTTATGTAGACATTTTTTCATCAACCAAACTTGTAATCTCACCTAAAAAAAAACCCACTACATCAAGCTCCTTCAAAAAGATTATGTTTCCCTTAGCACACAGGGGTAGGAACAGAGGAAAATTTTCCTCCTATAATTCACTATTCAGTCAAATTCTTTGAGATTCCTTTCAGACGGCATCAACAGTCCATAAAATTTGTGATTCTCTACATACATTCAGAATCCGTCTAGTTTCTTCACCCTTTTATTTGCATTTGCTTGAAGCATAAACACCACAGACTTAAAAGCATCCCTATTCAGAGCAGGTAAAAAAAAAAAAGGCATAAAATGAAAACAACAACAGAGAAATATTACTCTTTCCTTCTGCATCTAACATGCAAGCTTAAATTATTTTGTATTTCAAAGCACTGGCTGTTTTCTGCTATTAAATCACAGAATCATAGAATCAAGCAGGTTGACAGAGACCTCAACGGTCATCAAGTCCATCCTGTCACCCAACACCTCATGACTACTAGACCATGGCACCAAGTGCCATGTCCAATCTGCTCTTGAACACCTCCAGGGATGGTGACTCCACCACCTCCTTGGGCAGCACATTCCAAAGGCTAACAACTCTCTCTGGAATAAACTTTCTCCTCACCTCCAGCCTAAACTTCCCCTGGTGCAGCTTGAGACTGTGTTCCCTTGTTCTGATGCTGATTGCCTGGGAGAAGAGATCAACCTCCTCCTGGCTACGGCCACCCTTCAGGTAGTTGTAGACAGCAATAATGCCTCCCCTGAGCTTCCTCTTCTCCAGGCTAAACAATCCCAGCTCCCTCAGCCTCTCATAGTTTCATAGTTTCATTATAGGGCTTGTGCTTGAGGCCTCTCCCCAGCCTCATTGCCCTTCTCTGGACATGTTCAAGTGTCTCGATGTCCTTCTTAAACTGAGAGGCCCAGAACTGGACACAATACTCGAGGTGTGACCTAACCAGCGCTGAGCACCACAGAGGCTATAGGATAGAAGACTACAGGGATCTGCCACAACACCAGACTGTGGAATGGCAAAGGAAGAAACAACTGAGGCTCGTGACAGATTATTCCCACATTCAAGCATCAGCAGAATGAGGAAGGTGAAAACAGGAAGGTAAAAACAGTGAAGAGGAATGATGCTCACTTGTGGCTCAGCATAGGCTTAGAGTTGAGAAGGGCTTGTTTCAGGTTTTGGCTTCCTTTTATTAGGAAGAATGCCTCACCAAGGAGCTATGCTTAATGTTAGTCATATGTGTCATACTCTGCAGAGCATTTACATCTCTTTGGGTGTGTGCAAAAATGCTGCAGGAAGACCCCCTCTGGAATAAGTCTTTGATCATGCTGGAATGCTGCTTCTACTCATAGAGGTGAATCAGCAACCAGCACAGCTCACTGTGGTTTTATTTCTACAGCTAAGGACCAAAAGCCTCAAAGATATGCAGCCAGCTTCTCTGCAAGATCAGAAGTAAAAGACTGAGGGGCTCTGGGGCTAGCTGAAAATGAAAGAAATATGTTCCCACCCTGCCCCCATTTCTCTTTGCAGATCACCATCTTGAGGGACTTGGACCACTTCTGCAACTGGCTTTGGGTCTTTCTACCCAAGAAACTCTTCCTTTAATCAGCAGAGGGCAGAAGCCTAGATAAACCTCACATTTTGTGATCATGAGCGTAAGTTGTATCCCCTCCTACCCCAGTTCCAGGCTGCCTACTGTCCCACCCAGTTGCTTTTAACACATTTTGTTTTAAAGCTGTTTTTGACCACTTAGTCCTCACCTGCCCTCCTTCCCCACTGCTGCTGAGTGGTTCCCAAACTCTTTCCTTACTCAGAGGCAAGGACTTGTCCCCAAATTCCAGGTCAGGTTTCTTTATGACTGCTTTCTACCCTTCTGTTTTTACACCACTCTTCCTTTCCTCACAAAATTTAGATTAAAAAAAGGCAGACAACAACAGAAAACCTCAATGAGATCTTGTCCCAGCCTTGTAGAGCATCCACAGCCCTCAAGCCATGTGCACACTGGCGAGATGTACATTTCCTTTTGATAGGAAAACAGAGGAGAAAACTGGTATAGACAAGAAAAATAAATGTCTGCACCAAACTCAGCTTGCTTAGGGTTCTGCAGAACCTGGGCTGGGGGAAAAGAAGTGTTACTCAGATTTAGTTATGAATAAATTTCTTCCCTGGCTACAATGAAAGCTTCCCCTTTCTCCAGGCAGGACCATTGCTCAGTGGTGTTTGCTTTGCAGGAGGCCACCTGCAGAAGGAGTCTATCTCTGGATCTTTTCATGCTGGGGCACACAAGGAGAGATCTTCCGAGAGGAAGGACTGAGAGTAAGGGGATTGTATCTGCAGTTCTAATTGGAAACCAGTAGACATCCTGATTCTACATGGGTAATTGATGTTTAAAGCTCCTGGAGGTGGGGTACCATGCATGAGCTTCAGGGTTGAGCAGATTTCCCTCCAATGCACTTCTTCCCCAGACTGCTTCTTTCACTCTGCTGTGTTTTAGCTTTAGTGGCACACATTGCAATTTGTTTGCCTCTGATGAGTTTGTCACTGTTTAGAGCAACAATGAAGACACAAATGGCTTTGAGAACCTTCAGCTAGACAGATTAGAGGCATTAATTAAAACTCATTTCATTTTAGGCATGATAATTTGTTTTCCTTCATTCTGCCAGCAAGAGTTTTGGTGGCACCTTATCTTTTGCAGTGAAGCCTAACTGCAGCAGCCCTTGTAGCTACCAAGAATCTACTCCCTTCTGCACCAGAGAGAGAAGCTGGGCCATTTAGAAGACAAGACAGAGGGGATGGCTTCTCAGGCTGAACTAGAAGACTTAAGAGGGAGGGCTGAACATACATTTTGCAAACCAAGCCAAGGGGCTCAGTTATCATAGTATCATAGTATCAGTCAGGGTTTGGAAGGGACCACAAGGATCATCTAGTTCCAACCCCCCTGCCATGGGCAGGGACACCCCACACTAGATCAGCCTGGTCTTAAACACCTCCAGGTGTGTTACCTAGCTTTATATTTGCTTCTATGTGAAATCACACACTTGTGAGAAAGTCCTACCTCACTTAATGGATAATATTTCCTTTAATCAAGATTTTATCTGCTCCATCTGCCAGAGGATTTCACTGACAATACAGGTGTACAGGGCAGCTTTAATGAAAGGCAGGAACACACCATGCCTCCTATAGACCCTCCGGAGACACTGCTGGTCTTACCATAATAGGCTTAGCCTGAAGGAAGGGTCAGGAAGCTCTCCAGAAAACCAGAGCTCTCTGTCCTAGTTCTGGCACTCTTTCATTGCACTGTAATGGGTAGGCTCTTCTCCTGTTCCATCTCCCTTGCTTCATCTCTGTGGGTTCTTGGTGAAGAGGTTTTCTTTCCTTGTGCATTGGTACCAATGACCACCATGAAGTCCTTACTTCCACAGAATCGTGAGTGCATTAATGGGTTGTGTGCACACACACACACAGAGTCAGGACTTTCCCATAAGAATAACTTAAACATTCACTACTAAGTGATTAAAATTACCAAGCATGGTCCTTCTAGCCATGGTTAATCCAACAACCTGTACAGATAACTGCAGAGATTATCAAATTAGGCCATTCTCTACCTTGAGATACTTTTCTTTGGGAACTCACATTTTAAATGAAGATTTTCCAGCAGTCTCCTCTTCCCCAGAGGTACCAGGCACCTCCCCAGGCAAAGCAGCTCCATATGCACTCATGACTCAGGGGGGTCTTTTCCAGTTGGTAACTTGATGCAGATTAAATTTGAAATCCTATACAATAATCACATCTTTCCTCATCACATTCACTACTGTGTAGGGAATGATCTTAAAGGTTGCAAATGAGATGGACTCCAAATGGCCAAGTTCTTCACCATGAGAGTGGTGAAACCCTGGAATGTGTTGTCCAGGGAGGTGGTCGAGGCCCCGTCCCTGAAGGTGTTTAAGAGCAGGCTGGATGAGGCTGTGGCCAGCCTGATCTAGTGTAGGGTGTCCCTGCCCATGGCAGGGGGGTTGGAACTAGATGATCCTTGTGGTCCCTTCCAACCCTGAATGAAACTATGAAACTATAAGTGCCACTAGTCTGAGTGGATTTTCTGCACTGCCTCATCTGTACCTGCCTCATCTGCATCATCAGAACTAGATTCTCACAGGTCCTTAACTAGGTACGCTTGGGTCCAACAGCCACATCCCCTGCCACTGTCCATGCACTCCAGCTTCCCAGCACACAGAACGGAGGGAATTTCCCTCAGATCCTGGGAATGGCTGGGTCTATGCTCCCCTGTTATACTTGGAGTTAATTTAAGCCACATGTATCTTTTGTAATATCATGAGGGATACAGGCAGTGCTCAAAAGGGGTGATGGGGACAAAGTACCCCAGTTGAGGTTCACATTGAACTCCAGAAGAAAATAATTCCCCATGAGAACAGTCAGACATTGGAATCATCTCTCAAGGGAAGCAGTGGAGTCTTCCACAGTGGGCAGTTTTAAGTCTCAGCTTGACAGGGTGCTGGGCCAGTTCATTCCAACTATATTAACACCTAGAGAGGTTGGACCACATGATCCTTGGAGTGCCTTCCAACTTGGCATTCTGGAATTCTGTGATTTTTAAAGCCATTGCAGCTGACCAGAGAGGTTGTGGATGCCTTCTTCCTGGAGTTGCTCAAGGGCAGGTTGGATGAGGCCGTGAGCATCCTGGTCTAGTGAGAGGTGTCCCTGACACTGGCAGAGGGGTTGGAACTGGATGATCTTTAAGGTCTTTTTCAACCCACACCACTCTATGAATCCTTTTTTAATAGTTCAGTCAGTGCATGGGGAGATAGAGTTTCCTCAGATATCCCATATCTCAGCTTATTTCTACAACTACCTGAAGGGAGGTTGTAGCCAGGAGGGGGTTGGTCTCTTCTCCCAGGCAACCAGCACCAGAACAAGAGAACACAGTCTCAACCTGTGCCAAGGGAGGTTTAGGCAGGAGGTGAGGAGAAAATTCTTCAAAGACAGAGTTGTTAGCCATTGGAATGTGCTGCCCAGGGAGGTGGTGGAGTCACCATCCCTGGAGGTGTTCAAGAGGGGATTGGACGTGGCACTTGGTGCCATGGTTTAGTGGTCATGAGGTGTTGGGTGACAGGTTGGACTTGATGGTCTTAGAGGTCTTTTCCAACCTTATTGGTTCTATGATTCTATGATTGTTTTCCTCCAAGACTGCAGCAGGTTGTTTCCTACATAGTTAATGCAAGAGGAAAACAGAAGTTAAAATAGAGCAATAAGCACTCGAGGGCCCCATGTCTGCAAAAGACAAGCACAAAGCACAAGAAGAACTCAATCTGGAGGGCAACTTGGTGGATCTACCTGGAGAAATATCACCATTGCTTCTACAGAGTCAAGTCAGTCATGACAAAGCAGCAAGAAATTTGTATGGCAAAGGAGGCCTAAGGAAGAAAACCAAATCAAATCCCACCCCATTTGTAGCTGCAGCACAGAGAAGACAAAAGTGCTGATCATTTTGCCAAACACTGTAATCTGACTTGAAGGCCTTCTTTAGAAATGGCATTTGCTCTTCATTTTTAATCAGATGGTTGGGTTCCCTCCTCAGAATGGGGCTGAGCCTTTTCACATGGCTGCAGAGCAGAGACATTGCTAATAAATATTTAAAGACTCAAAAGCTTTAAGTGAGGAGAAGGATTTGTGGGATAATATTTCACTTTCCCTAAACTGTTTGTTCACTGTTAAAACTGAAAATCCTAATTTTATGGTGATTGCTCAGCACTGGTGTTCAGACATTTCCTTAAGAAAGCCAAGAGCCAGGAAGGCAGTCTATAAATAACTGCCTTGGAAATAAACTTCTGTGGGTTGGACATAACCCAGATCAGATTTTCAATCACGTTGTAAATTACCCACAGCCAGACTACAGGTCAAAATTATTTACTAGTATTGAGCTTCATTCCTCAGAGTCACCTCACAGGAGTATTTTAAACCCAGAGCAGACCATAGGGAGGTCTGAGGTTCAGCTCTGCTTGCCCTCAGCCCTGGGTGGTTAATTCTTCCTGTGCTGACGCAGCAGTCTTGTCCCCTGGCCTTGCACTAGCACAGATGTCCATAACAACCAGAAGCATCATCTGAATTTTCTATTACATTAATACCAAAAGGATTGCTTGTGATTAAGGACTGCTTATGATTAAGCTGACTTGAAAAGTACTACAATAGCCTTAGAGAAATGCAGGAGAGCAGAATTATATAGGAGGAGAGAAGGGAGAAAGGGAAAGGAAGGGAAAGAGACATCATCGCTCTCCCAAAGAGAAGACAAAGAGAGCCAGCAGATCTCCTCCATAAGAGAGGCAGAGTAGTGGCTATGGGGGAGAACAAAAGCTAGTTCAGATGCTGGTTTGCACCACAATTGAAGAGAATCATGGAATCACAGAATTGTTTCAGTTGGAAAAGACTTCTAAGATCGTCAAGTCCAACACCCCCGTGACCATTAAACCACATCCAAAGTGCCATGGCCACATGCTTTTGGAACATCTCCAGGGACAGTGCCCAGATTCACTTATAGGAAGACCATATAAATCATTTACCTGTCAAATCAGGATTCATAGCTGGGAGCTGTGAT
This sequence comes from Melanerpes formicivorus, assembly GCF_026170545.1. Lineage (NCBI taxonomy): Eukaryota > Metazoa > Chordata > Aves > Piciformes > Picidae > Melanerpes > Melanerpes formicivorus. The sequence goes on from NW_027142374.1 coordinate 1,918,200, forward strand.
GCTTTTTTGAAGAAGCACACAGCACAAACTCTTCATGTTTCCATGAGTTTGGCACAGCTTTCAAGATAAAAAGACGATGTGGAGAGGCACCCACCAAAAACCCTTGGGAGGCAGGTTTTTTTGTGATTTCTAAGATGATTCTCTGCAGTTTCAAATCATGATCTAAGCCTGAGCTGCAGAGCTCATGCATTTTTTTCAAAGAGAGGAGTGTAATTTAGAAAGAGTGTGTCATATATTAGACATCACTCAGAGGTGTTGGTTTCTTCTCCCTAGTAATAAACAACAGGACAAGAGGAAACGGCCTCAGGTTGCACCAAGGGAGCTTTAGATTGGACATTAGAAGATGTGGTGCTGAGGGCCATGGCTTAGCACCAGTCTTGGTAGAGTTAGAGAATGGTTGGACTCAATGATCCTCAAAGGCTTTTCCAATCAAAACCATTCTATGATTCTGTAATTCTAAACCACTCCTCTGAAGCAATCTCTGGTAAACAACTACCATCTTCCTTGCATTTTCAAAGTAGTGCCCAAGAAGTGTAGCACAATTTGGCTAGCTCTCTTGGTGAATTTGCCTGCAAATTAACCTTCATAACAGTGCACTCTTGGCTCTGCTAGAACGGGCAAGTCAGAGCATCCAACCATCCATTAGTGAAGGCTCTTAGAAGGAAAAGAATGCCAGGGCACTAGGTTAGGGGAACAGAAGAGAAAACCCAAGTAGGTCAAACTCACTAGGAAGACCAATTCAGTCTTAACTACTCATCACATCATACACCTCTGATGGCCCTGACATTTCAGGAGAAAAATGCAATGTCTCCCCCTGGAACCAATGTGGTAGTTTCTTTTATTGCGTATGGATAGAAGCAGATACAAGCACCAGAACACGCTGCCCAGGCAGGCTGTGCAGGCTCCATCCCTGGAGACATTCAAGATCAGGCTTAATGGGGCTCTGAACAGCCTGCTCTAGTTGGGAATATCCCTGCTTACTATAGGGGGGTTGGACTACATGACCTTTAGTGGTTCCTTCCAACCCAATGCATTCTATGATTCTACAATGCTGACTGTGAGGTCCCTATGTCTAAGCGTGCCACCTAATCAACTGCCTCTTGCAGTAGGTCCAACAGCAATGGGGAGGGCTCTCAGCTTTTCCAGATCTCTTCCCAATCAGTCAGGTGGAAGAGGTGTTCTAAGTCCACATTCATTAAGCAGAGGACAAGCTTTGAGTGCAACTGCTTCAAATACCTATGACTCAGGGAGCTGACTGGTGGTACCAATTAGGGAGACACAGATTAGAAATGCCCTTATCTCTTCTCTGCATATCCTCCCCTTAAATTTTAATGTCAACACCACAGACAGTTTTGTCCCTAAAGGGCAAGAAGGCACCTTATACAGACAGTAGAAGGAAAGGGAAGTGGAGAAGGCAAGCAGGGCACAAGGATGCCATGCTACAAAGAGAAGACAGAAATTTCAGATGCAATACAGTTAAGGCAAAGAAAATTAACAAGGGCATAGCCCCAGATGCTGAGATAGAAAATGGTCCAAGGGAGAACACAGAATGTTTTTACTTTAATCTCAGTATGGAGTTCAGTGCTAGGGCTTTGACTATGGTGAGTTTGGAAGTGTTCGTTCATCCTGGTTTTAACTATGCAAAGAAAGTTTGACACAGAGCATGAGCTGCCAGTTGAGAACCCTTTTCTAATCAACAGAATCTGAGAGAACAAGAGAGCCATATCCCTCATGCAGGCATCCAAGCAAGGTAAGATGAATCCCTTCCCACATGTAAAAGAAGAAAACAAGATCTCTCTGCTTAGCTGGACACTACTGGTTGGACTGAAGATGTTTATTAAGAGAGTCCTGGTCCTGGAGTACTTATCAAGAACACTACTACTATTATTAAGGTCTGGAGAACAAGACTTATGATGAGCAGCTAAGGGAGCTGGGGTTGTTCAGCCTGGGAAGAGAAGGCTGAGGTGAAAGCTCATTACTCTCTACAAGTCCCTGAAGGGAGGTTGGAGCAAGATAGGGGTTGGTCTCTTCTCCCCATTAACAAGTGATACGATGAGAGGAGACATCCTCAAGTTACATCAGGGATCGTTTAGACTGAACATGAAAAATTTCTTTACTGAAAAAGTGGTCAGGCATTGGAATAAGCTGCCCAGAGAAGTGGTGAATTCACCACCCCTGGAGCATTCAAAAACCATGTAGACATGGCACCCTGAAACATAGTTTAGCGTCCAGGTGGGTGTTAGCTTGATGGTTGGACTTGATGATCTTAAAGGTCATTGTGAAAGGCAGCAGTTCTATGATTCCATAACGTTGTCAGCAGATGGGAGCAACGAGTTTGCTGGAGGAGAGAGGAACATCTTTCAGAGATGTGTTTCAAAGCAATCTCCAGAAGCCTCATTCACGTCAGCAAGCCTGGGGCAGAACAAGCCTCTGTTGCACACAGCGCCTGGCCTGTTCCAGAGGCTGTGTCATCTCGTGCCAAGACACAGTGGCAAGCCAGCTTCTGAGTTTATATTTAATTTCCTCCTTGCCCTGTACGACAATATTTGAGCCGGGTGATCTACCTGACCCATCCGAACCTGCAAGAGCTGCTGCCTCCTCTCTGAGCTTTGTTTCATTGTTTTACCCAGCCTTTGAGGTGGAGATGGCAAGAAAAAAAAAGAAAAAAGAAAAGAAAGAAAAACTAAAATCTAAATTTAGAGTCACTTTGGTAGCAGAGTGTCTGCTGGTGCTGGCATCCTGCATGCTCGTATCCTGCTTGCTCCAAAGATGATGACCAAACCAAATCCAGATTTCCCTTTTAATGTGGCCTATTTTAAAGTCAAACTGCAAAGAGAGATATTAAAGCTGCCACAGCGAAACACGCTGCTCCATGAATTAGTAATTGTGTTTGCCTTCTGCACTGGGAATTTTTCTTCTACTTTTTGGCCTGTGTTGCTGGTTCTTGCCTGCTACTTAACGTGAGGAGCTTTTATTCGAATGGGGCTCTTTCAAAGGACTGCCACGCTCACATGGAGTCAGGGGCTTATTTACTTTCTGACAGTTATTTACTTCCTGTAAATATTTCACAGCCACAGGATCTCCCAGATGAAAGCAGAGTTTGCTCTGTGCTCCTCTTCAGGAGTCTAATTAAAAACTGAATAAAATGGGAGGGACGGAGCTTAAGTGCTAACTGCGGTGGATGCGTCTGGAGGGAATTCAGCCAGAGGAGCCTGCTCCTTGGCACAAGCACTGAAGCCTCTGCTTGGAAGCTAAAAGAAAAATGCCCAGCACAAGAACTGACAGCCCAGAGATGGACAAGGGGAGTAGAGGAGAGGCTTTCAGGGACAGGAGAGCTACAGTCAAGGATTATAGAATCATAGAATTGTTAGGGTTGGAAAGGATCTCAAGGATCAGCCAGTTCCAACCCCCCCCGCCTTGGCCAGGGACACCTCACACTACAGCAGGTTGCTCACAGCCACATCCAGCCTGGCCTTAAAAGCCTCCAGGGATGAGGCTTCTACCGCCTCCCTGGGCAACCTGTCCCAGTGTCTCACCACCCTCATGGGGAACAATTTCTTCCTAACATCCAATCTGAATCTACCCATTCCTACTTTTCCTGCATTCCCCCTAGTCCTGTCATTACCCAACACCCTAAAAAGTCCCTACTCACAAAGGCATGTAGCACAGTGGTTTTAAACTAGAGTAGGGTACATTTAGGTTGGACATTAGAAAGAATTTTACTCTAAGGCTGGTGGAACACTGGAACGAGTTGCCTAGGAACAGGGTGGAGGACTCTACCCTGGGGATGTTCAAGGTCAGGCATGATGAGCCTCTGAGCAGCCTGATCTAGTCGGGGATGTCCCTGCTGACTGCAGGGGGTTTGGACTAGATGATCTCTAGAAGTGTCTTCCAACCTCGTGCATTCTATGATTCTATGAGCCAACACTGTTCCTGCACAAACTGCATGCTGCTGTCACTGGTACTGGTTGCTATTTCACATCATCCAAGCCAGGCACCTCCGTCTGGCTGAACATCCATCCCACAGCACAATCCCACCATCCCAGAGGCTTCTGCTTCCCACCTGTGAAAGCTGAGGGCATCTCCTCACCTGGGTTATGCCAGTAATGCCACTGATGTCCAAATACACCTCAGCATCACTAGGGGCTTTGGGAGTTTTACCACAAGCAGTACTTCAACAGGCTGGACAGGTGGGCAGAATCCAACAGCATGAGATTTAACACATCCAAGTGCCGGGTTCTGCACATTGGCCACAGCAACCCCAGGCAGTGCTACAGGCTGGGGTCAGAGTGGCTGAGAGCTGCCAAACAGAAAGGGACCTGGGGGTACTGGTCAATGGTAGGTTGAACATGAGCCTACACTGTGCCCAGGCAGCCAGGAGGGCCAATGGCATCCTGACCTGTCTCAGGAACAGTGTGGCCAGCAGGAGCAGGGAGGTCATTCTGCCCTGTACACTGCACTGGTTAGGTCACACCTTGAGTCCTGTGTCCAGTTCTGGGCCCCTCAGTTTAGGAAGGATGTTGACTTGTTGGAACATGTCCAGAGAAGGACAACAAAGTTGGGGAGGAGTTTGGAACACAAGCCCTATGAGGAGAGGCTGAGGGAGCTGGGGTTGCTTAGCCTGGAGAAGAGGTGGCTCAGGGAAGACCTTATCACTCTCTACAACTACCTGAAGGCAGGTTGTGGACAGGTGGAGGTTGGTCTCTTCTCTCAGACAACCAGCACCAGAACAAGAGAACACAGTCTCAAGCTGCACCAGTTGAGGTTTAGGCAGGAGGTTAGGAAGAAATTCTACACAGAGAGAGTGATTGCCCATTGGAGTGGGCTGCCCAGGGAGGTGGTGGAGTCACCATCACTGGAGGTGTTCAGGAGGAGACTGGATGGGGTGCTTGGTGCCATGGGTTAGTTGATTAGATGGTGTTGGATGATAGGTTGGACATGATGATCTTGAAGGTCTCTTCCAACCTGGTTTACTCTATTCTATTCTAGTATGCTAATGACTACAACAGAATGATAGGCACTGCAAAGCACCCTATGGCTGTGCTGCCTCTGTATTTGGCCAAATTCCCACCATCACTGCTCCAGAAAAAAATAAACAGGGACTTCAAAGTAATCAAATAAAGAAGGGGGGGAATATATATATATATACACACACACACACACATACATACATATCAAGAATTACTCTCCCTGTGGTCTGCTTTTTTTCCCCCCATCTTTTCCCAGAAATAGCTTGTTTGATGCTGGTTAAGGGAAGATTACTTTCCATAGCTGTCTAGAGGGGGAGGGCAAATTGCAACGTGCTTAATGTTTTGAGTGAGGATTTTTCACTTAAAAAAGTGCATCTGAGACAAGGGAGATTATGAACAATCCTTTAACAAGGTCCCTGTGCCATCAGGCTGTTTAATGTTATTGATCAGTTCAGCTAGGGCACATTTAAAGAAAAAAATAACAATCCATCAGATTAAAATGGAAATGGCTTTTCATGTTCTGACTTCTCAGAAACTTGGTTTCGTTTTGCAGCAGAAAGCTTCTCTGACAGACAAGCAGGCAGGCCCCAAGTCTGAGGTGGTGGCTCTGCCAGGAAAGCAAGGTCCTTCATCTCTGCCAGCTCCGTCTGCTTGGGATGCAAACACCCACCCAGCAGCCTCATGTGTGCATCATTTCTGTCCCAACCTAAAAAAGGGATGTTCCAACCAAAAGAAAGAGGAAAAAACCTGATATTCCAACAGAGAGGGGGGGTGAAAAGGGTGGGGGTGGGGATATTTCAACCAAAAAAGTCTCCAAAGCCAATACTTCAAACCAGAATTTATGTCTCCTATCAGCAAATTGCTCCAGAAAGCCTTTAAAATAGGAAGGAGCATCATCTGGGTGTATAGCAACAAAGCTGGTGAGGGGGTTGGAGCACAAGCCCTATGAGGAAAGGCTGAGGGAGCTGGGATTGCTTAGCCTGGAGAAGAGGAGGCTCAGGGGAGACCTTATTGCTCTCTACAACTACCTGAAGGGAGGTTGTAGTCAGGTGGGGGTTGGTCTCTTCTCCCAGGCAGCCAGCACCAGAACAAGAAGACATAGTCTCAAGCTGTGCCAGGGGAGGTTTGGGCTGGATGTTAGGAAGAAGTTCTTCCCAGAAAGAGAGATTGGCTATGGAAATGTGCTGCCCAGGGAGGTGGTGGAGTCACCATCACTGGAAGTGTTTATAAAGAGCCTGGATAAGGCACTTGGTGCCATGGTTTAGCTGATTAGATGGTGTTGGGTGACAGGTTGGACTGGATGATCTTGAAGGTCTTTTCCAACCTGGTTAAGTCTATTCTCTTTTAGAGACAGAACAAGAAGGAATGCCCTGAAACTGCAGCAGAGTAGGTTTAGACTGGACATTAGGAAAAATCTTTTCACATAAAGGGTGGTCAGTCATTGGAACAGGATGCCCAGGGAGGTGGTTGAGTCACCAATGCTGGACGTGTTTAAAGGTTGTTTACATGTGGTGCTTGGGGATGTGGCTTAGGGGTGAACTTTGTAGGGTGGGGTTAATGGTTGGACCTCATGACCCCAGGGGTCTTTTCCAACCTGAGTGATTCTGTGATTTCAAACAGCCTCCCTTTGAGAAGGTAGAACACCAAGTCAAAACGTACCCAGATCCCATTGCTGTCATCCACCTAAGCAGCAAAGCTTTCAGCTCCAAAGCACCTGTGGTGGGGATTGCAATTTGGGGAAGCTTTGTTTGCAAATTAAATAAAAAGAAACACTTTGCTTCCCCCCAAGTTGACAGCAACAGTGGCAAATAATAGAAATTAGTTGTATTAATAGCCTTGTTTATTCTAATGACGTTGGCACTTACTGCAAAGATTAATTAGCAATGATGCTGCAAACACCATTACAAGTGAAATCTGCCCCATAAACCAAAACTAATTTGACTGACCTACGTTCTCAAGTAAAATATTTACAGTAATGAGATTCTAATTATCCTTTGTTATGGCAGGCCATTCTCTACACTCCTCTTTATTGATAGGAGACGTATTGTTTCGGCACTTCAGCTCAATTTATTTCCTCATATTTGCATTTCCTCATGCACAGAAAAATGAGAGATGATCATTACCTCTTTCACTCTGCATTCAATTTACATCAGCAGCACATTACCTCATCCTAACTCATTTATCTACCACAGAAATTTGATAACAAAAGCTACTGTCAGTGACGAATAAAAGATCATTTCAAATGGAGCAAGCAGCAGCAAGATGAATTATAGGGTTTAGGACCTTGTGTTTGCTCAACAAAGGGGGGAAAAAAAGGATTTCTTTCTATTTTTTTTTTTCCTCCACCTAGGCAACACAGGTCTCACAAGGCTGTAATTCACACTCAGCCTCTCATGTTTACCTGCAGCTGATGGGTCCTTTCTGCATACAAAAGTAACTCCAAATACCCATGCAACCATAAACATCATCTCCCATTTGCTGCACACAAGAGCATTTTTCATCTCCTTGGGCTGAGGGCACAGAATTTATGGCTCATACACTCAAGCAAATGCTTTAGCAACTACCCAAAGGCTATTGTATCCTCATAGTAACTAATAGCTCTCCAGCACATAGAATTAGAGAAATGTCAGGGTTGGAAGGGACTTCAAGGATCAGCCAGTTCCAACCCCCTTCCATAGGCAGGGACACCTCACACTACAGCAGGTTGTCCAGAGCCACATCCAGCCTGGCCTTAAAATCCTCCAGGGATGAGGCTTCCATCACCTCCCTGGTCAACCTCTTCCAGTGTCTCACCATCCTCATGGGGAACAACTTCTTCCTAACATCCAATCTCAATCTATCCATTTCTAGTTTTGCTACATTCCCCCCAGTCCTGTCACTCCCTGACACCCTAAAAAGTCCCTCCTCAGCTTTCTTGTAGCCCCCTTCAGATACTGGAAGGCCACAATAAGGTCTTCTTGGAGCCTTCTCTTCTCCAGACTGAACAGCCCCAACTCCCTCAGTCTATCCTCAGAGGAGAGGTGCTCCAGTCCTCTAATCATCCCTGACTCTCAGATGGTGGTTATGACCTACTTGTGAGCACTTGCACCCCCCTGAAACACCTTGTGGGGTTCCTGTGCACTGACAATAGCAAAATATCCATCTTGCTTTGCTGGGAACTAGTGAAACCTGCCAGCTCCACTCTTCTTGCTCTTCTGCTTCCACAAGCCATCAGAGCCTGATAGCCAGTTGCTGCTCTTCTAAAGCATAGTATTAGAACTAAACCAATACTAAAAAGCAAGAGCACCGAAAACAGCCAGAAATGGAGTTCTGCTTTAAAACACCTCTGGCCCAAACCTTTCTGTAGTTGGGCAGAGGACTGCAAACCCTAGATGTGCATAGGTGCAGTAATGGATTCCAGCACACAGGGGGAGCAGGGGAAGAAGCAGAAACCTTGCCCAGTTCTGGGCAACCCGTTTGAAGTAGGATGGTAGTTTAAGAGGCTACAGCAAAGGGCTACAAAGATGATTAGGGGACTAGAACTCTCTCTTGTGAAGGAAGGCTGAGGGCCTTGGAGCTTTTTATCCTGGAGAGCAGAACACTTGAGAGGTGATCTCATAAATGCTTAAAGGGAGGATGGGATGAGTCTTTTATCAGCGGTGCCCAGTGACCAGACAACAAGGGGTAATGGACACAAACTTGAACATAGGAAGTTCCATCTCAACATGAGGAAGAATTCCTTTATATTGAAGGTGGTAGAGTACTGGAATGGGCTGCCTAAAGAAGTAGTGGACTCTCCCTCTCTGGCATCATTTGAAACCTACCTGGCCACGCTCCTGGGCAACCTGCTCTGGGTGACCCTGTTCTGGCAAGGAAGCTGAGCTAGATGGTCTCCAGAGGTCCCTTTCAACCCCTATCATCGTGTGATTCTGTGAAACTGGGAAGCTGGTTTTGAGGAGCACGTGGTTGGCAGAAAGCCCATTCATCCCTCCTTAGAGTGGGATGAATGACTTTGGCCTACTTTCCCTACAGCTCCTCAAGGAAGGGAGTGGGGGAGAAGAAGAGTTTTGACCTTTTCAGAAGTGAATGTTTCATTTAGGTTTTTTTACAACATTCAGTATTTTTCCAAGAGCAGTTACTCATTTAGAGATGGCTCTTCATATTAAGGGCAAGTTAGTAGGGAAGAACTGGGGTTTAAATGTTGTAAGTAACCCACCATTAAATATGAATGAGATTATATAAAACCCCAGTCTTTCTTTTCTCTGTGAAAACCTGCTCTATTTCCTTTTCCATCTCCTTCATCACCCCTTCCTTTCTGTCTGCTCTTTGGTCAGGGTGCACCAGGAGCAGCCTCTGAATGTGCCCTTGACAAAGGCTACCCTGCGGCCAGGAGCCTGCACGCTCATGAACACATTAATACACCAACCTCCTGTCCCAGCCACCAAGTAGAAAGTTTCTTTTTCTGGCTTCCAGTACAGAGCCTAGGAAACTCCATGTGCTTCCAGGGTTTGCCCCAGCAGATCTGGATGATGGGCCAATGGTCTCACCTCATTTCATCCAGGTTTTTAATTAGATAACCTGCATGAGAGTGTGCTGTATGACATAGCCTTGCTCCAAGGGCATCAGGTCCTCAAGAAGAAACATCATCTGTAGTATCATAGAATCAATAAGGTTGAAAAAGACCTCAAAGATCATCAAGTCCAACCTGTCACCCAACACTTCATGACTACTAAACCATGGCACCAAGTGCCACATCCAATCCCCTCTTGAACACTTCCAGGGACAGGGACTCCACCACCTCCCTGGGCAGCACATCCCAATGGCTAACAACTCTCTCTGGGAAGAACTTTCTCCTCACCTCCAGCCTAAACTTCCCCTGGTGCAGCTTGAGACTGTGTCCTCTTGTTCTGGTGCTGCTTGCCTGGGAGAAGAGACCAACCCCCTCCTGGCTACAACCTCCCTTCAGGTAGTTGTAGAGAGCAAGAAGGTCTCCCCTGAGCCTCCTCTTCTCCAGGCTAAACAACCCCAGCTCCCTCAGCCTCTCCTCACAGGGCTGTGCTCAAGGCCTCTCCTCAGTCTCATTGCCCTTCTCTGGACACAAAGTGTCTCAATGTCCTTCTTAAATTGAGAGGCCCAGAACTGGACACAGTACTCAAGGTGTGACCTAACCAGTGCTGAGTACAAGGGCACAATGACTTCCCTGCTCCTGCTGACCTCACTATTCTTGTTGCAGGCCAGGATGCCATTAAGGGAATCTTCAAGGGAATCATGCCATCTCTTTAGGATGAAACACCAACCATACTGGAGTCTTTGAAAATGCTACTCTGGCTTTTTAAATGGCCAACACCACCACTTGGATAGCAAAGGGAAATCTGGGGCTTTAAAGAAGTTCACTGAAGCGGAACAAATTTCTTCTTGTGCCATGCTCAACCCCTCAGACCTGGCAGTAATATCCTACAGAGCAGGAGACGAGCCCAAGAACTGCAGCTGCCTAGCAGGTTCCTTGTGCATGGACATGCCCCGTCTCATAGCACCCATGCTGCCATTTCAAGCTTCAGCAATGGCACATCTGGGGAACTTAAATTAAAGGGTAAACTCAGAGTAAGTAAACAAGCACTTGCACTTTGGAACTATTGACTGAGCTCCACCACCTGAACAATTTGCTAGTGAGAGGTTTGGGCAGTGGGAAGAAGATGGCAAATATTCACCTCATAGTCTCCATTTGTCTGCTGGGAGCTTGTCTTGGTACCGAAAATACAGGTGGGTTCACTTCAAGCCTAGCAAGTCCTTCACTTTTGGGTGCTGGTTGGGAATGGGGGCATTACTGCCACAGGTGAAGGAACAGTCTGTCACTTCATGCTGGGACAGCTTGTGCATTCTCCTGAGAGATGAGAGCTCAGAGGGATTGCTGTGTTTCATAGGTTGCCCCCTTAAAGCTTTGGTTCTATTCTTGGGGAGGAAATAACAATTTGAATGCTGGTTTTACTCAAAGTACATCATAGGCTTAATGTTAAGACTGAGTTTTTCTTAATTTTTTGCAGTTTTTAAGCTCTCAGAGCTTGCTGCAGCCATTTTAGAGCTTATGCTTCCACACACAGAGTGGGGAGAACGTGCCTGGTGGAGTAACATCCTCACCTCTGCGTGTGCTATTGCTTTGTCCTGGAGCACAAACAACTGCTCGCATCCAGAAAACAGTTATTGGGTTTGCCACTGCAAGAACTGTTTAAAGCCAAACTCAGTGTGAGCCTAACAAAGACTGTAAGATGCAGCCAAAATTGTAGACAGGATAGAGTAGTTGATGGATGTGGGCAATCACACATAGTAATGCAGGCTGTTGCTTGATTTATCTGTAGCAGCAACAGTTCCAGCAGAGGCTGGTTCACATCCAGTGTGAGTACTTGCTTGGTACAAGGCTGCTCTTTCTTCTTCTAGTAAAACATTTTAAGTCACAGGTTTTAAAAAGGGCCTCTTTCCAAAATGTGTGCTTGGCAATGAACCTCATACTTGTACCAGGTATAGCTCCTAGAAAATACTATGCTCAGATGGCAGGATGGGTCCCTTCTCATAGGCCCTTGGCCAGGAGACCCACCTCACCCTCAGAGGTTAAGTCATGTGTGAGTGTATTCTTGGTGTGAGCATGGTTTTCAGCCAGGGTGAGTACCATGCATGCACCCCCCATGGAAACTGCAACCTTCAGTTCAAATCAAGTGTTGCTTGTAAAGCAGCATGTGGGATCAGCAAGCAACTGAGAAAGCCTAGAGGGATCTGAGGGTGGCAAAGCTGCATTCATTAAAAAGAGTTTTCTCCATTAAGTGGGTTAATTAAGGCAGATGCCTGGCACATCCCACTGGGAAGAGGTGAAGGAGAGAATCTAACCCTGTGCCTCCCTTTGCACAGGGCGTTGTGTGGCTGCACCCATACTGGGCTCCCCAGGCACTGAGCATAAGCAAAGCCAAAAGCATTACAAAACCAAGGAAGGCTGCTCCATTGCTCCCACCCTGAGCCTTTTTTGCCCAGTTTGGGGACAAGCTGGAGGCTGTAGCTCATTCCATGGGGAGAAGGGAAAAGTCTCTTTCAGCAACATTTGCTTGGGGGGGTTGTGTTACTGTCCCACACACAAACCACTGCAACTGGAAGGAAGCTGGCCACCTCACAAGGGCTGCAGGGGTTTCAAACAAGCCTGGTTTTTTTTATCAGAGGTCAGTGCTTCACCTGTCAATATCTACTGCCAAATAACAAGATTGTCAGGATTTTCATGCACTCCTTTTTGTTTATAACCAAAATCCCAAAAGCATGAAGAAGGCAGAGCTGCCACCTTGCTGTACCATGGTTAAAATCATTGCAAAACCAATTACTTCAGTCTCTTGCAGACAGATCCTTAGGTGAAGGGGCTGGTAACATCAGCAGTGGCATGGCATAAGAGAGAGCAAGCCACCTGGGACTCATGAGAGTTCAACAGAGTAGATGCTCTGCAGATCTGGAGAGGCTGGGATCCACTGAATCAAGAGCAGAAGGTGGCCACGAAAAAGAACAAGTAGCATATACTTCCCCTCACTCTCCTCTCTGCCTCAGCCCATGCTCTCCTTCATCCAGCACGGAGCCTTTGTCAAGGGTGGCCACCAGCAGTTCCAAGAAGAGCTGCTAGACTGTGCCATCTGGTGACAAAAAGGGACATGGCTGCAAACACTAAGGGAGGATGGAGGGAGAGGAGAGCCTGGAGAGGCAAAGCAGGACGGTGCTCTGGGTGAATAAAGTCTTTTGGAGCAGTGGGAAGAGTGCCCACCGGACCTGTGGGGCTCCAAGAGGCGGGTCAGGAGCAAATGCTGCTTTGCAGCTGCTACCAGGAAGCTGCTGCTGACCCTGCCAAGGGCATGTGTGACCCTGCTGGGAGAACGTTCATGGTAGCACTATGATCAGATTGCATGTCCTTGTGCTCTTCAGTAAGCAGCCACTATGGGAAGCATGGTGGCTACCATGGACATCCTGCCTAAACTGGGAGTCCCTGCAGTGCCAGAAGCTCTCTGCTGGTGGTTTCTACCCAGAATCTTGTCTGGTGAGTTGAAGGTGGATGCACATCACCTCACTGACCTAGCCCAGGCAGTGAGGAGGGCTCACATCACCCCTCCTGCCAGCAGGAAATGGTGGGACCCAGGTGCATGGGCAAGGATGAGGAGCAGAGAGAGAAGCAAATGGCCTGTGGTTTCCAAGGGCTGCAGCTGCTTGCAGAGGCAGATGGCCTTTCACAGCCAAAACTGCAGAGGCAGTTAAAGCAGGACAGTGTCTGTCTAAACATCACCTCACCAAGCAGCAGCATGAAAAAGCCTCTTGTTCTTGTGCACCTATAGCAGGAGATACACTGTCTGCTATAAGGTGTTTTAAGCACCAAACATAGACACTCCTGATCACCCTCTCCCCATCAGTCTCTTCTATCAACTGCATTGACCCATAGTTCTCCAGATTTGGTCCTCTGGATTACACTGAAGTTACATGTCAAAGAAATCTCCAGTAGATGGTAACATTTCAAGCAGATGATAACACCCCTGAAATGTCCCCAGCCCTGGGGCAAGGGAGCAGTGAAGGCATGAAAAGGGCTTGCTTTCTGGCAGAACAGAACCCTAACAGCCCACCCCAGCTGCATCACACAGTGGTGGTTGCTCCTCTCTAGCCCCTGTTCCTTTCCAAATTGCAGTCTTCATCGGGAACAAAGAGGCAAACTCGGTGCTGCAGAGGCTAAGGCGAGCCAATTCAAACAGACTGGAAGAGGTTATCCCTGGGAACCTCGAGAGAGAATGCATAGAAGAGAAATGCAGCTTTGAAGAAGCCCGAGAAGTGTTTGAAAACACAGAGAAAACAGTGAGTATCGCTGCTCACCATGGGAACACATTGCTCCCCTCAGCATGCACCTCTACAAGCCTTCTGGGTGAGGAGGTGCAGAGGAGGAAGGAGTGGACAGCAAAGGGAAAGCCTGCAGGGTCAAGTGCAGGTTTTATTCTCGTTTGTGATCCATCAGCTGGGCAGGGGAACTGCATTAAGGTGTGTTGGTCACCACTGGAGTTATGGAGATGGTTGTTTATCCTGCAAGCTTTTTGCTTTAGCTCTGGAGCTGTCCCTGTACTACTTCAGTCAGGCAGTGCCCAGGAATTGGAAATCAAAGGAAACTTTTTTTCTTGTTCTTTTTTTCTTTCCCTTTGCAGATGGCGTTTTGGAATACATATGTTGGTAAGAGCTGCTTTCTTCATGTTCAAATGCATAATATTCATCTCTCCGTGCTCAGGTAGAGGACATTCATTGAAGCAAATGTATTCTAGCAGTCAGAAACTGTGTCATGATAGAGCTACTCAGAACCTAGCTAGTCACCCTACATCCTGCAGCCAACCAGCCTGGGCCTGACTCGTCTGCAAATTGCAAGGGAAAAAAAACCCAACACCAAAACAAAAAACCCAAACAAACAAACACGAAACAAAAGAAACAAACAAACAAAACCACCCCAAAAAAAAAGCACAAAACAAAACAACAGCAAAACAAAATCCACCCCAGTAATCACTTAACGTTTTCTTTGTCCAAGAGAAGTGTTTTTTTGGGGCAGACTTTAAAATCTCACAGAACAAAATCAGCTCACAGACACAACAGTGGATCCACTGCTGCTCCCAGGTCACGATCTGGGCTTCTAGTTTCAGCCATGGTATGGTGCAAAACAGGACAGCAATAATCAACACCCCCTCAGCAAACAGCACAGGCTCTCTTAACCAAGCAGAGGTCTCCAGATGAGGCATGGCCTATTGCAGGTGCAGTAGGGATCCCTGGAAATGCCATATTAAAGTGGAGCCTCAACATGATCAGAGCAAACAGCTATTTGCCATTCAGATCAGTTGCCCCAAACTCATGTCTTCACCATTTCCCCACCACCACCACCTATTTCCCCCCCGCCTTTCACTTTCCATCCCCAATAGCTCCTCAGTCCCTTACCAAAAAGATTTCAATGTTCACTTAAAACTATCTTAAACTAATTTTAAGGACATTTCAATAAATGAACTGCTTTGTAGACTGGCAAAGTGCCCAGAACATCACACTAAAAAGCCTTAAATAATTCAGATTATGCAATCCAGACTATAAAATAAAATAAAGAGTTGCATTTGCATTGCAGGACTATCCCTTGAAATACTGACAGATGAAACTTAATGTTGTTTTGTTGTTGTTTGTAGGGTTTTTTCCCTTGATACTGTGACCAATTAGCTCTTCAAAAATAATGAATGTTATATACTCCTCTGTCTGGATTCCAAAGTGCCTGGTTTACTGCTCAGCTTACCGGTTACTCTTCCCCACACACACACACACACCAGGGGAGCTGACCCCTTGCACAGCACCCAAGTGGTGCCAAGCCCCCATTGTCTCAACCAGGCAGCAACAACAACCACCATCCATACCTGATGGGCAAAACCCTGCCTTAGACCAAACAAATCCATTTTGTCCTTGCTTGCAATCTGCCTTTTGCATTGGAGTCCATTCCTGAGAGCCACATTCACTGAGATGACACAAAGGCACCAAGAGGTTTTCCTTCCTCCACGTCTTACCATTACCATTTCAAAGCACGCTGCCCTGGAATTTAGCATCACCAACTTCCTCTTCCAAAGCTCGGATCACTAATTTTGCAACCCTGGGTATTTTTATTAAGGCTTTAGCTTCCCAGATGTAGGCAGCTGTGAAAAGAAAAGCCCTAATGTGAAAAAGAAAAATCCAGACCAGTTGGAAGCAGCACAAGACTTAGAAAGAGCAATGACCAAGGTTCTCCATTCTAATACACAGAGAAGTCTTCACACCCAAGCAGACAGTGCTTAACCTTTCAGAAAACAAAGGCAGTAGTGTTAAAATAATTCAGATAAGCAAACCCTAACCACTCTAGAGGAAGCAAACCTTCTAACTTTGTCTAACTGTGCCAAGACATGAGGTCTTAAGAGGAGTTCTGCTGAAATGAGCAGAATTAACCCCCACAGGACAGGGAACTGAATTAGGGCTGTGGATGAAACACTGCTGCTGACATTACCTCAGTGATGAGGTTCTACGTGGCGCGCTTGGGTGCCAGGATCTGACTTACTTTCCACCACAAAAAAGGAAGGTGTGTTCAGTCTCTTGCTCATCTTTAACAGGAAGCTTGCACAGAGCAAGGCTCCAGTGCTTGATCAGCATTAGCCATGGTGGACTCTCATGTTTGCTAATTCTCCTGTCTTCTTTCCAAGATGGAGACCAATGTGACTCCAATCCATGCAAAAATGGAGCCATTTGCAAGGATGGAGTCAGTTCCTATGTGTGCTGGTGCCCAGCTGGGTATGAAGGCAGAAACTGTGAGATAGGTAGGTACTGGGGGCTCACTGTGTGTGGCTCTTCTGCTCTAGTTGAAATCCCATTGGGCTCCTCTCTACAAGGATGTTGAGATGTTGAAGCATGTTCAGAAAAACACAATGGGGCTGGTGAGAACACAATGAGGCTGGTCTTGAACACAAGTCTTATGAGGAGCTGCTCAAAGAGCTGAGGTTGCTCAGCCTAGAGAAGAAAAGCTTTAAGGGAGAATGCTTTGTTCTCTAAAAATACCTGAAAGGAGGTTGTAGCAAGGTGGGGCTTGGCCTCTTCTCCCAGTTAACAAGTGATAGGACAAGAGGAAATGGACTTAAGTTCCACCTAGGGAGGTGTAGCTTGGACATTAGGAAAAATTTCTTCACCAAAAGAGTTACTGGGTATTGGGACAGACTGCCCAGGGAGGTGGTGGAGTCATTGCCTCAGGAGGTGTTTAAAACACATCTGGATGAAGTGCTTAGGGACATGGTCTAAGAGTTGTGTACAGGGAGATGTTAGGTTATGGTTAGACTTGACGGTCTCAATGTCTTTTCCCACCAGCAGATTCTATGTTCTGGAGTATTGGGATTTTTTGACCCATTGGATCAAAGCGGGCACAGAGTTTCACACAACTAGAAGGCTGTCTTGGACGCATTTTTGCCTTGCTGTCAGGCACTGCATGCATGTGAGGGAGCTGGGATTGTTTAACCTGGAGAAGAGGAGGCTCAGGGGTGACCTCATTGCCCTCTACAACTACCTGAAAGGTGGTTGTAGCCAGGAAGGGGTTGGCCTCTTCTCCCAGGCAACCAGCACCAGAACAAGGGGACACAGTCTCAAGCTGCGCCAGGGGAGGTTTAGACTTGAGGTGAGGAGAAAGTTCTTCACCGAGCGAGTCATTCGGCATTGGAACGGGCTGCCCAGGGAGGTGGTTGAGTCATCGTCCCTGGAGGCGTTCACGAGGAGATTGGACATGGCACTTGGTGCCATGGTCTAGTCATGGGGTCTGTGTTGATAGGTTGGACTCGATGATCCTCGAGGTCCTTTCCAACCTAGGTTATACTGTGATACATGTGCAAGTTCAGCCTGCCACCAATGGCATTACAAAGGGACATGCTTGGGGATAACAGGAGCGGATGTCTCTTCCCTCTCCTGTCACTGGCAGAGCCCCAGCTCCAGCTTTGCCAAGTACCTTGTGCAGGGTTCAACAGAGACCCAGGCTCAAGGTCTTTTGTTCAGCACACTATGGCTGCCAGCACAAATGTTGACACAGAGACCTTCCTTTATCTCCCCAGCACAAGCCTTGCTGGGGCTACTCATCAATCAGGGATGACATGCTCATCACTGAAAGCAACAGGTTTCCACCAGTCCCAATCAGACCCCACCATGCTTACTCCTCCTCTCCATTTCTCACACCAGGCTGGGCAGCAGGTGCTGAGCAGGGCAGGATCGTCACAACCTCTGGCACTCAGCTGAACTCAGAATTATAATTACCACCAGCAACCTTGGCTCTGAAGGAAAACAAAAGGCAAATATTTTCCTGATGTGTTGAGGAGTTTATGGAAGCCAAGCAGCTGATAATTTAAGCAAGAAGGATACTCAGCTCTTATATTTATAATATAATCAGGGGCTGTGCGACTCGCATAATGTGCCAGACTCGCTGCACTCATAAAGGATTCTCTTTCTAGTTGTGCTTCTGCTCTGGCAAGAGAGGAGCGTACGCTGAAAAGAGCATTTCAAAGCTGCATCAGATTTAAATAGTCTCATTGCAGATTTCTGGTGGAAGGGAGACAGGAGGAAAAAATAGAGCTAGAAGGAAGGAGTGGAAAAAAAAAAAAAGAGAGCTCTGCAAAAATAGTAAATGATGGCATTAAAATGGCTACAGGAAGGGAGGTGTCCTTGAGGAAGTAGGAGTTCATCTGCTGCAAAAGCTATTTCAAAACTCACTGAGAATTAAAAAGGTGTCTGTGGTTTCCCCACCACCAAGAGGTGGTGTTCCCACCAGAGAGGAGCATGAGAAGACACACGCAAGTACTGGGCAGCTCGCCATGCCTCAGGGTGGGAGCCATGGCATCAAAGGCCATGCTGGAATGCATCTTCCACAGAATCACCAAGGTTGGAAGAGATCTCAAAGATCATCAAGTCCAACCTGTCACCACAGACCTCATGACTAAACCATAGCACCCAGTGCCACGTCCAATCCCCTCTCGAACACCTCCAGGGATGGGGACTCCACCATCTCCCTGGGCAGCACATTCCAAAGGCTAACAACTCTCTCAGTGTAGAACTTTCTCCTCACCTCCAGCCTAAACTTCCCCTGGTGCAGCTACAGACTGTGTCCTCTTGTTCTGATGCTGGTTGCCTGGGAGAAGAGACCAACCCCTCCTGGCTACAGCCATCCTTCGGGTAGTTGTAGACAGCAATAAGGTCTCCCCCAAGCCACCCCTTCACCAGGCTAAACGATCCCAGCTCCCTCAGCTTCTCCTTGTAGGGTTTGTGCTTGAGGCCTCTCCCCAGCCTTGTTGCCCTTCTCTAGACATGTTCAAGACTTGCAATGTCCTTCTTAAATTGAGGGGCCCAGAACTGGACACAGGACTCAAGGTGTGGCTTAACCAGTGCTGAGTACAGGGGCACAATGACTTCCCTTCTCCTGCTGGCCACACTATTCTTTATGCATACCAGGATGCCATTGGCCTTCTTGGCCACCTGGGCACACTGCTGGTTCATGTTCAGCCAGCTGTCAATCAGCACCCCCAGGTCCCTTTCTGTTTGGCAGCTCTCCAGCCCTCCACGCCAGGCTGCAGGGGTTGGTTGGGATGTCAGGAATAGCACATGGATCTGCTCTAGGTTTTAAATTTGGAGCCCAGGAATAATCCCAGGACAAAGGTTGAGGGCTTGCTCCCATCTGACACACGGTGTTCTCCGTTAGCATCCGCTCCGGATGGCTGTAAGCAAAGTAGGGGAGAAAAGCAAAGCAGCTGTGGGGAAACCACGTGGCTTGTAACCAAATATTTACAGGAGGCCTTTGTCGTCAGGCTGCCAAATTTCAGACAGCAGGCAGCTGCTGGAGGCAGGAGGCAATGCCAAGGCTCAGCAAAACCTCTCACAGGGCCACTGTTCAACCTGCCTTCTCAAAGAGGTACCCAGTCCTCCTTCAGTACAAGCAGAGATGCAATTTGGAAGGAAGACACTTCCATTGCAAACACGGATTCATTTTCCACAGTCTGGGACAACCAGAGGGGGTTATAGACTGAGACTAAAGGCCCAAGTCCCATCAAATCTCTGACCACAGAATCACACAATGTTAGTGGCTGGAAGAGACCTCGAAAGCTCATCCAGTCCAACCCCCCTGCCAGAGCAGGGTCACCTATACCAGATCACACAGGAACACATCCAGGTGGGTTTTGAATATCTCCAGAGAGCGAGACTCCACAACCCTCCTGGGCAGCCTGTGCCAGTGTTCTGTCAACCTCACAGTGAAAAAAAAATTCCTCATGTTCACATGGAACTTCCCATGCCTCAACTTCCACCCTCTGCCCCTTGTGCTGTCATTGGGCATCACCCAGCAGAGCCTGGCTCCATCCTCTGGGCACTCACCCTTTACATAGTTATAAACATTAATGAGGTCACCTCTTAGTCTCCTTTTCTCCAAACTAAAGAGCCCCAGCTCCTTCAGTGTCTTCTCAAAAGGAAGATATTCCACTCCCTTAATAATTTTTGTGGCTCTGTTCTGGACTCTTTCAAGCAGTTCCCTGTGGTTCTTCTTGAACTGAGGCACCCAGAACTGGACACAATACTCCAGATACATCCTCACTAGGGTGGAGTAAAGGGGGAGGAGAACCTCTCTCAACCTACTAACCACAGCCCTTCTAATACACCCCAGAAAAATACAATACCAGTTGTATTTCACAGGGTCATAGAACAACAGGTTGGAAGACACCTCAAGTGTCACCTGGCCCAACCTTTCTTTGGCATGGTCTAGAGAAGGTGGCCCAGCACCCTCTCCAGCTGAATCTTCAAAGTGTCCAGTGCTGGGGAAACTTCAAAATAAAAAAAGCTTTCACAGTTTCATTTTCATCTCTTTCAGACTTCACTTGTGCTGTTAAAAATGGAGGCTGCAAGCACTTCTGCAGGCATGACCCAGCGCAGAAAGTTGTGTGTTCCTGTGCTGATGGCTATAAACTTCATGAAGATGGAAAGTCCTGTGAACCTGCAGGTTAACTTTTAAAGTGGTTGTAATAGATTTGGGGGAAAGTTTCCAAGAACTTCTAACTTTAGGTACACAAATCTGCTAGAAATGCAATATCCTGTTGGAAGCCAGCCCTCGTTTTCCTGCTCAGCAAACGCAAAGAGCCTGACACTGAACTTTCCCAACAGCAGGTGTGGGGTCAGGCTTAAAGGGTGCTTAAATTGCTTCCTTCTTTTAGCCTTAGAGGGGTGGAAAAGGAAGGTGGTTGTCCAAAAATTGTGCACAATTGAAATGCTCATTTCTGATGGCTACTCACACAGGTGCCTGTCCCACTTGCAGCCATACTTCTAGATATAGATCAGCACTGAAGGCAGGAATGTGTTCAGCTACACCAGCACACACACTGGTGTCCCGCCAGCCAGAGCTCACTCCCATGTTATTCCAGCAGGAGCTACAGATCCTACATTCAAAATGCTGTCAGCTTTTTCAGAAAAAAAGACAGTCTTACTGTAATTCCTCCTGATTGTCTGTCTCATGGCTGACCACCACCCAGTGTTCTATCATTACCTGAGCTGCCCTCCCGACTGCATATATCTACACACAAAGATCCTCAACAGGAACTGGACTCTGTGCTTTAGCTGTGGTATATTGTGGGGTGCAGAGGAAATGCATTGCTGGAGGTTGCAACTTCCTGAGGGGCTAAAGAAAAGCTGGTTGTTGTTCTATTCCCCAACTTTCCCCCCCACCCAGGATATTATATCATGTCTCTAACTTCACTGACATTCAAGCCCAACCCTCTGCAACACAACAAGTTAACTGGGCATGAACATCCCAGAAGCACACCTGGTGCAGGAAACAGATGATTGAGGAGAGAAATATTTTGTCATCCAAGGTCAATTTAACATTTGATGCTGTCATATTTCTACCACCTAAGAATGACAAATTTGCACACCTAAGGTAGGATGCAGGCACTTGCACAGGTGAGTTAGTTTCAGATAGCTACAGCCAGCTACACACTTTGAGCTCCTGAAAGTGCTGACTTTCAGCAACCAGTGTAGGAACTATCTTAGGCTGGGAGTCCTTCTGGATCATTAAGAGCTCAGGCCTGTGTTGCTCAACTTGCTGTATCAGTTTCACTGGACCAGAAAGTTTTGTTGTTAGCAGTAAGATCATCTTTCTGGTTGGGTAATTGCCCTTCCTTCAAAACCTCAGCTTTTGTTAGCTCTGACACCTTCATTTCCTCCCTAGCCTAACCTTGTGGGTAGCACTTGCCATCACTCCAGACTTATTTAAGTCCTATTCCTAAAGCAGACAGTTTAAAACAAAATAGATAATCTCAGTAGGCCACACTTACATCTGACTTTACACTAATGTTTGTTTGCACAGTGCTGTCAAAAGCTTTTCAGATGAAAGACAATGCCTGATGCTATTTACTGTTTTGGCTGCCACTACCAGCAGGAATTGGGCACACGCTGCGTAGGAGAGAAATGGGAAGAGCTCGTCTGAAATGAGCCTACAGATGAGATCTTCATTAACAGAGGAAAATCTACAACTCTGGAAAGAGTTTATTAATGCCTTCCTCACCTTGGAGCCAAGCAGGATTATCTGTACAATTGGCAGATATTACTTCCTGCCCTCTCCCAGCAGGACTTTTATTGTGCTGGTGTTGCTGGCTGTAGAAATGTCAGCCAAGTGCCTGGCTGTGGTCCACAGCAAGCCTCCCAGCTATGCACCTCAACATCCTGCCGAGGACAGGCACAGCTGCACCCTCCTACCCAACATGTGCCCCCTTTCATCAGCTTCCCTCTTCAGGAAACTGTTCAGGTGGCATTTCTAGGGCCCAGAAACAGCTGATGCTTTTGCTGTTGTTACACGTCACCTGCACCACAGCTCAAAGGCAGAGGCGTGTTTGCACAGAGGACATGCAGGCAGGTCACAGCCTTGCATTTTCCATGCCCATCCCAAAATGGGGTGCTGAGATGAGGCAGCATTTGCCTACTTTCCTGCTCCTTCACTTGCTGTAGCCCTCAATGTGATGCACAGCCAGTCATAACTGTGACTGTTTCTCCCCCAGTACCATACCCCTGTGGGAAGATCACGGCTCCAGAGGCAAAGAGCAAGCTCACCCGAGCCATAAACACCTTTGAGAACTGGACCATCACCTTTGATGACGACAATGATGATGAAGATGTGGTGCTGGACAACATCACAGAAACCAGCACTGCTGCCCCCACAAAAATCATACCAATCATGAAGACAGGCACAAGAATTGTGGGTGGAACAGACAGCATGAGAGGCGAGGTGCCTTGGCAGGTACTGCCTGCTTCTGCAGGTCTCCTGTAACTCTATCTCTCCATTTCCTCCTAAACACAGGATCACCTTACTTCTACATACCCACCTGTGAGGTTAGTTTCATGACAGATCTCAAATCTAACAGGAACACAGCATGTGTCCAAAGAAGGGCCATGAGGATGATCGAAGGGTTGGAGCTCCTCTCCTACGAGGACAGAGAGAGAATTGGGGTTGTCCAGTCTGGAGAAGGCTCTGAGAAGACCTTATTGTGACCTTCCAGTATCTGAAGGGGGCTACAAGAAAGCTGGGGAGGGACTTTTTAGGGTGTCAGGTAATGACAGAATGAGGGGCAATGGAACAAAAATAGAAATGTGTAGATTCAGATTGGATGTTAGGAAGAAGTTCTTCCCTATGAGGGTGGACACTGGAAAAGGCTGCCCAGGGAGGTGATGGAAGCCTCATCCCTGGAGGTTTTTAAGGCCAGGCTGGATGTGTCTCTGAGCATCCTGCTCTAGTGTGGGGTATCCCTGCCCATGGCAGGGGGGTTGGAACTGGATGATCCTTGAGTTCCCTTCTAACCTTAAGAATTCTATAAATCTATGATTCTTTCTGTGAATGATTTTATGTCACAGCAACCAAACTTGCCTTTGCTGGGAGTCTACAATGGCAAAAAAAGTCACAAGTCAGAGTCATGGCACCTTTATCTGGTGGAGCGCAAAGGATCTAGTTTTGAGCTACAGCAATAGATTCCTCAATAGTCCTTGAATTTAGCAAGATGAAGCTGAAGCTTGAGGAAGGGGAGCTCTGCAAGGCACAGAATCACAGAATGGAAGGGACTGCCAGAGACCATTGAGTCCAACCACCCTGCCAGAGCAGGATCACTTAGGGTAGTCCACACAGGAATGCATTCAGGTGGGTTTTGAAAGTCTCCAGAGAAGGAGAGTCCACAACACCCCTGGGCAGCCTGTTCCAGTGATCTATCATCCTAACTGTAAAGAAGTTTCTCCTCATGTTGAGAGGAAACCTTCTATGCTCAATTTTGTATCCATTGTTCCTTGCCTTATAACTGTGCACCGCCAAAAAGAGATTGTCCCCCTCCACTTGACACCCACCCCTCAGATCCCCTCTCAGTCATCTCTTCTCAAGACCAAACAGCCCCAGATTTCTCAGTCTCTCTTCACAGGGGATGTGCTCAAGTCCCCTAATCATCCTTCCAGCTCTCTGTTGGATTCTCTCCAGCAGGTCCCTGTCTGTCTTGAACTGGGGAGCCCCAAACTGGACACAATAGTCCAGGTTTGGTCTCACCAGGGCAGAGTAGAGGGGGAAAAGAAACTCTCTAGATCTGCTGGACACACTTTTCTTGATGCACCCCAGGATACTATTGGCCCTCTTGGCCACAAGGGCACAGCACAGTTCATTTTTGACTCCATCATTTTCAAACAATCCATGGTAATTCATATCAACAAAAGATCTGTCCTTGTATGACACCTGCCAAATCCAGCTGCTCTTTCCTTATCCAACTTACAACATCCCAGTCATCTCCATCTCACCAAAACTGACAACACAGGTGAAGGGGGCAGAAGGGCTGCAAAAAAACCTCCTCCAACCCACTACTCTGCAAATAGCTTTAATTTGTTGTCCAAAGGGAAGTTAGGTCCTTCCCTGGATGTTTTTCAAAGTCATCTACTCTGGCTTCAGTGACCCCAGAAATTTCAGTGACTGAGAGTGAGGAATAATAAATTCAGATGAGTTTTGGGGAATGGCAAACCTTTTTCTGCTGCAAGCACTGGCAGAGACCAGCACTGGTGTTCTCAACAAGAAGTTGTCCACACAGGGACAGAAATGTCCATTCAGGCAAATCTGCTGATCCTCCAATTCTGCTGAAGGAGTGAAGGAGGAGCAGGGTGGATGAAGATAGAACAGAGGCAGGCATCTGCCCTCCATTTTAGGGTTTAAAAACCCAGAAAGATGATGGGGATATACGTGGCCACCAGAAGCAGTAGCAGCTGGTTTGTTGGTAGGTCATGTACTGTGTCTGAAAGGAAGAAGCTATCCCACTGCCCTAGCCATGCCAAGCATTCTGGTACAGCCTTTGGTGGGACAAATCATAGGTGATGGCAGCAACCATCATGCATTCACAGAGAGCCAAGAGGGGAATGGAGAAGTCAAATATGAGAAATCAGTAGCTCTAAAGTAAGTAAATTCACACACTACAAGCCCACCAAGTCTGACTAGTTAGCTCTGCCCATGCAGACCTTTACCTCACCAGGCAACCGTCTCCAGGAAGGTAGTTGAATCCCCATCCTTAGAGGTGTTTCAAAGACACAGAGATGTGGTGATGTGGTGCTGAGAGCCACAGTTTAGCACCAGATTCAGCAGAGTTAGAGAATGGTTGGACTTGATCACAAAGGTCTTTTCCAAATAAAATGATTCTATGATCTCTGGCAGCATTATGCATGTACAACCTAATCCCAGCCTGTCCTGTAGCCAGACAAACCTCCCTTGTCCCACTCTCCTCCTTCACCAATTTACAGACCCACAGACATGATTTCCTTCTGTTCCTGCAGGTTCATCTGGTGAATAGCAATGGTGTGGGCTTCTGTGGTGCATCCATCATCAACGAGAAATGGTTAGTGACAGCAGCCCACTGCCTGGAGCCAGGCGACGATGTCACTGCCGTGGCAGGTGAGCACCCTGGGTGGCATCAGGACAGCACAGGAAAGGGATGTGGGACAGGGCTTGCACTGGCCAGGCACAGACCCCATGGACCCACACCACCATCATGGCTAGCAACATGGCACAAGTTGGTTTGGGGCAGTTAAGGTCCCAGACAGCAGCATTTTT
The DNA here is from genome assembly GCF_026170545.1 of Melanerpes formicivorus. Classification (NCBI taxonomy): domain Eukaryota; kingdom Metazoa; phylum Chordata; class Aves; order Piciformes; family Picidae; genus Melanerpes; species Melanerpes formicivorus. The sequence continues at coordinate 1,943,799 of NW_027142374.1, forward strand.
GGCAGCCTACTCTGTCCAGATACCACCACCTCCAGCAGAAGCAGTGAGCTGGGTCTGGCCTTGGTCCAAAGCCACATTGCATATTGGTCCCAAAGCCACACAGAGCACAGGCAAGCTCACTGGGACCAGGTAGGATCCACAGCCATTTAAAAGCACATTTGGCATCAATTAAGATGCTGCTTCATGAGCTGGTGTGATGTTATTTCTATCTCTACTGGCCACACAGGACCTCACTAGGGATTTCTGATCTTCTTGGTGCTCACACTAAGTTTCCACACAACTCTCAGACAACAGATATTTGTAGGCAACCCAAGTAGCTCCTTGCAAGGAGAAGACAACTACTTTTGTTTCAAGCTTGTTTAGAAGGAAATAGAATTTATGGATTGAAGTAGAGGAAGCTGGCTGGCACAAGGGGAAGTGTGCTCTCCCAGATGGGTCTCCAGGGAGTTGGGCAGGAGCAGTGTGGCCAAACTGCCCAGCAAGTGATGCTGCTGCTTTACAAAACAAACGTATCTCTGCTTGACAAATGGTGTTTTCTCCTGGCTCTTGGTACCTGTCTGCTAGGCAGCCTGCTGGTAATTCAGCATGGGGCCTTGGCAAGAACTGTGAGGCCAGGTTTCACAGCTGGGGCAGAATCAGCTTCCCCAAATTAGTTGTTTCTCCATTTTTTGATTATCTGGTGTAGGAGTGGGACACTTACATGGTCAGTAACTGCTACAAGCAGTGCAGAGAGGAGGCATGGAGGAATGATATTCTCTGCTTAAACACTATGAAATGTGTCAGTGACCAAAACTACATCCTACATGAGCCTTAAAGAGCTGAGTTTATATCCACAGAAACAAGCTCATCAAGAGGGCTACAGCTGCATCTTTATCCTCCACATTAAAATGGCTGAGCTCCTGGGGCATGCCTGGCCAGACTCTGGAGACTGAGTGCCACGGGACTGGGCACCACCTGCTTGGTGCTGGCAGGATGAGCCTCACAGCTTGCACACAGCTTTTTTCCTATCCACTTTCAGGCAGTTTTGCTGGGAAGCCCAACAAAAAGCTCAGCACAAAGCTCAGCCTTACACCTGCTAACCTGGGAAAGTACAAAATACTCAGTGAAGAAACAGCTCCCCCCCCCCCCCCCCCCCCCGAAAAAAAACACATTTCCACCTGGACAGAGGTTTTGTGTTTGCTGCATCTGCATGCAAGCTGCCTCTTCTGCTCTCCTACATATCCCTCACCCCCTCTGCTTAGGATCTGCTGCCAGCCAAGTCCCCCTGAGCTCCCTTCACCCCACTCTGCAGCACTGCTGGATTTCCAGGGCAGGATTTTGGAGAGGCAGGAAGTCAAGGAAGCAAAACACGATTTTGCAGAGCTTCAGGGACTACTGAATTTGTGCCTGCGCCACGTACACTGCATGGGCAGTATCTGACTCCTTCACGTCCATTCATGCTAGACGTTCAGCTTTGCATATAGCATCCTGGGAGGCCCAAAAATCAATAGCAGGGGTAGAAGAAGCATTCCCCTCCCCTTCTTTGCCTCTCCACTTTCATCTCAGAAGCATGTTTTCTGGTGCCCAGCAATAATGAGCCCCCACAGCACAAGGAAAGCCTTCTGTAAGTCTCCCCCATATCAGTCTTGCATTTATACTGTGGAAACACAGCCTGGGAGGAAGCTGACATTCACACTGCTGCAACACACTCCCCCCTCCCCGTCCCGTCCCCCCCCTCAGAGAGCACATCAGCAGCACCAGCCACCAAGGCTGCCTTCAACAGCATTAGCGTGAACACTGAAAGCTGCCTCACCTCTTGTGCTGGGCTCCGTGCTGCTCCTCGCCGGCAGACGCAGCAGACACAGGACACTGCTGGGGCCAGGAGTGCTGCAGATATTGTTTAGAAGAGATGCTGTACTCTGGAGATCACAGCAAAGCAGGGAGAAATACTGCAGGAGGGGTTAAACGCACCCTGTGCCTCTTGAGTTGCAAGAAGGCGAGCGGGAAAAGTCATCCTGCTCAGGAGCCTTCAGTTCAGAGGCAGGAGAGGGGACGTGGCTGCAAACAGACCCGACACTACCCACTGACTGACCCAAGCCCACAGAAGGTTTTCCCTTCCCTCTACCTGTTACACAAGCCGGGAGGGGAGGTAACAGAACTCAATTACGAGAGCCTGGAGCTGCCCGCAGCAATTGCCAGCAGCTGAGCCTGGGGTGGGTGGAGGGACCCAGGGGCACCTGTGAGCATTAGGGAGGGGCTGGGGGGTGGGGGTGGGGGGTGGGTGGTATTTTGTAGCCTCTTGCACACCCTTCTGCTGTGTGGTTTTAGGAGAGCAAAGGTCAGGTGCCTTTTCACTAATACATGATTTAATCTAAAGAAATATTTTTGAATTCCAGAGGGTTTCCTCTCTTTGATGTATGGGCAACATCCCCTTACATCTCTCTGAGGGTGCTAAATCCCCAAACCAGCCACAGTCACAGAGTTACAGAATGGTGGATGTCAAAATGGAGCCCTGGAGATCACCTAGTCCAACTTTCCCCTGCTAAAGCAGGTTCTCCTTGAGCAGGTTGCACAGGATCTACACCTTGACATGTTTGGAATCTCTCCAGAGATGGAAACTCCACAACCTTTCTGGACAGCCTGCTCCAGGGCTCCAGCACCCTCACGGAAAAGTTGTTTTGTTTCGTGTTCAGGTGGAACATCTGTGTTCCAGTTTGTGCTCATTGCACCTTGCCCTGCCTCTGGGCACCACTGAAAATATTCTAGCTCCAGAACATTGCTACTAACCTTGGCCAAAGCACCTGGACCTTTGCCATTTGGTCAGGTAGTACGTGACCAGCGTCACAGTTGGAGTTCCAGGGTCTGTGGGCTGCAAGGACAGGGGAGGTGCTGCTGTGGGGGAGCCTCCACTGCCCTTTGACAAGGAGCAAGCAGCCGTTCTAGCCACCAGGCTTGGAGCAGCCCAAGGGCTGGGGCGTGCATGTCTCGTCTCTTTACAGCCTTCTGGCTGGGGTATCACCATTAGGTCTAGGTCACTGGTCTGGCCACGGAGCTCACGCCACGCTTGTCTCTGCAGGCGAGTACAACACTAACGAGGAGGACAATACGGAGCAGTGGCGGAAGGTGGTAAAAGTCCTTCCCCACCCCACGTACGATGCCAGGATCAACAAGCACCACAACGACATCGCCCTGCTGGAGCTGGACCGGCCGCTCAGATTCAACAGCTACGTGACTCCCATCTGCATCGGCAACCGGGAGTTCACCAACACGCTGCTGAAGCACGGCACGGGCACGGTCAGCGGCTGGGGCAGCACCCTCTTCCGCGGCCGCCCCGCCACCATCCTCCAGGTCCTCAAGGTGCCCTACGTGGACCGCCCCACCTGCCTCAAGAGCTCCTCCACCACCATCCTGCAGAACATGTTCTGTGCAGGCTTCGTGGATGGGGGCAGAGACACCTGCGGGGGGGACAGCGGAGGGCCATACACCAGCGAGATCGAGGGCACCTGGTTTCTCACGGGGATCACCAGCTGGGGCGAGGAATGTGCCAAGCCAGGTAAATATGGAGTCTACACCAGGGTCTCCAAGTACCTGAAATGGATACAGGAGATGACGAGGCTCACCTAAGCCGCAGGTGGTGCCAGCGCGCCGGGGGCTGGACTGATTAGCTCAAGAGATACCAGAGCAAGCAACTCGTTTTCCAGAAACAGTTGCATTTCAATAAGCATTTCTAAAGGAAATAATTTCTGTGTGTGGAAGGCAAAAGTTGAGAGAATGCAGGGGAAATGTGGCAACAAGGAAATAAAAAAAGCCCTTACAATTACCCATGTCTGCATTCCTCAAAACACCAACACTGTCTCAGCCCCCAAATCTTTAACCCAGAGGCTGCAGTGGATGGGGGGGCCATGGCTCACACATGTCCCAGGGCCAGAATGCCATGGGCATTGCCCACAGCTGCCATATGGCACCGTGGGCAAGGGGGGAACCCAGCAGGCACTGGGTGCTTTGGGAATCAGTATCCAGCAACATCTCTGTAGCAAGAGCACAGGAGGGAGGTGAGCAGGCAAAACACTGCACCCACTGCACTCTCAAGCTAGATGTTTTCATGTGAAACAGGCTGAGCTGGATCATCACAGGATCACAGGATGTTAGGAGTTGGAAGGACCCTCCAAAGATCATGGAGTCCGACCCCCCTGCCAGAACAGGACCTAGTGCTGGTTGCACAGGAATGCACCCAGATGGGTCTTGAAAGTCTTCAGAAAAGGAGACTCCACAACCTCTCTGGGCAGCCTGTTCCAGTGCTCTGTAACCCTCACAGTGAAGAAGCTCCTCCTCATGTTGAGGTGGAACCTCCTGTGCTGTAGTTTGTACTCCTTGTCCTATCACAGGGTGCAACTGAGAAGAGCCTACACCTAATCATGGCTCATTGATTCCCATTTGAGGCTGAGGGGAGACCTGCTTGCTAGCTACCTTAAAGGAGGTTGGAGTGAGATGGGGGTTGGTCTCTTCTGCCTAGTAACAAGTGGTAGAACAAGAGGAAATGGCCTCAAGTTGCACCAGGGGAGGTTTAGGTGGGATATTAGGAAAAATTTCTTCACTGCAAGAGTGGTCAGGTATTGGAACAGGGTGCCTGGGGAGGTGGTGGAGTCAACATCCCTGGAGGAGTTCAAAAAGCATGTAGACATGGCTCCTCAGAATACGGCTTAATGGGTATGATGGTGTTGGGTTGACAGATGGACTTGATGATCTGAGGTCTTTTCCAGCCTTAATGATACTATGGACAGCAAGAAATGCTTCTCCTACTTCAGGACAGTGTAAAATTGAGTGTAAAACTGGCTGTATAAATGACCTAAAATCTGAAAAAACCTCAGGGGCAGGCTCTGTGCTTTCTGTGGAGCCTTGTTAGGATTATCAAGACAGCTGCTTAGTGCTCATCAGCTGTCCTGGTCTCCATATTCACCATGTCAGAGACTGCAGGCATGGCTGCTACTGGTGGTGATGGAGACAGAGCATCACCCTCCCCAGATCAGCATGTGGGATGTCCCTGAACACAGGTAGTGTCTGGCGTGAGCCAGTGGTAGAAACCTTGATGGGAGGTGCATGACCCAGGCACTACTGGCATTGAGGCACAGGGAAGGGCAGGTGACATCCCAAGGGAAGCTATTCTGGGCAGAACTCCTCTGCCAGGCTGCCTCCAGAGACTTATTTCAGTTCCCAGCTCCAAGGGAAGGGAATAGTTGCAGAGGAAGTTCACCAGCCAGTGCTGGCTGCTCTTGGCACAAATCTCCAGGAAAGGTCCCAGGGAAATGGTGTGCCCTTTGAGAGCTGCATCCCATGATGCTGGGCATGGGCAGCTCCTGCAGAGGCTTTGCCATGCTGCCCGCACCACACACAGGTCCAGGACCAGTCCCCAGAGGCAAAGCCCTGGCCAGTGCCAGGGATCTCCTCCCTCCTGCCTGGTGACCTGCGTCCCCAAACCCACCTCTCCTCCCGCACAACCTGGAAAAGTGTTGTGGAGAGCCTGCATAGCCCTTGTGCATCCACCCATGAGCATGCTCCCTGGGCCCCAACCCAGAGGTTCCTCCTTGGCAGCACAGTGCTGGGATGCAGAGAAGGTAGCAATGGAGACACCCTGAGCCAGGACAGGATCTCCACAGCTGCTGTTTCAGACACCAGTATGAGTGCTAAGGTGCCTATCCCACTTTCACATCCAGCAAGAAGCTATTTAAATCACCTGCATCATCATCATCATGATGATGCATGTCAGAAGGTCATATTTGTTCCAAAGAAATTCAATAAAACCAACAGTGTGAGGATGACAACTCTTTGTCCTCCAGAGTGCCAGCAGAAGTACCTTTGGACAGAACTGCAGATTCCTGTATGAATTTATTTAACAAGTTTTTAATTCTTAAATATAGATTTAACACAGGGCTTGGGTTGGGTTTGTTTTGGGGTTGTGGTTTTTTTTTTACAGGTACATATACAATATAGTTCATTTAAACTTGCAGTCAGAGAAAAACCCTTTATACATGTACATGAAGAGCCTAAGTTCAACAGCATACTGAAGGTTAACACCCCAGGTCGTGTGCAAAGTTTCCCACGTTTAAAAACCTCAGACTGTACATTCAGCTTCGCAGGACTTTACCAACCTCATAAGTTAACAAAAGCTTAGATTTAAAACTATGGGAGACAAAACAATTGTTTATTTTTAAAAAAACCAAACAAACAAACAAAAACAAGAGGAAAGATTAAACCCATGTAATATGCAATGTGTGCTGAGACAAGTATATACAGCTGGTACCTCAAAAGGCGTACCCTTCCCACAAGAATCGTTACCACTTATAAACAGTAACTCAAGAGACTCCTAATTCTCCCCTTCCATCCCCCTCCCCCCCCCCCCCCCCAGCAAGTGCATTGTGACCAGTTTAAAAGTAGACAGAAATAACCTTCAGTGACTTAAAAACCTCTCTGCTGTGATTGCCAGGTAGCTGGGATCTTGCAGCATTGCTCAGCTGGTCAGGTTTTTGAGGGGTTATCTGCAATACCGGCCACTCGAACTGGAGAAACGTCCAGCGGCGTGGTGGGGAAGCCCCCAGGCAACCACAGCCAGCACCAAGTCTGACAAAAAACAGTCACCAAAAAAAACACAACCCCACCCCAGTATGTTTTAACTTAACAGCTTGGTACTGTGTCTAAGAATCTGTGTTTCACAAATGAAGGTCCCCCTTTAGTCCATGGTACAAAAGGTTCCACTGTGATGGGACGGAGCAACTCCACTACCGCATGCATACTAACAAACCCTGCTCTCACCACAGTCAGGTGCTCTTTGCACACATCTGCTTAAAAGTCAAACCACCTGTGCCTACATGCTACAAAAGCAAAACTAGACAGAGAAACATAAAAATCAAACAATGAGTCTCCAATAGTCCCCTTCTTCTTCTGTCTCAAAAAAAATGCAAGAGATGCATTATTAAAGATGCTGAAAAGTACAGTCCTAAGCCACAAGAACATCCTTAGTGCAAACATGGACATTTCATTGGGATTTATGGCACGTGTTCCAAAAAGTACATACATTTAATGTAAACTTCAACACTTGCTAGATACAGGTTTCAGCTTTGGGTCGCTTTGGGACCCCTAAGTGATTGGTGACAACCCTGAGTTGTCAGTTTGATCTGATCCAAGCCTCACCGCAGTCCAGCGGGCACCGACCACAGTGGGCTGGAGTCAGACCCGAAGTGCAAAGAGAGGATCTTTAGTGTTATTGCATCGTCACACGTGAGTCAGCCAGATGATGCTCTTACAGAACATTACATTCACATAGCTGAAGGAGATACTTAAGAAAAACCCATTCATAAAAATCAATCAAGCAGGACATACAGCTCCTTTGTTTGGTTTTTGGTTGTTTGGGGTGTCGGTTGCTTGTGTTGGGGGTTTGGTTGTGGTTTTTTGGTTGGGTTTTTTTTGGTTGGTTGGTTGGTTTTTTTTTTTGGTTTACCAAAACTCAGCTCTTTTATTTGCAACTTCAAGAGCTGTCAGCTAATAAGTAGGTAAAGCCTTCAACCTGCAGAGGAAAATTTCAAGCATCTAAACAAAGTGTTCAGGAAACTGTAGTGTACTTCTCTGATGAAAACGTGATGGATGTCATGGAAAAAACAGCAGGTAAAAATAATAACAAAATACTGTACTTTTCCAGAGCAAATAAAACCCCAAACCAACAGAAAGAGCAGAGAATGGCTTCCTTTATGGCTATGAGAAGCTGCTCAGGACCCCGGTCCCGTTCAGTGCAGATGAAGCTGTGGAGGTCTGTGAATGTGATGAATAGGTACAGGACAACTCCAACTATTGTGCTATTTCTCTGTAACACTTAGTTGAAAGCTTCCAATGAGCATCGAAAATAGGATGCTACCAGTTCACCCTTAAGTCAAGGGGAACTGAACTTTCTCGTGTTACACAGGGCAGCATCTATAAAGTAATGAAGAATGATGTTAATATTAAAGCATCTTGTTCCCAGAAAGACATTGTTCCCTGTAATCATGTAACATTTGTATAACATAAAGAAGAAAAGAAGTGCACTCCCATGGTTCTCCCTAAAAGCTGAACTCCCATTAGCTTCAGAGAGAGCCTTGTCTAAGGCAGCACCGTTTCCATCACCTATCAATTGATTATCACATCAGGGCCAGCTGGTATCTTCCCTAGGCTCCTTATTTTGCTCAAAATGGTTTGCTACATCATTACAAAACAGCTCTATTGTGAAGCTGGCTGGCATTGTGGGTTGTACAAGGAGACCCTGCTTTGTTTGAAAGGCCAAAAGGAAATCAGCATTACCTCCAATGCACCCTGAATAAATACAAAAGCCTGTGGCTGCAATCATTAAAGTGCATTAAAGTAACAGTGCAAACAGCTTTGCTGCAGCTGCAGAACTACAAGTGGCATCTGAACAGAATGTGGACAAAACTTGCACATTTCAGCTAACATGCTCATGCCAGGCTGCAAGAGCTCAGCCACACACAACACTCTTACCAGGCAGATTCAAACCACGTGGCCTCAGAAGCCACAGAAAGGGTTGTCTCAAGCTCACCATAATCAAGAGGACAATCCCCACTGCCCTGGCCAGCAGGACCAGGGGACAGGAGAGCTTGGTCTTTTGGGCACTATCAGCGGGGGAAACTTTTCATCTGCTTTGCTGCATGGGGAGCACAGACAGGGGATCCCCTTAAGGCTTGGAAGAGACAACTTGGCAATTGAGGTGTTAAAATGAACTAGGATAAGGTCTGGTATGTGAAATAGGAGCCTGTGGCATACTGAACCCAAGTGGCTGCACGTATTTGTGCCAGGACAGAGCATTCTTCCACACCTGCTCTGAACTCTCCTCACCTTTGGGCTCAAGGCAGATTTTGCCATGTAAGTTTTTTTAGCTGTTTAACAGAACTTGGAAGTTGTAGCAATATTTCTTTGCTATCAAGTGAAGGCATTTATCATTGCCTCCATTTGAATCCTTTTTTTTCCTGTTGTTCAGGCTCCTCCATTTCATGTTCTTTCTAAAATTAATCAGCATCATGCAACCTTCACACAGAGAATGGAAACTGGACACTTTGCCCTTCTCTCTGCCCAGCTTTTAAAGGTCAGGTGCAAAAAGCTGAAAAGGCTTTGACCTGATGTGAAAATTAAGGGAGCAAACAACGTTTCCTTGTGTTTGCCATCTCTTTAGTGCTGCTGAGACCAAAGGAAGAGCAGGGACAAAGCTCAGCCTTGATGAGAGGGGAGGCTGTGGGACACGAGCACTCTGTCACTGGAGAGAAAAGGAGTCACACATCTGCTTTGGGTTACGGCAAGGACCTCACTTCTGCCGTCCCCACTCTCTGTCTGCCATGAAGTGGGTGCTGCAGGGCAGCCAACAGGCCAGACACCTTTTCCTTCACTGACACAGGTGCTGTCAAGTGCTGTAAATCATGGTCTTTGGCATGGTAGCAACCAGAGGGGCTTGCAGACATGGTTTTTATTTTCCCTTCTGCTCAACTGTGGAAGAGGAGTTGGGATTGTAACCCTGCAGCCCTCACCTTCATGGAGATGTGTGTCTTGCACTAAGGCAATGAAGACATAATCTTGCTTCTCCTTGGTAATGACAGAGAAGTCAAGTCGTTTGACCAGGCAATGCCTGGCCACTCGAGCCAGGCAGCTTAAACACATGGCTACATCTCAGGAGTAGCTATTTTCTGCCTATTGCTTTTTCTGAGCAGAGTTCTCTCCAAACCTTTTCCATTTGTGAGATCTCTCTGTTATCACCTGCAATATGAAGCTATTTCTAAGGGATACATATTAAAAAAAACCTAAATCCACCATGGATATTATCTATTCAGAAGAAAGCAGCAAGGACTAATCTCCACAATTGCAGCTAGAGGCAGGCCTGAAGGAAAAATGGTTTTCAAAATGACCTCAAGCCAGCCATCTTCCTCCCAAAAGGCCTTCTGGGCTTATATCCAGGCCAAGATTCACAAAAAGTTTAATAAGGCTTCTTTCCCCACACCTCTGCACAAGGTGATTGGACCAAAATACTTGTTTTATCAACAGCTACATGGTATGGCCAATAGTAACCACTCATCTGAAAAGAAAACTACCTCTGCAGCCATGTGAGGGAAGGAAGAAAAACCATCTGCAGATTCATTTAGGTGTTGCAAGCTCAGCTTTGCATGTGGGGCTGTCCCCTTGGCAGGCTGGTTCAGGAGAACAGCAGGTCTGCAAAGCTACAGTGGTCAAAGAGGGGGGCACTGACTGAAAACACATCTGATACCTTCAGTTGGGCAGCAAAAAGTTCCCTATAACTCCATTATGATCTGTACTGGCTCAGCACTGGAATTACTAGCAGGAGGACAGAGGAACAGCTTTTAAGGGAGTAAGTATCAGCCATCCTGTGGTGGGAGGCTTTCTTTATGGCCACAGTGTAAATCTAAGCAAAAAAATACTGAGGCAAGGGAACCATTTAATCTGTCAGCTAAAGGCTTGGCACTGAAAAAAAATGCCAGAATTCCGGATAGGAAATTCTCTGACTGGAGATAGAGCAGGAGATGAGTAATAATGGAGACACTACTCCTTGCAAAGGACTAAGACTGCCTCTGTTCCAGCCCTGACGTGACTCCAGCACACTCTAGCTCTTGGGGACCCCAGAATATGTTAGTCAAGTTTAGCCTGGTTGCATGCCAAAGAGCATTTCAGCACAAGCATCAAACAGTGCATGAGGGTTACAGTGCTTGCTCTTGCCCCTGCTTTGCTCTGTGAGCTTGGCTGCCCAGTTCTCCCACTGCTATACTGGAGCAAGAGCTCCATCTTCTGAAGAAGTAGAAAACAGAGCCCAATCCAGCCCACATCCCGGAGCAGTTGGTGCTATCAAGTCACCCCTGCTGTAAAATGATTAGTTCACAGAGGAAATGGACTTGCTGAAGGCAAAGGTGTGCTGGAAGATCAGTTTTCAGAGTGCAAGTACATTATGGTTACAAGGACACATCACTGAAAAGCTCTAGGAATAGCTCTTGGAAAGAGCAGGAAAACATCCTACATCATCCTACAACATTGCCTGGAGTGCATGTAAAATTAGAACCGTGCCTAGAGACTGTAAAACATCATCAGCCACAGCAACAGAGAACAGAGGTAACCTTAGGGGAAACAGAGCTCAGTGCTGTGACTAGACCCTGGCAACACGACTCAGAAGCATCTGGGCAGCGGTTTGAGACTTGGAGGAGGATCTTTCTGTTTTTCATCTTGTGAAATGTTCCTTAGTTTGTAATCAGCAGCTCTGTGAACCAGCCTGGAGCTGTGAATCTTCAGGCTATGGGGGTTATGCCCACTGACAAAGCAAACTGGTGCTCCAAGTTTGCCAACACCCTAGTTACAGGATGCATTTATGGCTGGATAAACCTCCTGCACAGGTTGTGGTCCAGGACCTTGTGAGATGTGACAACCAGACTCCTCAAAAAAATAATCTGTAGTGCTCCAGGGTGGCCTCACACCAAAGGGAATCCTCTCAGCTGTGCTCTGCCAGCTCACTAGAAGCTGTCCCTTATTTCACCTCCAGTCTGTGAAATTTGACTGCCCTGCAGCAAAGGAGATCAAAAGCCACCTTCCTCTTTGGGAAGGATTTTGCTGAAATATACTGCAAAACCATCAAGACCTAACTGGAATTTTCAGCTTTTCAGAAGGCTTCCTTCTTCCTGTTTAGCAAAATACTGGATTTTGATCAAAAAAAAAAACCCAACCCCCCCCAAAAAGTATTTAAGAAAAGATCTACTTGCAAAATTTGTTTCCCATGGCCATAACTGATGGATTCTATTTTCTTTTCCTTCACTTTCTTTCTTTTCCTTCACTTTCTTTCTTTTCCTTCACTTTCTCTTCCTTTTCATTTTACTTTATTTATTTTATTATGAGTTAAATCCAGGTGGGTTTCCTGGTTCCCATCACAAACCCTGGTCTCCCCATTTCCAGTGGACAGCATGGTGATGAGGCAATACATGGAGCAGTGATGCTGTGTACATGGCAAGGATGACAGGCTGCTCTTAAGGCATTTTCTTGTGTCATCTGTTATGCTTACCCTGTCTGTTTCTACCTACATTCACAGCTAGAAAATGAGAAGAATTCTTTTGGAGACCAGAAGACTTCTGCTGAAACTTGCTAACCTGTTGCTAAACTTTATTCTACTGATGGCTTAACAAGCAGGCAGCAATGAGGGCAAGGGGGAGGCTGCAGAGATGAAGCATCACCTTGAGGGTGCTGGGGGTCAGCCCACAGCGGCGTTTGCAGCAGGAGGAGGTTTTGCCTAGGGTACCTCCTGTTCCCACAGGGGTTGAGCTACAGCAGCAAAACAGTCATGGGAATCCCTGGTCAGACTCCATCTCTTCTCCTCAATCTCCCACCCAGTGCTCTTGCAAACAAACCCCTAAAATGTAAAACTCTATGCTATTAAAAGCTTGGGCTTAATTTACTAGTGCCTAAAGTCGCAGAAACCTCTTAAGGTTAATACCTTCTGCTGGTTAACCTGCAGAACAAGCTTAATTGACTACTTTGGCAGGCTTTTTGGAGCAGCTGCTTTCTCTTTTATTTTTTTTTTCCTGGAGAGGCTACAGGCAGGCAAGATTTGGTGCATCAAGTGTAATGCAAATGGCTTAAAAGACCTGCTTGGAGTTATGAACTATTTCTGCTAGGCGTGCTATATGATACCTGCAACTTTGGCATTCCGAAATCTGCAGTCACCCACTACGATCTGCAGACTGTGGACAGGGATCCAGCCTTCTTTTCTTCTGTTTAGGTTTTTCACCAACCTTTGAATGACAACAGCATTAGGAAAAGAAACAAACCAACCCAGGAGCACTTTGATGCGGGCACGTTCTACGCAGCTGGCAGAGCAACCAAGAGTTTGTGCAGACCAGGGAAGAGTTTTAACAGGAGCTGGGCATGCATTTAAAGTGTTCTTCCCATCTATATTTAGGAACCTGATTAAAAAGTCTGCAGGGGGAATGCAGTTGCCTTAGGCCCCTCTTCAGTCAGTGGAGAGGAACAGTACTCTCCAGAGCATATATTACCTTGCCTGAGAGCTCCAGAGATGCTAGATTTCCTTCACTGAATACTGATGGAGCCAAGAGCCATTACTTTCCTCACTTTTCTGCTATTGAGCTAGATTGATAGGATTAATTTAGGCAAGGTACTATAAGTAAATTTCAGCCAAGATTTAGGCAGCTGGAAATACTCCTGCTCAGAAAATGCTCATTCACAGGGTGAAATTTGGGCTAACAAATATCTTTGGTGTGAGAAATCTTTGCCTGCCATTGGCCAAAACCACCAGGAGAGGAGGTAAGCATCCAGCAGAACTCAGATTGTTGCTGTTGATGTACATCTTGCTTTGGCTATTTGCAAAATGCAGTTGGACTAGACCATCATTGTCCTTTCCAACTGAAATATTATAGCCTAGTCTATGCTACACTAGCCTATTTTCTCTTTAAAGGGCAAGGGCTGTAGAGTCAGCCAGGAATCCTCCATGGGACACTTGTGTCTGTGCATTTATGGGCTAGTGCCTGCACAACTCTGACTCAGGCTCCTGCTAAAATCACCCCTCCCACACTCTGAACAAGGCATTAGTGAGCTGCACTCTCTCCTGCTGAGATTCTGAGCTGCCTGAGGAGAGCTAGTCAGAAATTATCCTGGACAGAAAAGACAGTCAAGAAAGCTCAGCCACATTGCTGAAAAAAATCAGAAGAGGGCATGCTGCCCTCTGGGACAAGGAGACTAATGGCTCCACAGGTAGGAGGCTGAGTATAGTGATTTTTTTCAGGCAATGCTCCCAACCATATGGAAAGAACCAGCTTTGAAGTCTAGTGCTGCAAGCCACAGCTTTAAATACAACAGAAAGATGAGATGGTCCACAGCCATTAACCAGGTATCTCTCACACAGCTGCTTGAGGGCGGAAAATGTCTTGCAGTGACTCAGTATTGCTATTAGTAAGCCCAGAGTAACAAAGCCAACAGCTGAGCAGGGGTGGGCAAAAAGCTCTCACTTGAAGCATCATCTGACATGGGAAGACTGTGGCAAGGGGGACTGTGAAGATGTTGGTAAAGCACAGCTTGCCCAGACTCCCATGGCAAGGGAAGTCCTGATGTGTTTTTCCAGGCCAAGCCAGCGTGTCTTGCCAAGGGGATAAATTCTCCAGCTTTCTGGAATAGTCTAAAACTTCATCAGAAGTCACAATGAGCGTATCACCAAGCAAGCAAGGTTGCACAGGACTGCTCTGCAGGCTCTTAGAGATAAGGCAAAAAGTAATCCTAAAATACCTACCACTGTCCCTCACCATCTTCATGCAAAAGTTGAATTTCATCCCCGTTTTTCACCAGCAGGTCCTCTGATCCTCTCCTCTTGCAGTCTGCAAGGGCTTTGTATTTTCCTGGAGACTGTGATAAGAAGCGGGGGGGGGGGGGGAAGAGAGGGAAAGAAATCATCTTACTTAGCTGCATTTCATATCACATATTCATAACACAGAGCTGTTGTTTCTGACTGCCACAGGAAACGTGACAGAGCCCTGTCAGCTACCTTAATTAAAGTCATTTCAAAGAAACTGAGGCTTGAGATGTCTCCCTGTGGTGGGTTAAAATTTCCCCTCCCCCAACATTAACATTAACTTTGCCAGCCCAGCCCAGCTGGAAGCAAATGAAAGCTCCATTTACAAGCAAAACTACAGTCTACAATAGAATGCAACAAATATGTACAAAATATACAGCACTGACAATACTGACAGGGATTTACAGCTAACAAACAGCACAAGATCCCCTGTGGTCAAAGACCAGGGGAAGCTACTAGCTTCTCCTTTTCTGCCCCCCTACCCTCCTGTGCAAAAGAAGGGAGAAAGGAGCAGAGGAATGTTAACACCAAAACAATGCAGCCAAGGTCAAGCAGAAGAGAGTTAGTATCTCTCTAGAGCAAAGAAGCAGGAAGAGATTGTTTCGGTACAACTAGCTTAAGTTCCTTATCTCTCCAATGGGATTATTTAGCATTATCTTTGTTTTCCTTTTTTCACACCCAATAGTGATTTATTTACATTTTACTACTTTCCTGCTCAAGATCTGTGTGAAAAAATTTAAAGGCACAGCCTAAAACTACCACACTCCTCAGTGCCCAAACTGAGATATGGAAAACCTGAGAGACATAGAACCATACAATCAGTAACGTTGGAAAAGACCTCAGAGATCATCCAGTCCAACCTGTAGTTGTAGAGAGCAATAAGGTCTCCCCTGAGCCTCCTCTTCTCCAGGCTAAACATTCCCAGCTCCCTCAGCCTCTCCTCATAGGGCTTGTGCTCAAGGCCTCCCCCCAGCCTCTTTGCCCTTCTCTGGACACATTAAAGTGTCTCAATATCCTTCTTATATTGAGGGGCCCAGAACTGGACACAGGAATCAAGGTGTACCCTAACCAGTGTTGAGTACAGGGGCAGAATGACCTCCCTGCTCCTGCTGGCCACACTATTCTTTATGCATACCAGGATGCCATTGGCCTTCTTGGCCACCTGGGCACACAGCTAGCTCATGTTCAGCCAGCTGTCAATCAGCACCCCCAGGTCCCTTTCTCCCTGGCTGCTCTCCAGCCACTCTGTCCCCAGCCTGTAGCACTGCATGGGGTTGTTGTGGCCAAAGTGCAGCACCCAGCACTTGGATTTGTTGAATGCCATCATGTTGGACTCTGCCCATCTGTCCAGCCTGTTGAGGTCCCTCTGGAGAGCCCTTCAACCCTCTAACAGATCAACACCTGCTCCCAACTTGGTGTCATCAGCAAATTTACTGATGACTGACTCAATCCCCTCATCCAGATCATCAATAAAGATATTGAACAGGATGGGGCTCAGAACTGATCCCCGGGGGACATCACTAGCAACTGGCCTCCAGCTGGATGTGGCACTATTCACATGGACAAGATACATCCATTATCCAGTGAAGCAAAAAAAACAACAACCCAACCAAAAAACAACCACCAAAACCAATCTTAAGATGATGGAGAAGAGCAGCACCCAGAGCTTTGGGTGCTGTACTAACCAGCTGGTTCCCATCCTCCTCCTCGGTGTCCGAGCAGTTGGAGAGGTACTGGTTACCTGACCACTCCTCCAGCCCCTCGCAGATTTCCAGGGACTGTGACATTCCTGGCCAGCCTGCAAGACAGCATGAAGCTCAGGTTGGGGGTACCCCAGCAACCCATAGTGTGCCCTGAAGGAAGGGGAAGGATTCATACTTCTGTGGGGCTTGTTCTGGGGTGACACGAGCCCACTGTCCAGCATCACCGGGCTGGTGCGCTCCGAGTCATTCTCCTCTGAGCTGATGGAGGCTCTCTGCTGCTTTCTGAATGGTGGAACAAAAAGGAAATCAGTCTCAATTTTACTTTAGGAATAAACATGAATTCCAGGGGGGTTGTAAAGCAAGGCCAGAAATAATAATGGTACTTTTTAATATGTGCTTCTATAAGGGTTAAAGACTTCAGGGCTTGGATTTAGTTTTTTGGGAGGGGAAAATAAAATTGCTGCAGCATCTTTCCCTGAATTTCAACACCAGCTTTGATCTTTGGCTCCACTTGCAGAGGAGCTGCAGCTCAAGCTGAGCCGCCAGGGGAGCACTCAAGGGTGCCCCTGACAGCTCGTGTCCCCAGACCAGTGCCACCAAAGGATGAGCAGCAGCACATCCCTCCTGTCCTGCCCAAAGGTCTCAGACAAAAATGGGGTGGGGGAACATAGCACGGAGCCAGGAGATGGCCAGAAAGCACTTGGGTGCCTAATGACTGGGGGGTAGCAGAGAGAGCCCCCAGTCCAGCTCCTGAGACTCACCCATCACTCAGCTGGGATGAGAGGGGGAGCTGGTCCACGCACAAGCTGGGCTGCTGCTTCTCCACTGTGGGGAGGACAAACACCAGAAGAAAAAACAAATCCCGTTTTTTTAGTTGGTAATTGTCAGGCTTGAAGCATTACCTTAAAAGTTAGATCTTTTGTACAACCCTCATGCTTTCTGTTTAGAGAAAAACAGACCTAGAGACTCTTGGCAAAATACAGACTTAGTTATGATGAAGGTGGCCTGGTAGCACAAATCCAATAGTGAGCGTGCCACTGTAGACTCTAATATGCTTTAAACTACACATCTGTTATGTATCTGGTTGAATTAAGCCCCTGATAATGAATGTGAAATAATCCCCAAGATAATGACAACAAAAAGGTACTTCTGTAATTCATTTTCACATCTGCACCTGGCCTTTGCTGCTCCAAGTTCTGTTATTTCCCTGCAATTTAAGACCTCTCTCCAGTATGTTGCTACCAGGCGGCTTCTGAAAATCAATTCTCTGCTGAGAATTAGTGGATTTGGAGATTAGCAATGTGAAAATAGGAAAGGTTCTGCTGCAGAGTGAATGCCACAGAGAAATCGGTCCAAATGTACCTTTTATGAGCTCCTGCTGCTTGAACAGAATTTTTCTTATTTCATTCAGCCATGCCATCTTCAGATCTACTGTTTGAGCCTGGAAGAAGGGGGAAAAAAAGTGTCTGAATTTTGAATTAAGAATCTTCCATTACACTGTATGAATAAAATCTTACTTTAGCATGCTGCAATTATCTGAAACACCCTTTTACCCAAAGCCCCCACTACATTTTAAACATTCGTGACCTTTTCAAATTGATGATCCCCAGAACACCCAGGCAAAAGCCACTGGAAACTGTGGAGCCACCACTACAACACAGGGAGTGCAGGCAAAAGCACAAATGTGCAGGATACTGACCCCCTTCACAAAATACCTAAAGGGCCAAATTTGTCTTTTGAATCAGAATCAATAAGGTTGGAAAAGACCTCAGAGATCATCAAGTCCAACCTGTCACCCAACACCTCATGACTACTAAACCATGGCACCAAGTGCCACATCCAATCCCCTCTTGAACACCTCCAGGGATGGTGACTCCACCACCTCCCTGGGCAGCACATTCCAATGGCAAATTACTCTTTCTGGGAAGAACTTTCTCCTCACCTCCAGCCTAAGTTTCCCCTGGCACAGCTTGAGACTCTGTCCTCTTGTTCTGGTGCTGCTTGCCGGGAGAAGAGACCAACTCCCATCCGCCTACAACCTCCTTTAAGGTAGTTGTAGAGAGCAAGAAGGTCTCCCCTGAGCCTCCTCTTCTCCAGGCTGAACAACCCCAGTTCCCTCAGCTGCTCCTCACCAGGCCCTTCACCAGCTATGTTGCCCTTCTCTGGACACATTCAAGTGTCTCACTCTATGTGAACTTGGCTACAGACATCAGCTTCATGACTCTGAGTTGGCTACCATGTTGTAACATGGAGAATAAAAGCTGGGTTCAAGACTAACCAAAAAAAAACCACCCAAAACCCAAAGAAAACTCAGCCAGCAATATAAATGAGAGGAGACCTCATTGTTCTCTACAAGTCCCTGAAAGGAGTTTGGAGTGAGGTGAAGGTCAATCTCTTTTTCCCAGTAACAAGTGATAGAACAAGGGAAAATGTCAAGCTGCACCAGGGGAAGTTTAGGTTGGCTATGAGAAGAAACTTTTTCACTGAGAAGGTTGCCAAAGGCTGGCACAGCCTCTCCAGAAATGTGGTTGAGCCCATATCATTGGAGGCGTTTAAAGGAGACAGAAATACAGTGCTGAGGGCCATGGCCTAGCACCAGGCTTGGTAGAGTTAGAGAATGGTTGGACTCAATGATCTTAAAGGGCTTTTTCAACCAAAACAATTCTGTGAAAGGCTACTGGAGGCTGATCATTTGCCCTGGGAGCAGTTCTGACATCAAGCTGCAGAGGTGCCTGTGGCCTGCTCCATTAAAGCATGAGGCTCATTTTCCAGCTCAATAACATAAGACTCTTAAGCCCAGTTAAACTACTGGTCTGTTTGAGAGGTCATCTGGAATAAAGGCTCTATTTCCAAGACGCAATTCTGCCTCCCTTTAAGATGGTTTTTACTGGGCAACAAGGATCAGCTGCTGGAACAAGTCTGTGATGAACACTGACGTGGACAAAGAGGAAGGAGAACTGCAAGTTAAATGTGATAATCCCATAGAGAGCAATGGGAGAAGTTTCCTTAAGGGTGTTGTGAGGATGTGCAAATACCCAGAGCCTTGAGGCTACACACCTGTACCACATAGACCTCTTCTCGCCCACTGTACCAGATCTCAAATTTCCGGTGGTCTCCTTTCACATTCTCAGTTATTCCAACTGCATTCATCTGCAGATCCAGAAGCACCAAAAGATTAAACACACTACAAACCTTTCCCTCTCCCCTATGAATCCAGACATTTTGCAGCATGTTAAGCAAGCCTAGTTTTACCCAGTTTCACACATTTCATCAACTTTCATTTCAGCAGCAACTAAAAGCCATTAGCTGACTTATCCCTCTGACTTTCCACCAGCTTGCTGTATTTGCAAAAGCTTTCTGAAACCAATCAATGGACTTCAGGGGACAATCATTTGGGAATCAGTGGAACTAACTGAGAAGTCATCTCATAACTCTTTCAGTATGAAATTTCTCTGATGAGGCTTAAGAAGCTTTATGCATGCACAGTGTGCTATTTTTCTCCACAAATTATTTCTGCCATACTATCCTACTCTGCTCTAATGAGGCCACATCTGCAGCACTCTGTCTAGGTCTGGGCTTCCCCAGGTCAAGAGAAACAGGGAACTGCTGGACAAATTCCAATGAAAGGCCACAAGGATGCTGAGGGAACTGAAGCATCTCTCCTATGAGGAGAGGCTGAGAGCACTGGGCTGTTTACCTTGGAGAAGAGCAGATTGAGAGGGGATGTTCTGAATGCTGGTCAATAGCCAATGAGTAGAGGTCATATGGATGAGGCTGGGCTCTTTTCAGTGGTGCCCAGTGATAGGGCCAGGGGCAAGGGGTATAAACTACAACACATGAGTATCTCTTGAACTATTCTGCAGTTTCCAGTTCTGTGCATCTCCTCTGGCATGGCAGATTATACAGAATCACAGAATGGTTTTGGTTGGAAAAGACTTTTAAGATCATCAAGTCCAACCAAGAAGCTCCTACAAAACTGCCCAGGTATCAAGATACCAGAAATTATGGATGATCTGCTACAAGGATGTGAAAGGAAGTGCCAGCTCTGTTCATTCCTGGTAGTGGATTTTGAAATTCTGTTTCCTTCCCTGACCAGGATTTATGGTCCCTCAGCTGTTGGCTCTTGGCAATGCAGACCAAGGTGGGGCAGTGGGGAGCTCTGGGATGGCATTCACAGAATAACAGCATCACAGAGTGTTAGGGGTTGGAAGGGACCTACCAGAGACCACTGAGTCAAACCCTCCCTGCCAGAGCAGGATCACCTATGGCAGGCCACACAGGAATGTATCCAGGTATGAAAGCCTCCAGAGAAGGAGACTCCACAACCTCTTTGGGCAGCCTGTCCCAGTGCTCCATCACCCTCACCACAAAGAACCTTCTCTGTTCTAGCTTGTACCTGTTGTTCCTTGTCCTATCACTGAGCATCACCAAAAAGAGCCTGGTACCTTCATCTGGACACCTACCCCTCAGATATGTATAGACACTGATCAGATCACCTTTCAGTTTTCTCTTCTCAAGACCAAACAGCCCCAGGTCTCTCAGTCTTTCTTCACAGGAGGGATGTTCAAGTCATCTGCACTGCCTTCCATCGTGGTATGAGGCACACTGATTTCCTTGGCATTGCAGTGAGTTTTGAACCTCTTCTAAGTTACTGAATCGCAGCTGAAGAGGCATTAACTGCTGGATATTTTCTCCAGCATGTAAAATACTCTCCTGAGGGGTTCTGCTGTTTGTTTTACAGATGTCCAGCTACACAGCTTCTACCCAGCAGCTTGCTTTAATTCTGAATCCCCAGAAAATACTCTTGGAAAGAAAAATAATACCCTGATGCTCCCATGAATCAAACAAATGTCAAGCTCCAGAAACAGGATTTTACCCTCAGGACAGTAATTCTGCAAACAGACGTGTGCAGATGCAATCCTGCAGCATCCATGGATTCTCTAACCCCAGCCTCTCAGTGTGGCAAGACAAACAACTGGAAAACAAGCCCCCTTGAGGCAAGAGGGAAAAAAAACAACCTTGGCTGTGTTGCCAGGACTCCTGAGTGCAGGACTTTTCCCTCTGAGAAAGCTTTCCCCACACCACCCCTCCAGTTCTTTCAAAAGCACGTATGGCAAAGCAAGTACAAGAGGGAAAACAAGCTCTCAGGAAGAAAATGATGCTGTCTGGGAAAAACATTGAAGTACCTAAACATATGGCCTGGGATTTGCTTTTAATACACAGGTTGTAATGTGCACTGAAGCTGAACAGACTTATCTGCTGTTGCATGGCTTTCCAGTTACTCGTGGCATCTTCCTCCCCAGATCCTGCTGAGATCAGGGACCTGCAGTGCCCCCTTTTATTTTCTCTACTCTAAGATACACTCATATTGAGGTTTTTTTCTTTATCAAGGCAGAGTAATGAGACAAAATGCTGATGTTAGAAGTGCTCATCACATGCCAAAGGTCTCTTTCAGAGGAACAGCTTGGGGTTTTTATTGATAACAGTTAGCATTTATAGGCTTGGGACAGTTGTTTATGTCCTTCACATTTTGCCACTGGCTACTCTCTTCATCTGGTAATTGTACCTTTAGCTGCAGTTAGGGCCTGCCAAAGAAGAGAGGCAGTGAGAAAGGAAGAAAAGTCATCTCTGTATCCTCCTGGCTGGGATATAGGGTTCAGGAGCAGCCCAGCCCAAGGGGCCTCTCTGAGGAGCAGTAGTGTGAAGAGGGTCCTCGCTCTCCCATGTGGGCTGGGGGAGATGCAAAAGACCTCCCCAGTTACATGTCCTCATCCCCACTCCTAGAAAGCAGACTAGGGAAGGGAGGAAGACATGTTCCCATCCTGGGGACTTGCCCATAGCTCCATTTCCCGGGTAGATGCCCTCGCATGTGTGACTCTGTGGGCTCTCTCAGCTGCTGCTTCATCTGGGGGGTCCTCACAGCTTATCACAACCAACAGCATTTCACAGGCATGGCACTTTCATATGAGTCATTTCAGGCCTTGAGAGCAGAAAACAACCCCGTGTTGGGAGGAAAAATACTCTCTGTGTTATTGGTTTACAATACACATGGCAATGGCCCCAACTAAAATGTCCTTACTTTCAAAAAATGCTTAAAACTGTAGGATGAGGTTTTGTCATATCCATCTCCATGCTCCTCTCTCTTCTTGCAGAAGACCAAGGCTTTCTCATACAGGAACAGATGCCTCTGCATTGGCTTGAACCTGGCAAGATCCTTCATCTTTGTTGGACCTTTTCGGTGCCCTGTCCAAACACTGAAAGATCCTTGCATCAACACCTTCCCCAGTTCACTTAGGTCACCCTGGTGAGAGTAGGACAAATGAAACAAAACAAAAAAAGGACAGAAAAGGACACAATTAAACTGTCCAAACAATGACAGGCAATGGGACCAGCTCTGTTCCAAGGCACGTCATTCTAAGAATAGTTCTTCCTGGAAGGATTAGATGATTTGTTTTGTAGTGCTGGCATGGTGCTAGGAGGGTAGCAGAGGTCTCAGACACAGGGCTGTAGCAAATCTATGTGAAGTGATACAAGTCAGCAACTGGAAGAATAGAAAGAGAGAAAAACTCTCAAGCTCCTACAAAAGTCCAGGTAAAGGGTCCTGGCTACTTCAGTGAGAAAGGGCAGATGAGATCTGAACCTGAACTGAGGTCTCAGAGGATGAACTTCTCAAGGAGGCCAGGACTGGGACCAGCAGCTTAGAAAGCAATCCCTTCAACCCTCCCTGAAGCCCTAGGAAAAAGACAACCACTTCAGCATGCAAGGATCAAAATCAGCCTCAGAGAGCACTTAGTTAAATGCTGCATGAGAAACGTTATGAAGACAACCTTATGTGA
The DNA here is from genome assembly GCF_026170545.1 of Melanerpes formicivorus. NCBI lineage: Eukaryota > Metazoa > Chordata > Aves > Piciformes > Picidae > Melanerpes > Melanerpes formicivorus. The sequence continues at coordinate 1,966,688 of NW_027142374.1, forward strand.
AGTGTAAGGTGAGCCATGAGAGAGCTTAGGTTCATGCTGGAAAAATACTCTCAAGTACCACAAGGTGGCAAGTATGGGCACCATGAGGCTTTGGGTATGTCCTCTGGATGCAGAGAGTTTCCAATATCTTGAAATCTGATGGGAGGCTGTCACCTGTGCCTAGCTGTTCTACCACCTTTGTCAGCTCATACATTCTGGGACACTCTCATTTCCCAGTGCATCACCTGGCCCCCTGCAAGGGCTCTCATTACCCAAATCTACTCACATCATATCCTGTTATTGAAATCTGATGCATGGAGTCATTGACTGACTTCAGCAAATCCAGCATTGCAACCAGAGCTTCTTGAAGTTCCTGAACTCCATCACAGCTCGTGCTGTACTTTAGCAGCTCCTGAAAATAGAAATGGGAGAGCACATGTTCACACTTCAACAAAGCAGGTTTTTCCATCTCCAAAGTTTCCAAAGCCCAAAAGCAACCTGCACTGCCTGACTTTCTTTTCTCAGATGTCACTGGAAAAAAAACCAAAAGCCTCACTCTAAACCACAGTCAGTATAAGGTGTGGAACCTATCACTGAACCATGGCCCATTTTCCCTGGGGTTCCTTCAGGACAGTGTCAGGTTATAGATTGGTATCACACTCGTCTGAGCTCTTTGTGTTGTGTGTTCCTGCTTTGTAAGAGATGGGAAACAAGGATCAGGTTTTCCATTAGCTGCCAACATGTCATATATGCCTTCAAATGAGATTGCAGCAGATGAGTGTCTTCAGACTGGAATTTATAAAACCCAGAGCCTTCGAGTCAGTAAGTGGAAGACAGGTTAGGGAATTAGATCACCGATATGAAATTACTTCCATTTCACATCTCCTGTGCCCACTGACAGCTTCACGTGTACTCATGTCTCATTCAAGAGCCTAAAAGGTGGGGTTCAGAAGCCACTACCACACTGCTATTTCCCCTTTACAGAGTGGGAATAATAGCACAACCCTGCCTTAGGCACGGGACACAAGAATAAATGTATTAAAGATTATAGGCACTATAACAACCTGAGGAGAAGAAGAGATGCATCAATATAATATATTTCATTCATCATACTTTTATGCTCAGCTCTGGTTCAGTTTTCCCAGCAGTGCTTCAGTCATTTTGCATCTCTGGAGGGATCCAAAGTCATTCTGCCCTTAAAAATGGGCTTGTTAAAAGCACTTGTTCCTCTTTCAGGCATGTGAATTTTTATCTTCATTGCAAGTCGCTATGGAGGGCCAAGATAAGCACTACGTAATCCAAATCTCAGTGCTCACTTACAGGCAGTCTTTAATTGAAAAAGAAAACAAACTGGAAAACAAATCTGTCTCCTGATGTCCCTTCAGAGCAGAATATGAGGTACCTTCAGAAGTAACTGGTATTTTGTCAGGCGCTGCACTGGTTTGAGCAAATAGGAATCCAGCCCCAGTTTGTGCTCTAATTTTCTTTGGCATTCCTGCAAGACACAATTCAGATTATCATAGAATGATAGAATGGGTTGGGTTGGAAGGGACCTGAATGATCATCTAGTTCCAACCTCCCCCTGCCATGGGCAGGGACATCTCCCACAAGAGCAGGTTGCTCAAGGTCTTGAATAACCTCCAGGGAGAGGACATCCACTACATCCCTGGGCAACCTGTTCCAGTGTCTCACCACCCTCACTGTAAAGAATTTCTTCCTAATATCCAGCCTAAATCTCCCCTCTTCCAGCTTAAATCCATTCTCTCTCATCCTGTCACTACAAGCCCAGTACAAGTCACTCCCCAACATTCTTGTAGGCCTCATTCAGGTACTAGAAAGTGTAAGATCTCCCCACAGCCTTCTCTTCTCCAGGCTGAACAGCCCAAACTCTCTCAGCCTGTCCCCACAGGGGAGGGGCTCCAGCCCTCTGATCATCTTTGTGGTCCCCTCTGGACCTATCCCAGCAGATTAAGTTCTGCACCAACTATAAGCAGTAGTTCCAACACCACAACTAGAACGACTTGATGACATTTGAAGATTTCATGTAGAAATGTCATATAGTGCCTGTAATTTACAGAATACAGAATTAACCAGGTTGGAAAAGACCTTCAAGATCATCAAGTCCAACCTATCACCCAACACCATCTAATCAATTAAACAATGGCACTAACTGTCTCATCCAGGCTCTTCCTAAACATTTCCAGTGATGGTGACTCTACCACTTCCCTGGGCAGCACATTCCCATGGCAAATTACTCCTTCTGTGAAGAATTTCTTCCTAACATCCAGCCTAAACCTACCCTGGCACAGCTTGAGACTGTGTCCTCTTGTTCTGGTGCTGGTTGCCTGGGAGAAGAGACCAGCCCCCGCCTGGCTACAACCTCCATTCAGGTAGTTGTAGACAGCAATAAGGTCTCCCCTGAGCCTCCTCTTCCCCAGGCTAAGCAACCCCAGCTCCCTCAGCCTCTCCTCACAGGGCTGTGCTCCAAACCCCTCCCCAGCTTTGTTGTCCTTCTCTGGACACCTTCCAGCAACTCAACATCTTTCCTAAACTGAGGGACCCAAAACTGGACACAGAACTCAAGGTGTGGCCTAACCAGTGCTGAGTACAGGGCAGAATGACCTCCCTGCTCCTGCTGGCCACACTATTGCTGATCCAGGCCAGGATGCCATTGGCCTTCTTGGCCACCTGGGCACACTGCTGGCTCATTTTCAGCCTACTATCAACCAGTACCTCCAGGTCCCTTTCTGCCTGGCCACCCTCTGGCCACTCTGTCCCCACCTTGTAGCACTGCATGGGGTTGTTGTAGAAATCCTACCTGTAGAATGATATAATGAACAGACCTGCCTTCAACTCCTCATGTACAAGAAACTCTGCTGATTTTGTGAGGCTTCCATGGAATAGCAAATAGAACCACACTGCAAAGTCATGGGGTGTTGAGGAGGGTGTTTAGGACAAGTGAGCGTCCCAGGGTGAAGCCTGCCTTGGTAGGAACAGCCAGCTCACCTGGAAGAAGGTGCTCTCAGAGCACTGCCTCCACAGGGACTCAGAGCGGGGCTTGTTCTGGCAGTACTTCTCGTACATCTGGAAATCCTCTCGCTGCAAGGGAAGCCCCAAAGGCAAGTCACACACAGGCACACAAGCCCTGCCGGGCAGCCAGCTGAGGTACACGCTCAAACTGCCACTCTGCTGTTATCTCTGCTGCCAATCTGAGTATCTACATGTCACAGCGTTTGGGATAACAAAAAAACCCAACAGCACTGCTGGGAAATCACAGCAGACCACAGTGTAGTCACGACTGCTGCTCTGCCCCATCTGCTGCTGGCCATCCACCCACGCCCCTGTTGCTGTTGGGGATCAGAAGTGTCTTGCTCAGCTGACACAACTGAGACCTCGCTGAGTGCGACAAACCAGGAGAAACATTGGCCTTCCAGTCTGCTTTGGAAGAGAAAATGAGTCACCCACCCTGTCTAGGAAACAGCATCCCACTCTCTCGGGTGCTCCCAGGCAGCTTTCCAAACTGTGCAGGAAAATTCTGCAAGAGAAAGGAGGAGAGACAAAAAGGCAGCAGTCAGCGAGGTATGGCTTGGCTGGATAGTTGCCACAGGCTGGCAGTCTGATAGAAAGGTGAACAGAGTCAGCACCATACTTGTTGTGGAAGTCGTAAATCTCAGGCATGTTTCCAAAGAGGACATCCTTCCTGTTCCTCAGCACAGGAGGCATGAGGATGAGCATGGCAGGATTATCCATCTCAGCTCTGTATCCCTGTGGGATGCAAAAAGGGCTCATCACTCAGTTGGTAGGAACCTGGCTTGGCATCGCCTTGAAGGCAGATGAAAAGGGGACGTGAACAGACTTTCAATACAATCTGCAACATCCCTTTCATTCCCTTATTTTTGTCTCTTAAAGCCTTGTCCTTCAGTCCCTGAGCATGTGGGGTTGTGGCTTGGAAAGGGTCTCATAGGGCTGGACACACTGTGGAGATGCACCCCATTTTCCCAGGGCAAATCACCACCACTTTCTCCCTGCTGTGGTTGAACTACAGGAGAGGTCTTGGAGGAATCTTGTCTGGGTTGAGCACGTCTGTTGCTCTGACTGTGGGGCAGAGGAGTGACATCATGTTTGTATGGGGTATGCAGTTATACACAACCTCACAAGAACCAGTGCAGCAGGTGACTTGTTGCAAAGCAAGAGACAGCTTGAGATCAAATACCAAAATCTTTTGCTCTTGTACAAGACCCACTGAGCACCAGGGTCTCACTCTCCTTGATGCTTCAGGATTTCTGTTCTTTGTGGGTTCACCTGCCTCCTGAAATCATAGGGAGGAGCTGGAAGGGACACCACTGCACTATGAAGTGGTAGGTGGAACTAGGGAGACAATTTACAACTGCCTTCAGTAAAATCACAGCACTGCAGCAACAAAAGAACATTCACCAGATGTAGTAAACATCCCCTCTGAAGGGCTGGGAGGAGGCATGCACAGATGTCATAACCAGAAGACACAGATGTGGCCAGTAGCCACAGCTTAAGCTATCCATGCTAGTCACCAAGTGTCACACAGAACTGAGGTCCTTTTAACATGAGCAGCCAAAGTGGTTGCAAAAACGTCTTCAGTATGTGCAGCACATCTCCTTTGGCTTCCCAAATTAATCTCTCACACTTGTTATGGCTGGAATCAGTATTCCTGATACTAAGCAGACATTTCATCGTTGATTAATGATGCAGCAGAAGATAAGTATCTGGAAAATTAGTCATTTATATTTAACCACTGCAAGAAGCCTTCCTTTTTTTTTTCTTTAAAGGAAATGCTGTTTTCAGAAAACTTCAGTCTCTGTCCACATCTGCTCTCTCTAGACCTAATATGCACAGTAATAAATCCACATACCTGCCAACTGCTTCACCTTAGAGAGTGTGGTTTCACAAAAAAACCCCAATCAGCGCAGGGTAATTGCATGTAACTACCTGCAGCCCCACAGATCTATCTCCAGCTTGCTCTTGGGTGACACAAATGCAAGAGGGGAAGAGCTATTTAACAGCCACCTCGTACTGGCCGTCAGCAAGAGTTATTTTGGAACAAAGCAGAAGTGTCCTACAATGGCAGTTTGAGAAATTACAACTTGGTTTCTACAGAAACATGCCTTATGTGTCCATGAACTTCAGAGCACTGAGACAGAATTCTCTAGAGGATGAAGCACAGGCTTTTTTTCATCTCCAAAAGAAATTATGGAACAGTTGAAAAACAACAGCTTTTTGTACATTCTTCCAGGCACTGATAAAACTAATTACCAGGGCTTTTGTGTACAAACAGAAGGTTTCTTCCCTCATTTGAGACAAAAAGCTCATCTTGACACCAACTGTTCCCACAGATGCCACCAACAAAGAGAAGCTAGGGAGAAAACTTGACAATTGTGACTAGTTTTGGATCTGGCATTTTGGTAGAAGCCTGCCTCATCACATTTTTGCTTAGTTTGACAGAGTGGCAGGTGCCCTTTGGTACAAGTGACTGGGGAACAGTAATGAGCAATCCAAAGAAGTCACTCACCGTCAACACAGTGAAGAGTTCCTCTACGTACACTCTCTCAGTTTCTATCAGTTCATTTATGACATGGCTGAAACACAGGGGGGGGGGGGGGGGGGGGGGGGGGGGAAAGAAAGTAGATTAATTCTATGTCTGTAAAACCCACAGGCAATCAGTGCACCTCAACAAGCCCAAAACACAGCCTGACCTCCCAAACCTCATGAGGTTAAAGCACAAGAGTGCAGCCTGACCTCAACAAGTGCACCACACCCAGGTCAGGCTGGAGGAACACATGGCTGGGGCAAGGACTGGCCAGAATCATTCTAAAGTGATGTAAAAGAAGCTCACCCTTTTAGGATGTCTAAGTTGTCATCACTGTCAGAAATAAAATACTGCAAGGAATTCCGTTTTTCCTGATAGTCATGCATCACTTCAATCTGGAAGAGAAATGGGAAGCACAGGGAAGAGCTGCAGGGAGGTCACTGCAGAGGTAGGATGAACCCACATAGAATCATAGAACCATTAAGGTTGGAAAAGACTTCTAAGATCACAAAGTCCAACCATGAACTCAATACCACCACGCTCACTAAACCATGTGCCATTAAGCAGTCCCTGATGTCAGCACGGGAGCTCCTTGGGGAAGGAGGAAATACACTTCCTTCTAAGGAATCCTTTGTCAAACAAGACTTCAGAAAGGCACAGAGTGCAAAGGGTAAGCAAATGCTCATAGTATCACAGAATCAATAAGGTTGGAAAAGACCTGAAAGATCATCAAGTCCAACCTTTCACCAACTGTTCAACCAAGACCTCATGACTACTAAACCACAGCACCAAGTGCCATATCCAATCCCCTCAAGAACACCTCCAGGGACAGTGAGGAGTTTTCCTCATTGTTACACCAAGAACACAGTTCAGAGAATGACACGCAGAAAATCAATATCTGTGACTTGGAAAACCAATAAAATCTCTGGGGCTGACACCAAACTGGGGCAGTTGTTAATCTGTTAGAGGGTAGAAGAGCTCTGCAGAGGCACCTTGACAGGCTGGACAAATGGGCAGAATCCAACGGTACGAGATTTAACACATCCAAGTGCTGGGTTCTGCACATTGGCCACAGCAATCCCATGCAGTGCTACAGGCTGGGGACAGAGTGGCTGGAGAGCAGCCAGGTAGAGAGGGACCTGGGGGGTACTGGTTGATGGTAGGCTGAAAATGAGCCTGCAGTGTGCCCAGGTGGCCAAGAGGGCCAATGGCATCCTGGCCTGCATCAGGAACAGTGTGGCCAGCAGGAGCAGGGAGGTCATTCTGCCCCTGTACACTGCACTGGTTAGGCCACACCTTGAGTCCTGTGTCCAGGTCTGGGTCCCTCAGTTTAGGAAAGATGTTGAGTTGCTGGAACGTGTCCAGAGAAGGGCAACAAAGTTGGTGAGGGGTTTTGAACACAAGCCCTATGAGGAGAGGCTGAGGCAGCTGGGGTTGCTTAGCCTGGGGAAGAGGAGGCTCAGGGGTGACCTTATTGCTGTCTACAACTACCTGAAGGGAGATTGTAGCCAGGCGGGGGCTGGTCTCTTCTCCCAGGCACCCAGCACCAGAACAAGAGGCCACAGTCTCAAGCTGTGCCAGGGGAGGTTTAGGCTGGATGTTAGGAAGAAATTCTTCATAGAGTGATTGCCCATTGGAATGTGCTGCCTGGGGAGGTGGTGGAGTTGCCATCATTGGAGGTGTTTAGGAGGAGACTTGACGTGGTCCTTGGTGCCATGGTTTAGTTGATTAGGTGGCGTTGGATGATAGGTTGGACGCGATGATCTTGAAGGTCTCTTCCAACCTGTTCTGTTCTATTCTGCTCTGTTCTATTCTAATCCAACTAAACCATACAGACATGAAAGACTGGAGTTTGGGTTTCATTCAAAGGAAAAAAAAAATAGAGATCATCTTCCAACCCTAAGTCAAAGTGCTATCAATTTTTAAATGTTTTTCAGCATGTAAAACTCATTCAGATTTCAAGAATAATATTTACCTTGCGAGCACTTGGAGTTTTTCTTGATGTCTTCTTCCCAGGGAGAGAGAGGTCAAATGAAAATTTCAAACTGGAATTAAAATCCATACCTTGGGTGGGAAAAAACCAAACAAAAACACATAATGTGCATCTACAGTGAAGGAGGTGACTGAGAGAGAAACTGAGAAGTCACAAAGGAAAAAGGGCTGCATTCTACAAGTGAGTAATTAGTTAGCTCACACTACTAAAAAAGCATGTATCTCCAGCAACAATCCTAACCCCAAACAGCACAGAAAGGCCATAATATGAAAAAGAAGCAGAAAAAGCTAAGATGTGAATTAAGTGAAGCCTGCAGCTGACATCTAACAAAGCCTGAGGAGCCTGGGCAAATGACAGAAAACATAAAATTCAGTCAAACTACCAACAGGAACTTCACCTACTGGGATGCTGTCAGAAAGCCCTTTTGTGAATGCAGGCCAAGATATTGTTTCTCCACCCTGGAATCATAGAATTGTAGAATTTCTGGGTTGGAAGGCACTTCAAGGATCATTTAGTGCCAACCCCAATGCCACGGGCAGAGACACTTCACACTAGATCAGGTTGCTCAGAGAATTATTCTGATGTCAGTAAATAACTACCAGCTGTAGTCCTTCAGGTTACAGAGGTAAATGAAAAAGTTGCCCTCCCCAATGACTTATAGAGCATCTTCCAAATGTTTCTCGCTCCAGAATAGTCAATCTGGCAATTCGTCACCAAAAGAGTCTCTTACCCACAAGCCCCCCCCACCCCCACAGTACAAGCCCTGTGAGGAGAGGCTGAAGGGAGCTGGGGTTGCTTAGCCTGGAGAAGAGGAGGCTCAGGGGAGACCTTCTTGCTGTCTACAACTCCCTGAGGGGAGGTTGTAGCCAGGTGGGGGTTGGTCTCTTCTCCTAGGCAACCAGCACCAGAACAAGAGGACACAGTCTCAAGCTGTGCCAGGGGAGGTTTAGGCTGGATGTTAGGAAGAAATTCTTCACAGAAAGAGAGATTGGCCATTGGAATGTGCTGCCCAGGGAGGTGGTGGAGTCACCATCACTGGAGGTGTTTAGGAAGAGACTTGTTGGGGTGTTTGGTGCCATGGTTTAGTTGATTAGATGGTGTTGGATGATGGGTTGGACACAATGATCTCAAAGGTCTCTTCCAACGTGGTTAATTCTATTTCTACTTTCTATTTCTATTAATGGTGATAACCAGCATCACTCTGGCTCCAGCCTCAGTGGTGTCTCCACATGCAAGGCTGCAGGTCCAAAGGGTACACCAAATTCTGAGACCATGAAAAATAAACACACTCTGGTGTGCAATATGCACTTAACTTACAAACAGAAAAAAGAGGCTAGCAAATATTAATCATATTAATATGATTAATAATATTATTATATTGTTGATAATAAATATTAATAATAAACACAAACCATACAGCAGCAGTTCCCAGTAGGGTGGAAGAAGGTATCCCAGTATATGTGAATGCAACAGCAGCTGTGTCTAGATTCACTGTTTCAACAGTGCTGACACCAAAGAGCCACCTTTTGTGAAGCAGAAGGTCAGAAGATATAGGGAGAAAAAGGGATGTAGAGGAATGTGAATCCAGGTGGAGAGCAAGCACTCCATCTTCTAATGGGACTTCTGTAGAAAAAAGTTGTTAGGTATCATCACACTGGTGAGACCTTAGACCTCCATGTGTGAGCACATCAAACAAGAGAGAGCTCTGGATGTTGGAGAGCAGATCAGAGGTGTGCATGGGGTATGACCCACCATGGACAGTAAGATCCAAAAAGAAGTGAGGACTTGGCAGTGGTCCTACTGGAAGACCCACTGCGAGGAAGGGAACACTAATAGGAAGGTGCACAGGAGATGTTCACCAGCTGCAGGTCAGTGTTCTGTTTCAAGAAGGACTTTACTCCAGTCCTTAGACTCCACCAAAGCCTGTCCTAACACTTCTGCACGTGACTCTAGGTTTTATTGCTTGGGACAGGACAGGTTTACTGGGTTTTTTTACCCCCCCCCCAAAAGTGGTTTGAAAATTGGAATCACATTTATCAGACAGGCTTCAAACCCAGAGCAAAGATGAAAGAGGAAGCATCTGTCCACAGACAGAAAAAGAAAAGGGAGAAAAAAAGAAAGAAAGAAAGAAAAGAAAGAGAGGACCAAAGTGATGTGCTCAGAGGTGGTTTGGTTTCAATCCATGCCATGAAACTCATCTATCTCAAAGTGCTCCCAGCAGAGCCCAGCATGTGTCTTTGACACTGCACATCATGCCAGCAGGCCTGCAGCAGTTTGATGTTTTGTATCAAACAGAAGCCTTATTAAAAAGCCCTCTTGGCATGATCTATCCAAAGAGGAGCCTTTTGTCTTTCCCAGCTTGCTCATTTCAACACACTTGATCTTGTCTTGCAGGAAGAGGATTAATGGATGATACCTGTGTTTGCAGGTGGCTGAGCGCCTTTGCTGGCAAACCGTGCATCCCCATAAAGGCATGAAACAAGTCCAGCTGATTGATGATGGTTTCATAACATCCCACAAAGGTAGCCACACATTTACCCCTACTCTTTAAGCCAATAATTTCTGCTTAACACTTTCCTGTTTGTAGAAAGCTGGAGAAGTGACATCAGGTAAAATGGGCAATGCTCTGGTTTAGAGCCTTAGAGATGCTTGCCTGAGAGAGGGAAGGGGCTCAAGGGGCAGTGTGGCCCAGTGAAGGTGGCATCAGCTTGGGAAGAGGAAATCTGGGATTTATTTGCTGCACAGGCTTGCATGTTGAGTAACTTAAGTCCCCCTCACTGCATCTAGCTTCATTCCCATCCCTCCAGAAGCCTGGCTATTGACATTAGTCACTCCCCAAGTTGGAGCCCCTTGCTACCATTTGTATGACCCTGCTGCAGTTCAGTGCAACCAATATTCACTAATTCATCATTAAAGAAATAAACTAATTGTGTTTGAACATGAAGTAACTGCTTTGTGCAGAATTGAATATTCCCACGTAACTTACCATGTCTCTGGCTTAACAATCATGGATATTACTTTGGAATGCTTTTAAAGTCAGACACATACAGGGCTGCCAAGGATGAAAGGTTTAATGTTATTATTGAAAGCTAATATTGTGCAACATCCCATTACCCAAATCAGGGCAGGAGACTCAGAGACCTCAGCTCAACCAGAATTTGTACTTTATGGACAGCAATTATTCCACAATTGGGATTTAAGGAAAATATCCTCAAGGAATCAAAGAGAGTTAAGCACCCAGCTCATTTCTGTTCATGAGATTTTTTAGCTCTGCTTTCTCCAAGCTCCTTTGCAAACATCAGTCTAACTTTATGCCACTTCCAGTTCAAGACAGCCACAGAGAAGAGTATGCTAATAAATTTATAAGCCTTCCCCTTTTCCCCTGTCCTACTAATTCACCAGTTTTCAGCCCAGCAAGATGTTAGTAAAGAAGAACTGGAAGTGTGTGCTGTTTACAGCTCTCTTTTTTGCACTGAGAAGAACCAAAAATAGAATCATAGAATGGTTTGGGTTGGAAAGGACATTAAATATCACCTGGTTCCAAACCCCTGGCCATGGGCAGGGAAAGCTTCCACTAGCCCAGGTTACTTAAGGCCTCATCCAACCTGGTTTTGAAACATCTCCATGGAGAAGGCATCCAGAATTTCCCTGGGTAGCCTGTTCCAGTGCCTGACCACTCTTTCAGGAAAGACATTTTTCCCAGTAACCAACCTAAACCTCTCTTGGTGCAATTTAAGGCCATTTCCTGTCGTTGCATCACTTGTTACTAGGGAGAAGAGATCAACACCCACCTCTCTCCCATTTCCTTTCAAGGAGTTGTAAGTCTCCCCTCAGCCTCCTCCACACTAAACAACTTCAGTTCCCTCAGCTGCTCTTCACCAGCCCTGCTCTCCAGAACCTTCATCAGCTTCATTGTCCCTCTCTGGATGCACTCCAGCACCTCAATGTCCTTGTAGTGAACCCAGTACTCAAGGAGTGACCTCACCAGTGCTGAGTACAGGGAGACAATCACTGCCCTGATCCTGCTGGCCACATTATTGCTGGATCCAGGCCAGAATGCTGGTGGCCATCTTGGCCACCTGGGCAGACAGCTGGCTCATCTTTCTCAGAGTCACCTTTACCCTCACTCTTCCTGCCTCAAAGCAAAATTATCATCTGAAAAATACCATAAACTTAAAAATAATTTACCATGTTTAGGAGAGAATAATGGAGATTTTGACCTGGGTGGATTTTCTGGCCGAGGGGCTACTAACTGGACAGGCCTCACGTGTTTATCCAGCAGCTTCTTGAAGCAAGACTGACGGTTCTCAAACATGCTTCGGACGTTTTCAAGCTTGACCTGCACTGACTGTATCTGGCACTGCAGAGAGTGAAAAAGACTCCTGTCAACAAACCACTACCACGATTTGGCACTTTGACCCAAAACAGAGGACTTTAAAGCCCACAACACCACAGCACTAGCCCATCTTGCTTTCTACTTGTGTAACTAGGAACTGGACAGGTTGCTTACCTTCAATTCAGATGTTAAGACTGACTCAAAATCGTAGTGTAGGGCTTGGGGATCATAGTTTAAGTAGGCTGAAGAGCTTTCAAGAAACCTTTCTATGTCCTGGAGAGCTTTCTGAGCACCTTCTTTAGACTGGCACTTGTCCATCTGCTGGTTGGCGAGCAGGTAGGCACCTTCATCACAACACTGCAGAGCCTGGTACCAGCACAGGACAAACACAGGGTGAGACCACCAGCAGCACCTCCACTAAATTGAGATTCCCACATGGAGTATCATTGATGAGATCTCTATTTTCAACATGAAGCTAATTAGTACTCCTGAAGATCTCAGCAGCTATTCCTTTGATTAGAAAGTAGAAAGGCCACATTTTTTCTGGAGGGTGACTGCAGTCCTCAACACACCCAGCCAAGCTGTGCTCCCACTTGTAGCTGGATAAAACTGGTAGTTTAATTGGCACAGAAGCACTACTCAGGGCATAGTTGAAGCAAATGATAAGCAGATCTTTGTTTATCCACCTCAGAAAGCTGAAGGGGGCACTACAGAGTTCGTGATGAGACAGGCAGGTTTCCTACTGGCTATGCTTCTCTGGATGCAGCCCAGGATGTGATTGGCTTTCTGAGATGCAGGTGCACACCGGTGGCTCATGTTGAGATTCTCATCCACCAGCACCCCCAAATCCTTTTCTTCAGGGCTGCTCTCAAGCCAGTCCCTGCCCAGCCTATATCAGTGCTTGGGATTGCCCCAACCCAGATGCATGCACAGGTAATAGGTGAAGCCAGGCTGGGGTTCAGCTGGCACTCACACAACCATGGTGTGCACAGGCATGTGAAGATGCTGCAGCCAAGAATGACTTCTAGTGCTGTGAACAGCAAGGGAGAGTGTAGAGAGCAGGACCGTGGTGTGCACCTGCAGAGGCCATGGGCTAGACCACCAGCAGCAAACAGGACTGAAAGCAGCCCAGGAGAGGACACTGCCCTGTAGTGGAGAGGCCGTTGGGGAATCACCCATCCCCACAGATGAGTGCAACACTGAAGTGTGAGCACATAGAGAGAAAACTCAAATTCCCCACTCCCCAAAACGGTGAAATGGAAAAGGTTCAAACTTTACTGCTTTTCTTAACGGCCTCAAGCATCTTACAGTCATGTGCCTTCTGGCATAATTAGTGTAAACTTCCCTAAATGAATTTTTGATGCTGATTAAGATATCAAAGAGTGTTGGAGCCACATGACTCCACTTCCACGCTAGCACACAGCAGCTGCACCAATCTGTCACCTTATTCTACAGTCAGCTATGTTCACTCTTAATAAATCGCTGACAAAGAAGGGCTGGAGTTTATCTGAAAGCTTTGCCTCAGTTGCACTGGGTATGAAAACTTCCAAAGTCAATTCATGCAGCAGGAAAGCACAAGCAACAGCAGCAGCTGGACCTCGGTGTTCTGAATTGCCCTCTGGAGATGACCACCTCTTTCTGCTGACTATTCAGAGCACCAGCAGATATCTGCTTGCTAACTTAACCAGCTGACTGAGGGCTGAAGCACTCGCACCTCCGGCCTCTGGGGAATACTTCCCTACCGTGAACTGCTGAAGCCAAGCTACAAATTACAGATGCTTCCAGCCAAGCAGTGGAAAAGCTAACACCATGGAGAAGCTAATTATCTACGTCTCAAGGCATTGTGTCTCTGAACTCTACCTGCTGAAGGCGGGTATGAAGATCCAAGGTCTTCTGCAGCCGCATCTGCTTCCTTTTGATCTCGTCAGACAAGAGATCGGAGTGGTGCCGCAGCTCGTTGCATTGCTGGCAGATCAAGTTGAGTGCGTAGTGATGATTTGCTGCTAGCTGGTGTCCGTGCAGTATCACCACCTGAGCCTTTCCTATCAGATCCTTCAGTGAAAGCAAGAGAGTGGATTGCACACCGACTGAAATAGTGCCAAAACATCTACCTGTAACAGCACGCACTTCCTTCTCTTCCCAGAGTTCTGGTACACACGGGGATGATTGCCACTAGGAGCAGCCAGAATGGGTGGCTTTACACAGGACAAAATGGCACTCATCATCTGGGAAAAAACAGCTTTTGCTATCCAAAAAGGGGATGTGGAAGAAAACAGTATGGCACCAAAGTAGAGATGCTGTGAATGGCTGCTGGCAACATATTGCTGCTGTCTCCAGGAACTGCACTGAAGAAAAACCCAGAAGTGCAGCTGGTGTCCAGTTTAGGCACACCAAGCTCATCAGCACAAAAGGCAATTTGAGCAGTTAAAGCAAACCAGAGCCTTTGCAGCAAAGCCTGATGCAGAGAGCACTCTATCTTGTCTGCACATCTTGGTCAGTGTAATGGTTACACTCTCCTCCAGGATTGCCTTTCTGTTGGGACTATGTCCCTGCAGCACCCTGCCTGCCTGGTCTTTTGTTCTTCCTCCTTCCACATAGTCAAAAAGCTTTAGACTTTCCCCCTAGGGCTCTGATTTTCAAAGAAGCTGCTGAGGGTTACATCCAGATCCCTCAGGATTTCTCTGCTAACCCTGGCCTGCTTGCCAAGCACTTCTCTTTAGAGAAGTCATGTAATCAGTTGGGCTCCCATGAATCATCTCTCTTCACTCTTCTCTCCCCTACATCTCTTAGTCTTCATCCATATGCTACGTTCAAACCACAGACACACCAAGATAGCAACTTTTGCTTCTCCATGTGCCTGGTAACAAGTCTCTGCCTATTAGCACTGCTAAAGCACTTAACATATAAATAATTCTTCTTCCAGCTCATTAACTCCCACGCCTCCCCTATGTTCAGACATTTATCTGTTCCGGATTTTCATGGTGGCTCAGCAATTTATTTTAACTATGATAATTAAATACCCTGTTCCTGGCTTTCAGAGTGATGAGAGTGTTGCTGTGCAGAGCAAAGACACGAAATCAATCCTTTTGTGCAGCCATTTACCAACAAATTGCACCAGAACCAGGACGCCGCAGAAAACATCTCCTACCACAAATGCGGAACGTGCCTCTTGTGTTTCATTAGTGCCTCTTCCTGTGAAAGATTATCTCACCTGAGCCATACCATCAAAATGAGCCAAGTCCTTCAGCCTCTGTTTCACTTGGGGAACACTGTCACCAGTGTCAGGCAGCTCCGCTTGCTGACTCATTAAAAATTCAATGGCATTCTTGACCTAGACACAGAGAGGAAGACTGCTGCAAGAGGCTAGAAAGCACAGGCAGAAAATCATTCTCAGACCAAAATTAATCACATTCTAAGGCTGCTAAATCAAATCATAAAACTAGGGTCCAAGAACTAAATTCAAAGATGCTTCTGTCAGCAAAATCTGTCTGACTGCAGGGCAACGATACCTAAATTAGCTCTGTAAGGAGGAGGCACAGCGGTCTCCCCAAGCTAGCTGGACCTGCCAGGGTGAAGGAACAGCAGCATAAATTAAACATTCTCAAAGGAAAAACCATAAAAACTTCTCTCCCCTCTTCCTTTTAATCTTCAGTTCTTCCTTCTGCCCATGGAAGTCCATCTGATCATACCTCTTGAAAACTTTGCTCAAACTTCCACAGTTGCAAATATTGCTCCATTTTTAACTGATGTTTTTCCCAGAAGCCATCAAAAGCAGTCTCCATCTCATGCAGCTGACCAAGTAACCTTGAGCACACAAAAAGGACAGGATTGGAACAATTTGCAAAGAGAGGGTAAGCAGAGATAGATAAGCCCTAGGCACTGCTTATCCAGGTCTTCTGAACCCAGGCTCTCAGGAGAAGACAACAGATGTGTATGTACGACTTGTGAAGACCTCAGAGAGAATTTTAATGACATCACCACTGCAGATGACAGCACCTTAGAGAAGCATTTATTGCCATCTCCCATTCCCTTGGAGCCTGGCATGGGAGAGCCCTGCATCTGCTCCACAGCTTCATGATATCAGTGAAGTGAAAAAAATGGAGCAGCTCAACATTGAGAGAAGCAATCTGATGGGTCTGGAGCTAAATTCCTCTTGTCTTTACCTGTTTGATAGTAGCCTGGATAACCCATCTCATCTACACTTAAGTAACTTGGGTGTTCCCACCCAAAAATCAAGCAAAGTAGAAGCACAGCACACTCACCGATTCACAGTCTCCCAGTCCCCAGGCCTCTCGTGCTCTTGGTCCTGACTGCATTCCCCCAGGTCAGGCTCTTCAAAACTGCTCAAAAGCAACTTCCCTTCTTTTGTAACTGCTGTAATTTCCTCCTGTATAATGCAAAAAAATACTTCTGATTCAGGCTACTTTTTATGAGGTAAGGATAACTCATTTGGTGCTTTTCTTGCCTTAGTTTGCCTGTATGAAATGAAGAGCCAGGATCCATCAGACCAAAGGATTCCAAGGAGATGTTCTAGCCCCCTTAACTTAGGATTAGCCTTTGGAGCTGCAGAAGGCTGACCCATGAACAGGTCTCCAGGCACACACGAAAACATCAGACCACTAAATGATCCAAGAGGCAGGAGGACAGCACTACTCTTGGTGAGTAAGTGGGTTTGTATTAGATCTCTATCTACATTGCTGTCTTCAAGCAAGTATTTCTGTAGCTTGGAGGCTGTGCTTGCCCACCAAGGTCATCTCAGGAGGAGCATCCCATAATGGGACAAAGCTGGAGCTGAAAGCATGTGGCACCACTTAGGAGAGCCTCTAGGTATCAAGGCAAGTCAGCACTTCTGCTGTAAGCTCCACTTAGAGAAAATTGAAACCCTGGGTGTGTTCATTAGTGTCAGCTGAGGTGCTCTCTGCTGCTTGGGCTCAGCCCCAAAGCAAACAAGTGGATTAATCAATTGTTTTCAGGGGAAAAAAGAGAGCAAACACAGGTGAGAAGGAAGTAGTGGCTGATGAACTGAGCTGGAAGAAGACATCTGTGCACAGCTCCATTGGAGATCCAGTTCTGGAAGAGTAAGAGCCCATCCCAGGAGATGGTCAGATTTCTATCATAAGAGAAACAATGACAAAACCACTTCAGGGAGAAGATTCAGAAAGTACAGACCTGCTTAAATGCTGCCTGCCACAGACAGCTCACAGCAACCTAAACAGAAGAGCATCTTCAGGGCAGCAGCCCCAGAGCAGAAGGACACAGCCATGGGAACTTCTCCTCTCCCACACACAAAGTCTCCACTACCACTTTGCATCCCCATCATTAAAACATCACAGAAGAGGAGGGCAAGGCAAAAACTCCATCTCCTTTTGATACTTGGCAGACTCAAAAGTGAAGAGGAATTATACAGCATGCTTTAGACTGCAGGTGACTGTTATTTCATCCTCCTACACAGAATCACAGAAGTTGGAAAAGATCTCCAAGATCATCAAGTCCAATGAGTCCTTTGTCCAGTTCTGGGCCCCTCAATTTAAGAAGGACATTGAGACACTTAGATCATGTCCAGAGAAGGGCAATGAGGCTGGGGAGAGGTCTGGAGCTCAAGCCCTGCACGCAGAGGCTGAGGGAGCTGGGGGTGTTTACCCTGGAGAAGAGGAAGCTCAGGGGAGACCTTCTTGCTCTCCGCAACTATCTGAAGGGAGGTTGTAGCCAGGTGAGGGTTGGTCTCTTCCCCCAGGCAAGCAGCACCAGAACAAGAGGACACACTCTCAAGCTGCACCAGGGGAAGTTTAGGCTGGAGGTGAGGAGAAAGCTCTTCCCAGAGAGAGTTGTTAGCCATTGGAATGTGCTGCCCAGGGAGGTGGTGGAGTCACCATCCCTGAAGGTGTTCAAGAGGGGATTGGACGTGGCACTTGGTGCCATGGTTTAGTTATCATGAGGTGTTAGGTGACAAGTTGGACTTGATGATCTCTGAGGTCTTTCCCAACTTTGTGGATTCTATGATTCTATGACTGACCTAACACCACCATGCCCACCAAACCACATCCCAAAGTGCCATGTCTACACATTTTCTAACACCTCCATGGGATGATGACTCCACCACCCCTCTGGGCAGCCTGTTCCAATGCCTGACCACTCTTGCAGCAAAGATGTTTTTCTTAGTATCCAAACTTAACCTCTCCTGGTGCAACTTGAAGCCATTTCTTTTTGTCCTATCACTTGTTACTACAGAGAAGAGACCAACCTCTACCTGGCTCTGACCTCCTCTCAGTGAGTAGTAACAAGGTCTCTCCTCAGCCTCCTTTTCTCTAGAAAAAACAACCCCAGCTTCCTCAGCTGCTCCACACAGGACCTGTTCTCCAGACCCTTCACCAGCTTTGTTGCCCTTCTCTGGACACAGTCAAGCACCTCAATGGCCTTCTTGTATTGAGGAGCCCACTCTCCAGAGCCCCATGTTCTCATCTGCATTCAAAGCCTTCCATTATATGTACAGCAGAGAAGCCTGACTGCCATACAGGTGTTAACTTTTCTTTTCTTCCCCCATTCAGTACACCAAAGAGGTTAATTTCTTGGTTACTCTCTTTAATTAGTTTCTGTGAGTTTTGCGTTATATTTGCAACCAGTTTCTTCTGTTCAGTATCACAGCTCCATAAATTATTCTGATAGACTCATTATCTGAATGCAGGAATCAGCTGTACCAATCTTGGGGTTGTCAGGAGAGAGACAAGGCTCCCATGTCTTCCTGTCATCACAATCTGTGCACACTTTCTCATCTGCTTTCCTCTTTCATGGTCTTAGAAGGAACAAAAGAAAAAAGCCAACAGACTTCATTTCAGTTACAAGCCAGAGAGTGGTTTGGATACTTGAAATTGATAGACGAGGCATTAAAAGCAACAGATGCCTGCACCCAGTGCTGCTGTGCTTTATATGCAAATGAAAACACATGGTGTGTTTTACTTCTCCACAGCCTGTGTACTACTGACTGCTTCACACACAGGGCTACACTCTGTAGCCAATATTTGCCCCCTACACTTTGCCCATACCATCACAGAATCAGTTAGGTTGGAAGAGACCTTTAAGACCATCCAGCTCAACTGTTAAGCCAGCAAAACGTGTCCCTCAGCACCCACAGCTACACATCCTTTAGCTACTGTCAGGGATTGTGCCTCCACTACTACTGTGGGCATCCTGTTCCAGTTCTCAAGAACCCTTTCTGTAAAGAATTCTTTTCCTCATATCTAACCTAAGCCTCCCCTGGTGCAACTTGAGGCCATTTCCTCTCATCTTATCACTTGTAACTAAGGAGAAGAAACCAACACCCACCTGGTTTCAGGAAGCTGTAGAGAGCTCAGCCTCCTTTTTTTCCAGGCTAAACAAGCCCTGTTCCCTCAGCCACACCTCACAAACCCTTCACCAGCTTCTTTGCCCTGTGCTGCATGGAGGACACACCTACAGAAAACCTCAATGTCCTTCTTGGAGTGAGGGCCCCAAGACTAAACCCATTTTTTTGAGGTGCAGCTTCACCAGTGCTGAGCACAGGAGCACAACCATTTCCCTGGTCCTACTAGCCACGCTATTCCTTGATCCAGACCAGGATGCTGTTAACCCTTCTTGGCCACCTGAGCACACTGCTGGCTCATGTTCATCCAGCTGTCAACCAACACCCCCTGTTCCTTTTTTGCTGGGCAGCTTTCCAGCTACTCTGCCCCAAGCCTGAAGTGTTCATGGGGTTGTTGTGACCCATGTCCTAAGCCTGAGGTTCCAGTCCATAAGCCACACTGCAATACATGCAGCTGCTACTTTGTACTACAGAGCTCTTCATTGCCAAAGAAGGAATAAAGGACTATTGGCAGGATCTGTAACACTTTCTATACATAGGCACATGCATTTATGCCTACACACAGCACACTTTGGATCTCAATTTGCATATTTCTTACAGGCAGCCTTCTGGGAACTCACTGTCACATGACAAATGATTATAAATGAACATAGTTGCACTTCTTTGCCTTATGTAAATTAGCCCAGTCATAAAGCAAAAGAGCTCACCCTTCAGCCACTCAGCACTGCTATTAACACAGGAAATGTTTCTCAAGTGAGGGTTTGGGGACAGACCTGGACTGTCCTCAGAAAGATGCAGGATCAGCAAAGACAACAGTTTGGTGCAGCAGCAGCTGGCTGCACTAAAGCTTCCACTAACTCCCACAATAATACCATTTGCCATCACATACAGTCAGGAAAAAGGTCTTAAAATATTAGACAACTGTTGTTTCAGAGGGCACACAAAACCTTACAGAAAGGCAGGGAGCACATCTGGTCCCATCACATCACTGGTGGCCAGCAATAGGACAAGGGGCAATGGGTACAAACTAGAACACAAGAGGTTTTACTTGAACTTAAGGAGAAACTTCTTTACTTTCAAGTGCTAAGGCTCTGGAGCAGGCTGCCCATAGAGGTTGTGGAGTCTCCTCTGGAGACTTTCAAAAGCCACCTATGCCACCTGCTCTAGGTGACCCAGCTTTAGCAGGGGGGGTTGGACTAGGTGATCCCCAGAGATCCCATCCAACCCCTAGCATTCTGTGATTCTATGATCATGAATGCTCCATACAATGCACTTGCACAAAACCTTCATCTTGGGTGTCCTGCAGCACCACTCCGTTAAGCCCCCCCATTGCAGCTGCATCATGTGGAGGGGACCTGGGAACAAGCATCCCTCCAGACCTGCTAATGATCTTTGGTGCATTTTCCTCCAGCCACTGGGGTGAAGTGCAGGGAATTCCACAGGGGGACACAAACACCCAGGTGATGAATCCTACCACCCAGGCATGCAAAGTCTACAGGAAGAAGATACTGCAGACACCAGCTTCTTCAGCCAGCAAGAAGGTGGCAGCTGAGACAGCTTGCTGGCTGCTGGCAGGGTAATTTGCTCAAGTGGATGGCAAACGTAAGGGTAACACAAGAACAGTCACGTTGTGCTCTATTTTGGCTGTCAGCACATACACATGCATGGGAGGGAAGGAGGAGTGGGCACCAAACAAACAGGCAGACTCTAGAAACCCCATCCTGCTGTGTGAGGAGGGGCTGGAAGCAGGCATTGGAGTTGCTGACGAGCCCTACCTTGAGCTGGTAGTACTTCTCGGTGCGCAGGGCCAGGATGCGCTCGATTGAGTACATGTCCTCTGGAAGCTCAGTCTCTGCCAGCTCCATGCCAAAGGACTGCAACATCTGTGCAATTTCCTTCACTGTGAGTGCAAAACTCTCTATTGCCTGGTGGGAGAGGATAATTGCAATCAGCTTGGGATGCAGTGTGTTCCTACAGCTCATTAAGAGTAGGTGAAGAGCCAAGGATGAGATCTGCAGGGCAGCCTGGCAGCTTGCTTTGAGAGAGCTGGGTGGGATGTCCACTGCAGACAGAGCTGATGTGCTGCAGGACATTAGCTAGTGACCGCCAACACGCAGCCAGGTGGACTTTAATGCAGGCTGAATCCCTAAGAGGGACTGAAATAAGGATAGTATTGGGCATGCTTTGCTTTCTGCCGCCTGTTCTTATTCACTCTGAGATTTTTTTTCCTACCACATCTTGGACATCTACAGCAGAAGCCACTACAGGATTCATCTTGTAGATCTGTAATAGACGCCACTATAGGATCCACCTCACAAATTCCTCTAATTCCTCTTCTATTTTTCTCCTCTGGTTAACCCACACTGGGAACCACCTCCAGACAGCAGGGCTTTGGAGATGTATTTGGCTTCTAGGTGATGGACATTTCCAGCTTTGCAAGCCTAAATGATGGGTTACAAGGCAATGTGGCAGCACAGCCACCTCATCCACAGCTTCAGCAAGAGAGCAACGGAGGGAGCTAAGCAGCCTGCCAGAGACAAACTGGAGAGAGTGGGATGGAAACGAATGCTCTTGAAACCTCCCCAGCACATCCCAGCCAGCCAGTGGGAGCCTGGGACACCAGATGTCTCTCACACCACGGGGGGAGGTGAGGCTCTCCCAGCCCTGCTCCCAGCCCCCTCACATTTATATTTTCTTTTTGTTGGTTTTTTTTTTTCCCATGGAATATTCAATGGAATTTTCAGGAAATGTTTTATAAGTACCCAACAAAGGAATTTTGAGAGATTTTTTTGATATGGACAGATCTACCACATGCAGGTTTGATCCAGAAGCTCTGCTCTTCTGAGATTCGCATTTTGTGTCACTCATTTTGTCATCTTTGTCTCCAAGTGTGAAAGCTATGCCATTAGCACTTTTAACACATCATGCAAAAGAACAAAACCAGGAGCCAAAAAATTGAGAGCATTTGTTAATTTGGCAGTGCATGAGTGCAAACTGGCACACAGTCAATGGCACAAGCAACAGCTTGAGGCGTTCCAGTCTTGTGCTTTTGTCTTTATACTGAACTCCGCATCTGCTGGTGTGGATAATGTTGCAGGGCAAGGGGCACAGGGGTGCCTGGTACATTTCTAATTAGATTTGTTGGAAAGGTAACTGAGAACCCAACCTGTCATCAGTCTGGTGGAAGTCCCCCTGGAAACTAAAAGTTTGCACAGAAACACAAGGCAAGGCACAGCTCAGGGAACTAACTGCCTGATTCTTGTCTGCATTCAGTCAGTCTGCAAAGAGCAGTCTCATTGTCCTGATTCACAAACACATTTGTGATATTAATGAGATAAAACAACCATTAATCTAAAAAAAACCCAAACCAAACAAACAAAAAAAAAGCCTACTTTGTCTCTACCTTTAAGGGAATTTCAATAAAGGCTTAAGAAAATAGATCTTCCAGCAGCAGTTTCCAAAGCAGCCTGATGGGATTAATCACCCAGCTCCCTGACAAATCTAATGCCACTAGATTCCTTAGCAGATTTGATTGAGGAAATGTAGCTGACATCAGGGCTTCCTTCCAGCCACCCAGTGCCTTACTTTTAGAAAAGCCTCCCTCAATCAACCCCAAACACCCCAGAGCCCAGTGCTCAGCCCCAGTACTTACAGTCCTGAAGATGACCCACTCGCTGTGGCAGTACTCCAGGGTGCCTCCAAACTCCGGGGTTAATTGGTGCTCATCAATGTATGTCAGCAGGTCACTAACTGAGCTCAGCATAACAACCTGCAAACAAGGCAACACCATCAAAGGGCTGATCATCACTTCTACCCAAGTCACACACATACCACAGAATCACAGACTGGCAGGGACTGGAAGGGAACTTCAGAGATCGAGTCCAACACCCTTGCCTTTAGGTTCACCTAAAGAAGGTCAGACAGGAACATGTTCAGGCAGGTTTTGAATGATTCCAGAGATGGAGACTCTGCCACCTCGCTGGGCAGCCTGTTCCAGTGCTCCACCACCCTTAAAGAAGTTCTTCCTCATGTTTAATTGGAACTTCTTGTGTTCTTTACGCCTTTGTGTCCTTTACCCCTTGTCCTGCCACTGGACACCATTGAACAAAGCCTGGTGACATCCTCCTGGCAATCACCCTTTAAGTGTTGATCAGCATTTACAATAGAATTAACCAGGTTGGAAAAGACCTTCGAGATCATCAAGTCCAACCTATCACCCAACATCATCTAATCAACTAAACCATGGCACCAAGTGCCTCATCCAGTCTCTTCTTAAACACCTCCAGGGATGGTGACTCCACCACCTCCCTGGGCAGCACATTCCAACGGCCAATCTCTCTTTCTGTGGAGAACTTGTTCCTAACATCCAGCCTAAACCTCCTCTGGCACATCTGAGATTGCCCCCCAAGTCTGTTCTTTTCCAGATTAAAAAGCCCCAATTCTCTCAGTCTTTCTTCATAAGAGAGATGTTCCAGTCTCCTCAGCATCTTTGTAGCCCTTTGCTGTACCCTCTTCAGCAAGTCCCTGTGCTTCTTGAACTGGGGCACCCAGAAGTGGACACAGTAACCAGATACAGCCTCACCAGGGCAGAGCAGGGGAGGAGGAGAACCTCCCTCAACCTGCTTGCCTCAAGCCTGCTAATATTTTATGTACCTAAAAAATAGGTTTGCTCTAAATATTGTTTGACAGCATGATTTTCTTCTCACACTTCTGGCTTAATATGGCTTTAATTTGCTGTCTTTATCTGGTTTTGTAAGCCAAGATTGATCTCCCAGGTGCTTTTTCTCTCCTTAAATGCAAAGCACAGTGAGATGCTGCAGTACCTGACTGCAGAACAGGGCTGAAAGCAAAAGTAATGCAGGTTTCTGCAAGGGATGACCAGCAATCTGGGGAAAAAAAAATATATATGTACATCTTCAAAAGTTGCAATGGCCAATTTTACACAAATATAGCCCCATGAGTTTTTCTGCATTTTGATTTGCCCTGCAAAAAGCCAGGAATTTGCAAAACTGTGCCACTGACAATCATTTGAGAGTGAAAAACACAAAGTTTATGAAAATCAAATTATTTCCTAAAGGAAGGCATTGGTTTGTCTTCTGCTTTTGTAACTGTGTCACCTTCACATTCCAGAAGCATGGGGTGTTTCTTTCTTCCTTTTAAATATTCTCATTATGTCCCATAATCAAGGTGGCTTTAAAGGTCTTGGAAGCTTGAACTGGAGAGCATGAAACCATTTCAGCTGCTGTTTCATAGTTTCATTCAGGGTTGGAAGGGACCACAAGGATCATTTAGTTCCAACCCCCCTGCCATGGGCAGGGACACCCCACACGAGATCAGGCTGGACAGAGCCTCATCCAGCCTGCTCTTAAACACCCCCAGGGACGGGGCCTTGACCACCTCCCTGGACAACACATTCCAGGGCTTCACCACTCTCATGGGGAAGAACCTCCTCCTCACATCTAGCCTGAATCTCCCCACCTCCAGCTTCATTCCATTCCCCCTAGTCCTATCACTACCTGAGATCCTGAGAAGTCCCTCCCCAGCCTTCCTGTAGGCCCCCTTCAGATACTGGAAGGCCACAATTAGGTCACCTCTGAGCCTTCTCTTCTGCAGACTGAACAGCCCCAACTCTTTCAGTCTGTCCTCATAGGAGAGGTGCTCCAGCCCTCTGATCATCCCTGTGGCCCTTCTCTGGACACGTTCCAGCACTTCCACATCCCTCTTGTAATAGGGGCTCCAGAACTGGACACAGTACTCCAGGTGGGGTCTCACCAGGGCTGAGTACAACAGGAACAACTACCAACATGACACTGGTATGGAGATTACACCAGGATGAAAATGGTGATGATGAGTGGAATTCATAGCAAAAGCTTCACTAGACACATCTCTTAACTTTGCAGATATTAAACCCATTTCTAAGCATGGTTTTATCCTCCACAGAAGCATGCAGAAGAGAAAATCACCACCCACTGGCATGGATGTGATCTGTGAGGAGCAAACCGTGCACAAACTGTGTTGGAAAATGCTGCAGGAGAGATTGGGTGGAGAGAGGTTTGCTGGAAATATGGCAGAGACACTCAGGTAGCTCTTCGTGTAGGTGCCTGCAGAGTGAGAAACTGTCATTCCCTCACCCATGCTGCAGAGGCAGCCTCCAGTCATGCACAGACAAAACATCTCTGCAGGCTCATACCGGTAACTTGAGCAGAAAATCCTCCTGACTGAACCGAAATCCAATGTCAGTGAAGGTGCGCTGGAAAAACCCCGTGGGACGGAGAACCATCACCAAGTGCAGGTTCCCTGGGAAAGATGCCTGCAAGGAAACAGAGACAGCATTCAACCTGGGGATATAGAACCATAGAATCAACCAGGTTGGAAAAAACCTCAGAGACCATCAAGTCCAATCCATTACTAACACCAAACACCTCATGACTACTAAACCACGGCCTCAAGTGCCACGTCCAATCCTTTTTGAACACCTTCATGGATGGGGATTCCACCACCTCCCTGGGCAGCATGTTCCAATGGCTAACAACTCTCTCTGGGAAAAACTTTCTTCTCACCTCCAGCCTAAACCCCCCCTGGCACAGCTTGAGACTGTGTCCTCTTGTTCTGGTGCTGGTTGCCTGGGAGAAGAGACCAATCCCCACCTGGCTACAACCTCCCTTCAGGTAGTTGTAGAGAGCAAGAAGGTCTCCCCTGAGCTTCCTCTTCTCCAGGCTAAACAACCCCAGCTCCCTCAGCCTCTCCTCACAGGGCTGTGCTCCACACCTCTTCCTAGCCTTGTTGCCCTTCTCTGGACACATTCAAGAGTCTCAATGTCCTTCTTAAATTGAGTGGCCCAGAACTGGACATAGTACTCAAGGTGTGGCCTAACCTGTGCTGAGCACAGGGCACAATGACTTCCCTGCTCCTGCTGGTCACACTATTTCTGATACAGGCCAGGATGCCATTGGCCTTCTTGGCCACCTGGGCCAAGAGGGGAAATCATTCAGACCTTAGCCTCTTTTTTTTTTATCCCTGACTGCCTCTGATAGCCCTTTCTTATTTTCAGGAGGAAAACACTGTAAGTGGTTTAGAGACATGTGATGTAACTGCAGGAGGGTTGTCCAGTCCCTCTTCCCTTTGGAGCAGGCAGGAGTCCAGCTGTGCATCTTGGAGAGCCACTAATTCTAAACTTTAATACTACATCTTGTGCTCAGCATTGTAACTTGGGGAGTGAAATTACAACTTAGCAGGGAAGAAAAGGCTGGGACAGCGAGAGCAATGACAGATTGAGGAGGCAAAATTGATTGCCAAACTCGCTAATCACCCCATAACTGCGTCAAGCATACTCTTCTGCTCCCTGGTAATTACAAGGCAACATTTAATTTGTGGTAAGGATTTGGAATTTCCTGTCTACGCTGCTGGAGCCTCTTTTCAAGCATATGGTTGGCAGGTGCATCTTTAAATAGAGCTGTGACAAGGGTGCTTGAAAATGAAAAAGGCTTTTTGAGAAAGTGGGAGTCACATCACTAAATGATGGATAAATGCATGATGCAAAGAACTGAGATACACAGAACCACGAGGTGACAGGGCTTGGAAGGAGCCTCTGAAGGTTATTCTAGTCCACCGCCCCTCCTAGGGCAGGATTACCCAGTGTAAATCACAAAGGAAGACATGCAGGTGGGTTTGGAATGCCTCCAGCTATGGAGACTCCACAACCTCTCTGGGCAGCCTGGTCTACTGTTATGGCACTCTCAAAGTGAAGAATTGTTTCCTTATGTTTACATGGAACCCTCTGTGGTCCACTTTGTGTCCATTGCCCCTTGTCCTGACACTGGACACCACTGAGAATTTACATAGAATTTATATAGAATACACCAGGTTGGAAGAGACCTTCAAGATCATCACGTCCAACCCATCAACCAATCCAACCCACCTAAACAACTAACCCATGGCACCAAGCACCCTACCAAGCCTCCTCCTGAACACCTCCAACGATGGTGACTCCACCACCTCCCCAGGCAGCCCATTCCAATGGGCAATCACTCTCTCTGTATAGAACTTCCTCCTAACATCCAACCTAAACCTCCCCTGGTGCAGCCTGAGACTGTGTCCTCTTGTTCTGGTGCTGGCTGCCTGGGAGAAGAGACCAACATCCGCCTGTCTACAACCTCCCTTCAGGTAGTTGTAGAGAGGAATAAGGTCACCCCTGAGTCTCCTCTTCTCCAGGCTGAGCAACCCCAGCTCCCTCAGTCTTTCCTCATACGGCTTGTGTTCCAAACCCCTCACCAACTTCGTTGCCCTTCTCTGGACTCATTCCAGCAAGTCAACAGCCACATCCTTCTGACACTGGCCCTTTATTGATCAGCATTGATGAGATCCCTCTCAGTCTCCTCTTCTCCAGGCTAAAAAGACCCATGTCTCTCATCCTTTCCTCATACAGCAGATGTTCTAGTGCCCTCAGCATCTCAGTGGCTCTCTGCTGGACTCTCTCCAGTAGCTCCTTGTCCTTCCTGAACTGGGGAGCCCAGAACTAATAACTAACAGTTAATTAAGACATGATTTACTCTCAGGTCCTGCCAGGGCACATCACTTCTCTCCATATATTCCTCCTTACATTACCTTCCTCCATGAAACATGATAGTAGCAGCTACATCAAGTAATGAACATGTTTAGGTGCTTTGCACTGCAGGGTACTTAATCTATGCCTTCAAAATAAAGACTGCTCCTGTAAACAGGCATTAGTGTTGTTCAACAAAGCCTTGATTTGCAGCTGAGATCTGACATCCATGAACTGCATTGTGACCCATTTGTTATGTTTTCTTGTGTAGGAAAGGTCAGGTTGTAGCTCCCATTGCCCACAATGCCACTCAGAAATGAACACTGGCTTTAAGGCTCAAAGAAAAAAAAAGCCACCTAAATTCAATATATTGATCTGCTGTTACTTTAAGTAGGAGAAGGGGGAAAAAAATAATCCAGAAATTCATGTGAATGAAGTTCCAAAATCATAGCCTTTGAAAGTCAACAAGAATGGTGCCAGGAACAAAGAACTGGCATTAGGAACAAAAGCAAACCATGGAATACTGGAGGCGTTGATGCTGGCTCCAGGCCCTGGGTGCTGCACCTCTGTCACACAGCACCTGCTTAGCACACAAGGTCTCTGAAGGAGCTGCACACAAGGGGCACACAAGGAACCACCTTCCAATCCCAGCAAACCTGCAGATAGGCCAAAGGTCTGAACCTGACCATGGAGTCACCTGACCTTCAATGCTCTGATACAGGTCTTCCTCAGGAGAGTGTGGGTGAGAGGCTGCAGGACATCCAGGCTCAGCTCCCTGATTCAATGACTGTCTAATTAAATCTACAAAAAGATCAGCTCTCCTGCAAGGCAACATAAGGCAGGCCCTCTAACAACCCTGCTATTAGAAGCAGCTCTGAAGTCAAAGCCATCTCAGAGACCCTGCTCAACTCAGGATTTTTAACTTGAGTTTCCCATATTACTACAAAGTAAACCATTCACCAGCTACTGGGTAGCTCCAAGGAGTTGGGAGTGGTTCCTCACTTTGAGGAGAGCCTCTGCCTGGGATGTTGAAAAGCTTCATTGAGGAAAGCACAACCAGAACTGGCACAGGCTTGTAGATATTTTGAATGACTGAACATTTACAGCATTAATATCTCACTGGAAAGCCTCTGGCAAGCTCAATGCTCATTCTCCAGTGCATCCCAGAGAAGTTGGCTGCCTCCTCCACCTCACCACATTGGCTCTCTCCTGGACCCAGTAAATGCTGCTATTGTTCTTTTCAGGCCTACTGGCTGGTCTGGCTAGTCCTTGACACTCTTCATGCTCCAGTACATCCATGGCACTAAGACATGCCAGGAAGAGACCTGACAGTCTGCGTTCACAGCAATGCTGTGCCCATTCCTGCTGAGCTGTGAGTCCATCATGTGTCATTCCCTCATACCCACCATTATATCCATGTTTGCCTCATCCTGGGAATTTCTCAATGGACATTTCTCTGCAGATAGGACAACAGGAGCACCTCTACAAAAAACTTTCAAAGATATCATCAAGGAGCCACCAAGAGCTGCAAACCTCAATGGATAGGATACTTTTGCTCTGAGACAGGCCCTGCACCCCTGGTCTTAATGGCTCAAACTGACTTGACCATTGTCAAGTGTGACTGTGAGGCCAACAGTCCTTCTGCATGGTTATGAGTTCATTGTAGGTGAATCCAGTGGTGAATTCCCACAGATTTGGGGAAAATCAGTTTCCAGCTCACAACAGTGTGATCAGCTGTCTGAATTTTAGGCTCTACCATGACCCTGACCTCCTGAAAAATACATCAAGGTTATATTTGGGAAGAACAACCTGTCACAGATGCATGCTCCATGGTCTTATCTCATTATCCCCCTCCATCCCCTGCCCATTTTAGCTCTGTTCAGCACTTCAAGCAGAGATGAGTCTGCTTTGCCCTCTCCTACTCCTTCAAGTCCTTTGCAACATTCGCCCTTTGTGCACAGAGCTGACTCTGCGGAGGAAGGGCCTGGGTCTCCAAACTGTATCACTCCATGGGAACACGCAGACTTTAAATGTCTTCTCCTATGATCCCTCAGGCAGGAAGCCCACAGTTCTCAGATGATGAACCAGCAATCAGGAGGCAAGCAAAGCTGCCTGCCAAAACTACACCTCAGTAACACAAAGGTGTGAAATGCCTCTCTGAGAGCAAATGTGCCTTGGGACACATTTGTGCCTTGTGCTTTGGGTTTGTGAATGCAGGATGCCAACATGTTCCACACAACATACAGAAGACCAACACCTGGCATTCACATCCTTCTGCCACATCCACAACAGGGGCAAACTCTGACACAACTTTATGCTCTGCACACACTGAACTCTATGGTCTGGTCTATTCTATTCTATTCTATTCTATTCTATTCTATTCTATTCTATTCTATTCTATTCTATTCTATCCCTTTAGCTCCTTGATATGTTTCACGTCAGCAGTAGCTGTGTTTCCAGGGCAGGTGATTTGATTTCCATTCAGTTTAGAAAGCATTTGGGGATTTTTCAGCTGATCTCACACATATAGGATCAAGGTCAGCACTTGTGAGGAGATACAAAACAAGAAATGCAGCTTTGCAAATGATGCCTAATGTACTTCAAGCATGCAAAAGCAAGGGGGGAAAAAAGGCTAAAAATTAAGCTGGCAGAAAAACAGGCACAAAATCAAACCATGTGCCCTCTTACAAGACTTAAAAGGAAGGATGAAATAATAATTAAAAAAAGACAAAATAAAATACAAAGACCAAGAATTCCATGGAGATAACATTCCTGAGGTGACTATATCTTTCCTGATCACTGCTACAACTCCAGTTCTTTAGTTCTTTGCAGGACTGAAGCACAGATAAGTTACCTACAAACTGAACTCCAGTGATACTGCTGGGGAAAAAAAACCCACCCACACAATATGCTCAAGAAAGCAAATACAAAAGTGTCCTTCATTTTGCCTTATGTTTCTTATTGTTATGTGTAACACCACAGAGAATCTTGTGCATTTGATAAACTTGGGGTTATGTAACAAAGCACTTTAAAGAACCCCTCCAAAGCCTTTGCGCTCTGCTATTCCTCTGCAGCACACCAGGAAAGACAGAGAACTGCCAGGAAGATTCCACTAAATCAGGCATTTGGCAACATTTCAAAGCTGTCTCCTTGGCCAAAGACCATGCTGAGTGCACCCCTCCCCTTGAGGACATAAAGGTGTAAACCTTAAGGCCCCAGCCGGGCAACTTGTTTCAATGCACACTCAGCTATAACCATGTAGGGAGGCCTGATATAATCATAATTGTTTCACTTGGAAAAGACCTCTAAGATCATTGAGTCAAATCATCAACCTAACACCACCATGGCTATTAAACCATGTCCCAAAGTGCCATGTCCACACATTTCTTGAATGCCTTCTGCTCTGGTGACTCCACCACCTCCCTAGGCAGCCTGCTTCTGTAAAGACATTTTTCCTAGCATCCATAGAGATGAACCAGGCGACTCAAGCACAAGAAAGGGCACGCACTGGAAGCATCACTGCTATTACCTCCTTAGTGAAAATAGCTCATCCTGATGCATTTAATGTGATTTTCAACAATTTTAGAAATTCAGTTTTCGGCAAATGTTCTTCCCTGAAGTTCCCTGGGACAATCCTGAGGTTAGAAATCAATAAACGTAAGGAAAAAGTTGTATCTGGCAGTGAGCTCGTCTGTGGGCAAGGGAGGCTGAGGCCAGCGGTCTCCTTACACAGGTGCTGAAGGGAATGACTTTCTGGTGTCCCTTAAAGGCAAAGTCACACAATAAAATGCCGGGTACCGCTAACTGGAGCCTTAACTTCCCTCAGAGCCACGGACAAACTCCACAGCGCTCTGCTCCCTTTCTTCATTAACCCCCCAACGATGTTGCCAGCACCCCTGGGTGCACCAGGTCCAGCCAGGGCCCCTCTCCGCAGAGGCTTTCCCTGCCAGCACGCCAGCAATTGAAGCCTTTCCCGCGGCATTCCAGGGATGCGCTGGAAGCGGCTCTGCAGGGCAGCGGTGCAAGGAGAGCCTGGCTACGGAAGATGCCGCACCAAAAATACACGCGTACACACCCCCGCCCCCGGCGCTGCTCCATTAAAGCTGCTCCGGCCACTGTCCCCGCTTCCTCCATCCCCTCCCCGCTCCAAAAGGGCCTCTCTGGCCTCCGCGCCGCCCGGCGCCGCTCGCTGCAGCCTTACCGCAGTGCCGCCGGCCCGCCGCCCGCCCCGCCGCGGGCTCGCCTCCGCCATCGCCCCGCCAACGCCACCGGACCGGGGCCGCCGCCGCGGGTGGGAGGCGGGATGCGAACCGCCGCGGGGGCACGCAGGGGCGGACAGGGGCGAGC
This sequence comes from Melanerpes formicivorus, assembly GCF_026170545.1. NCBI lineage: Eukaryota > Metazoa > Chordata > Aves > Piciformes > Picidae > Melanerpes > Melanerpes formicivorus. The sequence continues at coordinate 1,998,781 of NW_027142374.1, forward strand.
AGGGCTCCCGGCACCCGGCTCCCGCTCCCGGCTGCTGCCCTGCGCCGGGCTGGTTTTAAGGTGGAATGCCAAAAATCAGCCTGCAGACGGGGCCAGCTTCTTTTCCTTCGAGGAGTGAGGCTCTCAAGCTCACAGCTTTCACCCTTCGCTGCCTCCCGCCGCGATAAATCCCGACGGGTTGCTTTAAAAATGTTTCTGATTTCGAGGAGGGGGGCTAAGGAAAGATGCTCCTGACCAAACCTGAGGCTTGGCCCCTGGCAGCAGGGCCCTGCCTGCCAAAGCAAGTGGTGCCAGCGTGAGCAGGGCTTGGCCAAGCAATTAGAAACATACAGAAAGAGTTAAATTAAAATCTGTACAGCCTGGTACACATTTTTTTTTTTCCAGATCAGATGCACAAGCGCAGAGCTGCAATCACACACACGCTGAAAAAAAAATAGGGCATCCTGCCTATTTCAAATTCAGCTTATTTGCACTTCTATATTCCAAAATGATAGAAAGATCTAGGGGAAAGAAATCTTTTACTGCAGTATG